>NC_053491.1:404361370-405020566 GCF_905171775.1 Rana temporaria
ACAATTTTGGAGTGAATGGCTTTAGTAAATGCTCCCCTGCCAAGTTTATGCTTTAAGAATAAAGATTGCTCTTTTAGGTTTGAAAAGATGTTTTACTTATGGTTAAATTCTTGCTTTTTAAATAATAAAACACTGTACACACCTTCTGAATGATTGATGATGGCAATTTTTTGTTAGGTTTATGTATTTTCTTGCAAATGTATCCTTTAAAAATTACCTATACCCAAATGTTACCTCATAGCAATGTTAAAAGGCTTGCAGGGAGGGAATAAATAGAATTTTACAGAAACTCTGAAATCATTTCAGCATGCTCAGCTGAACGGGAGAGAGAGAGCCCAGTGTTCCCCCTTGCGTCAGAGGGGGCGGGGTCATGTGACGGGTGGCCCCGCCTCCCCTATATAAGAAATATCAAAGCTCCAGCCACGTCATTCCGCTGGGCTGTGTCCGGTGGAGAGAGGCGGCCTCCGATGCTGTGCTCTGGAGCTTTGGATGCCGGATGATCTTCTCATCGCTGGACCGGAGAGGAGATCACCCGTCGCTGGATACAGACAATGTTGGAGCAGGAAGCCGGGACCGAGTGGATTACCACCACTGGATTTTTTTTCTTTTTTTTTTATTAATAAAGGACTTCTTTCTACAGTGTGTGTGTGTGTTTTTTCCAACTATTTACACTTCCTTCATGAAATGGTAGGGGTACAATGTACCCCATTACCAATTCACATAGGGGGGGGCAGAATCTGTTAAAGGGGTCTTACAGATTCTGATAAGCCCCCCGCCCGCAGACCCCCACAACCAACGGGCAAGGGTTGTGGGGATGAGGCCCTCGTCCCCATCAACATGGGGACATCCTCCCCATGTTGAGGGCATGTGGCCTGGTACGGTTCAGGAGAGGGGGGGGCGCACTCTGTCCCCCCCCCCTCTTTTCTGCGGCCGGCCAGGTTTACATGCTCGGATAAGGGGTCTGGTGTGGATTTTTGGGGGAAATCTACGCCATTTTTTTTAAACATTTGGGGTGAAGTTCCCCTTAAAATCCACACCAGACCTGAAGGGTCTGGAATGGATATTTGGGGGGAACCCCACGTCATTTTTTTTTAAATTGACGGCTGGGTTCCCCTTAATATCCATTCCAGACCTAAAGGGCCTGGTAATTGAATTTGGGGGGACCCCCACGCTTTTTTTTTTTATGAATGAATTCTCTCTGAATTGCCAGAGCCGACAATTCATTATAGCCGCAATTCAGTTTTAAATGTCTTTTTTTTTCTTTCAGAAATGACACTTTGTGCGGGGACAGTTTTAAGTACGGGAAACATGCGCTATTTCACATGCTAACTTTACACCCCCCCCTAGGTACGAAATTTAAAGGAATATTTCACTTTTATTGTTTCACTTTTAGCATTATTAAATTCACTGCTCCCGAAAAAACAGCAGTTTTTAAAACTTTTTTTGCATTGATACATGTCCCCTGGGGCAGGACCCAGGTCCCCAAACACTTTTTAGGACAATAACTTGCATATTAGCCTTTAAAATTAGCACTTTAGATTTCTCCCATAGACTTTTACAGGGTGTTCCGCGGCTTTTCGAATTTGCCACGAACATACCAAATTGTTTGTTGCTTGCCGAACAGGTGAACAGGCAATGTTCGAGTCTATAGATAGATAGATGTACTGTACATACTGTATGCATAGCAGCTCTATATTTTTACTCAAAGGAAAAGAAGTACGCACTGCAGCTGCACGGCACTGAATTATTTCCTATCTTGGCCAGTGATCCAGTTAGAGACAGACAGCTGTCCTTTGTGAATGATGATAGTGAAGATTAATTCTGGACAGTCTATTGTCACCAGTCTTTCTCATTGATTGATTAGGTAAAAATGTGCTTCTCAGGCTATACATCTCCTGTAGCCCCGGACATTCTAACCTTTTCTTCCAGGAAAACCTTGGCGCAGTCTTGTTCTTTTACCGTCTGCTACGGCACTGCCGCTAACATGGACAGGTCAATGGTTTCCTGTGAAAGGCAAAATGCTAAGTAAATCAGAAAAGTGACAGGCTAGGTCAGGCTCCTAATCTCAGAAATTATTTTATTGTGATTTTTGTGAAATAGAAGACACCCCAGTGTGGCTTGCAAAATGGGGTAGAGTAGATTATTTTTTAACACTGTACTGTACCTATCTCTGTAGTCCTTTTATTGGTTACAAGGGAAAAAAGTATGTCTAGGCAAACCTAGTTCCAGTTGGGAATATGAACTTCACTGGAGCTGGTTTACATGAACATTTCTTAGTACATATAAGATTTGGCACACATCCATGCTCTATATTTCCACACAATTGGGCTGTCAATGAACATTTCAATTCAACTCACCATTTAGACCCAGGAAGCTATTAGTGGGTGCTAGGTGTTCATTGCTTCCTTTTATTAATCATATAACCTAGATTGATTAAGGATATATGGCAAAGTAAAGTGTCCAAGACTCAAGATATGAAAGAGTCAGAGCTGAGGCACAGGTGGACCTTGACACACAAGAGAAAGCTTCCTCTTCTGAGCGTTTCTGCTCCCCATATGGGAAATGCAGGCTTTTAGACATTAAAGTGAACCTTTGAACCATGAATGTAAAATCAACAGTTCCACTTGTTGCTCTTTTCTAATACTCCCCCTCTGTTCTTTACTTGACCGCCTGAAGTGAAGTATACCAAGTCTTTCACTGTCCTACATCCCATGTGATAGTGTTGGTGCTCAGTTATTGGGAACTCAGCATTGTCCTCAGGGGTGGTAAGAGAGTTATTTTGCACTGTGTAAGCTCAAAGCCACAACTAAGAGCTTATATGTGTCTTTCTCTTCTCCCTAGTGACTCAGAGAAGCAGCAGCGAGTTAAAGAAAGGTGAGTATATGCAGTTGTATAATACTTTAGAATTAGCACTGGAAAATTAACACATTTTGTTGAGTAATACTGAAAATGGTTATTCTGCATACATATGTAGCCATCTGCTTGGCTAAGAATGAGAGTAAGAGAAACATTGACTGCAGCTGCCCTCTGTAGCTGCCGCCTTGTGGTGTTGAACTGGTTATCAGCTATATCAGGAAGCTCTTAATGAACCAAGTCAGGCAGCACTGCACTGTGGGAACTGTAGCCTAGAGGAGAGACTCTACTGTATAATCAAGAGCATTTGAACTAAATTCCCTAGAGTGAGATTTCCAGGAATTGGGGAAAGAACTGCATTTTCTCAGGCTATACAGGACACAGCTTCCTCTTGCCGTGAGGGAGACCTGAGAGTGCACATCGCTGTCAATTGCGCACCACCACTGCTGCATATCAGTGCCTGAATAGGATCTGGAGTGCTACGTTTGGAGATGTCGACAGGCAGAGTCACCTGGATGCAAAGCAGAGAGTGAAATAATTGCTGTGACCAGATGGTGAGCTACATTAAACTGGGACTGGTGAGACAATAGAGCAATCTAATAGCCTTATTGCTGCCTGCAGACTTGACTTGGACTATTCACATATGCACCAAGGGTACAACTGGGCCCTGATGTTTGCCAGCTGAAGAGTTAGGACTAAAGACCCTTTACAGCTGATACACATAGACCTTTACCTATTGCTTATGCTAAGTGGTACCTCTCAGGGGACATTGCACCATATCCTAGCCATTCTCCTAGAGTGCATTCCAGACTATTTATTGTATTATTACTCAGACTGCAGTTAATGCTTATACTGTATGCACTGCTTATTGCTGACTTTATTGAATCGTGAATTAATCCCAGTCTAGTGGTACAGAACTCTGTTCTAAGTTACCTTGGCATAGTGATTATACTTTCTAGCAGACTGAGTCTGAACCTACCATCTATGTGTTAATTTATGCTCAAACCACCATTTATTATAACCCGTAACAAAAAATTGGGATAATTTTCAACTAAACAATCTTGTGTCTATTGATGCTAATTCACAGTTGAGTTAAATGTATCTACAGTATATGTGTGTTCTTATAAGTGTTTGTAGAAACTTTTGTTCGACCAGGTGTGTAAGAGGGGCTGAGGTTGCTCTTGAAGTCAAGGTGCAAAACAGAGAACCCAAATGACCAAGTGGCTCCTGCAGGGGTAGCACCACACATTTACTCCTACACAACTTGATACATTGGTGGGCCTCACCTAGCCCAATATTACTTTGGAAACAATATCATTGCTACAAATTAGTTCAGGCAACAATATAAGTACAAAATACAGAAATATAGCTAAATATAGCAATATATAGCTAATAAAATACAAAATAATACAAATAAAAAAAAAAAAATACAAAATACAGAAATATAGCTAAATATAGCAAAATATAGCTAATAAAATATGGTACATTTACTATTGCTAGTATGTGTTTTTGGTCTCGCTCCATTTCAACAGTACAGTGAAGTGGGCCAAAATAATCGAAACCCCCTAGAGTGACAATACAGCACTGCCTTTAGAAGATAAATTGTTTGTATAGGCATACTGAGGCAAAATAGAATTATTTGTGTCAATGTCCACAGCTTCTTAAATGAAAAATAAACCTCACATTATTCGGATGGCTCTGCGGTAACAGTAAATAAAGGTAAACTTTTAATCACCATGAGTTTTGGCATGCAAGTAAAATGTCACTCCCATCTCCTGTATTGCTCTGCACTGCACCAGGCAGGGGTCAGCCTGTAAAGAATATACCTTTAGCCTTCTCATTATGCAGCCATTAAATCACACATTTCCTCTGCGGCAAGGTCTCCTTTTCTCTTGCCCCAGTGTAAGGACACTTTAAAAAGCAAACTGCCTCAGGTTTTCCTGTTAATATTTCTATTAGCATGCACGGGACAGAATTTTTATAGGCTTACTGCAGCAATGCTAGGGGTGACGATTAATAAACTTTTTATCTTTAGTTCTGCATGAATTTAGTCTGTTCTTACATTTCTATACTGTTACAAATCCAATATACAGCCACATGGTAATATAAATCGTATAGTTTTAACGAAAGTATGACAGTGGTTATTTCTGCTGACTGATAAAACGGAAGAACAACCATACATTTTTAAATGTTTTTATACTCTTTTGAAGATCTGCACATTATAATTTAATTAATGCGTGTGAATATCTTAAAAATGTGTTTCTGTGAATATTTTAAACCAATATACAATATGTACAGAAGAGTAGCAAATTTATATCTCATCTGCACATTCTAATTCCTGCTTAGTATTGGAGCAAGCATATGTGTCCGCAGCCTATTGCATTAGGGTGTGCACTCTAAAGCTCAAACACACGTGTGTGTGTCTACATATATATGACCCCGGCACATTGATCACCCTGCCAGCACAGTGTAAGAGAAGTGTGTAAACATTTATCTTATGACAGATCCAGTAAGAGGGAGATCTTTCCTATCTTCCTGCTGGCATACAGAGCAATAATACTATTGCACATGGGGTGATTATGGTGTGCCCAGGCACACTCGGCACACACTGTGTGCACGCCTATGGCAAAAAGGTTGTTCATTGTAAGTCTAAGCGCTTAATCACACTTGCAGTGTCCTCTGAAGATTATTCTGCATTGGATTGATCTTCAGAGGGCATTTGACAGGTGATGAGGAGGCAATATGTCACTTCTTGACTGCCTGGTTAAACCCTGTGAATTCTGTATTACCATGCAACAAGTTCTTGCATTGCACGTGGTTGCAGTTTAGCTGCATAGACTTGAATTGTCCATGTTTGATGGCAGCAATGCCCAATGAATGTCATGTGGTTGAATTTGTTCCACATATGTCCATGTTTAGGTGAGCAGTTAAGTGGGGGAGGTAAGATCAAGACAGCCTCCTGGTTTTACCACCCTCCTAGTTGCATGTATAAATAAAGTCTAAGGGCTCGTTCACACGGGGCGGATCATTAATGATCCGCCCCGTGAACCTCCGCTTGCTCAGCGGGATCGCTCCGTTGATCCCCGCTGAGCCGGCGGATGACAGGGCGGTCCCTGCACACTGTGCAGGGACCGCCCTGTCTTTTCTCCGCTCTCCCCTATGGGGGGATCGGATGAACACAGACCGTCTGTCTGTGTTCACCCGATCCGATCCGCCAGATGGATGGAAAAGTAGGTTTTTCCTCCGTCACACTTTGGCGGATCGGAAGAGGTCGGATATCAGCGGGCATGTCACCGCTGACATTCGCGGCTCCATAGAGGAGCACGGAGCGCCCGTTAAGGTCCGCCCAAAAAACTGCCAGGTGGACCTGAAAGGGCCACCCGTGTGAAAGAGCCCTTACAGAGTTTTTCTTATTAAAAATAATAGACTGTGTGCTTACGTTTGAGGTCATATGAGGGAGCTCAGGAATATCATGCTTGTTTTTTAATACATGCTCACAAAAAATGATTTAACAATTTTGGCCAAGGCCTTTTTGATTCTGTGAAGTGGAAATTTTAATGACAGGTCTACTTTAACAAAGTACTTAATTCTAATCTTGACAGGCAATCCCATTCAATGCACGGCAGCATTCAAAGTGGCAGTCATCTCATGGAGCACATAGCAAGGAAGCAGATGCACAGACTGATATGGAAGCAGCACGAACAGACTGCAGAGCTCAAAGTAGTGGCATCAGCAGGCAGCCTTGGCAGGTGGTTGGTACAAGTAAACTACAGAGATGTCCCCACCCCTGAACTGAGAGCAGCAGCAGAATTAGGCATCTGGGATATCTCTTTGTAGAAGTATGCTCCCTGCTCATCTGTGCCAGCCAGAACTGAGCTAGCCTAAAGGGAGGCATGCAATGCCGTGTTTGATGTAACTATTATACAGAGTTCTGTGTCTACAGACACTTTATCTGGAATGGAAGAAAATTTGAACTGACAGAACTTTTGATAATACCAGTACAGCTCTCAAAAAACATCAAGAGGAGGAAAAGTGCTAGTTAGTACATACCTCCCAACTTTATAAGATGAGAATGAGGAACATCTTTTAATACAAAGTACACAAGGGACACATCCCTGCCACACCCCCAGTTAGGCAGACTATGAAGAATTTACAAGGACTTTTTTCTCCACTACTTTACTAGAAATTGACTTCGGTTTGCTAGTGTATTCTTTATCAGACAGATTTAAAGCTGAACTCCAGGAACTATTTGTATTACATACTTACTTGGCACGGTGTAAAGATAAATATGTCATACCTGATGGGCCACCGGGAAGTTGTAAATTAGTCTCCTCTACCGCTACAGTAAAAACTGTGATATTTCAGGTCTGGCTCGTGTTGTGTGCGTGCTGCTTCCCCTGTGCACACTGACCAAAGGAGGTTGCTGGCTAAACACTGCAACCATTCTTGGAAAAACTTACACTTTTTCAGTGAATAGAAGGTGTTCCTTGATTGGACAAATTGGAGATTGTGACATCACAGCCCTTCCAGTTTAAACATGTTTTGATACTAATCATATATATACACTGTGTCTTATTGATATTCAATATGGTGCTGGTATCCTACTAGCCTGGGATAAACATTGGGTCAGTATATAATGCTCCTTTCCCCTTGAGGGCGTCACGTGGTTCATGACGAAATGCGTAGGAGTGGAGCTAGTGACATCACCTGCAAATCCAGAAGTGAACGTAACAAGCTGTTTCCAAAGAGGTGATGCTGATGCTTAGTTTCTTAAGGGGGCAATGTACTTGTATATGAAGCGATTTTACTGATGTGCACTGGTTTAAAGTGCACTATGTTAGTGAGTGATTTTCTTATGTGTTTTTAAGCAAGCATGGTAGTTTAAGAGGTATGCAAAGGATGGCCTTTAATTGGCTTTAGGCTACAATTTGTGAATGAAAAGTGTCATCATTTACCTGAAACCGAACATTTGGAACCATATAGAGGGAAGGTAGTCTGTAGGTGAATTTGAGTTCAGTGGGAGATGATGAATGCCCCAAATACAGGGGAAAGCGTGTGGCGACCTATTTATATTATAGATCAATAAGGTGCACATATGGTGAGACAGGTGGTGGCGCTCACTGTTTTCTTTGCTGAAGGCTCTGACATGAGGAAGCAAAACCCTGCCTCTACCAAAATGGCTACCTCCACACAGAGACAGTGCAGAACAAGGTTTAGTAATTTACTAATAGGGGGAAGATCAGGTTCAGGGGACCACTATCAATAATGCTGACTAGTCCTCTGCCCTCTGCCTGCCTTTTTATCTTTTTGGGCATTTTTAGCAATAGTATAATTTATTGCTCGTTTCTACATTGCATGCATTTTCTAGAAAATCCATGCTTCGAACACTGCTAGCAATATTTTAACAAATAGAACCGCACTAAAACATGAAGAAAGGAATGATTTAATTCTGAGGATTAGTGCCTAACTATTATTGCATTTTTGCGTGTGCATATCCAGTAAATTCACACACAATTTCTTCCACTCTAATGCTCCATTACAACTTTGAACATTATACATTTTTAGGTAAAATCCCAAATAATTTGTGCTAATGCACTTTCATTTGAAAAATTCTTTCCTTTCCGTTTCAAATGTTTGATAACAACATGCATTTGCAGAAAGTATGCCTGGTTAATTGGCTGGTTTTCTGTGTTTTTCCCTGAGGGAGGGTATCATTTCTGAGCAGTATATATTTTAATGTGAAAACGAAGAAAAATACTTTTCTCTGCACTGTGCAGCGAACTAGCAAACTAGACCTCTAAATGTGCATTTTTATTTAACATAATGTAATTATGAACTATAATTACTAAACCTAATAAAATGCTTTGTAAGTTAACAATAAAACGGAGAAAATGAAGGCGTCCATAGAATGCTGAGGTCAAGTCAGTTTTAAACAAGTTTTAGAACCCTGCTAAAAGTCGCCAACAAAAATTATTACATTAATTAGTTTTGGTGCTTTGGAGTTACTGACTATAAAATAGGCCTGCTGGGCTGGAGTAATTCAAAGAGGGTTATACTTGTTTATTTTACTCTCGTCTTGTCTTCTATGAATTATTATATACATTGTATTGCAGAGAAAGGGCAAAGAGCTGCATCTTCATATAGGGGCTGGATAAATATAGGGGTAGACTTTGTTTTAGAGTCAATGTCCACTAATCCAGTGAAGTCAAGCTGTGTTCACTTTCAAAACCCAATCATGTGCAATTATACAGGCTCTTTTCCTGTACTAAAATAGTTTACACTGATTTCACTGCACACTGTAAGCTTCTCACAGTGTGCAATATACGCTATAGTTAGTCAGAGAGCCCAGATCATCTCCTTGCCTGAGGATGTCCAGGACCTTCTAGACCAATGCCCCTAATCCTAAAGCCTCGTACACACGACCGAGGAACTCGACGGGCGAAACACATCGTTTTCCTCGTCAAGTTCCTTGTTAGGCTGTCGAGGAACTCGACAAGCCAATTTTCTCCATTCCCGTTGAGGAAAAAGAAGACATGCTCTCTTTTTGGCTCATCGGGATCCTCGACAGTTTCCTCGTCAAAAAATGTACACACGACCGGTTTCCTCTGCAAAAAAAAATCCCAGCAAGTTTCTTGCTGGTTTTTGCCGAGAAACTCGGTCGTGTGTACAAGGCCTTACTGTCTACAGTCCATCCCTGTATTATTGGATCTCAGTTCTTGCAGTGATAAAGGCTTAGCATCACATGCAGTGTTCCTGTTCTCAGAAAACTAGTACAGCACCCTGATGGCACCTCTCACTCATCATAAACTTCCTGAATTAAATAGAGAAGTAAACAAAGGGACCTAGTCATGATGTCCCTGCTCTAAATTAAGGTATGCAATGAAAATGGAAAGGTTGTACTGTATTTAATATCATATGTTAATGGGGGGAGGGGGTACCTGGGAAGGAAAAATATAAGATTAAACTTCAACTTTAAAGAAGTGCTAAAGTCAGTTTTTTCACTTGTACCTACAGGTACAGAGAATCTCTCGTAAACATGCAGTTTAGGAGTTATCCACATTTGTAGTGCCCGGTGATGTCACCTGCACATGCGCACTGCACTCTGAATGGACGGCACGCTTGACAGTGTTGTCCATTCAGAGTGTGTCAGACTTTGATTCCTGTGCACATGCCTGGAAGTGATATCAATGTGGCCTGGCCAATCAAACCACTGGAGCATGCAAGCCTGGAGGGAAGACCGAGTGAAGATGGAACCCCTGTCAGCAGTGACAGTGCACCACGGGAGGGATCCTCTTTTCAACTAAGTCTGTCAAAATGTGCTGGAGCGCTGCCAGTTTGAGACCCCAACTGTAGCATCTTTTGTCCCATTCTATGTTTATAAAATACCAAGTTGCTGCCTGTTCCTGTGTACCCCTAGGTGTTCTGACTACCTTAATTATGGCTGGTAATCTATGATAACGTGATCAGGTTACCTGCCTCCATAATCCTGCTGTGTGCTCAGAGTCTCTTTGACTCCCTCATTTCTGTGTGTGAGAGCCGATCTCCTTCCTGCCCCTCCCCTCTCCTCCTGCCGCTATTCCCTGTGGCTGTAAAGTAAAGTTTACAAATAACTTTAATCTCCTCTGTTGTATAAAGATATTAAGTACTCTGTGTCAGTTTTTCTAAAATTATAATCCTAAATACCTTCTTGCACAGTGCCGCTGTATGGTCAGGTGATCTCCCACTGGTGGCCAGCTGATGTCTCAGCCCCTCCCATTGCTCTCCCTAGAACGGGGAAGGAGAGTGGAGGGAGGTCACGTGATTGCACAATGGAGCCTTGCAAAAAGGTATTTAAAACAGAAAAACAGTACTTTATATCTTCATACAACAGGGGATGCTAGTTATTTGTAAATCAGACTTTACAACCACTTTAAGTTTTGGCACAGAAGCAGGTTCTAAGATGGCTATGCTGTTATACATTATATAACTTTTTTAGTGGAATGTCATTTTACCCGTACTTATTTTATATGTGTTTCGTGCTTGATCATGTCTTACTGTGAAATCAAGGCCAACATAACAGATATACAGGTTGACCTAACGATAGTAACAGCAACAGGACTAGGCTATTTTTGAGGAACACTGTGCTGTTATCACCCACTGAAGCTCCATTGGTTGTATGGTAATCAGAAGTGGGTGATGTGCCACAGATATGGACCAGGTTGGGGTTTGAAACAAAAATTGACTGGTGTCTTTATTCAACCTTACCAATCATATAATATGTCAAACGTGGCTGTGTCCTCTAATAAGTTTGATGAGGACTACCTTAACAATCCAGTTGTTATCTAATCATAAAGGCCCTACATTACATACTTGCTGGTAGATCTTGGCAAGTTTGTAGTCTACCACTAATAAACTATACCACCACCACTGGTAGCCAACTTTAAATTGCTTCAAACTCTAATGGTCATGATGGTTAGTGCCAGGAGAGCATAGTGCATAATCTTGACTTATATAGAAGACCCTGTATACAGTCTGGACATAAATAATATGTTTTAAAGTCAAGCGAGACACTTGCAGGCACCCCATAGTACCTGACTATGTTTTATAAAAAAAATAGTTTATGCCAGTTAGGCAACCTTGGCATTCCAGCTGTTCTGAAACTACAAGTTCTATTATGAATTGCAACAATTCTGAGATTGCTTATCCCTGGTTTATACAGTTTGGGGGATATGCCAGGTTCAATTTAGCAAATGATTTAGTGCTTTTTTTTAATATCCAATGTATAATAGTCATCACAGTCCATACTCTAGATCAAGGGTGTCAAACTTAATTTCATCGTGGGCTGCATCAGCACTTATTGCCCTCATAATGGTCAGCTGTATCTGTAAGATTAGATGTCCAGCACATCCCCTCCCCTTACATTGGATGTCAAGCCACCCCACCATCAGAAGTTGAGTCCCCCCACTCTAGCTTACATCACAGTGCACCCCCTTACCTTATGCTGCTGGAAAGAAGCTGGATGTATTGCTTGAAAGCAGAAAGTAATGGTCTGGAGTAGGGCCAGAAGAGAGCTGGAGCTCTTCTGCAGCTGCAGAAGAGGTGTAAGGGCCACATGAAATGGCATGGCCCGATTCGGCCCGCGGGCCTTGTGTTTGACACCTGTGGTCTAGATAAAAGAGGGCAGTGCCTATATTAATAACCCACTGCCTACTCTACATAATACTATACAACGTTGTATTATAAAATACTACTTTGAGCCCCTGTCACCATGTGTGTCCATACAGCTGTGAATATATGTGCTAAACGGACAGAGTACTGTTACTCTGTGTTATACTATTTTATGGGATGTTAATCTTCATTGACCTTACTGCAAAGTGGGAGTGTGGGATCTTTACCATGGTGTGACCCGGGAATTCTAATAAGAACTTAACACTCTTTTAGGACATTCAAATAAACAGTAACAACAAAAATATTTCAACTAAATCAATAAACTATTTAGTACAGAGAAGAAGGAGCTGCTTAACAGATTTTGGCACAGCGCCTGCTTAACAGATTTTGGCACAGCGCCTTTACTAAATTAAAACAATTTTTTACAACAATGTAAAACCACCATAACATCTTTATTTCCACTGCTTTCCGAATAATGACCATGCAGTTTTACAGAAATAAATTCAGGCTTATACAGTGAGGTGCTGCAAAGTGCAATATGGCAGCGCCAACTGCAGTAATTCAGAGAAACCAATCAGAAAACAGGTCTGACTGGCTGCTACAAGTTACGTATTTGCATATTATTTTACACTAAATAATGCATCGCATAAGTGTGAACCCAGCCTAATGCCCAATTCTGAGTGTTTCTTTTTTTTAAATATATGGGCCCCAGGTGAGAAAAATAAAAGTGATAGCTCAGGCTGCAATACTCACCCTCAGCCAAGAACTGTTTCCCAAAGTACTTCCTTTTCACTACAAGATGTGCACAATCTTTTGGGTTGAATGATGATCAACATCACTCAACCCACCCTGCTCCCTTAGGGCTTGTTCACACGTGCAGTGCTCGCTGAAGAGCAATTCATGCTTGTATCAGAGTGTAGAGAGGATTTGACGATATAATGCCTACTCACGCCTGCTTTAACCCCTTAAATCCTGAACTAGTGCTCCACCACTGTGTGCATTGCATGGGGTGCTTGCAGAGTGGCCCCATTCACATAAATGAGTTGTGTTCAGTGGGAATTGTACCTGATGAGTATAATTTATGCCAGGGCTGTGAAGCAAAGCATCACAGCCCTGATGTGTGTACCCCCACACCCCCATCTCTGGCCGCTCATGCTACCTCTCAAGCTAAAGGGAGTAGTGGTTGTTTTTTTTCACATCATTTGTATTGGATTTTTCTCATATACAGCATGATGCCCCAAAGGGGACATGAGTACAATAAAGCATAACATTAGTAGTACACAAGTCACAATGACAACGTATAATATCCAGCTAGAGTTTAGTCGAAGCAGATTAGCATAGAAAGGTACAGCAATTAGAATTAGTAATGATGGGCATTGTTGGTGAGAAGTGGTGCCTTAAAGGGTGTGTAAAGCTTTGCATTTTGTCACCTTAATGCATCCTATGCTTACAAGCCCCCCAGCCCCCCGATTTATTTACCTGAGCCCTCTAAAGTCCCAGGTCGTGAACGCATTGGTTTCTCACCCATGTTTTCTCGGCTCTTCATTGTAGATTGATAGCAGCGCAGCCATTGGCTCCCACTGCTGTCAATCTAATCAATAACACAGCGCACCGGGGGGCGAGGCCGAGTGATACACTTGGCGGCTATGGCCGCCACTGTATCACATGGGAGCGCGCCCATAAGCTAACCCTCTTGGGAGAGCGCTTCCCAATACAGGGGTTAGCTCTTTTGGGTAGGAGCCGAGACAGGTGCCAAGGGACCCCAGAAGACGAGGATTGGGGCCGCGCTGTGCAAAACGAGCTGCACAGTGGAGGTAAGTATGACGTGTTTGTTATTTATAAAGAATACAAAAAAAAAGACCTTTACATCCCCTTTGAGAATAGGCCATTGTGACATCGTCTAGGGTCAGAGAAGAGTAGAGGGTCATTGTAATGCCGCGTACACACGACCATTTTTAATGGTCTAGAAAAAACAAAGTTTTTTTCATTGTGATTCTTGTCAAGCCTTTCTTGCCTACACACGATCGTGAAAAAAAAAAATGCTGGAGCAAAGCACGGTGACGTACAACACGTACAACGGCACTATAAAGGGGAAGTTCCATTCAGATGGCGCCACCCTTTGGGCTGCTTTTGCTGATTTCGTGTTAGTAAAAGTTTGGTGAGAGACGATTTTTTCACGTCGTTAAAGCCTACACACGATTATTTTCTACGACGTGAAAAAAGACAACGTGAAAAAAGACAACGTGAAAAATGACGCAAAAATTTAGAGCTTGTCTTAAATTACTAATAACCATTTTTCACGTCGCGAAAAATGCTCTGGAGCCCACACACGTTTTTAATGACATTTAAAAAAAAAGAAATGTTTCACGTCATGAAAAACGGTTGTGTGTACACGGCATAAGACCCAGTATGGTTGCTAATTTACCGGCAATGTGAATTAGAAGAGATGGGGTAACATCTATGCAGTGTTAGGAGGAGACACCTAGGGGGGGCGCCTTTTTGGTTAAGTGACATGCATAAGTAATATGACTGTTATCCATTATCTAAACTCATTGTAAACCCCCCCCCCCACAACCGCACATAAAAAACAGGCTCTAAGGGGGTATAACAATGGTGCCCTTCACAGTGGGTGAAGGGATGTCAATTTGGGTTGACCACTGGGCCAGAGCTTTAATGAAAAGGCAAGACAGGAAATGGTAATGTTTAACTTTTCAATGTTGTGAAAAAAAGGGAGTCTTATATCTAAAATCATGCTCAAAAGAACATTTTGCTCATTAACCACCAAGCCCACTCTTTATTTCATTTTAAACCCTGAAATGTAGAAATGACAGCTGGAAGCTGATTGGTCGATGTTCGCAAGAAGACACATTTATGTCAGCATGCTTTTCATCCATAATAGGACCACATACACTAAAAAGCCCAATATTGTGTAAAACATTGGTGCAAAAGAAAACTAATGGAGCAGCCCTTGGTGAGTGTTCTCTTCATAATTTGCGCTAGTAAAAAGTCAGGTATTGTTTGACATTCTTATGTAGCCAATCCCTTCCTTTATTTTTTTTGCTCCCTTTCTTTAAAGCTGTACCAAAATCACTCTGTAGTTTTCATCTGTGTTATGTTTATACATAGCATTTTCCTATATAATCTCCTTATGTTTTAGTAAGGAGGCATAAATCTCGGTGCTCAGAGAATGCTTTTTATGTTTAATTACATTGTATCGGAAAACAGGTGGGATCCATCCACAAGCAGCATCTGTTCTGTCCTTCTCCCTCTTAACTTCCCAGGTATGGCGGCTGCTCAGCTCAGGTTTTGATATTTACAGTCACTGTGTACTGTACATCTTCATTCACTCCCAGTGACTGGAGTACAGGGGCCGCGTTCTGCATCTGGAGAAACGCGCACGATGTCTGTTCACAGCTCTGAAGTTGTGGAGACTTTGTTATGTGAGATTCTATTATACTACAGAGAAATAACACAAACAAAGGATGAGCAAAAAGCAGCATTTGGAATGTTTGCTCTAACTACCTATAGCTATGTTCCCAATTGTTACTTACCTGCTCAGCCTGGAGCAACAATCACATATCCATTCCTCAGTCCTTTGCTTGTTAGTAGTGTTGCTCACGAATATTCGTATTGCGAATATTCGGCTCGAATATGGCATATTCGAGTATTCGCGATATATTTAGAATTTCGCGGTGAATATTCGCAATTCCGAATATTCGCATTTTTTCAATTTTATTTTTAAAACAGATCACATCCTATCGACGTCTAAAAGCATTGCTGGTATGATTAGAGACCCTGGGCCGAGTAGCTAAGCTGAGGCGATCCTTTTATGTTGCCGAATATAAAAAAAAAATGCGAATGCGAAAATGATTGCGAATTTTCGATAACTGTGGTAGGAGAACTCGGATTGTCTCTGATGCAAAAATGAATATTTGTATGTTTGATATTATTTTTTTTTGTAAGAAGGAAAAAATTGCGCATACCTTAAAAAAAGGGGAGAATACAGCAGCAACTCAAAAATGTTATACAACATAATTTAATACAAGACAGAAAATGGAGTCGCTCTACAAGAATAAAAAATATGTCTAGTGACAAGACATGTGGGCAAATTATAAAATAAGCAAGCGCAAATAACTTGTGAAATACACAGTGAAACAAATATATAAAGAAATATAGTCCCAATAATAGAAAAATAATCTTTCATAAAAATGTCTTTGATATGTGAAGTGAAAAAAAGTCCAAAGCATGCAGCATAAACGTGTTCAATCTTCAAGGTGTTTGATTGACAAACGGCTGTGACAGATGGATAGAGTAAAGAATCACCACCAATGCAAAAAACACTTTTTATTTTCTATTGTAAAATATCAAGAATATTCTGAGCCAATCAGAGTGCTCCTTCCGCATTTGCCGAATATTCGCAATTATTTTGTATTGTAAAATATCAAGAATATTCTGAGCCAATCAGAGTGCTCCTTCCGCATTTGCCGAATATTCGCAATTATTTTGTATTGTAAAATATCAAGAATATTCTGAACCAATCAGAGTGCTCCTTCCGCATTTGCCGAATATTCGCAATTATTTTGTATTGTAAAAATATCACGAATATTCTGAGCCAATCAGAGTGCTCCTTCCGCATTTGCCGAATATTCGCAATTATTTTGTATTGTAAAATATCACGAATATTCTGAGACAATCAGAGTGCTCCTAGCACTGTTGTCGAAATTTCGCCATCAATATCGCATTCGCATTTTGCGAAATTTCGATAAAATATCACAAATATTCTGAGCCAATCAGAGTGCTCCTACCGCAGTTATCGAAATTTCGCAATTATTTTCGCATTCGCAATAGCGAAAATTCGCAATCATTTCATTTCGATAAAATATCACGAATATTCGAATTTAGCGAATATATCTCGAATATTCGACTATATATTCGAGATATATCGCGAAATCGAATATGGCGTATTCTGCTCAACACTACTTGTAAGGAGTTTTCACTTCCATAGAACCAAAGGGCTCATTCATAAAGGTAGTGCAATTATACACATTGGAACCAATCAGAAGAGAATACAATTAATTGTTCTCAAAATTTGGATGAAAAGCAAGCAATTTTAGCAACATTTTACCATTTTGGCCAAATGCATAGGAGTTAAATGTAAGGTAAAATTAAAGTGGTATTAAACCCAAAACCAAAAACTATAAAATATACCAGTTTAATAATCATTAGATGTGGTCGCGACCCTGGAAGGTAAATACTTCCACGCATGCGTCGAATCACTTCGACGCATGCAAGGGATGGGGATCGGTTGGACTTATCCGGTGAGTCTGTACAGACGACCGGATAAGTCCGACGGACAGGTTTCCAACGGATAGATTTCTTAGCATGCTAAGAAATTTTTATCCGCTTGAAAAACGGTCGGCTGGACAAATGTCCGCCGAAAAATGTCCGCTAGGCCGTACACATGACCAGATTTGTCTGCTGGAACTGATCCGCGGATAAATCCCAACGGACAGATCCGGTCGTGTGTACAGGGCCTCAGAGTGCCCCCACTCTGGATGAAGTACCACAGAGACGCCTTTGGACAGCAGCATTGTCAGTATGGGCGTGAGGGGGTGTTAGATGCACTGGAAGATTAATATACACTAATGCCACGTACACACGATCATTTTTCGGGTTGTAAAAAACAATGTTTTTCCGGCTCTAGAAAAAACAAAGTTTTTTTTTCAACTTGACCTTTAAAACGGCCTTGCCTATACACGATCGTAAAAAAAAATGCTGTACGCGGTGATGTACAACAAGTACGACGGCACTATAAAGGGGAAGTTCCATTCGGATGACGTCCCCCCTTGGGCTGCTTTAGCTGATTTTGTGTTGGTAAAAGACGATTCGCGCTTTTCTATCTGTTACAGCGTGATGAATGTGCTTACTCCATTGTGAACTGTAGTTTTACCAGAACGAGCGCTCCCGTCTCATAACTTGCTTCTGAGCATGAGGGGATTTTTCACGTCGTTAAAGCCCACACACGACCATTTTTTACAACCTGAAAAACGACAACGTTAAAAACTTTGTAAGAAAATAAAGCATGTTCAAAAAAAAATTGGGCCGTTTTTCAGAACCCGAAAAATGCACTGAAACCCACACACGATCGTTTTTAATGACATTAAAAAAACTAAATTTTTTAGAACCCGAAAAACGGTCGTGTGCACGCGGCATAACACGTTGAAGCGAAACTTCAACTGACACTGCAATTACACATTCAGTTACAGCAACAGTTTTGTTGCTTTTGTGATAAAGGTTTTACATCAGGGGTCTCCAAACTAAGGCCCTGTTTTTGCCTTTATACGGCCCTTGGGGCATTATTCCATACACTGACCCCAACAAAGGGGAAAAATTATTCCCAATGACTCCAATGATGGGAAACACTTCCTCTTACTGACACCAAAGATGGAGCACTATCCCTCCCAATGACACCAATGATGGGGTACTATTCCTCCTAATGACACCAATGATGGGGCACTATTGTTCCTAATGACACCAATGATGGGCCACTACTCCTCGAAATGACACCAGTGATGGGGCACTATTCCTCCCAATGACTCCAATTATGGGACACACTTCCTTTTACTGACACCAATGATGGAGCACTATTCCTCCCAATTACTTTTTCCATGGGAAATTCCGACCGTGTGTATGCCCCATTGGAAAAATTCCATTGGAAATTCCGATGAATTCCATCGGAGTTTAAATATAAAACATGTTCTATTTTACTTCCGTCGGAATTCTGATGTGCTTTTGGCCGGGCAAAAGCCTGAGCGTGTGTACACGGCATAACTGTATGGGGATGTGACTTACAAGGTGAGGAGACATATCGCTTTTCCTACTTAGTAGGAACAAACGACATGTCTCCTCTGCCCTGACAGCACAGGGATTTGTGTTTTTACACACACAAATGCCCGTGCTGGCGCTCATGCACACGATCAGGTCCCCCGTTGCGCAGCGGCTGTGCGCGCCCTCTGGCAGGCCACTAAAGGGAAGGACGTACCCATACGGGATTTCGCCCAGGAGAGTCAGTGTGCCGCAGTATATCTACGTGAGCCGGTCAGGATCCGGTTAAGCAAAGCTAATTTTGCCTCAGCAGCCTTATAAGTAAACCTAAGAGTTTCCGCTTGGGTAATATTTAATTCATACCCATTGATAAGTATAATGCAAGGGCTCCAAAACATAGAACACTGGGGAATGGGGTTGAGGTTGAAAATGTGCCTGCGGGTCACAGCACATGTACGTGAAGCAGGTTGTTCTTTTGTTCCCAATTCTCCAAAGAACAATCAACATGGATTAAATAGACATGAACTTATTATATATTTACTTTACCTTTTTTTCTCTACAGTAGCATTTACTTTCACTTATTAAATACTCTTGTCAGTCGCACAAATATTCCTTCTTTAATGAAATGCCGCAAGTGATTTCATTTGTTAATAACACGTACTGTATGGATTATAGAACTCTATTCTTTTGCTTTACAGCTGCATGAAAAATTGCAAAAACTGAAGCTGTAATGTTTCATAAAATGCGAACATTTCATTAATATAGCAATGGATTCTGTAGCTCAAGAGCATTTTTTTTTTTTTTTTTTCAATCTCATTTCTAATACAATATAAGTCTAACAGTATGAAACAGACGTGGGGAAGGTGTTCCTAATGTATTGTGTAATAATTGAAATAAAATATTAACTTAATGCTTACATGCAACATTGTAATTGCTAATGGTATTATAATTTCATGTTAAATGTTGAAACCTGCAGTGCTGCCTCAGGGGTACGTGTTAATTGAGGCCAAATTAATGCAAAGATGTAATTTCCACTGTGCACCTTGTTTGTGAATAAATCTAGGCTCACTCTCTCCCCCAAGCTATGGAGGTGTAGGGAGTGGGGGGTTTATGATATTTTATGTGATAGGCATGCACTATAACACCTCTCTTTATATGCTAATGTAATGATGGTGTACACCATCTATAAAAACCTTTCTACTTTAAAAAAAGAACAAGCCTATAAAAAATGTAAAGACACCATCACAATTCTCTATCATTCCTTGGATATATTGGCTTTTTTTCGACAATCCAGAAATATATTATTTAATTTCGATGCAAGCTGGCACTAATGCGTATGAGTATCTGTGGGGGGGGGGGGGGGCGGAGGGGGGTGGTATTGACTTTTGGATGTCAAAATTCTTTAGAAACAAAAATAAATGGCAATCGCTCAGTGTTCTCTGTACAGATGTACAGAAGATGTTGTCAGTATATAGGACCAAAAGCACGTGGACGTCCCTTCAGATTTTTAAGTTCAGGTGTTTACAATGAAGAGCATTGGTGATGCCCCAGCATACAAACACATTTTAAACAATTGTGCTTTTCCTACCTTGTGGAACCAGTTTGAAAAAGGTTATTTTTTTTGTTCCAGCATGACTGTACCCCTGGGTACAAAGCCAGGTCTATAAAGACATGGTTTGATGAGTTTGATGCAGAAAGACTTAGAGCCCTTTCACACTGGTGCATTTTTGCGACGTTTTTGCCGCATTTTCGCGGTAAAAATAGCGCTATTAAAACGCTCCAAAAACGCGTTCTCCATTGAAATGAATTGAAACGCTGTAAAAACGCTGTAAAAGCGTGGTAAAATCGCGGTAAAATAGCAATGTTTTACCGCTATTTTAACGCTCCGCTATAGGCGTTTCCAGTTTGAAATGGCTCTAAAAGAATATGTAAACCTAACATTTCATATATTGGATAGATTGATAGCAGCGCAGTCATTGGCTCCTGCTGCTGTCAGTCAAATCCAATGAGGCGGCTGCCGGGGGGCAGGGCCGAGTCATACATTCGGCGTCTATGGACGCCGACTGTATGACACAGGAGCGCGCCCGCAAGGTAAACCCCTCGGGATAGAGTTCCCCAGAGGGGGTTAGCTATTGCGGGGAGGAGCATCGAGAGCTACGCTGGCAGAGCATCACAAAAAGTCCTGCAAGCAGCTTCTTTGCAGAGCTTCAGGAGCGGTGAGTACACGGCTCCTAAAGTGCCCCTTCCCGTTGAAATGAATAGGAATGCCCGTAAAGCGCTGCTAGTTTTAGCAGCGCTTTACCAGTTTTTTTTTCAGGCACTGGCAGTGTAAGGCCTTGTACACACGGCCAGACATCGGACATGTCTGCTGGGAGGTTTTGGTCTGATGTGTGTACACACCATCAGACCAAAATCCCCGCGGACAGAGAACGCGGTGACGTATATGACACCGACGTTCTCTGACGCCGAAGTTCAATGCTTCCACGCATGCGTCGAAATTCATGCGTCATGCGTCGACATGTCCGATGAGTCATACTAACCATCGGACATGTCCGACGGACAGCTTTCCAGCGGACAAGTTTCTTAGCATGCTAAGAAACTTTTGTCCGCTGGAAACCTGTCCGCTCGGCCGAAAAAATGTCCGCTAGGCCCTACACACGGTCGGACATGTCTGCGGAAACTGGTCGGCGGACCAGTTTCAGCGGACATGTTCGGTCGTGTGTACAAGGCCTAAAAGGGCTCTAAGACCTATGTTAATATTCTTAGAAACAGACAGGTTCACTTCAATGGGTAGAAGGCTAAGACCCCTTTCACACTGAGGCAGTTTTTAGTAATTTTAGCACTAGAAATAGCGCCTGAAAGCCGCATCCCATTCATTACAGTGTGACTTGTCACACTGGCGCGGTGCGCTTGCGGGACATTAGGAAAAGTCCTGCAAGCAGCATCTTCGGGGCGGCTAGGAACGCTGTATATCGTTTTCCGAAAATGCCTTGCTTATTGAAATGAAGGGGCAGCGCTTCCAAAGCTCCCTAAAAAACGCTTCAGAAATGCTGCAACACTGGCGCTTTTAACCCCTTTTTCGGCCGCTAGCGGGGCTTAAAATCTCCCTGCTAGTAGCCGAAAAGCGCCGCTTAAATAGCAGTAAAGCGCCGCTAAAACGAGCAGTGCTTTAGCACTAACACTTGGCAGCCCCATTGTGAAAGGGGTCTAAATGACGGAGGTTTTATTTCATGCAGAAAATTATAGCTGGGACCTGATTGCTTGTGTTGGCTGCTGGTGACTGACAACATCATTCTTTATTGTGTTTTGTATATTCAGCCTCATAAAGATTTTATTACACTAGGAATTCCCACAAGACACAAAATGGAGACAAAAAAAACAAACATTTAAATATAAGTGTAGAAAAATGAGTGGTTCTGTTCTAATAGTGTTAATGCCATGAGCGTAGTGACAGAATTAAATGAATCCCTCCGACTGAAACTTATCCAGTCTTGTTTTAATTCCTGCAATTTTCCCATTAATAACATTATCTATTTAAAACATCCATTAACCCATCTCCAGCGCTCATTTGAAGGCAAAATCTAATATGTTTGGTAGGAAACCTTCCATAAAATTAAGACTGTTGACTTTAATGGATGTTTCAAATAGACACAGCTAATAGGAGAGTGGAAATACACAAATTAAAAGCTGCTTATTATCTGGGATGTAGCCACTGAGTGAAACCATCACAGATGAATTTACCAGGATTTGTTCAGAATATGGCTTCCTGCTGGGGCTTGGAGGGCTGTAATGACTTCTTGTAATATTTCATCACAGTAGCCAATGTGTATTTTTTTTTCTCTGTGGCAATAATTCATAGCAACTGCCCAGTAATCAAACTCAAACTACTCTTAAAGGGGTTGTAAAGGTAAATGTTTTTTCATCTTACTGCATCCTATGCATTAAGGTGAAAAAACATCCAACGGTACCGCCCCCCCCAAACCCCCGTTTTACTTACCTCACCCCTCGAAAGTCCCGCGCGCGTCCTTGTGATCCTCTTCGGTTCCCAGCCTGGCCGTTGATTGGCTAGGCTGGATGGATTGATAGCAGCGCAGCCATTGGCTGGCGCTGCTGTCAATCACATCCGATGAAGCGGCGCGCCGGGGGGCGGGGCCGAGTGATACAGTCAGCGGCTATGCCCGCCGCTGTATCATGGAGGCGCGCCCGCAAAAGCTTCCACCAAGCGAGCTCGTTCGCATAAAGGTGGATAGCTTTTGCGAGGAGGACCCGAGACAGCCACCGAGGTATCCCAGAAGACAGGGTTAGGGGACACTCTGTGCAAAACGAGCTGCACAGTGGAGGTAAGCATAACATGTTTTTTATTTAAAAAAAAAAATGTTGCCTTTAGTGTTCCTTTAAAGTGGAGGTTCACCCGAAAAACTCAATTTTTAACATTAGATTGAGGCTCGTTTTGTGAAGGGGAATCGGGTGTTTTTTTTTAAATCGAAGCAGTACTTACCGATTTAGAGATAGATCTTCTCCGCCGCTTCCGGGTATGGGCTGCAGGACTGGGCATTCCTATTTGATTGACAGGCTTCCGACAGGCTTCCGACGGTCGCATACAGCGCGTCACGATTTTCCGAAAGTAGCCGAACGTCGGTGCGCAGGGGCCGTATAGAGCCGCACCGACGTTCGGCTTCTTTCGGCTACTCGTGACGTGATGTATGCGACCGTTGGAAGCCTGTCAATCAAATAGGAACGCCCAGTCCCGAAGACCATACCCGGAAACGGCAGAGAAGATCTATCTCTAAAACGGTAAGTACTGCTTCGATTTAAAAAAAAACACCCGATTCCCCTTCACAAAATGAGCATCAATCTAATGTTAAAAATTGTTTTTCGGGTGAACTCCCGCTTTAAGTGATGAAAGGAGAAACCTGATTGGTTGAATTACAGTAAAACCTTGGATTGCGAGCATAATTTGTTCCAGAAACATGCTTGTAATCCAAAGCACTTGTATATCAAAACATTGTTTTTACAGGGTATAAAAGAGAAGAGAGGCACCTCTAAGTGTAGCAATAAGTTCCTAAATGTTGTACCTTCATTAAATTTAACCATATTGCTATAATAAGAGGCTCCTCTCTTTTTTTTTATACTCAGTTGTGACATGACGCTACTCTTATATCAAGACATCACTTGTATAACAAGGCAACATTTTTTAAAACATTTTGCTTGTCTTGCAAAACGCTCTTAAACCAAGTTACTCTCAAACCAAGGTTTTACTGTACTTAATTGTATATATTATATTTCACATGCTTGCTTTGTTTGCAAAATGTTGTAGTTTACTCTATGTATGATGGCTTATTATGCAACAGAGCCACTGAAAGCACAAAGGGATGTCATAAATGTCAAGTATTTTCATCTCTGTACAGTTGTGGGAACTTTATTTACACCCATTTGCTGACTGCCTAAATGTAAATGTACGTTATTACTTTGACGTTAAATACCGGAGTGCAGTATCGGTTTCCGTGTCTCATAAATTGTCACAATTATTTATTTTGCATAGGGCTTATAGAACACGAGTGCAGCTGCAGAGGTGGGGAGAAAGGGACTCCCCCTTGTGCCCAAAGTGCAAAGTACACCAGGGGGACTTTATACTTCTAATTTGGAGATGTCCAAAGCTTCATCGGTACTGAGAGGAAGTCTCCCAGTGCATCACTAGACTGGCTCAGGTACCTGTTCCCTTGGACCCCCTGGTGTACTTACTTGGGGCCATTGATGTTGAAATGTTCCAGAATGGAATGTATTATTTGATAACTAGACTGATGTATCTAGCTAGAAAACTCATTGCACGACACTGGATGGCACCTGAGGTGCCTACGGCGAAGCAATGGATGTTAATTCCTTACTCCTTAAAGAACGGCTGGTATACAGCTGCAGGAAGGTAGTGGGTAGATTTGATTTTATATGGCAACCTTGGTTGGGGGATATTAGTCTGGTGCCACCACAATTGGTAATGGACAGACTTTGCATGTAGTGACCCTGTGTGGTTGATGGAGGGGGGTGGAGAGGAGTGGGAAAGTACAGTAAGAACGGGTAAATGGTTATGAACCAGACCTGGGAGAAATTTATTGATGGAAGAAACAACTCGCGTCTTCCAGATATAACGGGGCACGAGGGCGCTGGTTGTAGTTTTGGGGTTGGGGGGGGGTATAAAAACAATATAGATGTATGTAAACTGATATGGATACCGTAATATCATATGGACTTATGACTTAAGATGTTTTGTATTTGCACTGTCTTATATGATCAAATGCACTGATTATATGTATTATGTGAGTAAATGTCGGAATAAAAAAGGTTTTGAAATAAAAAAATATGTTATGGAAGCAGCTAGCAGCCATAACCTCTGTATCTTTTTTTCAGACAGGCTTTATATAAAAGTGGTCCCAGCATTGGATTCGCTGCAAGATTACATTTATAGACAGCATGAGAGGTACAACCCCCCCCCCCCCCCTTCCTCACTTCATGGTTGTCTCCAAGCTTAACGGAGCCATCGGTAAGCATCTGGAGCCGATCCCTGTGATGCCTGGGCAGAAAGCTGAGTGAGAGCAAGATAGCCCCCACTCGATTCTATGCCCTTGGAGGACCAGGGCAACGTCTGACGTCGCTTCCACCTTCTATTACAAGGGATGTTTACATTCCGTGTAATAGAAAAAAAAGTTACATATTTTTTTTTTAAAGGACAGTATAAAAATGAAAAATAAAACGTAAAATAAATAAGACTTTTTTTAAAAATTACTCTATCCCTCCGAGCTCGCATGCAGAAGCGCAGGCATACGTGAGCCGCACCCTAATATGTAAATGGTGTTCAAACAACACATGTGAGATATCGCCGAGATCGTTCGAGTGAGAGCAATAATTCTGGCACAAGATCCCTTCTGTAACTTTAAACTGGTAAAAATGAAAGCGTCACCTATGGAGATTTTTAAGTACCATAGTTTGTCGCAACTCCATGAGTGTGCACAATTTTAAAGGTATCTATTTACTTAGCGTAACATCATCTTTCACATGATTCCAAACAAATGGGCTAACTTTACTGTTTTTTTTATTTATTTTTTACATTCTTTCATTCTTTTGCATTCTATCCCAAAAAGTTGTGCTTGAAAGCCATTTGTACAAATACAGTATAACATAAGATATTGCAACGGACACCATTTTATTTTCTAGGGTCTCTGCTAAAAGAAAATATATATTTGGGGGTTCTAATTCATTTTCTAGCAAAAAAATACAGATTTTTTTTATTTGTAAACAACAAATGTCAGAAAAAGGCCCAGTCCAGAGGTGATTAAAATAACATATGTATTGGTCACATTTATTGAATGTGCTATCACATGACTAAATTAAGAGCACCTGTATTAATGTAGAAATAATGGAAGAGGGTAGAATAGGCAAAAAATTGTAGGATTAGGCCTCGTACACACGACCGAGGAACTTGTCGGAAAAGACACATCGTTTTCCTCGACGAGTTCCTTGTTAGGCTTGTTGAGGTACTCGACAAGCTTGCTTTGCGTACACACGGTCAAGACAAAATCTCCTTGTTCTCAAACGCGGTAACGTACAACACATACAACGGCAGGGGAAGTTCGATTCCACTGGCACAACCCTTGGTGCTGCTTTTGCTAATCTCATGTTACTGCGTGTTAAGTAAAAGTTTGGTAGGAGATGATTTGCACTTTTCAGTCTGTTACAGCGTGAAAAATGTGCTATCTCCATTACAAACGCTACTTTTATCGAAGGTGCGCTCCCGTCTCATACTTTATTCTGAGCATGCGCTGGTTTCTTAGCATACACACGCTCGAGTTTCTCGTAGAAAACCAGCCTGACGAGGAACACAATGAGGAAATTGAGACTCCCGTCGAGGAAAAACCTACACACACGACCGTTTTCCTCGGCAAAAAAGCTCTGCCACCAAGCTTCTTGATGGATTCTGTCGAGTTTCTCGGTCGTGTGTACGAGGCCATAGTAATGTCAGTTCTAAAGCCTGTGTCCAGCCAAATAAAAAAACAAAAAAACCCTACCCCTGTTATTAAATAAAAGTTGTAAACTTTTAAAACTTAAAAAAGAAATAGTGTACTGATGAAAAAAGTTGACAAGCACTGCTTTTCCTTAGTGTTGCCCTGACCTCCATTCCATGTCATTGGTTCTTTGGCTCTTTAGGTGCCTGGCATCATTTAACTAAAATTCTTGCAAGCTCAGGCTGTCAGGAAAACGTTTCCTTAGGATAGGTCATCACACCAGTCTGGACTCACAGAATGCCCTTCTCTACAGGGTAAAGGCATGCCAACTGGAGGAGGATAAGAAAAGGAATCCCATTTTTCATGTAACTACTGTAGCTAGAAAACACCAAGAAGGAAGATAGGCATGCCAAAAAATAAAATAAAAAAAATGTTGGGGAGGGAAGTCTGGGGGGGTGGGGGGTTTGATCCAGTGGGTGCATTTTACGGTATGTTGCAAATATCATCCTTAAGGCATATTCCAATCCTGTGTGCCTCTATATTATGTTTCTGTTACTTTACCGGCACAGCAAGGATAAATTATGGCAGCAACTTTTAAAAGCCCAGCCCCACTATCTTGTGTTTATGGGTTTCAGGTTATATACTGCCAGAATGTTGGAGTCACTTTTGTAGATAAAAGCTGAAAAAGGTTGAAATGTATCTATCCAGTTCTTACCAAAGGAATTTAAAGTACTGTTTTGCATTCTGGCGAAGCACAAGAATAACATAACAGACGCATGCTTTGATAATGAAAAGCCTATAGGGGACTAAATTATAGTAATATTATCCTCTAAACTGTTGTAACTTTGCAATATGTAATATTTTTTTTTTACAATTTACAGTGCCTTGAAAAAGTATCTATACCCCTTGACATTTTCCACATTTTGTCATGTTACAACAAAAAAATTAAATGTATTTTATTGGGAATTATGTGATAGACCAACCCAAAGTGGAAAATAATTGTGAAGTGGAAGGAAAATTATAAATGGTTTTCAATTTTTTTTACAATTACATTTGTGAAAAGTATACAGCCCTCTTTACTTTGATACCCCTAACTAAAATTGAGTGGATCCAATTACTTTTAGAAGTAACCTAATTAGTAAATAGAGTCTACCTGTGTGTAATTTATTTGCAGTATCAATAAAGCAAAACTATGTGTGGCAGAAAACTAACACTGCACATCATCCCAAACACACCATACCCACTGTGAAACATGATGGTGGCAGCATCATGTTGTTCAGCAGCTGCAGTATTTGTAGCTGCTGACTTTTAATATATTTTTTTTGGGCGGAACTCCGCTTTAAAGGGTCACTAAAGGATTTTTTTTTAAGCTAAATAGCTTCCTTTACCTTACTGCAGTCCTGTTTGCATGTCCTCATTGTTTGTTGTTGCTATGATGTTGCTGTAATCCTTCTCTGTTCTGAACAGTCTGTTTCCTGATGAAAAAAGTCATGGGAGCTTTCTCTCTGTGGCACTAATCAAGGAGGTGTGATTACTTGTGTCTTAAACCCCTCAGAACCAATCACTTTAGTTTTACAAACCATCACTGCCCTGTATTGACTCTGTACTTCACAGAAGCATGACAAAGCATGCATAAACTAAACTGAAACTACAGGCACATTATATGATTGATTTTTATCTATGTTTAATCATTTTTAAAAGGAATCAGTTAACTATTATGTCTCTATACCCTGTAAACAGTAATTTCAGCAAAAAAATAAAAATCCTTTACAACTCCTTTAAGTCTGTCATAATGTGCTAGTATGTAATATGACATTATCTTGCAGGGGCATGATTTCCTTTTGTGGTTTACTACTGCTTTAAAGCGGGGGTTCACCCAAAAATAATTTTTTAACATTACATTCAGCCGAGTTGTCCTAATGACAATCGGCTGTTTTTTTGTTTTGTTTTTTTCGTACATACCGTATTTCACCGCCGCTTCCAGGTATGTCTTCTGCGGGACTGGGCATTCCTATCTGATAGACAGGCTTCCGACCGTCGCATACAGTGCATCACGAGTTGCCGAAAGAAGCCGAACGTCGGTGCGGCTCTATACGGCGCCTGCGCACCGACGTTTGGCTTCTTTCGGCAACTCGTGACGCGTAGTATGGGACGGTCGGAAGCCTGTCAATCAGATAGGAATGCCCAGTCCCGCAGAAGACATAACCGGAAGCGGCGGTGAAAATACGGTATGAACGGGAAAAATAACAATAGCAGCCGATTGTCATTAGGACAACTCGGCTGAATGTAATGTTAAAAATGTATTTTTTGGGTGAACCTCCACTTTAACAAGGTAAAAACTCAATATGCTATATGGTGAATCCGATCCATCAATCATCTTCAAGCATTTGTTGTGGTCTTATTTCCAAGGGTGTGAAAGGTGGTTGCTATGGATTACTGCAATTTGCAGCCCATAATTTCTTTTTTTGTATTTCCCTACTAAAATAACAGTGTACGGTAGGTCTACTTACCTCAGACTCTCTTTTTTTTCTGTAGGCACACATTCTCATGTAGCATTAGTTCACCCCTCACAAAAAATAGCTATTTATTTTGAATTGTTATTTTTGAAAATGTACAAATGAAGCACATCAAGCCTAAATTAAATCCAAAGCATATCAATAAATTGAAATGAACAAACGTATATTTGGACGCAATGAAATACAGTATGTCATACCATACTTGCATTTCGGTAATGTTCCCTTTCCTTTCTGCCACACCATAAACTGCAACATCAAATTGTCCCCGGTTCACCAATTCCATGACAGAATCAACCCATTTGACTAAAATCCTGCCTAATGAGTGCTTAGCGAAATAATTATCTCTGATTTAATATATCTTTTGGTTAGAAAACACTTGGCAGTTAAATTAAGATCCCTTGCAAGTTGCTAATTACTAAAATGCTTTAGGGCACACACTGGATTTTTGGGCCTGCTCATCTTTGTTTTATCTGCAAATAGCCCTATAACTACAAACTAATTTAGATTTGTAATTATGAAAAAATATTTATAAAGGACGACTAAACCTAAAATAACCAGTTGTCTTTTAGACAAAAAGCAATTACATGTTATATTTCTAAGAGAGGCCTAAAGCGGGGCCAGCAAGATTTTCACCCAAAACTTTTTTAATTTGTGGTTATTATACTATTTTGTGTTGTTATTTATTTTTTTGCAATATAAAATAATGAGTTTAAAATAAAAGTAATAATATTGTTTAGGCAATTTTATAAATACTAATGGAAACATTTATCTGGTTGACTGATCCAAATAAAGCCCCAATAAGTGATCATTATTCTGATCAAAAATAAAGGGGTCACCATCACTAATCTTTCTTCTGAAAGTGTTATTTCTTGGTAGACACTGGCTTTAAGACCCTGACCCAGAACAAGCATGCAGATCAGGAACATCACCGTTTAAAGTGTTTGTTAAGTCACATTTATAAATCACTTGCATCCTCTCTGGTTTAGGAAGATATAAAGCACAGTATGTCAGTTTTCTTTCAATTATAATCCTCAATACCTTCTTGCACAGCTCCACTGTGCAGCCAGGTGACCTCCCTCTGATCTCCTTCTGATGTATTCCAGCCGAGGGAGGCCATGTGACTGCACAGTGGTGCTGTGCAAGAAGGTATTTAGGATTATAGTTTAACAAAAAACTGACGCGCTGTGCTTTATATATTTATAAAACAGAGGGAATGCAAGTGATTTATATACATTACTTTACGGAGGGGGGGGGGGGTTAGTCCTACGAGTGAGCTGCAGGGTTGCAGAGATAGAGGTGTGCCTCTGTGTAAATCCAGAAAGTGAACAGGCAGCAGCTTCAGCTGTATATACTAGATAGAACTCACGCTAAATGAAATAATGAGTGAATAAACAATAAATAAACCGCAGAAGCTATTACAAAGGTGCTAAAACCTTAAGGAATGAATACATTAATTAAGAGCACTAGCAGAATATTAAACATCAACTTAATAATGTGCTCAAAGAATATTGACTGTGACAATATTATCAAAATATATACATATATAATAAGTAATGTGCTAGGTGCTTCAAATGAAAGTGCTTTGTGGTTCAGGATAAGGTGTTTCAAGTGCCACACTGCCCTCTTGTGATTTCACTCACCAGAGTTAAAGCAGTGTTCCACACGAGAAAAAAAAATTAAAAACCAGCAGCAACACATACTGCAGCTACTGGCTTTTAATAAATGGACACTTACCTGTCTTGGAGTCCAGCGATGTTGGCACTGCAGCTGACGTTTCCATCAGCTGCCGCCGCCATTTTGGGAAAGGGCATTTCGGCTTCACACCGGGAACCCTACTGCGCACGTGTGAGGCTCCTCTCTCCTATTGGCCCGGCGACCGGGGGAGGAGGAGGGAGCCCCGTGCTGATGTCACGGCCGCAGCTCGGACTCCCAAAAGTGGAGAAGGATACCTGTCCCCCCTCCCCTGAAAGGTGCCAATTGTGGCACCGGAGAGGGGGAGGAACCAGATGAGAAGAAGTTCTACTTTTGGGTGGAACTCCGCTTTAATGGACCCTCAGCTTTGCAGTCTGGGGTCAATAAAGTTGTGATCTAAAAGATCTGGTATATGTAAACTGGACTCTCAGAGAAACGTCTACACGGGTGTTCACATGGATGGACCGAGGTATGTAGATCAATCATAATGGGAAACAGAGAAAAGCAGAGAAAAGCCAATAGTGAAATATCGCTGGTACTAAGTGAACTGTGCAATCAAACAACACCACTCACAAGACAACTCTGTAAAACAGGCATCAGTAAGTTCTGGGTTCGCCTCTGGACAACGTGCATTCCACGGACAGAGGAAGTTGCGTCACTGGTTTGTGAAACCAGAAATAAGTCGAAATACGCTTCAGTTAAACAGTAAAAATAGATGCAGCCAGACTCAGTGGAGGGAGATTTCTGCAGCATATTTGGCAAGTGCAGAATCACAGTATACAGTATATAAAATAATATGCAACATGATTGGAACAGACTGCAGTTCCTCTCTAACCGCTTGAGGACCGTCGCACGACGATATACGTAGACAAAATGTCACGGATGGGCACAAGGACGTAATGTCCCCTTTAAGATCCCAGCTGTGGGTCGCGAGCGGGCTGTCGGTGGCCCTCTCGTGACCTGGTCCTCTTCTCTGTGACCGTCCCCGCGGGAACAGCGGACCCGATCGCCGCCGGTGTCCCCCGATCGGGTCACAGAGAGGAAGAGCGGGGAGAGGTAAATGTAAACAAACCTCTCCCCGTGCTTCCTAGTGAGCCTGTCACTGATCGCCTGTTTCCTGTCATAGGGAACGACGATCAGTGATGTCACATGCCCAGCCACGCCCCCACAGTAAGAATCACACATTAGGGCACACTTAACCCCTACAGCGCCCCTCCTGGTTAACCCCTTCAATACCAGTGTAATTTTTACAGTAACCAGTGCATTTTTATTGCACTGTTCGCTGTAAAAATGACAATGGTGACAATGGACAAAAGTGTCCGATGTGTCCGCCATAATGTCGCAGTCACGATAAAAATCGCTGATCGCCGCCATTACTAGAAAGAATAAATATTAAAAATGCAATAAAACTATCCCCTATTTGGTAGACGCTATAAATTTTGCGCAAACCAATCAATAAACTCTTATTGTGATTTTTTTACAAAAAATATGTAGAAGAATATGTATCGGCCTAAACTGAGGAAAAAATATTTTTTTTTATATATTTTTTTGGGGATAATTATAGCAAAAAGTTATAAATATTGAATTTTTTTCAAAATTGTCGCTCTATTTTTGTTTATAGCGCAAAAAATAAAACCTGCAGAGGTGATCAAATACCACCAAAAGAAAGCTCTATTTGTGGAAAAAAAAGGACGCCAATTTTTTTTGGGAGCCACGTTGCACGACCTCGCAATTGTCAGTTAAAGCGAGGCAGTGCGGAATCGCAAAACGTGGCCTGGTCTTTAAGCCGCATAATGGTCCGGGGCTTAAGTGGTTAAGGTTCAATAATAAGGAGAATCATGTTTCAGTCTTTTTTAAATTACTCAGAAGTCCCCCCTACCCGATCACTTTGTTTAGATACCAGTGGTTAAGAACCCCTGATCTACAGAATTTCTCACATTTTATGTTGCGTTACACATGTCGAATAGTCAGCTTAGTCTATGTGGTAACATTAAATATAGACAGGATAAGCTGTGGTCTAGATTAGCCTGCTTTCTAGGCTGCCCAGAAATTGTTGGCTCTAAACTGCCAGTAGTACTGGGCAGCTGGCCCAATATTGTTACATGTATGATCCAACAGCTCCTGTGAACAGAAGAGCAGCAAATAGATGCTTAAATTATGTGTACGCCGTGGGTACATAAGGTTTTGTACATGTGTAGTGTGCAAAATTTCATCAGGAGTAAACAAAAAAACATAAACACATATGTTATGGTCAGGACTAATTATGTACTCCTGGCAAAAATCTCAATACAAAGTGATAGATAGATAGATAGATAGATAGATAGATAGATAGATAGATAGATAGATAGATAGATAGATAGATAGATAGATAGATAGATAGATAGATAGATAGATAGATAGATATGATAACAGGTTTACCTACCAAAAGGATTTAAAATTTTGTCCATTCAGTCCTGAGATTTACAAATTCCTACTAGACAGCAGGGACAGATTGATGTCAAATGTAAGTATTTACACTCGATTCATGCAAAAATATACCCCCTTAGGTTTATATAAACAATGTGCAACGCTCTACATATAATACATAAATCATGGCAAATGTGAATCATAAATCATAAGCATTGAATTAGCAAATGTGTAAATCAAAACAGAGTCCATAAAGAAAAACAAAGGGCCAGATCCACAGAGAGAGTACGCCGGCGTATCTACTGATACGCCGATGTACTTTCAAATTTTCAGCGTCGTATCTTTAGTTTGAATCCTCAAACCAAGATACAATGGCATCTGGGTTCAATCCGACAGGCGTACGGCTTCGTGCGCCTTCGGATCGTAGATGCAATACTTTGGCGTCCGCTGGGTGGAGTTTGCGTCGTTTTCCGCATTGGGTATGTAAATTAGCTTTTTCCGACGATCCACGAACGTACGCGGCCATCGCATTCTCTTACGTCGTCTCTAGTCGGCTTTTTCCGGCGTATAGTTAAAGCTGGTATTTTGCAGCGTATAGTTAGACTTGCCATGTTAAGTATGGCCGTCGTTCCCGCGTCGAAATTTGAATTTTTTTTGCGTAAATCGTCCGTGAATAGCGATGGACGGAATTCACGTCTAAGTTAAAAAAATGACGTCGTTTAGCGCAATGCACTGCGGGAAATTTAGGGATGGCGCATGCGCAGTTCATTCGGCGCGGGGACGCGCTTCATTTAAATGAAACACGCCCCCTACTCGCCGATTTGAATTACGCGCCGAGAGATACACTCCGCCGCCGTAACTTACGCCGCAAATTCTTTGTGGATTCAAAGAATTAAAAAGTAAGTTACATCGGCGTAGCATATCTCACATAAGCTGCGCCCATCTAAATGTATGTGGATCTGGCCCAAAGTCCATAGGGAAAAGCAGAGTCCATAGAGAAAATCCCATAAGAAAATCCGTGCTCAATAGGGAGAGCCAAAGACCACAACCGTGACACCCAAAATAAGTTCACACTCGAGGCTTACCAGAGACTCCCCTTACTCAAAGAGAGCAATTAACGCTTAATCAGACCTTATGCTGCGTACACATGACCGTTAATCATGTCATGGAAAAAAAAACGTTTTTCTTAACGTGATTTGTCGTGATTCCTCTCAAGCCTGCCTTTCACGTTCGTGAAAAAAAAATGCTCTAGCAAAGCGTGGTGACGTACAACACGTACGACAACACGCACGACGGACAACCAGAACAAGTGCTCCCTTCTCATAACTTGCTTCTGAGCATGTGTGTTTTTTCCCCCTCGTTAAAGAGTACACACATCCATTTTTCATTACGTAAAAAAGAACGACAAGAAAAATGACAAGAAAAAATAGAGCAGGTTCTAAATTTTTAACGGGCATTTTTCTCGTCGAGAAAAATGCTCTGGAGCATACACACGATCGTTTTTCACGACCAATTTAAAAAATTAAATTTTTCTCGTCATAGAAAACGGTCTTGTGTACGCGGCATTAGATCCACTCGCATTAGCTCAGGTGTCCTCGGTGGGTGCTGGCGGAGATTGAGTCTGCGGTACCCGCAGATCAGTGCCTGCTGTGCATAGTCACAGCGGGAGCGGGCCGCCGGACGCGGAAGTGTCTGATTACTTTCTAGGTAAGTGATCTGGTGCAGTACATACAATAGCTGTACTAATTTGTATTATTTTTATTCTTCCTGTAGTTGAAGACTAATTATTCAATTAGCAAATATTTCCACCCAACTCTGAAAACTAGACCTTAGTTGAAATGATTGAGTTGCAGTTGTACTTTCTTTTCAGCGAATCCTGATATAAGTCAACTGTGCAAAGTCCACACAAGTCAGTCAGCCGCCTTTATACTACCAAGATTTACATTTTTGTAGAATAAAGGAGTCACAACCCCATCTTTTGATTTCTCCTCTTGAATTTAGTGCTGGCCACAATTGTTCGCTGAACTTTCAAGAAAAAGTAATTGTGTTCCATCTGCAGATACATTCAAGTATGCTGTTTGGAGGAGCTATTGCTTCTGTCATTCACAGTGGTGATGTTACATCTCTCTATCTGGGTTAATAAGATTTCTGCCCAGGAGTTGGATTAATTGTCCATGATTTAGATTACTTTGAGAAAAAAGACACTTATGGCTGGTGAAATATGGAAGGAGAGATGTGGAAGATGTGAGAGCAGAGAGAGAACAGAGAGACGGGTGAGACGAGGAGAAAAACTTTAACTGGAGGGATTCCAGGCTAATTATAGGCTGTTTCTGTACAACGCCATTTTAATTCTAGTAGGAACTGGGACAAAGGAAGACTATTTTTAACATGTGGATTACATGTAAATGGGAAATCTTAGTAAAAATAACTTTCCTGTGATCACAGTTATTTGGAAACAAAGAAAAAGAACCAGTCTTTTCACTCTCAATGATTATGTCTATTGAACTTAAAATGGTTTGTCAGCCTAAACATTTTTTACATTAATCCATTCCATGCATTTAATGTAAAAAATGTTTAGGCAAAGTATTGCCATAACCCCCCCCCCCCCCAATCGCCCCCTCACTCAATCCAATGGAGTGCCCCTCTGTAGCGCCTCTCCCCTCTTTCACAGGCTTTGCTGAGGCAGTGGGAGCCACAAGCTACTGCTGCTGTCAGTCAAAGCCTGTTATAAGGGAGCAGGGGTGAGGCCGTGCTGTTTGTGCCAATGAACAAGCTTCCTATGGGGTACCACCAAGAAGAGGAGCGCCGGCAGGGGACTCTAAAATAGAGGATTCTTGGGCGCTCAGTGCAAAACCACTGCACAGTGCACTTAAGCATGACATTTTTGCTATAAAAATAAATAAAATTGTATATATATATATATATATATATATATATATATGTGTGTGTGTTATATATGCTGTGTTCTGACTGATCTGAAGAAGGGCGTAAGCATGTAAGCCCGAAACAGAAATCCTTTTTTGAACACTTGAATATGTAACACTTTTGAATTTTCAACAAATAAAAGCATTTTTTTAAGTGCAGCAAACCTTTGGACTTTTTCGTATATACAGGGTCGGTGGCTAGACCTGATATATATATATATATATATATATATATATATATATATATATATATATATATAGCAGTCTTGTCATTTCTGTCAGTTCCTAGTTAGAGCTTGTAGGAGGAGTTTTCATACTGCACTGAGCTGTCATATCAGGATCTAGGACCCCTGACCCTCTGTCTGGACAATACTAATTTGCCCTGTGCTGATCACATGCACTCTCTCAAGAAAGAAAAAAATCTCTAGCAATGCACACCACACTGAGCATGTTCAGCTTGACTCCAGTAACTGTGTCTTATGTAGACCTGTTCTGGAGTCAGTAGAAGAAGAGGAGGATCTGTGCATACAGGATCAAACAGCCTTTTCACACAATGCAGAAGATAAACCCATTAGGCCTCGTACACACGGCCGAGGAACTCGACGTGCCAAACACGTCGAGTTCCTCGTCGAGTTCAGCCCTGAAGCCGCCGAGGAGCTCGGCGGGCCGAGAGCTCCCATAGAACAACGAGAAAATAGAGAACATGTTCTCTATTTCCTCGCCGAGGTCCTCGTCGGCTTCCTCGGCCGAAAGTGTACACACGGCCGGGTTTCTCGGCAGAATTCAGCCAGAAACTCGGTCGGAAGCTGAATTCTGCCGAGGAAACTGGTCGTGTGTACGAGGCCTTAGGCCTCATGTACACTGCTGCTGGTAAACGGAAGTTTAGGAGCAGTTGGGCACTTTTTTCAGCTGCTCCTGAACTTTCCTCTATGTTATCTTATTAGTACATGTACATTGGTTCGTTTATAGTCGTTTCTAGGTAGTTGTGTTTAGAGGCTTTTTCTTGAACCCCAAAAAAATGCATTCAGAAGCTGTGTTTAGAGGCAGGTGAACGCGGCAACTTGTGTTTAGCAGTGTTTCGTTTACAGACGTAAAAAAAATATAATTTTTTTAACTGCTTTTAGACGCAAACGTGGCTAAACGCAGCATGTACAGTAAACGCGTCTAAATGGCAGTTTTTAGACACTGATTTTTAGCTGTCAAGTTAAATTGTTCAGGAGTGGTTGAACAACGTCCAGTGTACTTGAAGCCTTAGGTTCCACAGTAAGTATAACAAGCATGTTTTAATGCATATACAGAATGATTTTACTATTGTGGGTTTAGTAAAACTTTAAATATACCATTGAACACATTTCATATATATATATATATATATATATATATATATATATATATATTTGATGAATGCATACAAATTCCTGCTAATTCTACCATAAATCCAATAAGCTTGTAACTTCCTGTGACTCTGCAGGGGTATCACAAGCAGTGTTTTCTCAGCTCTGCCCAATTCTTCTTTATAAACCCCAATTTCCCACCCCACATGTTATGTATATAAGGAGGGGGAAGGTGTTCCCTAGTCCACTTCCTATGCTAAGGTATATATACTACACACTGAGTGAGCCTTGTCACCCTAGGGCAGGAAGTGTGTTACTGGCAGGATCACCATGTGAAGATAAAAGAGAAAAAGCCTAAAAGAAGAAAATAAATGCAACCACCATATCTAAGCTGAAATATATCAACATTTTATTCTAGTATCTTTGCTTTTATTTATCTGATAGATAAAGTCAGAGGGCCATATTCTCAGAAGAGTTACGACGGAGTATCTCAGGAAACTCCGTCGTATCTCTGTTTTTTGACCCGCGTATCTATGCGAGTGATTCCTAGAATCATTTTCGCATAGATACGCTGTAGATCCGACAGGTGTAAGTCACTTACACTGTCGGATCTTAAATGTAATTCGCCGCCGGCCGCTAGGTGGCGTTTACGTTCAGGTCTCATTTGTTTATGCAAATGAGCCTGATACGCCGATTCCCGAACGAAATCGCGTCGCGTAACCATCGCTTACGTCGTTTGCGTAAGCGTAAGGTTACCCCTGCTATATGAGGGGTAACCTTATGCCAGTCCGACGTATGCCATGTTAAGTGTGGCGCCGGGTCCGCGTCGTCTTTTCCCGTCGGGTACGTCGTTTTCGTAAGTCGTTCTTGAATGACGCACACGTCGGCGGCATTGACGTTTTCCGCCAAGAACTGGAGCATGCGCACTGGGCTATTTAATTTAAATATAAGCCGCCCCCTTTGAATTACGCGGGGATACGCCGGGCCTTTTACACTACGCCGCCGCAAACTACGGAGCAAGTGCTTGAGGAATATGGCACTTGCTCCAGTAAGTTGCGGTGGCGTAGTGTAAATGGCTTACGCTACGGCCGCGGGAAAACTACGAGAATCTGGCCCAGAGTACAGAAAAGGTGATGTTTTAAAAAAAATGTATGTTATCTATAAACGTTGCATGAGCACCATTCCAAATTCTACTTCCTTAGAATCGTGCTGAAGACCAAGACTCCAGTAGTAGGACTCGCTCCCAGTCCTGTGTGGGACTAATATAGATAGACCACCATCCTCACATAGAGCAGCTGTAGTCCTGATCTACGTCATGCTTCCAGGGAAAGAGAAATTAGGATGGTCAGCACCATCCCAGATTCGTCTTCCCCAGTATGAACTAGGACTTGCTCCCAGTCCCCTGTGTCAAACTGCCAGAGATAGACCACCATTCTTACATAGAGCAGTAGTCCTGATCTTTGGCATGCTTCCAGGTAAAGAGACATTGAGACGGCCCTGGAGCACTATTAAAAAATATAACTTTCTTTGCACTCTGACTTTATCTAACAAATAAAAAACAATGGTAACATGGGACAACTCCAAACTTTAAGCTATAGAAGGGTTGTCTTGCCTTCTAATATACTTGCCTGATAATATATTTGTTCTATTGTACTTCTATCACCGGGGAAAAAATGAATATTCACCCAGCAAATGGAATGATTAGCGTAGTAGCTTTTCTGTTATTTGCTCACCTTTAAACCTTAACTGCGAAAACAACAGAAGCAAACAATACATGTTTCTAGGGAACCTTCAGTTGGAATGTACGGTGTTTGTTTTCTAGTATCTGTATTTATGAAGCTGCTTGAACTAAATCAGAGCAATGCCTCAAATCTGTCCTGAATGTAGCCACCAAGGACTGTAGGGGTGAGAACTCTGACATTTCCTGGAGAAGAGAAGGTAGAAGTGGGACATAGAAATTAAAAGCTGTGTAGAAAGTCAAGTTATCGTCTATGAGAGGCAATATATTTTTCCTGGTACCTTAGAATAGGAAGGAGAAGCAACTTTAGTGCCAGTTCACAATCAGGAAATCGCTGCCATCATTTTCTGATAAGAATGATTTATGGAAGTGATATATAAGGATTTTGATAAACAAATTCTTTATCTTTAAAAGGCAATAAGAGCAATGATGTGTTTTACTCTTTTCCCAATAAGAAAAAAATTCTAACCTAAAAGTGGAGCTCCACTCTAAAGGGGAAGCTCTGCTTGTTCGCACCCTCCTCCTCCTCCACTGCCACATTTGCCAGGGGAGAGGGGAGTCAAAAACAGGTACCCGCTCCCACTTTCAGGTAAGATCTACAACATTTCCAGCCCCTCCTCCTTCCCTTGCTGCCTTCTGGGATACACACGGGTCCCCGGAAGCCAGCGGGGCCATTCAGAAAGCTCAGCACAATTCGAGCATGCACAGTAGGAAACAGGCTGTTAAGTCTTCACTTCCTGTTTCCCTTAGGCTCCTTTCACATGGGGCGGATCAGTAATGATCCGCCTCCGTATGCGCCATATGCTCATTGGGGATCGCTCCGTTGATCCCCGCTGAGCTGGCGGATGACAGGGCAGTCCCCGCACACTGTGCAGGGACCGCCCTGTCTTTTCTCCGCTCTCCCCTATGGGGGGATCGGATGAACATGGACCATATGTCCGTGTTCATCCGATCCGATCCGCAGACGGAAGGAAAATCGGATCTTTGCGGAGGCGGATGTATGTCCCTTTTTCTTCTGCAAACAGATGGATGAAAAAGCGGACATACGGTCCGCACGTGTGAAAGGGGCCTTAGTCAGAATGCCGACGCATGCACCTAAAGCCGATGGACGGATCGGCTAGGGGTGCTGACATTGTGGGATACCTGGACAGGTAACTGTCCTTATACTGCATTTCCCACCCTCCTTCTCCATTCATAGGGGCTGTACTATAGCTTACATGAGGAAAAAAAACAATCTATGAATAGAGCACAAGTGGATGACCTTTTTTTGACTAAACTTAGGCTTTAACCGCTTGTCGCCCGGCGCACGCAGATATGCGTCTGCAGAATGGCACGGACAGGCAATAGGACGTATATATACATCCCCATTAAGAAGCGGTTGTTGCGGGCATGGGCGGGTCCCGGGAACTCGATCACTGCGGGGATACCCGCGATCATCTCACAGAGAGATAGAATGGGGAGATGTTAGTGTAAACACAACATCTCCCCATTCTGCCTAGAGACACTGTCACTGATCGTGTTCCCTGTCATTGGGAACAACGATCAGTGACGTGTCATAGCAAGCCACGCCCCCCTACAGTAAGAATCATTTCCTAGGGAACACTTAGCCCCTACAGCACCACCTAGTGGTTAACCCCTTCACTGCCAGTGTCACTTTCACAGTAATCAGTGCATTTTTATAGCACTGGTCGCTGTAAATAAGACAATGTTTATAGCGTAAAAAATAAAAACCGCAAAGGTGATTAAATACCACCAAAAGAAAGCTATATTTGTGGGGAAAAAAAGGACGTCAATTTTGTTTGGGAGCCATGTCGCACGACTGCGCAATTGTCAGTTAAAGGGATGCAGTGCCGAATCGCAAAAAGTGGTTCCGTCATTTAGCAACAAAATGGAAGGAGGCTTAAGTGGTTAAAGTGATCCCCAGGCATGACATACCAGGAGCAGATTTTGAATACTGGTACCAAGAATGACCTACACACCGTCATATCTTATTCAAGCCTTTCTGAAACTTTTTTTTTTTTGCCATGGAGGAACTCTTAAAAATAATATTCAGACCTCAGGGAACCTCTGCCAAAAAACATTATATCTAAAGCTCATGGTCTATTAGTAAAATCAGTAAGTACATTGTGCATATAATATTAAATGTAAGAATAAGGAATGTGGCATACCTGTCATATTTGACTCATAGGGAAGATAATTTTTATAGGATAAGATTATTTTTAATAATAATCATGTAATAAAAAAATGGCCAGGAAAGAACTGCAGACAGTAAAAATTGTATTGTCTGTGAGAGAAGGACCCCATTACACTGTGGATCAGTGGGAAAAACTCCCCTCAGTCATTACCCACCTAAGAAACAAGAAAAGAGGCTCAACTGGTAACATGCCGCTGCCTCTGCCAAGTGGAATTGTTGTTTGAACTATGTAGGCATCATCAAGTAGGATATCAATCCACCACTGCACAAAAACACCCTATGGCTTCATGAACACACTACCTACTTTGAACCCTGACTGTGGGGAACGCAAACCGCAGAAAAATTTAGTCTATTTGCCAGCAGCTGGGGCTCTACACTCTTCTTTACATGTTTCCCAATATAATCTTAACCTGCCTAAAATAATGCCTAGTGTTTACAGAGCTTAATAGCTCAAACTAAATGAGGCACACAATAGAATGACCAATCTCTCCCTTTTGCTGCTCTATATGACTATATGTGTAGTTTTTCAATTAGAGACAGTGGGATAGCAAACAGCTCTTGCTGTGCTTTGTCTTTAAAAACAAAACAAAATGCTTTGTAATACCAGTGTCATTGGTGCACCCTTAATAAACATTTATTTTGATAATGAAGATTTTGGTGATGGCTGAAAAAACAATATTCAAAGAATGTGTCTATTATATTCTTTCATTGGGTTACTTTCACACTGAGACGCTTTACTGCGTTTTTGCGCTACAAATAGCGCCTGTAAAGCGCCTGTAAACTGCCTCTTCTGCAGCCCCAGTGTGAAAGTGGCCTTATACCTATAGAAGGAGCTTTAGAGTTTGTATCTTTTTCACTGTGACAATACATTTAACATTCCCTGACTGTGTATATATCAATGATGAAAATATAAAATATTATGAAATTTAAAAAAAAAACTTATCCAGAACTATTATTATCCTTTTCAGCTTTGCTCTCATTTACCATGATATAGTGGAGAGGTGGGCATAGACACACTATAATCAAGGCTGTCAAGTCTGTATACAGCGCTCCTAAAGCGCCCCTGCCCATTGAAATTAATGGGCAGTGTCGCCAAACCGCGGGCGCGGGCGGTTTTAACCCTATTTCGGCCGCTAGCGGGGGTTAAAAGCGCCCCGCTAGCGACCGAATAGCGCCGCAAAAACGATGGTAAAGCGCCGCTATAAATAGCAGCGCTTTACCGCCGACACCGCCCGTGCCCCATTGTGAAAGTAGCCCAAGTGATCCCAGCAACCCCTTATTGTAAGTCAGACTTAGACTTGATTTAATCTTTCAGACCATTGCATTAAACTGCAGAACAAATATGAAAATGTCTGCATGTTCTATTTACCATATATCTTACACTACAAACCCTCAGCTCTGTGATCAATAGTAAAACAATTTAGTGCGGGTCAATTCCTGTGGGTGCACCTAACAAAATATGTCTCTGATCAGATCAGTGTGCTGGTCCATGTGTGGCAGAATCACTCTGTTCAGCAATAGTCACAAGCCTCTGCCGATAGCTGACAGCTCAGCGCTTGAAGTTGTGTTGGGCTCTCCTCCATCCTCATACATAATGCATGGCCCACTACTTTCACTTCGAAAAATATGCAAATATTACACATTCCTCATGGTGACGTCAGTCGCTTTACTGTTTGCGGTTATTTAGAACACACTAATGTATTATTTCTGGTAGTTGCTGTGATCTTAACACATATTTAAACTATCTCTGTAACTATATGTTCAGATATTTTCCCACTTTTTTTTTATGCTGGCCTATGCTTGATATATCCTTAATTATAGTGCCTGAAATAAAACCTGTTTTTGCTGCCACTTGCAAGCAATTAAAAAAAAAAAAGTGACATTTGGAATTTAATTTCCACACTGCTTCGCCGCAAAGCATGGCATTTAATATTTGAGGTTACACCTGTTATTTCTCAGCAAAGGTTTGAATGTCTGGCTGGAGGTGATTGTAGCCCTATTAGTGCACTAAAAAAAAAAAAAAAAACCCCAATTGAGCACTGTCTGTGATACTTTTATGTTTGCACTAACTAATCCAAATTTTCAGGGCTAGCTTTCTGGACAAATTTTCAGGACATACTTGCTTGAGTACTGCGTAAACCTTATAAGAAGAGCGTACACCCCCATTTTAATGATAATGTCTAGCTGCTAGGGCTTAGAAAAAAAAATGTGGCAACCACCAAAAACCTATAACAGCAAGGTGCACATGGAAGGGCTATGCACATCATAAACAAATAAAAGATTTCCCAGCACACTTACCAGTCAGCCTGCAAAACAACCAAATTGGCCTCTGTCTAACAGTCTATGTTAAAAACAAAGGCTTTGCTTTCATCAATTTGCAAACAAATATCCATGCTCCTACTATGGAAATTTACAGTTAGGACTGCAGTATATAAAGAGGTCCCTTGGTGTGGGCACTGTGGCTTAGGCATTTATTTGCAAATGTGTGCAAACAAAACCCTCTGTTTTTAACATAAATTGTTAGACAGGGTCAATTTAGTTGTTTTGCAGGCTGGCTGGTAAGTGTGCTGGGAAATTCTTTGTTTGTGATCTGCTAGGGCTTAAACCATGTCACACCAGTGATCCTGTTGCCGATGAGAAATCACCAATGGCAGCCTGACTCTGGGGGACACAGTAGGGCAGAGGTGCCCAACCAGTGGCCCGGGGGCCACATGTTTCCCATGGAGCCCTCTGATGTGGCCCGTGACCTCCTGCTCTGGGATGGCTGGTTGGCAAGCCCAGATTGTGGGTCCCAAACCGCCATCCCCGAGCATCAGTGTTGTGAATGAAACCAGCGGAAGAGTAAGCAAGTGCCTGCGGAGTGGAGCCTCATAAGCCAATGCTTCCACTTCCAAGTGCACTCTGCCTGGGACAGCAACAGCTGGCGATGCCCTAATGGAAGACTGTTATTAAAAGTAAGTTTAATACTAAAATCACAGTGTATATATGGGCATATCTGTTCTGCAGTGGTTAAATGGCTGCTTTTAAACTGATCCGCAGGTGCGGCGCAGTGTACCTGTGGGTTACCCTCCCTGAGCCATAGAATTCTGTTCTTACCTGCATGTTTGGTGCATTTTCAAAAAGTGCACCACACCTGTAGGATATAGTAGAAGTATATGACAAAGTGCAACTAACCCGCAGGAAATTCATAGGTGCACATCTCTGCCCCTGCAGCCTGGGTAAATCGCAGCACATCAGTGTGATAGCAGCCTTAGGCCCCTTTTACAGGATCAGTTTGACCCAATCAGATCCTCCATTCACCTCTATGGAGTGGAAAATGCCAACAGACTTGTGTCCGTTTACACCCGCCTACCTCCAATCCGATTTGCTAAAAAAAAAAAACAGAAGGGGATTTGTCTCTTTCTATCTGCATTTCATCTGCCTGCTCCACTCATTGTGGCCCACAATTGGTTACCAAGTCGCTTGAGTGGCCCTCGCTCTTCAAAAGGTTGGGCACCCCTGCAATAGGGAAGCCAACAGTGCTGTGGCATGACGGGGACATTGGGGGGGTAAGTCACAGGGTGATTAGGGTGGGCCTGCAGGGGGATCTGCACCACACAGGGTGATTAGGGTGGGCCTGCAGGGGGAATCTGCACCACACAGGGTGATTAGGGTGTGCCTGCAGGGGGGATCTGCACACCTGGCACACCCTGTGAGCATGCCTATGATTTCCACTCTTCTCCACACTTATATACAAAGCAACGATGTCCAGCAATGGTAACTGTGCCGGTGATAATTTATATGAATAAAGACATCATTACATGCAGTATATTATTTTGATAGAGTTAACCAAATACACTATATTTCATGGTAGTGATCCTTTAAGAGAGGGTGGGCACAGACACAAATAATTCCAGACTAGGAGACCTGTGAATTTGTAATCAGAATGCTAATAGCTTTTGTTTAGAGATCAAAGACTCTCTGCAGTTATACAATGTATAAAAGTTTTGTGTTTTTTAATTTTTGCTAGAGTTTTTGTTCAACTGCTTACATTTAGTTATTTTGTCAGAATCTCATTTTTGAAACAATAACCTGCTTCTTAATTAAACCCGAGTTTTTATTTAATAAAAGATCCGCTTGTGCATAGCCAGTTTTTGACACAACAAATTCTATGAGTGTTCTGCAGGCATTAGAAGTAAACAGCCAATGCTCCCAGAGGTAACATTGTATGAGAAGAATGGGAAATAGCTAGATGCATTATATTTGATGAATTGTAATTTGTAATAACAGACACGCATGACAAGTAAATTATGCCATTCGTGTATTTGCCTTGATGAATTGTAAATTATTGTAGTAGCATTTATGGTTATTCAAGCTGTTTACTTTTATTGCAGTTTCAGTAGCCGCACTGGGTTATTAATGACTAGATTAGTAAAAATGAAATATGACAAAAAGGTAACTAATTAGATATAACAGACAAGTATAACAGAAAGTTTTCATGTTGCTGGGTCAGTGAGTCTTCCATGGGAACATTTCCATCCCCTCAGTTCTTCTCCGCCACTCTTTGGATAAGAGCAATGGGGGGAACTGATGTGCAAACCACACTAGAATAGGAATAACTAACAATTAATTACATCCACCATATAATAATATAGTAAAGATAGGGGGTAAACAACTAAGGCAGCGGCCACAACTGGTTAATGTTCGCACACAGAAAGTATATGAGGAATGGGGGTGTTGGGGCGCTTACCAGTAAATTACAAGATATATAAATACCTAACGTACAATAATATAAAGTGCAATGTGCTCACTGATAATGAATAAATATTTACAAAACAATGTAGAAACCAGTGATATAATCAATAAATATTTTGCAATAAATAAAAATAATGTGCAGCAATAATTGATTACTTAAAGTGCATATAAGTGATACATGCTGATAAATACATCAAATATTGTTATAAAGTGCATCAATCTATAAATAAATCAAAAATAAAGTCCAAACGTATTGAAGAGAGGTGAAAAAAAGCTTCATGCAGATGTGCAATAAATAATGTGCAAATTAGCAATCCGGGGCAAAATCCAAGACACACAGCCCAGGGATATTAATACATGTCCACAGGATTGTTCTCAAAGTGCAGTGCTCAAACAGCAAATCCAAAAACGTGCTCCACACAGAATGACCAGTAGCACCAGCCTCTCACCTCTAGGAGGCTTATAATAAGCCTTAATGAAGTTCCCAATGGTCTCAGCTTCTCTTTCCATACATATGCAGGTCACATATACTTCAACACCAGTAGCAGCATTTAGCCAGTATTCAAGTCCCTCTCTCCTTAGGCCGCGTACAGACGAGCATACATGTACGATGAAACCGGTCCGCCGGACTGTTTTCACCGTACATGTCTGCCCGGGGGTTTCTGTATGGTGGCTGTACTCAATACGCGGGGCGTGTCCGCGTCGTCGCCGCGACGATGACGCGGCGACGTGGGCGGCCCTACCAGTTAAATGCTTCCACGGATGCGTCGAAGTCATTCGACGCATGCGAGGGATGGCGGGCGCTCGGACATGTACGGTAGGTCTGTACAGACGACCGAACATGTCCGAGCGGGCAGGATTTCAACGGGCTGTTTTAAAACAAGTCCAGAAATATTTGCCCGCTGGGAAAAGGCCCGGCAGGCAAATGTATGCTGGAATCCTGTCCGCTCGGGCCTACACACGACCGAACATGTCTGCTGAAACTGGTCCGCGGACCAGTTTCAGCAGACATGTTCGGTCGTGTGTACGGCCCATTAGACCAATGGCTCCCACAAGATGCATAAGGAAGAAACACTCACCATAGTGTAAATCGTACATAAACTTTTAATAAAAAACGCAATATACACTCACATTTAGGTTTGCAGTAATGAACATTGGATGTAGTGCTTCTCCGCTCCAGGCCGAGGGCGGAGATGACGTCACCAAAGGCTAAACTTTCCTCACACGTTACGTGGCAGATCACGCCACTTAATCATATGATTTAGTGGCGTGATCTGCCACGTAACGCGTGAGGAAAGTTTAGCCGTTGGTGACGTCATCTCCGCCCTAGGCCTATGGGACTCGAACGTTCAAATTTAAAAGTGCTAATTTTAAAGCCTAATATGCAAGTTATTGATGTAAAACGTCTTTGAGAACCCGGGTCTCGCCCCAGGAAACATGTATCAATGGAAAAAAAGTTTTAAAAACGGTCGTTTTTTCTGGAGCAGTAATTTTAATGATGCTTAAATAAAAAAATAAAAAAATCCTTTAAATATTGTACCTGCTGGGCGTCTATAGTATGCCTGTGAAAACGTCTTTGAGAACCCGGGTCTTGCCCCAGGGAACATGTATCAATGGAAAAAAGTTTTAAAAACGGTCGTTTGATCTGGAGCAGTGATTTTAATGATGCTTAAATGAAATTTAAAAAAAATGAAAAATTCCTTTAAATATTGTACCTGCTGGGTGTCTATAGTATGCCTGTGAAGTGGCACGTGTTTATAACTGTCCCTGCACAAAATTAGATTACTATAAGAAAAAAGTAATTTAAAACTGCTTGCGGCTTTTTTGTCTGGTCCCTGCAATATGGATGAAAATCATTGAGAAAAATAGCACAGACACAGACAGTACACACACCACGTAGCTTTAGGTGCAAACTGCAGAGGACAAAGGCAGTACACACACGACGTAGCTTTAGGTGCAAACTGCAGAGGACAAAGGCAGTACACACACTACGTAGCTTTAGGTGCAAACTGCAGAGGACACAGGCAGTACACACCAAGTAGCTTTAGGTGCAAACTACAGAGGACAAAGGCAGTACGCACACTACGTAGCTTTAGGTGCAAACTACAGAGGACATGGGCAGTAAACACCACGTAGCTTTAGGTGCAAACTGCAGAGGACACGGGCAATACACACCAAGTAGCTTTAGGTGCAAACTACAAAGGACACGGGCAGTACACACCACATAGCTTTATGGTGCACACTGCAGAGGACACAGGCAATACACCACGTGAGAATACTGCAGCTAGCACAATCACCTGCCTGCCAGTAAATTAGGAAGAGCTGATCTAGCTAAACTATACAGTGTATAAATATGCACCTGGGATGCATATATATCCTCTACACACTGAAACTTTAACTGACTAGCCTGCCTGCCTGCCTGCCTGCTCTATCTACCTACTAAAAATGACACTCTCTCTCTCTCTGTCTTCTCTCTTTTAACCACCGCAACACACTACACAAGGCCAACCTGCAGGCAGCCTTTTATAGTGTGGGACGTGTACTAAACCCCCTGAGCCATAATTGGCCAAGGCCACCCTGGCTTTGGCCAATTATGGCTCTCCGTTCATTGCAAGCTTTGATTGGCCAAGTATGCGGGTCATAGTGCATGCTTGGCCAATCATCAGCCAGAAATGCACTGCAATGCCGCAGTGAATTATGGGCTGTAAAATGTAACTCGAATTTGGCGCGAACGGCCCAAAACGTTCGTAATTCGACGATGTTCGAGTCGAACATGAGTTTGACTCGAATACGAAGCTCATCCCTAATTCTGATTATATTCCTAGTTGGCAAATAAAGAAACAGCAAGAAATGGTAATTAGGGATGGGTGCAATAATACAACATTTTTTAGGACACACAATATATAGAAAGAATAAAAACTTGAAAGGTCCCCTAAGCCTTAAAGGGGTTGTAAAGGTTTGTTTTTTATTTTCTAAATAGGTTCCTTTAAGCTAGTGCATTGTTGATTCACTTACCTTTTCCTTCCATTTCCCTTCTAAATGTTTTTTTTCTTTGTCTGAATTTCTCACATCCTGTTCCTCCTCAGTAAGGTGTTCAGTAAGCTGTTCTAAATGACTTTCCACCGCTTGGATAATGGTGGAAAGCTTACCGAGGAGAAACAGGAAGTGAGAAATTCAAACAAAGAAAAAAAACATTTAGAAGGGAAATCGAAGGAAAAGGTAAGTGAACCAACAATGCACAAGTTTAAAGGAACCTATTTAGAAAATAAAAGACAAACCTTTACAACCCCTTTATGCTGGGCTCACACTGCAGATGGATGCGGCTCGCTGTAGAGGTCCAGTGCGTCTATGTTCTCTGTTTCAGGGACAACTCAGGGCCAAATTTTTGCCTGAATTTGGGCCTTAAAATGGACCAGAAGACACACAGGATCCCTCTGCAAGCTGCTCCAGAGCCGCCACGGAGATGTGTGAACCGGCTCCATAAAGAGCAGATCACAATCTCCTGTCATGCGATTGGATGTGGGGAAACCCACATCCAATTTGCACTAGTGTGAACCAAACCTAAATCCTCTCATTGTGTTGTTTTTCTGCCGATCCCCAATGATCTGCTCACTGCAATTGGAAGCTGCCTTAAGTAGCTAAATATCAAAAACAGTCTCCTATTGACTTCAATGCAATTCTAGTTTGAAGTTTTTTATTATTTTGGTAAATCTGAGTTTTTGGAACACATGCTATATTATTTATTGACTTTCTGCTTCTTGCATTACCAATCATATGTGGACTTCCAAAACAGAGTTGGGTCTGATTAATATCTGAAATATCTTAAACCAAGCTTTCTGTATATAAAAGACAGCACAATGGGGTTGATTTACTCAAACTGGAGAGTGCAACATCTGTTGCAGCTCTGCAAAGAAACGAACCAGGTTCCATATTTTTTTTTGGTCAAAGTTTAATTGGACAAGCTGAACTTAGAAGTCGATTGGCTACCATGCACAGCGGCACCAGATTTTGCACTCTCCAGTTTTAGTAAATCGCCCCTACTGAGTGTTTTAGCATCACCTTTCATTCAGGATTCAGATTACCGATAAAAGAGAATAGAGTTTATTGGTGCGTCACAGCAGTACCTGAATGGGTAGACTGTGCTTTCTGTATGCATCAAAAATCTTCAAACATCCCTGTGAGATTTTTATTTCTGCTTGTGTTTCCACTCGTCCACTTAGCTTTTCACGATAATTAGCTGTTGTCAGAAAAGGAAGTGAGTGAGGGTACTGTGAAAAAAAAGAAAAGTAACGGCAGAAAAAAGACCAAGTGGTCCATCGAGTCTGCCCTATATTTTTTTTATTATTATTATTTTGAGTTATATATGGCTTTTTTGTTTGAATATACTGTAGGATCTATATTTGTCTTAAGCATTTTTGAACCCACTTACTGTTGACTGACTCCTCTGGCTTATTCCAAGCATTGACTTCACATTCAGTAAATACTTTCTAAGATTAGTTTTGAACTTTCCTTCTGCTACTTTGAGGTCATGTCCCTGTGTTCTTGATCTTATCTTCATAGTGAAACTACTGCCCTTATGAACGTCATTCACACTCTTGATGCATTTAAAGGTTTCGGTCATGTTTACCTTTTCCCTTCTCTACGCCAGACTTTACATATTAATATCCTAAAGTCTTTTCTGATAAGTTTTATCCTTCAGACCTATCACCATTTTTGTTGCCCGTTTGTGGACTATCTGCTCAATATGTTTATGTAAGTGAGGTCTCCAGATACTTAACACAGTATTTTAAATTGTGTAAGATAGGTTTTTCCTGAATTTGGAGAGAGTTCCCCACACTTCCTCTTTTGTTTTCAGGATAGGAAGGAAATGAAAGTCTTAGGCCTCGTACACACGACCGTTTTGCTCAACAGAATCCATCAAGAAACTTGGGGGCAGAGCTTTTTTGCCAAGGAAAACGGTCGTGTGTATGTTTTTCATCGAGAAAACTGTCAAGGAACTCGACGAGAAAAAAAGAGAATAAGTTCTCTTTTTCCTCGACTGGAGACTCAATTTCCTCGTCGTGTTCCTCGTTGGGCTGGTTTTCAACGAGAAACACGTTCGTGTGTATGCTAAGAAATCCGCGCATGTTCAGAATAAAGTATGAGACGGGAGCGCACCTTCGGTAAAAGTAGCGTTTGTAATGGCAATAGCAAATTTGGCATGCTGTAACAGTCTGAAAAGTGCAAATTGTCTCTTACCAAACTTTTACTTAACACGCAGTAACATGAGATTAGCAAAAGCAGCCCCAAGGGTTGTGCCAGTGGAATCCAACTTCCCCTGCCGTTGTATGTGTTGTACGTCACCGCGTTTGAGAACGAGGAGATTTGGTCTTGACAGTGTGTACGCAAAGCAAGCTTGTCAAGTTTCTTGACAAGCCTAACAAGGAACTCCTTGAGGAAAACGATGTTTCATTTACTACGAGTTCCTCGGTCGTGTGTACGAGGCCTCACAATGGCAGCACCATTTTGATTGCAATGTTCCTTTGAGATGTAGTCAAAGTTTAAACTTCTTTTGTTGTTTTGTATTAGTAAATGAGTGCATTTTTGAATAGTGAATGGTTACAACCTGTGATAAATGTTTATTGTTGTCTGTGCCCCTTTTAAGGAGATAAACTGTCTTAATTATTACTGACAAACATTGTCAACAGAACTGAGATTGAAGAAAAATAAATTATCAGCTGTTACCAGAACAAAATTAGAGAGAAATCTCCCAATAAGGAAACTTGTCGGCATATAGGGCAGCTGGGCATATAAGACGACAGCCTGCTGACGATAGTCTGTCAGCCTGCTGGATGTGCGGTAATACCGTATGTTCAGAAACTTTGGTAACATACTGTGTCACAGTATACATACAGTATACCGCCCTGGACTAATAACGGCGAGCTATGCATTCTATTATTGAATACAAAGAGTGCTCGGATTGGCAGAGGCTGTAACATTATCAGCCCACACCTCTGTCTCTCACAGCCAATCCGAGCAGGCTACTGTATGTAGCCTGCTCGGTTTGGCAGAGGTTGTTACTTCAATCCGAGCAGGCTCTGTATTCATTAATAGAATACATCGCTCGCCGTGATTGGCTCAGCGGTGTATACTGTATGTATACAGTATTACCGCACACTCAGTAAACTTCCGGAGGGCTTAACATCCAGTGGCATATAAGCAGGGCTCAAGTCCTGTGGGAACACGTGGGAACGGAGTGTCTGCACTTTTTTCACAGCAGGAACGCAGTTCCCTTTGCAGGACTAGAGCAGCCGAGAGCACCTGAGCCGCCCGAGCCAATCCTTTACTAAGCGGCGATGCCCAGCTCCAGTCACTGTCAGGGGCAGGCAAACCTTAGTAATCCTTTATGTTACTGGCCGCTTCCTGTATATTGATTCATCGGGTAGTGTGCGGGTACTCCGTCACTTCATCGATGCCGCAATGTCTCCTTGGAGCTTTTGTCATTGTTCCCAGGAGACATTGCGGAGGTCTGCCGTGAGTTATCGCAGGATTTAGAAAGAACTTGCATATGAGCGTATCATTTTTTTTTTTTTTGGGGGAGTGGATCTTGGTGAGAGTTCCCACACTTTTTTCCCCAGGACTTGACCCCTGCATATAAGACAACCCCAGCTTTATACCCGGCATATAAGACGACCCCCCGCTTTTTGCCCTTTTTTTTTTTACTGTAAAAGGTCGTCTTATACGCCGGAAAATACGGTAAACAAAAGTTTTGGCTTTCGTTTTACTGTAAGGACTAGCACAAGAGCTTCCATATGTCAGCAACACACATCTACTGTATCTATTTCACTGTGTGCCAAGGTGCATAATATATAGTATACAAAGCTAAACGTTTACTATGGTTGGGTTATACCTTGAACTTCATGTATGATATTTTTAAGTTGAGTGTATGTGATATTTTATGCATAAAAAAAGGGAACCATAAACATCTCACTCCAAGAGATGATCAATGAACAGTTTCTGCAAGAGTTATCCAACATGATATACAGTATAAATTGGGGGAATCTGAAGCATTTCCCATCATGCCTGGCCAAATTGGGAGTATCATTTTCTTGAGGAGATTAAAGAAGTCCCATTATATGACTGATCGCTATGAACAAAGTTGTCTTTCTCTTTGTTCTGTTTGGCCACACTGAAGTTTTGTTCCACAAAAAGATATGCATGTAGAGCGGGACCCTTAACATTTCTGGTAAATTCCATTTCTTTAATTTTATTACACTGTCTGACATTATATTTTTCTTCATATTTCAAATCAAAAGGTACCATCTTTCCCGTCAACCTCCATAATCATGAATATATTCTGTTCCACATACAAAGAAATAACATTATGCTCAACTCAATAAGGATGGTTAAGTTGATCTTTATGCATAGGATTGTAAATGTGATATTTGCTTCAAATTCAATGAATTTAAACAGCCAAATATTCCCACATGCACAGTATGAAAACAACATTACAACCTGTCAGAAACAAAAGAACATTTATTTTCCAACCAGATACATGTCCAAATTGGTTCTAGTCTGGATTGTCAGAATCCATTTCTACACAAATAAGGTGCCATCTCTCTCGTCCTGTTCATTACTCCAGAATTGCTTGCTGAGATATTAGCCAGATGATTGCAGCAAAAGTCCACCGGATCAAAGATGAAACACGATCCAGCACCGGGAAATATTATGGAAACCATGAATATTGAGTTAGCACAGTGTTGGTGAAGCTTTTTTAAACTACTACCCCTTGTGTCATGCGATCATTTCAGGAAAAGCTTGCAAAGAATGCACTATATGTCGTCCAGGTCTGGGCTCCAGTCTTCAGGGGGGGATGTGCTGGAAATGGAGAAAGTACAAAGAAGGGCAACAAAGCAGGGACTGGAGGATATTAGTTATGAGGAAAGGTTGCGAGCACTGAACTTATTCGCTCTGGAGAAGAGACGCTTAAGAGGGGATATGATTTCAATACCGTACTGGTGACCCCACAATAGGGATAAAACTTTTCTAGGAAAGGGCATTTAACCACTTGCCGCCCGCCCTATTACAAAATGACTGTGGCTAAGTGGTTTCAATACCCTGACCAGACGTCATATGACGTCTTCAGGATATTGAGATGGTGTGCGCCCCTGGGGGCACGCATCGCACTGATCGTTGTTGCGGGGTGTCAGTCTGACACTCCGCAACACCGATCTAGGTAAAGAGTCTCTGGCGAAGGCTCTTTACCACGTGATCAGCCGCATCCAATCACGGCTGATCACGATGTAAACAATAAGAGCCATGATCGGCTTTTCCTCACTCGTGTCTGTCAGACGCGAGTAGAGGAGAGCCGATCAGCTGCTCCTCTGACAGGGGGGGTTTGTGCTGATCGATTATCAGCGCAGCTCCCCCAAGGATGCCCACTCTAGACCACCAGGGATGCCACCAGACCACCAGGTATGCCACCCTAGACCACCAGGGATGCGAATCAGAGCCCACAATGGATGCGAATCAGTGCCCACAATGGATGCCAATCAGTGCCCACAATGGACATCACTGGTTGGCAGGCATTGTTTGGCACTGATTGGCATCCATCAGTACAATATATTACAGTACATCCGTGCCACCTATCAGTGCCCATCCATGCTCATCTGTGCCACCTATCAGTGCCCATCCGTGCCACCTATCTGTGCCCATCCATGTCGCCTATCTGTGCCCATCCGCGTCGCCTATCTGTGCCGCCTATCTGTGCCCATCCGTGCCGCCTATTAGTGCCGCCTATAAGTACCCCATCAGTGCTGCATATTAGTGCCCATCATCAGTGCCCATCAATTCCACCTCATCAGTGCCACCTCATTGGTGCCACCTCATCGGTGCCCATCAGTGCTGCCTTATCAGTGCCCGTCAGTGCAGCCCCATCAGTGCCCATCAGTGAAGGAGAAAACTTACTTATTTAAAAAGTTTTGTAACGGAAACAAAAAAGCGTTTGTTTTTCAAAATGTTCGGTCTTTTTTAAATTTTTTTTAGCAGAAAATAAAAATCCCAGAGGTGATCAAATACCACCAAAAAAAAGCTATATTTGTGGGAACAAAATTATAGAAATTTAGTTTGCATACAGTGTAGCATGACCGCGTAATTGTCATTCAAAGTGCAACAGCGCTGAAAGCTGAAAATTGCTCTTGGCGGGAAGGTATGTGTGTCCCAAGCGTGTCACGATCCTATGGGGTAAAATGACCGCACCAGCCAAGCAGACACTGGCTGGAAAAAGCGCCCAGAGGCGATTCAGTTTGCATGAGTATCGCTATACAAGTCATTCAAGTCATTCATTCATTCAGTCATTCATTCATTCATTCAAGGTGTATAAGTGCCCTGTATGGAATTGTTTATAAAGGCTCGCCACCATTCACTAAAATTAGAGGAAAAGTGATTTAACCTTAAACTGCGTAGAAGTTTTTTACTGTAAGAGCGTTAAGAATGTGGAATTCTCTTCCACAAGTGTTGGTTACAGCAGGGAGCATAGATATGTTCAAAAAAACGATTAGATAGGCACCTAAATGACCACAACATACTTGAATATACAATGTAATATTGACATAAAAGCGCACACCCATAAGTTTGATTGATAGACTTGTGTCTTTATTCAACCTTACCAACTATGAAACTATATGTAACATGTAACTATTGGAGGCATCAGGCAATATGTTTCATTAGAAGCACTTATTTTATGCCTCATTCACATGTTACTGATGTTATTACACATGTGTTTTCTAGGAGAAAAGTTCCCGTATAATGGTCAGTAAATTACTTTTTACTACATAATAGACATGTGCATTTGTTTCCGTCCAAATGCATTTTCGTCCAAATTTCAGGAATTTCCGCACAGAATCCAAAATCTGAAATAGCCGACATAACAAATGCTTTATTTTAGTTTAGTTACCTTATCCTAAGACATGCAGAATCGCAACCGTACGTTTTTTCAAAAGCCACACCTCCGACGTCTTCTGTTCCGTGATAGGCGGAACAGTCAGCTTCCCAGGAGGCACTGTGTTCAGTGTTCGCCTATCACGGAGGGCCTCTCGTCCGAGGACGAGAGGGCCTCCGTGATAGGCGGACACTAAACACAGGACGAGAGGGCCTCCATGATAGGCGGACACTGAACAGAGTGCCTCCTGGGAAGCTGAGTGTTCGGCCTATCACGGAACAGAAGACGTAGGAGGTGCGGCTTTTGAAAAAACATATGGCCTGCGATTCTGCATGTCTTTAGGATAAGGTAAAGTTAGGTTACCAGCGTATAAGACGACCCCCGACTTTCAAGAAGATTTTAAGGGATTAGAAAGTCGTCTTATACGCCGGAAAATACGGTATGATTGCATTTATACACATAAGCGCGTCAAGCGCATGTTCTCAGATTAAAATTTTCAGATCCTGTGTTACAGATCTGAAAGCAACTCATGTTTACACACCTTTGAATGGAGTCATTAAAAACAATACTATTCTATAACAGAGTCTCCCATGCTACCAGCAAATTGTGAACCAAATGCAATACATTTTTTATGGACTCAAATTGAGGTGGAAGAAAACGGAGGTGGACTATTAATTAGGGCTGTGGAAATGAACTATTAATTCCTCGATTAATTGTTAATTTTTTTGATCGATCAAGATTCTTTTGATCGGTACTCATATCTCCGCTGGCTTCTGGGTCTTCAGGGAATTATGTCGGAGATCCGATGAGGTCACGGACACTGGCAGGGCTTGCTGTGTCCATCTGAAGGGCTCCTTTGCTGTGCCTTCATATCTGCATGCCGGCGGGACTTAACTATCTGCCACACGCAAGGGCTGTTACACTTCCCTCTATCACTTCCCTCTATCAACCTGGGATTCTACAACCATCCACTGGGAGTTGTGATAGTTCCCTACACGGGACATCTACATGCCGACGGACTGATGTTAACCCCTCCTCATCTGGATTCAGCAGTGGTATCGTTGTACACATTTTTATACCAGTATCATACTAAGCTACATATTTTTATGACTGCTTTTGCTACTGTTTGGTATCACCATTTTTTACAGTTTATGTAGCTACATTGATTTTTATCTCCAGTGCAATATTTATTTTGTTACCTACTTGAAGACTATAAAAGTTCTAATCCATCGAGCGCTGCCTTTGTGTGTTTTTTGTATCCTGCTATCAATTTTTCCAGTGGTTGGTAGCTGCACTGGGAATCAGCCTGCAAGGAGAACAGCTAAAAGTAGTTGGATCTGTATGTGCGTTATAATTAATCGAAATTAGTCGATTAATCGATTTAATAAAATCAATTAATCGAACACGAAAATTTTAATCAGTAACAGCCCTACTATCAATATATACTGTATATGCTTTTTTCACTATATATTTTTTTACTATTCATTAAAATTTGTATATAAGTGGAAGCTACACTGCATTTTGGACTTGGAATTTAATATCTTGGGAAGGAAGATATTCAGATAATAATTTTTTAGTCACCCAGATCTATTATTCATGCATTTGAAAGAGATTTATATGCTATATATATGGTTTAGTTTTGTTTGAGTGCACTGAGTTTAATTTATTTTTATTTTTTAAAAACAATGCAGTTGCATTCAGATCTGTTGAAAATAAAATATAAAATGTGTATATCCTTTTTTTATGGCCATGATAAAGGCTTCATATGCATGACTGTACAATTTTTACTGATGTTATTACATACTGTATGTGTTTTCTAAGAGAAAAGCTCTTGTGTAATGATCAGTAAAAGATGCGCAATGGGTAAATAATGACAATTTTATTTAATTATGGATGCGCTTAAATGCGTAAAGATGCGTAATGGGTAAATACTGACAATTTTATTTACCCTTTGTTTCAACATAATTTACACATGTACAAACGTGTTTATGTACGTAAACATGTAAAGCACATGTTCTTAGAAGCGGATTTTTGGATTCTATTTTACGGATCTGAAAGTAGCTCATGTTTACGCACCTGTGTGATAGGCTCCATTGGAAACAATGCGGCTGCTTTCAGATTCATTATTAAAAAACACTTGTACTGTATATACAGTTTTTTTTTATGCCCATTTGAATGAAGCCTACGAAAAAAAAAATGTTTTATATTTTCTAAATTTCACAACATACATCGTTCCCTCCCTTCCACCTATAGTTTCTTAGCTGAATTTAACCACAAACGTCCAGAAGTGGATAGAACACATTTGGACAGTTTGTACATTTTGGTTTGGTGCTGTTCCCTCTAACCTCTAGCCTACAAGTGCCAATAGGGTAATTACAGCCCTGGGGAAAATGACAACTGTGCTGACATCAGCAAGTACATTTGGTATTCACCTATAGTCTCATGAATTAACTGCAGACAGATTCAGCAGAAAAGAAAGAAATAGTCCTACTGGGTGTGACTGCGGTATCTTATCACAAGATTCTGCCTTTTGCAACATTCCTTGTTGAGAACTAGAGTGAACCAAAAAACACCTGAGGCTTTATTCAAAACAACAAAACATGCAGAGCTACCCGTCCTGTGAAACTCCATATACACCCATTCTGTGAGAAGGCCAAAAAAATCAAATGTTCAAGGTCAGATGCTTTTCTTTCAGAAAAATAGCGTGAATCAAGAAAATACACTATTATGGCCACTAGATGGCGCAGATGATCATAGAAAATAAATGCTTTTTTGCCCTTGTCATCGGCTCCATCTAGTGGCCATAATTGGGTATGTTCTTGATTATTGCTGTCCTAAGTTCGCCTGTCTTTGTTTGCTGTATAGAAGAGAGGCATGTTTGCCACTGCTACCCGCTCCATACCTGTCACTGGTTGTCAAGGATGCTGTCTAATTCACAACCAACAGACTTCTAGAAACCAGTGATGCTAAAAGAGTGTGAAGCTTGGCAGAGCAGGTGAGGAAATAGTTCCCCATCAGGTCCGCTCTCTACTTGTGATTGACAGTCAGGCAGTGGGTAGATTCAGTAGTCAAAAGCAGACTGTCTTTTGGCTATGGATCCAACAATTGCTGTCAATCACAAGGGAGAGGACCTGATGGGGAACTAGTGTCTCTGCTTCTTTATCAGGCTCTGCACACACAGATACAAAACTCCTAAGCCAGCCACTGTGCTATCTGTGTGACAGGCGCAGTTGTGGGGTGGCATATCTACATGGACAGGATGGTCTCAGTGCACCTCTGCAGGACAAATGTTGGCGCTTGCCCCAAATTAATATACCTGTTTCCAACATAAATCTGTAGTCCATACCAACGTTTAGGCATGTGCATTTCGTTTCGTTCCGAATCGAAATTCGGACGAATTTTTCATTATTCGGACGTTCGGATGCATACGAATTCCCGAATTGTAATATTAACGAATTTAACCTAATCCGAACGAACGTTTTCGAATCGAAAACCCGTGGACGAAATTCGATCGAATTCGAAAACAAATTGTATTCGAATCGAATTCGAAAAAATTAGATTCGAAAACAAATTCGAATGAATATTGAAAGCAAATTTGAATCAAAATCTAAAAAATATAAATCGATTTCTAAAAAAGAATGCAATAAAATAGAATATAAATTAATAAAACAATAGAATAAAAATCAAAGAATAGTAAAGAACAGAATGGAATTTAATAGAATGTAATCAAATACAATAGAATATGACCTGGCTTCTTCTATCTATCTTCTATCTATCTTCCATTTTCTGAAATTCGAAATTCATATAGAATGAACTCAATAATATTTTTCTATTCGAATTTGAGTTCATTCTATATGAATTTCGAATTTCAGAAGATGGTTATATATATATAAATGTAATTATATATATATATATATATATATATATATATATATATATATATATATATATATATATATATATATATTCGAATAGAGTAGAATACAATATATATATATTATTATTATTATTATTATTATTATTATTATTATTATTATTATTCTACTCTTCTAATATTTTTCTATTCGAATTTGAGTTCATTCTATATGAATTTCGAATTTCAGAAAATGGAAGATAGATAGAAGATAGATAGAAGAAGCCAGGTCATATTCTATTGTATTTGATTACATTCTATTAAATTACATTCTGTTCTTTACTATTCTTTGATTTTCATTCTATTGTTTTATTATTTTATACTCTATTTTATTGCATTCTTTTTTAGAAATCGATTTATATTTTTTAGATTTTGATTCAAATTTGCTTTAAATTTTCATTCGAATTTGTTTTCGAATTGAAATGTTTTCGAATTCGATTCGAATAGAATTTGTTTTCGAATCCGATTGAAATATTATCGAATCCGGACGAAATATTATCAAAATTCGGTCTAAATATTTTCAAATTCGACCGGATTTTTCTAATTCGGTCGAAAACGAACGAATTCCGAAAATGAATTTAACACATGTAACGAATCTAACTTAACGGAATGAATTAAATAACAAATTAAAACAAATTTTTCCCTTTTGCACATGCCTACCAATGTTTGACATGCGATGATATAATTAAATTCTAAAGACTGTCATAGAAACGCTTTATGAATTCCCGGGAAGATGGATTAATGGTCTAATGATTAATGGTCTACAATACTGGTAGCTATCTCTACCTCTGCAACCAAAGTTGACAATTTTAGTTGAGTATAATATATATATATATATATATATATATATATATATATATATATATATATATATAAAAGCACATTTCTATGTCAGTACTAGAGACTGTTAAGAGTTGCTGCGCAATTAAGCAGTGAACACCCTTAGAATAGATAGTACTTATCCCTGTCCACATCATTTCTTATGGTGGAGTGATTGCTGTACAGTGTTTCAGGTGGGAGGCTGTTACATTCAGGAAGGTCCTCATGATGATACTTAAGAGCTACTCAGCATAATTTCAAGAATTTCCATTTACCTCCTTACAGTCTTATAAAGTGGACATGACTCCACGCTAACATTGTTCACCTAATCAGCATATGACATGGGCACCATTTATGTCAGACAAATGCTTACATACCTTTCAGGTTCCCCTCTAAACTAAGTGACAACTTCTGTCTGTGCCATAAGGAATTTATGTCAAGAACGTGAAAGACTAATCAGGAAAATAGGAAGGAGCAGACTCTGCCATTCTCGAAATATAAGGAAAAGTATGTACTAAAATGGTTAAACCTTCATTTTTTTTTTTTTATATAAAAATAACAAACATGCCTATACTTACCTGCTCTGTGCAATCGTTATGCACAGAGCAGCCCCCATCCTCTTCTTTTGGGATCCCTGCTGGTGCTCCAGGCCCCTCCTCTTCATCAGGTGCCCCCAGGGAAAGCCGCTTTCTCTGGAGGCACCCATGCAGGCTCGCTCCAGAGTCCTGTTGCTGTGTCTATTGGCACAGACAGCATCACAAAATTTGGTCACAGAAATCACAGAATTTGGTTGACAGCAGCGGGAGCCAATGGCTCCTGCTGCTATCAATCTGTCCAATGAGGAGAGAGACAGCAGCTGGATATGATGCGCTCATGCACATTGCTGGATCAGATCGGGCTCAGGTAAGAAAAAAGGGGATGTCTGGGGGGGGGGGGAGCTGCAGCACAGAAGGTCTTTCAACTTAATGCATAAAATGCATTAGAGTGATACTACAGTTTGGAGGTTTTTGTTATACTTGCCTGCTCTGTGCAGTGGATTTTCCCAGAGCAGCCCAGACCCTCCTCCTCTCGGGCCCCTCCTCCCTGCTGAGTGCCCCCACAGCAGCAGATTGCTATGGGGATACCTGAGCCAAGCCACTGCTCTCTGTATCCATTCTTTCTCTTCATTGGCGCTCCTCACTGATTTTGAAGGACAGCAGCGGGAGCCAATGGAACCCAATTCTGTGTCTTATCCAATTAGGAGGGAGAGTCCAGGACAGTTCAGTCTCTCGTACAACATAGCTGGATCGAGATGGGGCTCAGGTAAGTATTAGGGGGGCTGCTGCACACAGAACGTTTTTTATCTTAATGCATAGAATACTTTAAGATAAAACAACATTCTGCTTTTAGAACCACTTTATGGTGAAAATCTTAAGGCTTTAGAAATACTTTACCTTCTTGCCACCCACGTGACACATATATGCAGCGGCAAAGTGGGCGGGCTTTAATGCTTACACAACGCACATATGCATCAATAGGCAAATTTTGTTGCGTGCCATTGCTCCATAACTCAACAAAGGGGGGGGGGGGGGAATCCAGTAAATCTTACTTTGCAGATAATTGGGTTGATTTACTAAAATCCAATAGGACGTTCATTGTGCAAGGGAAATTTACTTTAGTGAATGAGGTGAAGCTCTGCTGACCTCCATCATCCAATTGTAATTGTAATTTTCCCTGCTCATAATTGATAAATTGCATACTGAATTTCACCACATTCACTAAATAAAGAGAACATTTCTTTTTAAAACTGAACAGTCCTATTTATCAGTAAACCAACCCTGTTGTAGCCTTTTATAAAAAAAACTTTCCATGTGCTGATATTTTATGCTGCCCGATCCAATGAAAAATAATTTGACACATCAGGAAAATGAGCAAATTAACAAACTACTATGAAGGAGCATATCCTGCCAACCAGCTGAGCAGTGAACCAGTTGAATTGCTGCTAGTTCATGTAGCAGAAAAAATATGAAATCAGAAGGGTTTGGATGGACTATTGGACTTTAAATTTGATTAAATAAGCCCATAAAAGACATTAGGCTATTAAAAAAGTGCTTTGCCTCAAATTGGCTGAAATCTATGCAGTAAATGCTTTACTCCATGTTCTACTGGGGCTGAATTTCAAAAGCCAAATAGAAAGGCAAAGAAATTGTTATGTTTCAATGGAATTCCCCCTTATCTTAGCAGTTTGGGTGAAGCTCTACTGATTTTTATTATCCAATCATGTACAAGAGAAAAATATTGTTTTTTCTTTTTAGTTTCCTTGCACATGATTGGGTATTCTTAGCAAAGTACGTTTTTCCACATTTCCAAAGCCAGTGGGGACAATTCCTCTGTGACCAAACTCTGGTGGGCAGGACGAAACGCATCAGGGGGGTAAGGCTGGAGGCCATACAAAGCCACCTTTACATCTGAAGCACTGGGTAAATTTGAGCGGTGTCTTCATTTTAAATATATCTACATTCCTAAATTAGTGCGCTGATGCCTGCTTCCACATTCTGGGCACCAGTAGGTAGACTTGCCATCCTCGAGCTTTGAGCGGCATTCTACGTTTGGAAGTAATCTAAGGGAAAATTCCCTTATAAAGTCAACAGCCTAATTAACTTCAGTGCATAGTTATAAAAAGAAAAATTTGCACTAGGTGCAAAAATATGTGAATAAATGAATAAATATATCTTTGACAGATATCCTGCTGCTAAACTTTGGGGAAAGTGGAAGAAGGGGAGGAGCCCGTTTTGACCCTCCTGTGATGGGCGGTCACTGGCTAGCTGGTAAGCCTTTGTTTCCCCTCCTGGTGGCCGGTTTCTTCACGCACTGGATTCCATTTATATATCCTATATCACTGGAGGTCTACACAAATTTATTGAACTCTCATCTTTCTCCTTAGGAGTTTTTTTCACTTATGAACTTTAGTGATTTACTGTTTATTACATATTTATTTATTGTTTTTTATACTTTTTTTACCTTATATTCACATATTGAATTATATGGTTGCATATGGTTCATCATCCAGCGCTACACTTTTATTGTACATAATTAACTTTAGTGAATGACCCCCATTGTTCCCTTTTGTATCCTTGGATATGATCAGTTGTGCTGCCCTAAACCGACAGAAAGTAATTTGACACATCATCTAAATTAGCGCAATAACAGACTACTATCAAGGAGCTTATCCTGCCAATTCGCAGACAAACATGGGAATCTCTAGTAACTCAGCTAGCAGAAAAAAGGTGAATCCTGATTGGTGACATGGGACACTGAACTTAAAATTTGATTAAATAGGCCCATTAGGGTCACTAGGCAGGAAAAGGGAGCTTTGCTTTTGGTTGTGCGTTAGAGTGACTAAAACCTGTGCAGTACATATTTAAAGGGGTTGTAAAAGTTCATGTTTAATGCATTCTATGCATTATATGCATTAAGGTGAAAAAACATCTGATGTTTGCCGGTCCCCCAGCCCCCCGTTTACTTAGCTGAGCCCTCGAAAGTCCCGCCTCGTGAACGAGCAGGCTTCTCGACCGGGCTTTTCGTCTCTTCTCGGCTCATTCATTGGATGATAAATAGCAGCACAGTGCCGAGTGATACAGTCGGCGGCTACAGCCGCCGGCTGTATCACGGGGGTGTGCCCACAAGCTATCCCCCTTAAGAGAGAGCTTCCCATAAAGAGGGTGAGCTGATGCGGGCAGGAGCCGAGACAGCCCCCGAGGGACCCCAGAAGACCAGGATCGGGGCAAAATGACCTGCACAGTGGAGGTAAGTATGACATGTTTGTTATTTTTTTTTTTATATTTGAACCTTTACAACCCCTTTAACTTTGTATGCCAATAGCGTTAATTTACAAAAGGCAAAAAAGCTTTTGACTTTTAGGGAAGTTTACCCTATCTTAGTAAATGGGTTGAAGCTCTTCTGACTTCATCCAATCATGTAAAATATACAGTTTTTTTTGTTTTGTTCTTTTTTGATTCTCCTTGCATGGGATTGGGTATTCTTTGAAAATGACATTTTCACCACATTCACTCAGGTAAGTGAAAATTCCATTGCCAAGTGAACAGCCTGTTTGCTTTTTGTAAATCAGTCCCGATGTCTCTCTTTCCTTCAAAATACTGTAAGAAACGTGAACTCTCCATGGAAGTAAAAGAAGATCAAGGGAAACATGTTGAGATTAAAAGGAAATGTTTGGGCCATACCATGTCTTGCCTGCCCACTGTTGACAGTGAAAAGTGAAGCTAAGTGGTGGGTGGGCTTGTTAGCCAATCAGGAAAGCGTATCTGTGGGCTCAAGGTCATGTGTTAATAAGCATTCTGTATTTTTTTATCTATGAAAAGGCAGCACAGAAGCTGAACATGAAAAAGGAGATAATGAAACAGAAAAAAAGAGACAAAGCCCAATTAATCACGTTAATTAAATCTAAAAGCCACCTCCTATGTTCTTCATGTCACATTTTATTTACAGGACGCTCTGTCCTAGTTTCACAGTGTCACTTTGACTCAGCCTCTTCAGAGAGATCATAGTCCAGAGACAGATACTGTTTGATCTCCAAGATTAGAACAATATCAGCTTCTGGAGAGTTTTGCCAGTGACAGGGAAGGATTTCACATCTAACATGGAGCATGCTTTGCATACTAAAACCTGGCAAAATAATATTTTTTAAGATCAGGGCTATCAGTCAAAATGTTGACTGTTTGAAGAGCTTTTCTTGTTAGGAAAACTCTCTATGGAAATGTCTGTCCAGCCCTTTACAACTACGGTAAGACTTTTACGATCTGTGATGCAGAATCTCGACACCCATTGCAGACAAATGTATAGCTTGGAAATTACCATGTGACTACGTCTTCTGAGCTAGACCAACGAGGCAAAATGATAAGACAGCTACATACTGTAGTTACATAGTAGGTAAGATAGGAAAAAGTCAACAGTCCATCCAGTCCAACCTGTGTGCGTGTATGTGTCATTCAAGTTTTTTTTATCTTGAGGATAGGTTCACACATATGTGGGCTGCAGTTGATGCATTTCCTGGTTCCATTAATGTTTTTTGACATGCATTTTTTATGATTTGCATTTTTGGGAGGTGTCTGTTGTCATGCAAGAGAAACCAGCAAAAATGCAGTGGAAATGCATCAAAAACGTAAGCACTGCATTTTTGACGCGTATTTGATGTGTTCTGCTGCATTTCCATTGGAACCAAAAATGCAAACTGCTGCAGGCAAAAAAGTCCCTGACCCTTTCCAAAAAAAAAAAAACCTGTGGAAAATGCAGAGATTTGAACACGACCCATAGGAAACCACGTTAAATAGGCTGTAGTGTGCTTCTGCAAAATTGAAAATGTAAGAAAAAACGCATAGGTGTGACTCAGAGTAAACCTATGTTGTGCTCATCAACAAAGACATCTAGAACTTCCTGGGGAAATAGATTTCCACATTTTTGCTTCTCTGACTGTAATGAATCCCCTCTAAAATGTCAGCTTAATCCTCCTTTCCTTTTATCTTAAATTGTGTCCATGTGTCCTTGTGTGGATTGTGTCTTAATCCTCTTAAAGTGGCATTAAACAAAAACTGCTGACAGGTAGGATTTTTATGACAGAAGAGATCCTATTGGTCTCTTTTGTCTCTCCCTGTCTGTCTTTTTGTGTATAGTGACATATGGCTAAAAGCTCGTGGGGCCCAATAAAAAAAATGGTGAAGGTTTAATTGCGCATATGTGCCTCTTCTCCAAGGTAAATTGATTTAGTTTACCTCTAACTGAGATCGTCCAGCCCCCTTATTAAGTCTATTGCTGTTAATTGTACTCTGATTGGTTTCTAATTCTAGGACATCCCTTCTATTCACTGTGGACCAAAACTCAACTGCCTAGCAAATAATATTATTGCTGCTATAAAAACAAAAACAGTTTCTGAAATAGTGCCGAGCACTTGCAACATAGGGGGGATTTACTAAAACTGTAGCAAGCTGAATCTGGTTCAGCTCTGCGTAGCTTCCAGGTTTTAATGTCAAGGCTTAATCGAACAAGCGGAAGTCAGAAGCTGATTGGCTAGAATCAGGGGAGGGCTGGCAGGGGGGCAGGGTGGAAATCTCCCTCCGGGCTGGTAACACTATGCACAGCCACCGGCAGCCACTACCAAATGCTGTTTTTGCAGAGCAGGAATATGCCTGCTGAAGCTCTGTTAACACATGTCACGGCCGCTGCTCACCTCCCACTGTGAAGCCGTGCCTGTGTCAGCTCCAAGGTAAATGGCTGCAGAGCTAAACTATGTCTCGTCTCACACATAGCTCAGCCTCAGCGCACACCAGCACTGACATCCCCTTCTCTCTCTGCACAGACACGAGGACTCTGATGTAAGGGGAGGCTCTGTGCGGACTCTGATGTAAGGGGGGCCTCTGTGCAGACTCTGATGTAAGGGGGGCCTCTGTGCAGACTCTGATGTAAGGGGGGCCTCTGTGCGGACTCTGATGTAAGGGGGGCCTCTGTGCGGACTCTGATGTAAGGGGGGCCTTTGTGCGGTCTCTGATGTAAGGGGGTTCTGTGCGCACTTTTGTGATCATGAAAAATCTTAGCCTGTTTTCCTTTATCCGTCACATTTCCACGCTCTATGGGCCACTTGACTGAACTTGCCCCCAGGCCTAAGGCTGCCAGCCCTCCCCTGGCTAGAATGCACAGCTACACCATGGCATAGCTGTAGTTCACAAAATGGGGTGACAATACTCCTTCAGCCTTTGAAGCTAGTGCGATAGTGTTGTCACCATGTTAAAGGAAGGTCTCAGAAAGAGCAGAAACGGGCAGATCAGTGGGTATTTATACACAATTTACTCACAGCAACATAAAAAAAATTGAACAATTGCATTTACAGGGCAAAAGGGAGCTATTTACAAAATGTTAGTATTTTAGATTTACATATATTTAAAGGGGTTGTAAACCATCACGTTTTTTCACCTTAATGCATCCTATGCATTAAGGTGAAAAAACATCTGACGATTACAGGCCTCCCAGCCCCCCCGGTTTACTTACCTGAGCCCTCGAAGTCCCACGTCGAGAAAACGCTTGATCTTGGCCCGGTCTTCTTGGCTCTTTATTGGATAGATTGATAGCAGCGTAGCCATTGGCTTGCGCTGCTGTCAATCAACTCCAGTGATGCGAGAGTAGGGGGGGCGGGCCTGTAGTCAGCGGCTATGCGGGTATAGACAACGGATACAGGACTCGGGAGCATGCCCGCAAGTTAACCCCGTTGGTAGAGCGATTCGCAGGGGGGTTACCAGAAGCGGGGAGCAGCTGCCGTGGGACCCCAGAAGACATGGATCAGGGCCACTCTGTGCAAAACAAGCTGCACAGTGGAGGTAAGTATAACATGCTTGTTATTTTAAAAAAATTAAGCTTTACAACCCCTTTAAAGGTGGTCATCTACAGACAGATTATGTTTTCTGTTTAGCCTTTGTTAAACAGTATGAATAAACAAATCATTGCTGAAGCTATCATATTCTGACAGTTAACACTTCTGGACATTAAGATACCTGAACAGAAGTACATTTCCCACCTGGCTCCTAGGATTTTTTTTGTCAAAGTATGTCAGGCAGAAGGGGACCAACAGGGCCAACAAATTTACTTTGTGTTTGGTCAACTTTACTTTTCTAAAGGTGTTAACCTACTTATTTGTTAGCATATATCGAAATAAAAAAAAAAAAACATCTATTGTATCTTGTCTTTCCTGCATCAAGGTGTTACAGAAGAACTTGGCAGTCAGTCGTGGTTAATCGTGGTTAAAAGGTTTCCATTTAATTTCATTGCAACTTTGGGTGTAGGAAAAAAGCAATGAAGTTAATAAGTGTTAATGTTTTCACCTATACAGCAGATTACCATCAGGGGGATATACATCTGAAAAAAAGTGGACATCTCTTTCAAATGCTAGCCTGCTAAGGAGCTTCTTTTGTTACTGAGACTGACAATGGTAATTACTCCCCAAGCCAATGTCCTAGGAGGAGGCTTTAGATGTATTTGATGTTTGGGAACGGCTGGGTATACCCAAGAGTCAAACATCAACTCTCATCTCGTATGCATTGTCACCAGTGTGACCAGCACGTTCTACAGTCACTTGAGTCTCTATATATCATACATTTTATACCAATGTTCTGTGTTACTTGCTTCTTTAAACTGTAAATAACAAAGAAAAGACACAAGATCAATATAAACAGGTAATTTTTGGCTTGTATACTTGCTTCAGTGTCAGCACACAGCAAAAAATATATCAGTCACTTGTTCAGGGTCTACAGGAAAGAAAAAAACAACTCTATTCAGCTAAATGTTAAGTACATGTTGCCTTGTTCCCAAAGGCTTATTTGGATATCATGCTGAATGATCATACCATTTTCCTCAAGCTCCACCCCTATAATGTAATTATTTTAGTAAAAGCTGAAATGAGAATGAGCTGCTGGGAGCAACATTTTAATTGTAAAAATAAATTAATAAAAATGAATGGAGCGCTGAATTTATGTGTTCGAAAAGTAAAGAGTCTTTTGACTCTACTCAACTCCACCTGTCAGACCTCGTACACACGACCGAGAAACTCGACGGGCAAAACAGATCGAGTTCCTCGTCGAGTTCCTTGTTAGGCTTGTCGAGGAACTCGACAAGCTTGCTTTGCGTACACACAGTCAAGCTAAAATCTCCTCGTTCTCAAACGCGGTGACATACAACACATACAACGGCAGGGGAAGTTCGATTCCACTGGCTAAACTCTTGGGGCTGCTTTTGCTAATTTCATGTGTTTGCGTGTTAAATCAAAGTTTGGTAAGAGACGATTTGCACTTTTCTGTCTGTTACAGCTTTAAAAATGTGTTATCTCCATTACAAATGCTACTTTTACTCCCGTCTAAGGCCTTGTACACACGGCCGAGAAACTCGACGGGCAAAACACATCGTTTTGCTCGTCGAGTTCTTTGTAAAGCCGCCGAGGATCTCGGCGAGCCAAATTTTCCCATTCCCGTCGGGGAAAAAGAAGACATGCTTTATTTTTGGCCCGACGAGATCCTCGTCGGTTTCCTCGGCAAAAAAAAAAAAACAGCAAGCTTCTTGCTGGTTTTTGCCGAGAAACTCGGCCGTGTGTACGAGGCCTCATACTTTAATCTGAGCAAGCGCGAGTTTCTTAGCATACAGACGTCCAAGTTTATTTATATTTATTTATTATATTATAAATAATGATTTTGTGTTTCAAATTTTTATTATTTAGTTATTCCTAAGAATTGCAGGCCTACAATATAAAACGCCAAATTTCCATGCAAAATAATGGTACCGCTTTCAGCACCTAAAATCTGAAAGAATCATACCGCCAAGGAGGTTAATTCCGTTTGTACTTTTGACTTTTATGTGACGGACTTGTGTACTGACAATACGAAAGTCAGACAACAGACCGCTGTCCGCCGTAAATTTACTAGTATGCCATCCAACATTCGTTGGCCGAAAGTTGGACAACAATTGTCAAAAGGTGCATACTAACGGTCAGATTTTAGGACAACAGTCTGTCAACAGACAATCCCCTGCCAACAATCATATTGTGTGTACGAGGCTTTAGTGAGGGAAAATCTCCCAGCAGTAAAGCCTCGTACACACGACCGAGGAACTCGACGGGCGAAACACATAGTTTTCCTCGTGGAGTTCCTTGTTAGGCTGTCGAGGAACTCGACAAGGCAAGTTTCTCCATTCCCGTCGAGGAAATAGAGAACTTGTTCTCTTTTTGGCTCATCGAGTTTCTCGACAGTTTCCTCAACGAAAATGTACACACGACCGGTTTCCTCGGCAAAAAAATATCTCCCAGCAAGTTTCTTGCTGGTTTTTGCAGAGAAACTCGGTCGTGTGTACGAGGCCTAACACTTGACAATAGGGAACCACTGTGTCCCTAAAGCTCCATGTTGGTCTTTATGGTCTTTATGGACCACAGTGAAGTTTTGCTCTAGATTCCTCTGTGCTGCCAATTTAGCTACAAAGTTTGTATTTCTGTCCATTTTGCAGATCTTTTCCTCGATTCCTGTCTCTAGAAACCATTGTCATGTAATAAAGCTCAAACAGCATTACCCAAACCCCAACAACAATTCTAATATTGGTCCAATATATCCAAAACTATAAGCAAGGTTTTGACTTGACCTACACTTAAAGCCACATGGTAAAAACAGCCACAGCCAAAAAACTAGCATTTTCAGAAAATAATATCTCATCAGTGTACTGCTTCTCCTTCATTGTCCAGTCAGATACTGAGGGTGGGAGTGAGACTAGTTGTAGGTCTTAATTACAGTGTATGGAGAATATCAGATCGTCTACCCTTCTAGACAGGGCTGTGTGGTCTGGTGTGGCAGAGCTGTGTAAATCTCAGGACTGGATGGATAGAAATACAAAATTTTTAGCACATAAAACAGCATTCATATATGTATTTAGCTGTTTGATTTGTGTTAAACTTTTCATGCAGAGAGATACATAGGAAGTTTTTTACCTTTGAGAAACATACAAAAGAGGCATAATAAAATTCAAAGAAAATGCACAAAACAAGCAAACACTTACTGCAACACATTATAAAGTGCACTCAAAGGGGTTGTAAACCCTCATATTTTTTCACCTTAATGCATCCTATGCATTAAGGTGAAAAAACACCTTGCAGTGTCCGGCCCCCCAGCCCCCCAGTTTTACTTACTTGAGCTCTGAATTTCCGTGGGCACGTCCCTGTCGTCCTTCTCTGCACAGAGTCCCAGCTTTGATTGCGCAATCATTGGCTCCCACTGCTGTCAATCAAATCCAATGACACAGGGCGGGGCCCAGTCATACACTTTGCGTCTATGGAGTGCGCCTGCAAGGTAACCCCCCCAGGAGAGGAAGTTTCCCAGATGGGGTTATTTAATGCGGGAAGGAGCCACGAGAGCCGCCGTGGGACCCCAGAACAGGAGGATCAGGGCCACTCTGTGCAAAATTAACTGCACAGTGGAGGTACAGTAAGTATGACATGTTTGTTATTTAATTAAAAAAAAACACAAACCTTAAGTGTCACATTAAATGCATGCTAAAAAAATGCACGTATGATTAAACGCAAAGGTGTAAACGTCCCTTAGCATGTTGTGTGGGTGTAAAGACTTATATTCAGGCAGTGTCAGGCTGGGTCCTTATTATTACTATTATTAGAAATCCATCTGGAAGAATCACCCACGCTGTGCGTACACACACATATATCAATGTATAGATATTTCATGGTCACATTATAAAATGGGGATTATGGATGTTTTTAATAGGAAATACGCATATTAACAGTTTCACCAATTATATAGACACTGTTGGCTATAACAGTAAAAATGTTTCAGTAAAATCTATTTTACAGGTAGATTTTGTCATTATATCAGACCTTTTCATCAGTTTTTCTCACTAAACAATTTGCTGCTAATTTACTTCACCCTAAGGCCCCATTCACAGTTGTGTGCATCACATGGGTATGCGCTGTGCATAGAAATCCATTGTTTTTAATGGGGCACTTTACTTTAGGGGAAATTCAATGAAAATAAGTAAAATTTGGGGGTAGATTTACTATAGGCAAATAGACTGTGCACTTTGCAAGTGCAGTTGCACTCCGCAAAGACATTTGCTCTAGGAACTTAGTAAATAAGATGAAGCTTCACGTTGCAAATAATTACCCAATCAAATGCAAAGGAAAAAAAAAACAGCAGGTTTGCTCTGGAGAAGGGATGAGCCGAACACCCCCCCATTCGGTTCACACCAGAACCTTCCAACGGATCGAACGTTCGCGCGAACATTTAGAACCCCATTGACGTCTATGGGACTCGAACGTTCGAATTCAAAAGAGCTAATTTTAAAGCCTAATATGCAAGTTATTGTCGTAAAACGTCTTTGAGAATCCGGGTCTTGCCCCAGGGAACATGTATCAATGGAAAAAAAGTTTTAAAAACGGTAGTTTTTTTCAGGACTCCTGAAAAAACGTCAGTTTTTAAAACTTTTTTTCTATTAATACATGTTCCCTCGGGCAAGACCCAGGTTCTCAAAGACGTTTTCACAGGCATACTATAGACACCCAGCAGGTACAATAATTAAAGGATTTTTTTTTTATTTATTTTTTTATTTATGCATCATTAAAATCACTGCTCCTGAATCTTTAGGTGCAAACTACAGAGCACACGGCCAGTACACACCAAGTAGCTTTAGGTGCAAACTACAGAGCACACGTCCAGTACACACCAAGTAGCTATAGGTGCAAACTACAGAGGACACAGGCAATAAACCATGTGAGAACACTGCAGCTAGCACAATCACCTGCCTGCCAGTAAATTAGGAAGAACTGATCTAGCTAAACTATACAGTGTATAAATATATGTACAACACCTGGGATGTATATATATCCTCTACACACTGTAACATTAACTGAATAGCCTGCCTGCTTGCTCTATCTACCTGCAAAAATGACACTCTCTCTGTCCTCTCTTAACCACCGCAACACACTACACAAAGCTGACCTGCAGGTGGCCTTTTATAGTGTGGGGCGTGTACTAAACCCCCTGAGCCATAATTGGCCAAAGCCACTCTGGCTTTGGCCAATTATGGCTCTCCGTTTTTTACAAGCTGTGATTGGCCAAGCATGCGGGTCATAGTGTATGCTTGGCCAATCATCAGCCAGCGATGCCGCAGTGAATTATGGTCTGTGAAACGTAACTCGAATTCGCCGCGAACGACCCGTTTTGTTTGTATTTCGACGAACGATCGAACATACGATGTTCGAGTCGAACGTCAGTTCGACTCGAATACGAAGCTCATCCCTACTGCTACAGTATCTGCTATCTATCTATCTATCTATCTATCTATCTATCTATCTATCTATAGATAGATAGATAGATAGATAGATAGATAGATAGATATGTATTCATCTTATATATATATATATATATATATATATATATATAGAGAGAGAGAGAGAGAGAGAGAGATACTGTAGATAGATAGATAGATAGATAGATAGATAGATAGATAGATAGATAGATAGATAGATAGATAGATAGATAGATACAGATATCTATCTCTATATATACTGTGTATATAAATAGGTATCACAGGTGTTGCCAAGTGCCATTATAATACATATTATAATATGCAATGATTGACATAAATAGTTGTTAATGGACCCTGAGCCTAATGTGATCCATTAAAGTATGGACTGTCCTCCAGCAGGTTTTATCGCTTCATTCATTTTCAACACATTATTCTTTTTTCAACAATCCGTCCCCATGTTTTACACTTTTCTTTTACATCAACTGTCCATGTAAATCGTCCAGGAACTAGAGAAGTAAATTGGCAATGTTTAGAGATGAAATGGGAAGAAGTGCAAAGATATGAATGGGAATGACTTTGTCCATAATAGGTGTATCATAAACATTTTTAAATAAAAAAAAAATATATTTTCGTCCATATGCTTGTCCCCCAGTATACATGGCGTTTCTTAGGGTGGGTATTGATGATGACAACATGCAACAATATAGCACTTCCCAAAAAACGAATATATAAAACAAGTTAATAATTAATTTGTCTTTTTTTTATCTATTTGTTTTTGAGTAGCACTGTATGTTGCATATACAGATTGTTTAAGCTCATTAATAATTAATAATTATACAACAGCTTGGTTTTTGGGGGGGTTTAGGGTGAGCGCAGACATTTTTGAATTTGTTTTCTGATATGCCTGTGCAGTGTGTGTTTAAAATTGCCATGTGACAAGGTGACAATGCAAGAGCACAGTTGGCAGACAGGGACAGAGCAGTGTCACCATATAACATGAAGTGCTTAAAAAGGACCTTCATGACAGGATCACCAGGGATTATTTTAACGAAAGCTGTACATTAAAAAAAATTTAAAATATTTTTGAAATCACGCTAACAAGTTAAAGTTTATATGAGATGTTAATGATTGGCTTTACTTATATGTTAAACCTTAGTCAAAGCTTTTCATATTGGTTAAATAGCTTGTCACATTTTGTGTAGCATTTTTGATTCCCACACTTTGCGTGACGAGAAGGTAAAGGTAAATGTCACCCAGCAGGGGCATAATTGTGTGTGTGCATTCAGTCACATAAAGCACTCTGCAATATGTACAAAGTGATAAGAGTACATATATATATATATATATATATATATATATATATATATATACTGCGGTAAAGTCTGCAAGCACTCACAATATATACAGTATAAATATTTAACTGTGAAAAGTCTGGGGCACAGTCTAAACATTTCTGTGTTAGATATGAATAAGTAATCATTGTACAGAACATATCATTTTATATATATTCTGCACAGACTTGTACCCAGTGTAGGTAAAATTCTTGCAATAATTTCCAGAAATACCATTTTATAGACATTTGCACATATCCTGTTTAGCTAAGTACAGAGCATTGGCACTTTTACAGTATTTACATTATAGATATGTGTGTCAAACAAAATCCATGCATAGTACAACCGTAGTAATGGGTCAATTTTAAAAATACGAATGTGGTATTTTTTATTCCTCTGCGTTATTTGTTAAATTTGGAGCATGCATATTATTTATGTAACGATTATTTATATACAACATGGACTTTCACTCAAAATACAATCTTTCTTTGGCATTAACTACAGGGCAACTGCTGAGTCAGTCATGGCAGACTGATACAAATAAAGTTTTGCCATTTTGAAAATGTCAAATTTGTAAAAGTGATCAGGTCAACAAATGTAATACGACCCATGTGATACATTTGGAGTGCCTCAGTGTGAAAGGGTAAGGCCTCGTACACACGACCGAGTTCCTCGGTAAAAACCAGCAAGAAACTTGCTGGGAGATATTTTTTTGCCGAGGAATCCGGTCGCGTGTACACTTTCGTCGAGGAAACTGTCGAGAAACTCGACGAGCCAAAAAGAGAGCATGTTCTCTATTTCCTTGACGGGAATGGAGAAAATTGGCTTGTCGAGTTTCTCGACGGCTTCACAAGGAACTCGATGAGCAAAACGATGTGTTTCGCCCATCGAGATTCTCGGCCGTGTGTACGAGGCCTAAGGCGTTTTTTGAGCGTTTTTTTCAGCGCCCAAAAGCTGCTCCAAAGATGCTGCTTGCAGGACTCAGTGTGAAAGGGTCCATTGAGATGCATGGAGAGTGTTTTATGAGCGTTTTATTAGCGCTGTAAAAATGCTTCAGTGTGAAAGGGGTCTAAATGATAGGAAACTCAAATTTGGAGCAAATTGCAGCAAAATATACTTGATTAAGTATTTGAGAGAGAAAGAGAATCTGTCTATGCTTTGTTAACATGCCAAATGACTAACAATTAATAACCTAATAAATATGTTACAAGGTTACAAGGTAAGGCCTCTGTATTGGTGCACTCACCCGAATGATACCACAGAAAGTTCAGCCCTGAAACCTACTGTAGGAGGGTCATATAGTACTTACTCAAATTTTAAAGTATTCCACCCAAAGTGACCTGGTGAAAAGTTGTGAAATTTGACTTTTATTGCTGTCTGAGCCTCGTACACACGAGGAACTCGTCGTAAATGAAACATCGTTTTCCTCGACGAGTTCCTTGTTAGGCTTGTCGAGAAACTTGACAAGCTTTCTTTGCGTACACACTGTCAAGACCAAATCTCCTCGTTCTCAAACGCGGTGACGTACAACACATACGACGGTAGGGGAAGTTCAATTCCACTGGCACAACCCTTGGGGCTGCTTTTGCTAATCTCATGTTACTGTGTGTTAGTAAAAGTTTGGTAGGAGACGATTTGCACTTTTCAGTCTGTTACAGCGTGACGAATGTGTTATCTCCATTACAAACGCTACTTTTACCGAATGTGCGCTCCTGTCTTCTACTTTATTCTGAGCATGCGCGGGTTTCTTAGCATACACACGAACGTGTTTCTTGTCGTAAACCAGCCCGAATAGGAACACGACGAGGAAATTGAGACTCCCAATGAGAAAAAAAGAGAACTTGTTTCTCGATGAAAAACATACACACGACCGTTTTCCTTGGCAAAAAAGCTCTGCCACCAAGTTTCTTGATGGATTCTGTCGAGGAAAACGGTCATGTGTACGAGGCCTGAGTCCTCATTTTGGAGACTTCTCACCTCCATTCTATTTGACAGGTGTCAATCAGTACAGGATATGAAAGCATCTAGATCAGGGATATGCAATTAGCGGACCTCCAGATGTTGCAAAACTACAATTCCCATCATGCCTCTGCCTTTGGGTGTCATGTTTGTGGCTGTCAGAGTCTTGCTATGCCTCATGGGACTTGTAGTTCTGCAACAGCTGGAGGTCCGCTAATTGCATATCCCTGATCTAGATAGAGACAAAGACAGTGTATAAACCTGGCTGAGCCACTAACCCATACCTATTCTATTCAAAATTACAAAAGTAATATTTTGGCTGGAATTGGTATTTTACAACTAGAAATACAGGAAAAATTAAGAGAAGGGCAATCATTTGGGGAATAGTGCTGTGACATGCTTGATATTTTACTAGCTTAAACTTACATTTACAAATTTTGTAAGGTAAGTGCCCCCCCCCCCCCCCCCTAGAAATAATGTCAATGTTAGGTGGGAGAGTACACAAGTTAAAATGTATATGAAATCTGCTATTAACATGCAGACAATGCACTTCTATATATTGAAATGTCTCTTTACAACACAAAATACTGCCAATTACCACACAAATACATGTTATTCACTGTTCCCATGATCACAAGACCTTCTTTCAGATTCTTTTGCATGGCAGAGGTATGGTTACAAAAGAGGAATCCAGCCAATGCCTGCTATTCATAAAGCTGAGAGGCTGTAAAGGGGGCACCTCAGCCAGGCTGCCTATGGAGAAATAAAAGAAACACAATCTGACCACGCTAACAAGTATCACATTTTGTACTTTAAGTGGTCAGAAATCTACAGGAAGGCAAATAGACCTGCAGGATTGCCAGGTATTTAGTTTTGATTAAATTAAATATATAAAGAAAAGGAACCTATATTTGAATAAAAAAATTAAAAGTAACAGCAGTCCAGTATTTAAATAAATAAATGTGGGGGTACTTCCTGGGGGACATGTATCAATGCAAAAAAAAAATGCTGCAGCAAAACCAACATTTATAAAAAATAGATTAAATTTAAACTGCCGGAAATACAATACCATTGCTGGCAATATGAAATGTTTAAAAAAAATGCGGTGGGGGGTCTCCCTCCAGTCCATACCAGGCCCTTTGGCCCAAACGGTGCATGCTTGGTCGGTGATGTCAAAAGGGTTCAGTGCCACCAGTTGATGTCCTTACCTATTCAAGAACTGTCAAACAGAGAAGCAGGCATTCAGCAGTTAGCCTTCGTTAGCCGTGCGTTTTTTCCTTTTTCAGTTACAGTGGTGCAGCAGGCGACACGATTGATGATAGATCTACATCGGGGGAAATTGATTTTTGTTGTAAAGGAATTGTAAAAAAACTTCCTTCTGTCTTTATTTATTTTTGACACTTTTTTGGGGTGAATGAGTAGGGGTACAATATACCCCATACTCATTCACATGGGGGGGATCTTGGGGCCCCCTTTCACATTCTCGTAAGCCCCCTGCCCGCAGACCCCCACAACCACCGCCCATGGTTGCTGAGAAGAGGCCCTTGTCCCCATCAACATAGGGACAAGGTGCTTTGGGGTGGGAGGGGCAGAGCCCCCTCTGCCCAAAAGCCCCCCGTGTTCAGGGCAAGTGGCCTGTTATGATACAGGATGGGAAGGGGGCACTGGATCATCCACATACTTTCCCACTCATGCTCGGATCAGGGTCTGGTATGGATTTTAGGGGGGACACCACACCATTTATTTTTTCACTTTTTTCTACTGTCGGCAATGTTTTTTCTTAAATGCCATGGGTCCCCCTTAAAATCCGTACCAGACCCAAAGGGCCTGGTATGGATTGGGGAACCCCCAGGCTGTTTTTTTTTTCACTTTTTTATTTTGCCAGCAATGTTTTTTTTTTTATTCAGCTGTCAGCAGGGAAGCCCGTTAACAGCTGATAACTCATCAGTTGTTAAGGATGCAGCGTCCAACTTCTCGACTCGCTCCTTAACAACCAATCTAAGTGTATTATTAAGATAGTACCAAGTTTAATAGGAGATAAAACACTCTCAGGATATAAGAAATTATGTAAAGCAGTGAGCCTTGTTAATAAGTAATAACTACTGTCTAATGTTTGAGCCTTGCAGGCTTACATAAGAAGGAAAGCAGTCAGGCACATAAATATGGAGTAAACTGTCCCCCTAGAAATGGTTGCTGCTATAGGCCTCAGAACGTGTCACACATCTGGACCTTTACTTCAGGGATAACAATGTTGTTCACGTATCTGGATCCCAGCCTGCATGGGTTCTCACTGATTGATGGATCGATCAATGTGGGATGGAGTTTAGTATGCTGGATCAACTCACAAATACTTAATTAAACAATTGATTATTCAGAATAATTACCAGCACAAGAATTTATTTAAAAAATGTCATTACAAGCAACCGAGGAATGTCAAAAGATAACCAATATATTACAATGGCTACAAAAGTAGTATGACGTGGTACACTTACAGGCCCGGATTCAGATAGAATTGCCTAACTATCGGCGGGCATAACGTATCACAGATACGGTACGCCGCCGTACCTTAGGGCGCAATTCCGTATGCAGAAAGAACTTGCGCCCTTAGTTACGGCGGAGTAACGTATGTGTGTCGGCGTAAGCCCGCCTAATTCAAATGGGGATGATGTGGGCGTGTTTTATTGAAATTCACTGTGACCCCACGTATTTGACATATTTTTCGTGAAAAAATCCCAGTGTGCATGCTCGAAATTACCCTGCAAGTCGTCATTGCTTTAGACGTGAACGTAACTTACGTACAGCCCTATTCGCAAACGACTTCCGCAAACGACGTAAAATTTTCAAAACTCGACGCGGGACCGACGTCCATACTTAACATTGGCTACGCCTCATATAGCAGGGGTAACTTTACGGCGAAAAAAGCCTAACGTAAACAAAGTAAAAAAATGCGCCGTCCGGACGTACGTTTCTGAATCGGCGTATCTACCTAATTATCATATTCATTGCGTAACTATACAGAAGCGCCACCTAGCGGCCAGCGTAAATATGCACCCTAAGATACGACGGTGTAAGACACTTACAGTATCTTAGGGAAATCTATGCGTAACTGATTCTCTGAATCAGTCGCATAGTTACGACCACGCACACTCAGAGATACGACGGCGTATCCAGAGATACGCCGTCGTATCTCCTTTCTGAATCTGGCCCACAGACAATAAATATTTTGTGAATAAATGGATTTCAGTGCTGGTTCTCCCTTCCATAGGCATTCAAAAACTTTTTAAATTTGAATTTTGCATGCACTTTTACGCCTATTTGCACACAACAAACACACTTTTCTGAAGGGTTTATTAAAGGTTTATTGAAGAAACAGCTGGCAGAGATGGTGTCACAAATTTCATAGCAAAGTTCAGAACAGGTGACTGCAAACTTCTGTGATTACAGATTCATGTGCATGCATGCAAGGAAAGGTGACATCATGAACATTAATGAGCGAGCTTTATAATATGTATGTTTAAGGCTTTACGGTACAATTAGAATGAGAGATGCTAATATTTATTCCTCTTTTAACTCAATGTAGTGACACATCTGATGACCTGAAAAATAGGAACTAATTAAGAAAAAGTTTTCCAACGTTACAATTTTCTTAACACATGGTCATTTTATTTGCTTTCTCCCATGGGTCATGGAGATGTTAACCTGGAAACAGACAGATATGAGCACACGGATATGTGTTTGACTTCTGTGTAAAGCAGATTTACACTAGGTCCATTTTGCAGGTTATCAAGGTTGTGAGCTGAGAAACTTTGTATTTCCCAACTGTCAACTGTTATGAATTGATCCTTTCAAGCAGCTGCCATTTTTTCTTTCTCCCGACATTAGTGAATTTAAGCACCAGAGTTGGATTTCCATCATTTCAGGCCTCGTACACACGACCGAGTTTATCGGCGAAAACCAGCAAGAAACTTGCTGGGAGATATTTTTTTGCCAAGGAAACCGGTCGTGTGTACATTTTCGTTGAGGAAAATGTCGAGAAACTCGTCGAGCCAAAAAGAGAGCAAGTTCTCTATTTCCTCAACGGGAATGGAGAAACTTGCCTTGTCGAGTTCCTCGACAGCCTAAGGCCTCGTACACACGACCGAGTTTCTCGGCAAAAACCAGCAAGAAATTTGCTGTGAGATATTTTTTTTCCGAGGAAACCGGTCGTGTGTACATTTTCGTTCAGGAAACTGTCGAGAAACTCGACGAGCCAAAAAGACAGCAAGTTCTCTATTTCCTCGATGGCAATGGAGAAACTTGCCTTGTCGGGTTCCTAGACAGCCTAACAAGGAACTCGGCGAGGAAAACGATGTGTTTCGCCCGTTGAGTTCCTCGTCGTGTGTACGAGGCTTCACAAGGAACTCGACAAGGAAAACGATGTGTTCGCCCGTCGAGTTCCTCGGTCGTGTGTACGAGGCTTCAGCCTATAGGCCAGCTCATTGTACCCAAATCAAGCTCTCCTAGCTAGCAGCTAGCTACCATAACCCCGGTATCTTCTTCTTCAGCGTGCAGTCCGTGGTCTCTGCGGCGCAAGATCACTTTAATCGGCAGCAGAAGAGGGGCCCCCTCCCGCCGCTCTCTGGTGCCCTCCGCTGCTGACCTGGAGCCATCAGCAGCAGCGAAGGCGATTGCGTCTGTCCCCTGCCTGGGTATGGAGACGAGTGAGGGGAAGGTGGCCCCCAGCCGTCTCCATATCTCTGCAGGGAAATAGCTCTTAAAGGGAAATTTTCACAATGACATAATTTGTATTTTTTTTTATTGATCTCATATTTAGGAGGACCTGTCATGATTTGTTCTATTGCAAGCAATGTTTATATTGCTTATAATAGGAATAAAAGAGACCCAATTTTTTTATTTTATTTTAAAGTGTCAAAATAAATAAAATAAAGTAAAATAAATAAAAAATATATATATATTTTAAGCAACCCATCCTGACGAGCTTGCGCACAGAAGCAAACGCATACGTGAACAGCTCCCGCATATGTAAACGGTGTTCAAAGCACACATGTGAGGTATCGCCACGATTGTTAGAGCAAGAGCAATAATTCTAGCCCTAGACCTCCTCTGTAACTCAAAACATGCAACCTGTAGAATTTTTTAAACATGGCCTATGGAGATTTTTATGGGTAAAAGTTTGTCGCAATTCCACAAGCGGGCGCAACTTTTAAACGGGACATGTTGGGTATCAATTTACTTGGCGTAACATTATCTTTCACAATTAAAAAAATGGGCTATTGTCTTATTTTTTAATTAAAACATTTTTTTTTTTAAATGCGCTCTTAAGACCGTCGCGCAAATACAGTGTGACAAAAAGTATTGCAACGCCGTCATTTTATTATCTAAGGTGTTAGAAAAAATATATAAAGTGTTTGGGGCTAAGTCATTTTCTAGCAAAAAAAATGCCAAATCTCAGAAAAATGCTCCGTCCTTAAGTGGTTAATAACCTGGATTCCTCATGGGGTTGGGACAGTCTTCATCCCAACTCTAAGGCCTCGTACACACGACCAGTTTCCTCGGCAGAATTCAGCTTCCGACCGAGTTTCTGGCTGAATTCTGCCGAGGAAACTGGTCGTGTGTACACTTTCGGCCGAGGAAGCCGACGAGGAGCTCGACGAGGAAATAGAGAACATGTTCTCTATTTCCTCGTTGTTCTATGGGAGCTCTCGTCCCGCCGAGCTCCTCGGCGGCTTCAGTGCTGAACTGGCCGAGGAACTCGATGTGTTTGGCACGTCGAGTTCCTCGGCCGTGTGTACGAGGCTTAAGGGGTTTACAAATGATGGAGTCAGGGGTAGTGTCCCGGCACTATCTCACCTTGACTGGAATCTCTCCCTAGTGCTAAGTGCACTGTTCCTAGTCAGTAAGAATCCTGGGCCAGATCCTCAAAAGGGATACGCCGGCGTATCTACTGATACGCCGTCGTATCCCTGTTTCTATCTTTGGAACTGATCCACAGAATCAGTTTCTAAGAGATAGACAGAAGATCCGACATGTGTAAGGGACTTACACTGCCGGATCTTAGGATGCAGTACCGCATCGGCCACTGGGGGCATTTCGCGTCGAAATGCCGCCTCGGGTATGCAAATTAGCACTTACGGAGATCCACAAAGCTTTTCAGCTTCTCCACTTTACAAATGCACCACAACTGCAGTGAGGCAGTGTTGTCCATTAGCATTGCCCTCGCTAAAGATGGCCACAGAAATATTTTAGTGCATCAGCATCCAATCGGATGGCTGCTCCCCCGATGACACCCACAGAGGCCTCAGAGGAAAAAAAAAACTCTCAACCTCGCTTCACTTTGCACCTACAGAGGGGAAGCTGAACGTCACCTACCTACAGGTTGTATCTGGACAAGATAATCCTCCTCTACCCTCCCACCCCAAACATTGGATCAGTTATAGTAGTAATTTTAAGCTTGCTATTATAAGCAAAAAAAGACAGGGCAAGAGCAAAGCAGGATCATTTCCCTGCTTCAAGATGGCTGCCAGAGTTTACAGGAAATCCCAGATATGTCAGAGATTACACCATTGTCATTTCCAAAGTGGAAGCTGGATGGTTATTTTGTGTTAAGGAGCTTTCTTTATTACATAGCTCCCAACTTTCCCTTATTTCGAGGGACTGTCCCTGATTTGGAACAATGTCCCTTTGTCCCTCTTTCCTCCTCATTTGTCTCTCATTTTGGTCTGATCTATATAGCTGTATATAAAATGCACTGTTTATCTAACAAAAAGTGTTTCCTAGCACTAAACATTTCATCTGATTTCTAAATTGCTGCATTTGTAAATTCCAAAAGCCAATATAAGGCTCCTTTCACACCAAGGCGTTTTTCAGGCGTTTTAGCTAAATAACGCCTGAAAAAATCTTACCCAGTGTGAAAGCCTTCGCTAGCAGGACCGCTCCAAAAGTCCTGCTAGCCACATCTTTGGAGCGGTGTGTTTACCGGTCCTTTACCGCTGCTGCCCATTGAAATCAATGGGACAGCATGGCTATACCGCCTGCAAACCGCTGCTGTAGTAGCGATTTGTGGGTGTTTTTAACCCTTTCTCTTCCGCTAGTGGGGGTTAAAACCGCTCCACTAGCGGCCGAATATCGCGGCAAAAACGATAGTATAGCGCACCTCCTGCGCCCAGTGTGAAAGGGGCCTAAAGGAATAGTAGTGGTAAAAAAAGCACTTGTGAGTTTAACCAATCTTTTTTTATACAATAATCCTTTAAGGGGCGTGACAGGGGGTGTGTCCTATGCCTGCATACTTTTGCTGATAGGTGTCCCTCATTCCCATTTCAAAAAATTGGGAGGTATGTTTATCAGTGTCCGGCCCAGCACCCCTGATAATAGGATGCACCACAGCCGCTGAAATTCAGCCCTATTTCACATCAGGGCTGTGCACATGCAGACCTGCCATTGTGCCCAGGGCCGTTTGAAGACATTTGGGGGCCCCAGGCAAAAAAATAAAAAATAACATTTCAGTTGAGAAGCAGGGGGGGGGGGCTGGCGGCTTACCTCAATCCTCACACGCTGGCAGATGTTGGTGTCCGCACAGGGGCCCCAGCAGGGAGGGCCCTTGCCGCATCGCTGCGTCCTCCTGCAGTCCGGTCGGCCGTGTACCATAACCGCGCGGTACAGGAGATTCAGTTTGCTGTTCCCGGGGCCGGACTGAAAGGAAGTGAACACTCAGTGTGTGCACTTCCTGTCAGTCCGGCCGGGAACAGGAACCTGATTCTCCTGTACCGCGCGGTTATGGTACACGGCCAACCAGACTGCAGGAGGATGCAGCGGTGCGGCAAGGGCCCTCCCTGCTGGGGCCCCTGGCCAGCTCGGGGCCCCAGGCAAATGTTTGCTTTGCCTGTCAGGTTCCGACGGGCCTGATTGTGCCATTTAAAAGCAGGGTTGGCACACACAGCAAATTATTTCAATTGCCTGGTTTATACGATTAGCTATTTTGCATATTAGCAGCCTTTTCCAGCATCAACCACTGAGAAAAAAAAAATTGCAGATAGCTTATATTTAGAAATGTAAACAGCACTGCCATTTTTTTTAGACCCATCACTGCTACGGGTTGATGTACTTTGCACATCCTCATTGGTCTTTGCAATGCTATATTAATAAATGTCATACATTTACATTCGTCATTCTTGCAGATACAGTGTTATAAATAACATAATTGTTATATATTGCTTTCCATAGGCCTGGCATTTTTTCCTGCTCGGGGTACTTTCAGGTCACCTCTCTAACCATGTAGCTTGCAGCTCCCAACCAGCTTTCACAAGCTATTTGTTAGTTGTAATTATGCCATTACATAAACAGACCAGAATTATTCCACAGCTATATAAATAATTGATAATGGGAGCTTCAGTAAGCAAGATCTGCCTGACAAGAAAATGTATCTGCCATGAATGATAAACACTTTTTATTGGGAGAATTGGAATCACATTTGTCTGATGTGGCAAGGTGGTGTCCACAGATGTTGGCACTGTGCTGAAAGCCAGGGAGACGGCGACAGCATCTTAAATGCCCGGTCATTAACTCCCATCTAACACTTAACGGGTGCAGATGTTTTCAAAGCAGACGTGAGCCTTTCATGATAATTGCTAATGTTTGCTAGCGGATTCTGGACACTACTCATGATTCTGTGCCAATTAGGTGAGTTCTGGTGTTGCAAATTCATACCTTGGCTGCATGAATTGATCCTTCAAAGCTTTCATTCTCTCTTGTTGCTAGATATTATAAGGTAGCTGGCAAATATGATGTGGAGAGCGATAGTGGAATTTGGGAAACACGGAGTCTTTCTCCCTTCGAGCCGGACATTTTTAATCGCTGCATTGCACAGCCAGCGAACAGTCTAGCAGACCTGAATACAAATGATCACTTGCAGCAGATGCTTTATCCATTACACAGTCTACTCCAGGGGCCCAAAGATAATGGGCCTGACTAGTATCATATGAAGAGGAAAGGTATGGCCTACTGGGTAGGGCCAAAATGCCAACTGCGCTAATCATGTATGGCACATGGGCTCGATCACAAAACCGTCTGGGAAGACTAAGTGCCCTTAATACCCAGCTCAGAGAAATACTTAGACTGGGATGCATATTTAATAAGAGACAATTACATGGACAATATGTGAGGCAATAAAACTGTGTAATGGTACAATATTGAGATAATTCCATCACATCATTACTGTTTTCACAGGTAAGAGTCCTGCTAGTGGTAAATAAAACACCATCTGAATGCCTTTTAGTAAACTTTAAAAAGCAGCTATGAGTAGCGTGTTTGAAAAAATATTGCAAATGTGCTTAAATGGGGAACTGTTGGCAATTTACATTTTTTATTGCAGTTAGCAAAAATAATTCTACGTTTGCCTCCTAAAATTCGTTTTCCTTTGTTTTTGGAGGCCTTGCTACAGTAATAAGCCCTACCAAGGGCCAGTCCACAGAGTGCTCTTGGTTACTGAGGCATTTTTATTGGAAGACATCTGTGGAAGTCTTTGGGGCAGATCCACGTACCTGCGTGCAATAATACGACTTTTTTTTTTTAATCCTCAAAGAATTTGCGCCGTAAGTTACGACGGCGTAGTGTATCTTTGGCGGCGTAATGGCGCACCATTAAAATCTCTGTGGTGGGGGCGTGTTTTATGTAAATACGTTTTGACCCAACGTAAACAACGTTTTTTTTAACTGCACATGCGCCGTCCGTGGGGGTATCCCAGTGCGCATGCTCGAAATTAACCCGGAACAAGCCAATGCTTCCGACGGTGACGTCATTCTACGCAAATCCCTATTCATGAACGACTTACGCAAACAACGTAAAAATTTCAAATTTCTACGCGGCAACGACGGCTATACTTAACATTGAGTATGCCTCATAACAGTAGCTTTAACTATACGCCGGAAAAAGCCGAACGCAAACGTCGTAAAAAAATGCACCGGCCGGACGTACGTTCGTGAATCGCCGTAACTAGCTAATTTGCATACTCGACGCAGAATTCGATGGAAACGCCACCTAGCGGCCACCGAAAAATTGCAGCTTAGATCCGACGGCGTACTAAGACGTACGCCTGTCGGATCTAGCCAAGATGCCGTTGTATCTTGTTTTGAAGATACAAAACAAAGATCATGTTACTCAATGATGGCTGTCTTAAGTAGCACTACTGAAGTTGCTCTGACTTTAGAAAAGGTTCTACTTCAAGGCAACTTCTATCCAATTTGTGCCCATTGACATTAATATCCCATTGACATTAATATGCCCATCTGACCTCCAAGTCAGAACCTCATCTATATTGATTTGGATCCGACATTACAGGAAGATTACCCAGGCATTCCCTGAAAGTTGCTTCAAAGTCACTTCAAAGTTTCTTCAACATTGTTTCAAAGTCACATTAAGTCACCAGCAAATTGCCAGGAAGTCGCTTGACATGTGAAATCCCATGTTACTCAATGATGGCTTAATTTGCACTACTGAAGTTGCTCTGACTTTAGAAAAGGTTCATGTACTATGTCAAGGCAACATCTATCTGATTTGTGCTCATAGACATTAACCCCCCTGGCGGTATTCCCGAGTCTGGCTTGGGGTAAGATTTCATCACCAAAAGCGGTATCCCCGAGCCAGACTCGGGATCGCCTTGCAGCAGCCACAGGCAAAGTTACTTACCTTGTCCCTGGATCCTGCGATACCTCCCCACTGTGTGAGCGATTGGCATCCTCGCTTGATTCACACAGTGTCCCTGTGTGCCGCCGGTCTCTGTTCCCTGCGACGTTACGACGCACGGGGGCAGAGAACGGCGCCAAATAAAAAAAAAGGTAAATAAACACATTACATACAGTATACTGTAATCTTATAGATTACAGTACTGTATGTAAAAAATACACACCCCCCTTGTCCCTAGTGGTCTGCCCAGTGTCCTGCATGTACTTTTGTATAATAAAAACTATTCTTTCTCCCTGCAAACTGTAGATTGTCCATAGCAACCAAAAAGTGTCCCTTTATGTCAAAAGTGGTTTTAGAGCAGCTAGAAAACAGCGATAATAAATTATATAAACTTGCAGAATTGAGCGATAGCGATTTGTGGGGAAATTCGTGGGGAATGACTTGCATTTTATGAATGTGTCCTGCAGGTAGTGGAATTCCTTCTCCATTTGAAATAGGGTCTCTAAAGCTAAACTCCAGGTATAATCTTTATTGCCTACTTAGATTGGTTCAGCTTGGACTAATGTAAGTATGTGTATCTAATACTTGAGTGACCGATGTCAAAGCTGCATAGATTTGCAAAGCCCATTGCATTAGGGTGTGCACCCCAAAGCTCAAACACACATGTGTGTATGTGTATATACAGTGTCAGTAGAGCAGTGGATGTAGTCAGTAGAACAGTGGACATGTCAGTAGGGCAGATGTTGGTGTCAGTAGGACAGTAGATGATGTCAGTCAGTAGAGCAGTGGACTTTGTCAGTAGAGCAGAGAACAGTGTCAGTAGAGAAGTGGTCGGTGTCAATAGGGCAGAGATTGATGTCAGTAGGGCAGTGGGTGGTGTCAGAATTTTAAAATTATTATTATTTATTTTATTATTATTATTATTTTATGCTTTTCATTTTTTTACAATTTTACTTTTTACTATTATTTTTTAGAATATACATTTTTTATGACTTTTTTTTTAGGAGCCTCATTGATGGGCTTTGGTGAAATATCAGGGGTCTAAACAGATCCCCTGATGTCTCACTTTTGAGACAAACAATGGGAGGACAGAGATTCCCTAGCCTCAGCTGCCCTGGACACTAAATGTATGGGAAGTGCTCTGTGCCCAGTGGCTTTTCTGTTCATTCACAAATGTAAGCATAGTAAACAGTTAACTATGCTTCAGTTATGAATGAACACAGTGATCGGTATCCAGGGTGGTTCCCGGGCAGTAGGGAGAATCTGTGCCACATGCCACACAGGGTGAATATTGCACACCTATGGAATGCTAAAATGTATTGTAGTACTGATAATACCTGGGGTTCGGCTTTAAAAATGCATTCTTTAAGTGGTCTTATGCGCGTTTTCCCATGTGCTCACCACCATCATTTTTTCACCATCCTGACTTTCTGACACAAGGGCCCAGATTCTCAAAGGACTTACGATGGCGCAGCGCCATGTACGCCGTAGTAAGTCCTAATCTGGGCCGTCGTATCTATGCAACTGATTCTTAGAATCAGTTATGCATAGATATCCATTCGATCCGACAGGCGTAAGTCTCTTACACCGTCAGATCATAACTGCAATTTTTTTTCCCCGCTAGGTGGCGCTTCCGTCGATTTCCGCGTCGAGTATGCAAATTAGCTAGATACGCGAATTCCTGAACGTACGCGCGGCCGACGCAGTAAAGTTACGACGTTTACATTAGGCTTTTCCCGGCATAAAGTTGCCCCTGCTATATGAGGCGCAGCCAATATTAAGTATGGCCGTCGTTCCCGCGTCGAAAATTTATAAAATTACTTTGTTTGCGTAAGTCGTCCGTGAATGGTGCTGGATGTAATTTACGTCCACGTCAAAACCAATGACGTCCTTGCGACGTCATTTAGAGCAATGCACGCTGGGATATTTTAGGGACGGCGCATGCGCAGTTCGTTCGGCGCGGGGACGTAATTCATTTAAATGAAACACGCCCCCTACCCGCCGAATTTGAATTCCGCAGGGTGATTTACGCTACGCCGCCGCAACTTTACAGGCAAGTGCTTTGTGAATAAATGAGATACGTTACGCCCGCACATTTTTGCGCCCATCTACGAGAATCTGCCCCAAGGTGTACAATGAACACAATGCATTTCCCAGCATTTTGTATTGCTTTTGTTGGAAGCATTACACAATAGGCAGACCTTACAGGCAAATGGTGCATTGGGTCTAAATGAAAGAAAACTTGACTTAGAAGCCTACCCACGGTTACTCTCCACATCAAAGAGAAGAAAAACGAGTAAACGTTGAACGTGGGCAAAATCAAAACAATCAATTCTTCTTTGATCTTCACACTTACGCTAAACCAGACAGTAAGTGTATAGAGTGCAATTTCCAGCCTCAGACAGCAGCCAGAATGATGTCAGCGGATGACATCAGAGGCCACCGAAGTAGCCGTTATCACTGTCTGACTATTAATCAATACAGATTTGCTTTACACGTTCTCACATTGTTCAGCAGAAATCCCACATGGCTGCACACGGCTGGCCTTTTAGTAGTTTGTGATTATAAGCAATAATATCATGGATTTTGTGCATCTACGGTATATACTTTTCGCACACTGGTTGGAGCTCAGGCACTGCACGGTACTTTGATAGCGGTCTTTGATGCACAGGAGTCCAATTTCTGAATCACAAGCACAATTATTTATTTAGAAAGTATATCAGCAGGGAAAATACTTGCAGCGCAGTCATTTTTCTTTATTTGTTCTGAAAAACATAAACGCAATAGGATACACTGTTATTATTACTAAACTCAGGTTACTGGCTTTGGAACCTGTTCACCAATGTATGAAGTAACAATTAGTAAATAATACTGAAAATGATGACATAATAGTGTACGGCACAAAATAGGACTGTATGTTGGAAAGATGTATTCTTGTTGGAGTATTTGGTTTCTTTCACACGTCAGGGCTCTCTCACGCATGATGAGCACACTGTGCACACGTCATTGGCTGCACTCAATAACCTGTGAATGATAGCAGCACAATTTGTCCTCATTCATCCTTGCAGGAATGCAGACAATACCAACACAGGGCAGGTGCATTTTTAAAGGCATTGTACACTTTCAAATGTTTTTGTTGGTTTACCTTGCAATGATTGGCTCACATGTTGAGGCTGTAGTTTGTAGTCAGGGCCACTGATAAGGCAGTACAGCCAACCCTCCTGTACTGGGCCCGAGCCCCATCAGTTCAGAAGGGGGGTCTGGACACCTACTGAGCTGGAGGATTGGCTGTACTGCCTTATTGCAGACACCGATCCTTTTCTGCCTCCCCCTGCAGCACTGCCAGCTTCTCCTCTTCTTTCCCCATCCGGCTGCACTGCAGGGGATTTGGTTCTAGCACATGCACCCCTTTCATCTGCTTTCTGGAACCCCCCCTGTGTGCCCCCCGCAGTTGCGGCCAGCTTCCCTCCATTCCTCTCCATATGGCAGCTGCTGCAGGCACACAGGGGGATGTTTCAGGATGGAGAACAGGGGAGGGGCCGGTAGATATGCCAATTACTGGCACCTCTCTTTTCTAATGAACACAGTGATCGCAGTGGCGGCACCCCCCCCCCCCCAAATCTTGCGGTCGCTCATCCAGCCCCACACTTATCTCATCTAGGTTCCGGGGGGCAGCACTCCTATGGGCAGCGGGCGGGCATCTCCTCCTTCTCTGCATCACAGCGGCTTCCGTCATGGGTCTCCTGCCTCCTCCTCCTGGGTGTCCAATATGATTGCTTGTCCTTTCAGCCAATCGGGTGACAGGTCGCATGACCCGCTTCCTGATTGGCCGGTAGGAGGAGCAGTGTGAAAATAGCACATATTCATTTGCTATTGTCACACAATTGAGTGGGTTCGGAGCACAGTGTTCTGTCTCCTGAGCCCACCCATTTAACACCCCCCAATGGAATCTATATGCAGGCGCCCTGCATGCAGATTAAGTGGCTGGGCACAAGGATAGGGGGACGACGCCTGTGCGGCCCTAATGGGCAGACCACCCCTGAGTGATCGATACCAATCACTCCTGTGTCCATTCATCCCTGAAGCACAGTAAATTGTGTTTACTGTGCTTCAGGTTATGAATGAGCAAGAAGCCTTGGAGTGCTGCATATTCATCCATCTGTGCAGCTTAGGCTTCAGAGAAAGGGACTGATAAATATTTTTCCTCAGTCACTTTCAGCTAGGGAAAGGGGGCCTCTGGAGTTCTAACAGCAGCCCTGTCTGTAGTGCCATGACTGATTGGTGTCTATGTATAAACTCACCTAGATTGTTCCAGGTCATGCAGCATTGATTTGTTAAAGGCAAATAAACTGGGCACTTTACAAATGCAGTTGCATTTATTTTCTCCAGAGCTTATTTATTTTGGTGAAGCGTCACTTTGTAAAGAATACCCAATCAGGTGCAAATTTAAAGAAACAGCATTTTTGGTTGAACAGGATTGAATGTTGGAAATCAGTAGAGCTTCACCACAGAGCTTCACTAAGCTCTGGGGAAAATGAGTGCAACTGCACCCCCTCTGTGTTGCATCACAATTGTGGGAGTTCTATTGTGATGAAAAAGTGATCTTTCTATTAACTGCTTCAGCTGTTTGTGTCTGTGCCAGATCTAATTACTATTTCCCCTTCACCTGCAGAGCACTAGACTGAAAGACCCAGGGATTGTGCAATATGTATTTTCTTCACAGGAAGTATCCATTCTCACACTACCGACAGAGGTCATGCTATAACCTGTCTAGTGCTTCTTGTGTTTTTCTTGTAAAGTGATTTGCGAAGCCACCTTTAGCCACTTCCCGACCGCCCCATAGCAGATATACTGCTACAGGGTGGAAGCGCTGCGCAGGATCTCATATGTATACGTGATCACATACTTGATCCTGCACTTCTGGGTATCTGGCGCTAGTGTGTGCCGCCGGCAGCTCATCCCTGCTGTGATTTTACATAGCAAGAGCTGATCAGCATGTGCCTGCAGACCTGATGTCCGCTGGCACCCGCTGACAGAATGGCAGTATGCCTATTTAAACAAGGCTGATTGCCATTCTATCAGTACATAATACATAGATCCTGTGTCTTCCACTAGTAAAAGCACCTCTCCCACAACACCCAGGCACATAGCTAACTCTTTGATCACCCTTAGGCTCCATGCACACTGAAGCTGATAAACTGCAGTTTATTGGCGTTTTGGCTTTTTTTTTCGGTGGAAAAAAAACGCTGAAAAATGCAAAACGCTTAAAAATGCTCAAAAAACGCTGGCATCAGAGTTTTTTTGCGTTTTTTTTATCCATTGAAAAAAAAAATCAAAAAAAGAAAAAGATACACTCAAAAACGCTGATTAAAGCTATTGCAAAACCGCTAAAAAAACATTGAAAGGCTCACTGCAAAGCTACTGGCGTTTTTTTTTATAGCTTTTATCAGCTTCAGTGTGCATGGAGCCTTAAAGTCCGTAAAGCCGTAAAGCCCAAAAAAGTGTCAAAAGTGTCAGTTGGGTGTCCGATTTGTCTGCCGCTATATCGCAGTCCCGCTATAAGTCACTGATCGCCGCCATTACCAGTAAAAAAAGAAACAATTAAAATAGAATATCCCATAGTTTGGACGCTATACTGTACTAATAAATATATGCTCATTGGGATTTTTTACCAAAAATATGTAGCAGAATACATACTGGTCTAAACTACTGAAGAAATTCGATTTTTTTACATTTTTTATTGGGTGAGTAAAAAATTAAAAAAAAAAATCGAAATTGTTGGTCGTTCTTTGTTTATAGCACAAAAAAATAAAACCCCAGAGGTGACCAAATACCACCAAAAGAAAGCTCTATTTGTGGTAAAAAAAAAAAAACATCAATTTTATTTTGGGTGTCGAATGGCCGCGCAATTGTCAGTTAAAGTACCTCAGAGCAGTATCGCAAAAAATTTCAGAAAGTGGGGGGGGGGGGACTTCTGGGGGTGAAGTGGTTAAAGACGCTATATAAAATAATGTTTTTTATTATTATTATTATAGTGCCGTGCCACATGCTTTATGTTTGAACATAAACAGAAACTGCTAACACAAAAATGTAAATATTATCATTATTATAGGATATGCATAAAGGGCAACAAATTACACCATAAGGCCCCTTTCACACGGACGGAACGTTCAAAACTACATGGGCTACACTCTTCTTACGCAGGTGGAAAACACAAGGCACAGATAGGAAAGGTTTATAATGACTTTAGGTGTATTTTGGAACAATTTACGGGCATCATCGTGCTGTACATAACATGTGCAGAGAGCAGAGCTGTGGGAGGGACCCAGCAGGCTCCACCCACTACAGGCTGCCTGCACAAAAAGTACAGGAGGGGGCAGGCACAAGACCAGTCATCCTGTACAAGACAAAGGATCAGCAATGACTGGTCCTTATAATAGGAAGCTCCTGAACAGAGGCAAAGATGCACAGGAATACCCATTTGTGAATGGACATTTTACGGTTACACAACCTATCACATTGCTATAATCTTTTTATATGGACTATAAACTGAAGGCCTTATGAATAAATGGTTGTGGAACGGATCACCTAAGTTTCCATTATTTCTTATGGAGAAATTTGCTTTGATATACACATGCTTTGGATTACAAGCACGTTTCCGGAATGAATTATGCTCACAATCCAAAGTTTTACTGTACATTGTAAACATATTAGGCAAAATATAGTTATTACTCAAGACGGCTGTACAAATGCCTGAGACATTCGCACAACTACTTTTTTTTCTAAGGGTCCAGTAAGAATACGTATGCCTCCTGTATGTAGACAATATTTGCTTCTCCTGGAGTTCAGTTTGAATCACTCCTGTGGATCCTACCAGCAAGGTGTGTGTTTAGACTTGTCCTTTCAATTCAACTATGGCGTTGTCACTTTTCCTGCGTGCCCCTGAGTTAGAATTGTAACCATTATGCCAACACACACAGTGCGAGAGATTTACTAAAACTGCAATACTTAGAATCTGGTGCAGCTGTGCATGATAGCCAATCAGCGTCTAACTTCAGCTTGTTCAATTAACCTCCCTGGCGGTATGATTCTGTCTGGAATTACGTACCAAAAGCGGTACAATTATTTGCAAGGAAATTTGGCATTTAATACTGTAGGACTGTAATTCTTAGGAATAACTCACTTAAATCTGACCAAACAAGAATCTAATAGGCATCCCGGGTATGACATTTTTTTAAAAACAAAATTATAAATTATAATATAATAAATAATTATAACAAATAATAATATAATTCTAATAAAAATCATTCAATAATGTAATCAAATCAAAATCACAGAAATTTTCTCAGTTGCAAAATTGTCGCTGTCATAATTTTTTTTTTTTTATGACGAATTTCCCCACAAATCGCTATCGCACAATTCTGCAAGTGATTATAATTTATTATCGCTGTTTTCTAGCTGATCTAAAACCATTTTTGACATAAAAAGACACTTTTGGTTGCTATGGACAATCTACAGTTTGCAGGCAGAAAAAAAGGTTTTTATTATATAAAATGACATGTAGGGCACAGGGCAGACCACTAGGGACAAGGGGGGTGTGTTTTTTTTACATACAGTACTGTAATCTATAAGATTACAGTATACTGTATGTATAGTGTTTGTTTACTTTTTTGAATTTGGCGCCGATCTCCGCTCCCGTGCGTCGTAACGTCGCAGGGAACGGAGATCGGCGGCACAGGAGGACGCTGTGTGAATCGAGCGAGGTCCCGCTCGCTCACACAGCGCGGTGACATCGCTGGATCCAGGAGAAGGTAAGCCAGCACACGCTGCAGGCTCTGCATGTCTTCCCCGAGCGTGACTCGGGGTTACCGATTATAGCAAAAAAAACTCACCCCGAGTCACGCTCGGGGATACCGCCAGGGGGGTTAAAGTGTTACTAATCCCAGGACCCAGTATTCGCTATATCTGATCTCCCACAGAACATGGAAATGCAACTTTTTTAATAAATATAAACTGCTAAATACCTTTTCTCCTTAGCAGTATATAGCAGTTTTGTGACTTCTTTCTGTTCCTGGTGAGGCTTGCAGGAGGAGTTTTCATACTGCCTATGCTGTCCTATATGACTGCAGGGCTCCCGACCCTCTGTCTGGACAGTGATGATTGGCCCTGTGCTGATCACATGCACTCAAAAAAAAAACATCTCTAGCAATACACACCAAACTGAGCATGTGCAGAGTGACTCCAAAGGTTCCGTCTTATCCAGACTTGTCCAGAGGGACAGTGCAGGGGGGGCAGGATCTATACATACAGGGTCAAGCAGCCTTTTTACACAATGGAGAGGATTAACCCCTTAGGTTTCCACCGTGAGTATAACAAGCATGTTTCACTATATATACAGACTGATTTTACTGTTGTGGGTTTAGTAACACTTTAAGCTTTGACCAAAAAAAATTGAGGCTGGTTGGTTTCTATATGTAGAGCTGCACCAGATTTTGCACTCTTTAGGAGATTCAGCAGGAAGAGAAAATACGAACAATGGAAAGGATAAACTGTGTTTAAAAATCTGTTCTCTTGTGGGGTTTGGTTCTACTTTTAAAAATGTTGTTTGAAATTTAAAGGAGGGTAGATGGTTGTATATAGAAAGGACATTGTGTATGTTTCTGCACAGCAGTGTATGGAGATCACAGGCTATAATGTATAGCATAATACACGCTGTTCTGCAGCTCTACAAAATGACGATCCCTTCTGCTCCATGTGATGTTCCCTTCTAATCTTCACCCCCTTTAATTATTTCCATTACTCTCTGCTAATGCACAATATATTTCCTCGGCTGTCAGGCTGGTAAAGGAGTTTCAGCCCACTGCCATAGTAATAAAACAGCCTTTTACGAAATCGCAACTTAATATGGGTGTATATTGTTCTCCACAATGGAGAGGGAAGGAGACAAACAGGCCCCAGTTTCTACATCCATTAGCTACTTTCACGGCAAGTTCTTTTAAGCTGTCAGGTTGGTAAGAACAGGCATTTTTTTGGTTCATTCTGCTCAGAGGTTTCAATAGACACTTTGTGACAAATGCTGCATATTATTTTATTCCTTAATGTCTTGTTTTACAAGGTAATGAGAGTAAATTAAACTCTGAAAATTGTTATTAGACTCATTAGAATAATAGGCTGTAGGTGACGTGATTAAGACTGAATTGGAAGGCACTTTTATATGCCTGATAAAACTAGGACATATTTAATTTTAAGCTGATCTCTGGGTTCCCCCTACCTCCCCTCCCCACACACCCCCTATGCCAACCTCCTATATTTTTTCACTGGCATGCCAAAAGAAATGTAAATGCCCTTTTTACTCACCCAAAGCTATGGTCACATGGCACGTTAAAGTGGATGTCCACTGAAAAAAATATTAAAAGCCAGCAGCTGCAGACTTTTAATATTAGGACACTTACCTGTCCGGGAGTCCAGCGCCGTTCGTCACTCTGCTGCCCCCCCCCCCCGCCATCCTCGGTGAGGGAACCAGGAAGTGAAGCGCTCCGGCTTCACTGCCCGGTTCCCTACGGCGCATGCGCGAGTCACGCTATGCCTGCCGACTGGCTCCCGCTGTGTACTGGGAGCCGAGTGTTCCCAGAAAACAATAGCGGGGGGTGATGTCAGGCCCGCAGTCTGCCCGAGACTGTGTGGCCGGAAGTGGGTGCAAATACCTGTCTTTAGACAGGTATCTGCACCCCCTCCCCCCTGAAAGGTGTCAAATGTGACACCGGAGGGGGGAGGGTTCCAATCAGCGGGAGTTCCACTTTAGGGTGGAGCTCCGCTTTAAGCCTCGTACACACAGCCGGTTTTCCCGACGGAAAAACTGCCATGAGAGCTTTGGCCGGGAATCCCGGCCGCGTGTATGCTCCATCAGCACTCCATCAGCACTGCCTCACATTGGAAAGTATTAGTAAATCTGGTGGGGAAAAAAAACCTTGGAATCCCGACGGTAAAATAGAGAGCAGGTTCTCTATTTTCCCGCCCGGATTCCCGGCTGTTTTCCTGTTGGGAAAACTGCGAGAAAGCATACACACGTCCCGTTTTCCTGGCCAAAAGCTCTCTTGGCAGTTTTCCTGGCAGGAAAACCGTTTGTGTGTACAGGGCTTCACAGATTTTCCAATGGGAAAACTGCCCAAAATCCGCCAGACAAAAAAGAGAACCAGCTTTCATTTTTTTTGCTGGGAAAACCGGCGGACTTTTGCCCGGCTTTTTTGGCAGTTTTCCTATGGGAAAATCGCAATTTTCCTGTCAGGAAAACCGGCCGTGTGTGGGGGGAAAGACTGACCGAGCAGGTTCTCGGCTTTCCCCTCTGGATTTCCCACAGGAACTTTTCCTGTCGGAAATCCCTCATGTGTACGGGGCATAGGTCTCAAGTCTTCTCTCCTCAATTACAGAGTCCTTCTTCAGGTGTCCACGTCACTGCCTGCAAGACATGGACATTTCCTAGAGGCTGTCCAGTAGTGGGATTCTTTCAGAATCCCGAAGAGGAGTTTGCGCAAGTAATATCAGTGTAAAAGGAAAGTTCAGGGACCGGCCAACACAGGCACATCAGCAATGCTGAATTAGCAGTCCCTGGAATCTGAAATAGGAATGTCCTTGGTGAGGGATACAGGATTAGGTAATTGCTCCTTTCTCCACAAGAAAGACCAAAAAAACTGCAACATGGGAAAAAGGGTGGTGGGAGAGGGTTTAATATTTGTCTAGAGATGAGCTTTAATGTTCTTAAAGGGGTTGTAAAGGTTTGTGTTTTTTCACCTTAATGCATCCTATGCATTAAGGTGAAAAAAACACCTGGCAATGACGCCCCCCCCCCATCCACCCTGTTTACTTACCTGAACCCGTTCACCTGCTGTGCGCGTCCCCCAGTGTCCTCTTCTCCACGGAGTCTGGCCGTTGATTGGATAGATTGGATAGATTGATAGCATCTAGTGGCTCGCGCTGCTGTCAATCTAATTCAATGACGCGGCCGTTGGGGGGCGGGACCGAGTCATACACGCTGTGTCGATGGACGCAGCATGTATGACAGGGAGCGCACCCGCAAGCTAACCCCGCTGGTGAGATGTGCATAGGAAGGTTGGAGTAGTGACCTTTTGCAGAGACATTGGGCTAGATTCACATAGATTAGCGGATCTTTAGACCCGCGTAATCTATGTGATTTACGATCCGCCGGCGCACTTTTGCGAGGCTAGTGCAGTATTCACAAAGCACTTACCTCCAAACTTGCGCCGGCGGATCGTAACTCCCCCAGCGGAATTCAAATTCCGCGGCTAGGGGGAGTGTACAATTTAAATCAGGCGCGTTCCCGCGCCGATTCAACTGCGCATGCGCCGCCGGCGATATTTCCCAGTGCGCATGCTCCAAATGACATCGCTAGGACGTCATTGTTTTCGGCGGCAACGTAAATTCCGGCCATCCGTATTCCCGACTGACTTACGCAAACAAATTAAAAATTTGAAACTTGGCGCGGGAACGACGGCCATACTTAACATTAGCTACCCCTCATATAGCAGGGGTAACTATCCGCCAGAAAAAGCTGAACGCAAACGACGTAAAAAAAAAAGCGACGGGCGTGCGTTCGTTTCTGAATCGGCGGAAATCGGAATTTGCATATTCCTTGTGTAAAAAACCGAAGCGACACCTAGCAGCCGGCGGGATATTGCAGCCTAAGATCCGACGGTGTAAGTCACTTACACCAGTCGGATCTAAGGGAGATCTATGCGTAACTGATTCTTATGAATCAGTCGCATAGATCCAACCGTCGGATCTCAGAGATACGACGGCGTATCAGGAGATACGCCGTTGTATCTCTTTGTGAATCTGGCCCACTGTCACTTTGACTTCCTTGACAAGGTGACCATATATCCTTAAATTGAATATACAGGCATACCCCACTTTTAAGTACACAATGGGGTTTATTTACTATCACTGGAAAATGCAAAATCAGGCTCACTTCTGTATAAAAACCAATAAGCTTCTAACCCCAGCTTGTTCAATTAAGCCTGGTAACAAAACCTGGAAGCTCATTGGTTTCTATGCAGAAGTGAGCCTGATTTTTCACTTTCCAGCGACAGTAAATAAACACCATTGTGTACCTACAAGTGGGGTATGCCTGTACCATGCATATATTTTTATAGTCTGAAACAACTAACAATGAAAAATGACAATAAGAGGCCTGGTATACTCAGAAACTTGTCCCCAACTTAAACTTTTGGTTATTGCTGCCATGTGAAGCGATTCTTCCGCACTTTCAGTACACATTTGTATTTATTATTTACAGCTACGGCCACGAGGAAAAATTTAATCTGAGGAACACAGCGACACAGAGATTGTTGTTTAGAAGACAGAAAACTGTATCTGCCAGCATATTCTATGTGCATAATATGAGAGGCAGCTGTAAAAAACTCAAGGCTGCTCTTGAAGAAATGCCCTTCCTTCTCTCCATTTGTGTCACAAAGATTTGCAGTGGGTACTCAGAGTGAACAAAAGAAAATACATACAAAAAGATCAAATAAAATAACCTTCACAGAAAAAGTATTTTTTTTAAATGATGGCTATAAAACAACTTGAGAGGGATCAATACAAAGAACAAGATGGGTCTCCCAATACTTGCTATTTAAATGAACAATAGTTCCTTTTATGTTACAATATAAATGGCCATATGCTGTTTGTGCAAACAAGCTTGTTAAAAAAAATGTACCGTATTTTCCGGCGTATAAGATGACTTTTTAACCCCTGAAATCCTTCTTAAAAGACGGGGGTCATCTTATACGCCGGTAACCTAACATGCAGACCGCGGCCGTCCATTTTTCAAAAGCCGCGCCTCCTTCTTCTGCTGTTCCGTGATAAGCGGAATACTCAGCTTCCCAGGAGACACTGTGTTCAGTGTTCCGCCTATCACGGAGGCCCTCTCGTCCGAGACCAAAAGCTTAACCCAATGCCGCGTACAGACGATTGGACATTCCGACAACAAAAATGTAGATTTTTTCCGACTAATGTTGGCTCAAACTTGTCTTGCATACACACAGTCACACAAATGTTGTCGGAAATTCCGAATGTCAAAAACGCAGTGACGTACAAGACGTACGACGAGCCGAGAAAAATGAAGTTTAAAAGGCAGTGCGGCTCTTCTGCTTGATTCCGAGCATACGTGGGACTTTGTGCATCGGAATTCTGTACACATGATCGGAATTTCTGACTACAAAACTTGTTGTCGAAAAATTTGAGAACCAGCTCTCAATTTTTTGTTTTCGGAAATTCTGACAGCAAATGTCCGGTGGGGCCTACACACGGTCGGAATTTCCGACAACAAGCTCCTATCGAACATTTGTTGTCGGAAATTCCGATCGTGTGTACACGGCATAAGTGTCGATACGCAGACCAATTTGAAGTGGTACAATCTCATGAGTTATTCCTCTTGCCAGTGTTTGGTGAGAAAAGACTTGTTGACACTATGATCTGAGAGGCTTACCGGATGATTATGACCCTCAAACTAAAAGTGGTTCTAAGAGCTTTTAGCAGATGAATTCGTCCTGGGATCAAACAGCAACATAGGACTTCCCCAGCTACTCCTCACAATCACAGGGCATTTGAGACACTAAAGGGCTTTGCGACTCCGGCTTTCCTGCCTCGATTCAGCTCATCAAATAGCCATATAAAAATAGAAGACAAAGGAGGCTCTCCTTTGTCTAAAACCAAGGTAAGGTCATCTGTTAAAAGCTCTTATGACCACTCGTAGTTCCATGGGTATCTGTATATCCTTTTACTGCAGACTGATGGTGTATTTTGGTAGAAAGTTGAGTGCATCTGTTTTGTGGAAGCATTTCTCTTTGATCGCTACCAAAATAAATTTTAGTAGCCTTTAATGTTTACTTTCCCACATTGGATAGCTGTGCCCACAGTTCACACCAGAGAACTGCCCCTTTAAATGTTTCAGGACTTGTTACATAATTACATAGTTGGTGAGGTTGAAAAAAATACACAAGTCCATCCAGTTCAATGTGTGTGTGTGTGTGTGTGTTTAAATTAATAGTATATTGTATACTGTGAACTTGGTGTTGAGTTATTCACTTTACGGTCAACACTGAGGACAAGGGGGCACTCTTTACGTCTAGAGGAAAAGAGATTTCACCTCCAAATACGGAAAGGTTTTTTCACAGTAAGAGCTGTGAAAATGTGGAACAGACTCCCTCCAGAGGTGGTTCTGGCCAGCTCAGTAGATTGCTTTAAGAAAGGCCTGGATACTTTCCTAAATGTACAGAATATAACTGAGTACTAAGATTTGTAGGTAAAGTTGGTAAATCCGATTGCCTCTCAGGGGATCAGGAAGGAATTTTTTCCCCTGCTGTAGCAAATTGGATCATGCTCTGCTGGTTTTTTTTGCCTTCCTCTGGATCAACTGTGGGTATGGAGTTGGGTGTATGGGATTGTACTGTGTTTTTTTTTTTTTTTGTGGTTGAACTGGATGGACTTGTGTCTTTTTTCAACCTGACTAACTATGTAACTATGTAACTATACCCCTGTATGTTGTGGCCGTTAAGGTATCCATCTAATCGTTTTTTTCTAAATTCTCGATTCTCATAGTTAAAACCAACAAAAAACTAAAAACTCATAAGAAACATTTACTTACTTATCAAGCAGTTAATTCAAAACAGGCATACAGAAGGTATCTACATGTAATCTGATGATCAAAACACCTTAATTCCTACTTCCATCTCCATACTATGATAGATGCATCAGGAAGATCCTAAACAGCTCATTATTGTACGGTAAGATCCATAATGTCATTGACAGTACATGGTAGATGCGTCTCTTATTTAAAGCTGAACATGTATAACCGTGGTCATCAACCCTGTCCTCAGGACCCACTAACAGGCCAGGTTTTATGTATTATCTTGGGGAGATGCAGACTAGAATACTGCAAACACTGAGCAGAAAATGATATCACATGTGATGTATTTCAATAATCTTGCAAACCTGGCCTGTCAGTGGGCCCTGAGGACAGGGTTGATGACCACTGATGTATAACACAGAGTTAATCCACTGTCTATAAGCACTTGCAGCTTAAACTTAATTATAGGTCACTGGAAGTGCTCAAAATGTATTTCAAATTACTTTCTCAATTATGTCTTTCCTGCTGGTCTGGAGTCAGTATGTAATGACCCTAAAAACTAGAGGTCACCATGTGTACAGGCATACAGCTTACAGACTGTTAAAGTAATTCAATGTAATATTTATTAAAGAGGATCTTCACCCTAGGAACAACAAATTCAAGGTCAGCAGCTACAAACACTGTTGCTGCTGACTTTTAATAAAGGGAAACTTGCTTGTCTTAGGCCCCGTACACACGGTCGGTTTGGTCCGATGAGAATGAACCGAAGTTCATTTTCATCGGACCAAACCGACCGTGTGCATAGGCTATCGGTCTGTTTTCCTTAGGTCCAAAATTTTAAAACATGCTTCAAAACCGAACCGATGGACCGCTGCCCCATCGGACCAAACCGATGGTTAGTACAGAAAAGCATCGGTTCAAAACCCACGCATGCTCAGAATCAAGTCGACGCATGCTTAGAAGCATTGAATTTCGTTTTTTTCAGCACGTCGTGTGTTTTACGTCACCGCGTTCTGACCCGATCGGATTTTGAACTGATGGTGTGTACACACATCAGACCATCAGGCCACTTCAGCGGTGAACCGATAAAAACTGTCCATCGGACCATTCTCATCGGTTTTGTCCGACCGTGTGTAAGGATCCAGTGTCGTCATCACCCAATCTCTTTCTTCGCTGGTTTTTAAGTCCCCGGGACTGGCACCTTTAGTTTGGGGAGCCAGCTGTGACACCTTGCGACTTCACAGTCAGCTTCCCACTGTACGCAAACGAGTCATGTTGAGCTTTGTGAATGGTCCCACAGCCTTCTAGGATCACGTCCCAGAGGGCTGGGGGCAATGGGGGGGGGAAATTTTACGCTCAGAACGCCTAGGTGATCTGAGCGGAAGTGGGAGCGGGTACCTGTCAAAATGAGGTACTGTCTCCCCCCAATAAAAGTGTCCACATTTGATAGAGGAGGGGGAGAGGAGGCATAACAGTGGATCTTTACCTATTTAAAGCCCAATTGAACTTTTTGTTTATGTTAACTAATTGCATTCAAGTGTGTCAGACTTCTACCGTGACCGCTGCTTTCACACAAAAAGCTAAAGGTCTTCTCTACAGCATGCTGGCAGGGGTCAGTTTTCTGCTTGCTAAGAAAAATCAACGGGATGATTTTGCACCCCTTTTATTTTGATGCACCTGAAATGTATTTAGCTGATTTAAAGATTTAAATACCGGTAGCCTAACAATCCATCTGGCAAGACACATGTTTTTACATTTGACCTGTCCTTTTTAGCAGAAAAACATTGCCCAGACCTCAGCTTTAGCTTTAATCCTCTGTATTTGGAATTACATTACATTAATGTATCAAAATAGCAAGCCTCTGCTTGCAGAGTAAAATATAGGTAGGCTGAGATGAAGAATTTTACTACTATACAGCTTTACAAGCTTCTTTCTCAAAGGCCGGGGACTGCCTAGCCAGCAGGAGATTGATCCAAGTGCACTATGTTTAATTACATATGTGTTCTATCAATATATCTTTCTGAACCCACCATCACTGCACAATGCACTATGGACTGAATTAATGAGTGGTTTAGTCTTGAGCCTCCAGCCTCTAATGGAACCCTACTACAGAGTTTCCACTGGTTTATAGCATTGTACAACGCATTTCTACATTTTACATTTGGCACAATTCAGAAGCTTAAAGGCAATGTAGCGTTTTTGTACATTCTTTTTTAATGTTTAACCACTTTAGCCCCAGAAGGTTTTACCCTCTTAATGACCAGGCCATTTTTTGCGATACAGCACTGCGTTAATTTAACTGACAATTGCGCAGTCATGCGTTGCTGTACCCAAATAAAATTGATATCCATTTAGAAAAATCGAACTTTCTTTTGGTGGTTATATGATCACCTCTACAGTTTTTATTATTTGCGCTATAAACAAAAAAAGAGCGAAATTTTTGGAAAAAAATATATACTTACTGCTATAAAGCATATCCAATAAAAAAAAAGAGAAAAAAAATTGAAATTATTGATCAATTTATTCCAATATGTATTCAGCTACATATTTTTGGCAAAAAAATCCCAGTAAGCGTATTGCTTGGTTTGCGCAAAAGTTATAGCATCTACAAATGATGGGATATTTTTATGTATTTTTTATGTTTTTTACTAGTAATGGCGGTGATATATGATTTTTAACGGTACTACGACATTGGTGCAGACAATTCAGACACCTAACTGACACTTTTGACACTTTTTTGGGGACCAGTGACACTAATACGGTGATCAGTGCTAAAAATATACACTGTTACTGTACTAATGGCACTGGCAGGGAAGGGGTTAACATCAGGGGCGATAAAACGGTTAAATGTGTCCCTAGGGGGTGCTTGAATGGGAGAAGATCTCCATCTTCTCCCATCAGAACATTTCTGCCTGTCCCGGAAACAGTCGCGGTTGGCCAGTGGACATCAGCATACCCAGTGTCCAATCAGCACATGATCGCACCCTCGGAGGTGTGCTCGTGCCCCCCCAGTGGCTATTGCACGAAATGACGTACAGGTACATGATTTTGCGCAATAAAGCCGACCTGCCGCAGTAAATATGTGGTAGGCCATAGGCAAGTGGTTAAAGATTTTATATCTATATACCTATATATCAATATCAATATATATATATATATATATATATATATATATATATATATATATATATATATATATAAATAGATAGGTAGATAGATATACATATATATATATATATATATATATATATATATATATATATGTGATGGCTGGTATATATTTTCCACCAAGGCTGTGTCAGTGTTTGTAGGTTGCAAAGGGGTTTATGAAAAATCCCCTGTCTTTTAAACTATGGAGCCTGACCAGGGTGAGGTAGGGTACACTAACTTGTCATTGCTTCAGGATGGAATTTCACATAGTCTGGAAGCCAGTTCGTTTTTAGGAACAGGGGTGCCCGTTGATATTGGGTGTGTAAGTTGAACAGAAAATTCAAGGTCTGGCCAGTGTCAGAATTTTCTTTTGCCCTTTTTGCTTCAGGATACACCTGCCTGGGGAACTTAATTTTTGTTACACCGTATACTGGAGTAAATAAAAGTGTCTGAAAGCCCCGAAACACATGTGGTGGGGGACTGAGTTTTATGTGCTCACTGCTTGAAATAGTTCAGACTTCATCTATATAAATAATGAATATGAACATTTTATATTCACCGTAATCTAACAGTAGACAACTGTATAAACTGTTGACTGTAAACACTTAGCAGTTCTATACTTCTATTCTATAAAGAGTATGTAATTGTATCCATGCTGTTCAGCTTTATTTAGAATACACAGCTGAATACAGATAATCAGAGGAGAGCGATAACCCTCCTACTGCCCTTTATTCATACAGCTCTGTAAGGAGTATTAATTAGAAAGAGACAGTCCAAAAGCAAGCAGCTGCTGCTTTGCTGTCTTTTTTAGAAAAACATAATGCTCTGCAAACACAACGTCATAGAATTACCATGTTTCAATTTTTTTTTGTTTTATTATAATTTCATGGAAGCACCACACAGGTAGAAGATACATTTGTCAACATTCCAAATTTTTTTTTTAAAACAGAGAAAAATTGGTGTTTAGAAAACAATTCATGGTCAAGTGACCTTTATAAAATGACAGTCATTAACAGTTGAAAATAGATGTATTTGGCTTTAAACCAATTCATTATGTCCATAGTAGTTAGTATGAGCTTCCATTTTATTGTGCATGCTGATCTACCTGTGGGTAGATCCACCCAAATGCATTTGCAGGCATGTAAGAATGCAGGGCTGCCTAACTGTATATTTAACTGAAGACATGTGACTTGGCCCCGTTCACACGGGGTGGTTCAGTAATGATCCGCCTCCGTATGTCCGTAAACTCAGCGGGGATCGCTCCGTATATTCCCGTTGAGCCTTCGGATGACAGGGCGGTCTCCGCACACTGTGGGGGGAGCAGATGAACACGGACCGTATGTCCGTGTTCATCCAATACGCTCTGCAGACAGAAGAAAAAATAGGATCTTCTTCCGTCTGCAAAATCGGATTTTTGCGGAGGCGGATGATTAGGGGTGTCAGCGGATGTTCATCCGCTGACACCCGCAATCACATAGGGACCAATGTATGTCCCTTTTTCATCCGCAAACGGATGGATGAAATAGCGGACATACGGTCCGCACGTGTGAAAGGGGCCCTTTAAAAAAAATCATAAATTGAAGGAACAGGAATAGAGCCTGTGGTGTCCTATAGAGTTTTTCTGCCTACTGCTGCAGGAAACACTCTGAAAGGTGGGGAGGCCGGTCACATGAATTTGACAGTTCAGAGGATCAGACTTTCCTGTTGTGGCCACTTTTTGTTTCCCTCTTAATAAAAATGAATAGGACCTGGCTTGTCTAACGCCCTGTACACACGGCCGAACATGTCCTCTGAAACTGGTCCACGGACCAGTTTCAGCAGACATGTTCGGTCGTGTGTACGGCCGACCGGACAATTGTCTGGCAGATCGGACAGGTTTCCAGCGGACAAATGTTTCTTAGCATGCTAAGAAACATGTCCGCTGGAAGCATGTCCGTCGGACATGTTCGGTCGTCTGTACAGACTCAACGTACATGTCCGCTCGGCCGAAAGCCCTCGCATGCGTCGAAGTGATTCGACGCATGCGTGGAAGCATTGACCTTCCAGGGCCGCGCACTTCGCCGCGTCATCGTCGCAGCCACGTCACCAAGGAATCGTGTCCGTGCGGATTTCTGTCTGATGGTGTGTACAACCATCAGACAGAAATCTCGAGCGGACATGTCCGCTGAAAACGGTCCGGCGGACAGTCCGCTCGTCTGTACGGGGCCTCAGAGTCCCAAAGCAAAAATAAAACCTGAGCACATTCGTAAATCACATGGATGAACTTTTGTACTAACCAATTTATCATGGACACATTTACAACTAGCTAACTAGAAATCAGTTAAAATGTTGTTATTTCAAGCCTATACACACGTCCTTGATTTGCAATACTGTACTGAATGGGCTGGGATGCTTTGAACTTAGAAGTGTTTGATGTCACACAGATACTTAGTAGTGTGCTGTATTTGTCGCAGGGCTCATTTTTTCCCCAGTCCAGCCCTGTGGGTCCCCTTGCTTTAAATTGCTATAATTTAGTCACTGCTCCTCTTTCTGAATTCCCAGTGACACTGTACATGGTAGAAGAATCTCAGAGACTTTCCCTAAGAAGATGAACTCAGCTATTGTGAGACTTCATAGAGTTGCTGGTACCGGAGGGGAGCTCCTTCGGGACAAGTGTCATCTACATGGCATTTCTAAATGGCTCTGTTCAATGCTTTAATGGTCACTTGTGACATTCAGTGATTGAAGAAGTTGCTATAGTTACTTTTTAGTTAGAAGCAGCAAAGAAAAGCTGGATAAGGCTCACTTCACCTGACCATACAGGAGATAAATATTAATGATAAATGTGTATGTGAACCTATCTGCATTCTCAGGTAATATAATGAACCTTACTGACTTGTCTCTTATATGTATGTTTTAATCCATGGTGACATTGAGGCGTCTGCATTAGCATAATAATGTAACTTTACAGTTAAAGCTGCAGTCCAGTTATGAATATTTTTACATACGTACATTGGCACAGCTTCTATGTACTATAGCTTTGGGATCCCTGTGGAAGTTAGAAATCACCTCAGTCCCTTTACTTTATTAAATAAGAGAGGGCTTTGCATTCATAGAGAAAATTGACAAAATGGACAAAAAGTTTTTATGAATTTTGTCTGTGCTGAGCTCATCAACCTCCTGTATTCACTAAGCAACAGGGCAGCTGCTCGGGAAGTAAGCTGAACAGGAAGTGAATATGACAGGAAGTCAAACAACTGGTTCGCTGACTTCCTCTGACATTTGCTTCGTGTTAAGCCTCAGCTTGGAAGAGCAAAGATGGTGTACAGGTTGCTGGAGCTGGTGTGCACATGTGTTAGATGATTGTCAATATATACAGTATGTATACATGCAAGTCAAGCTCTAAAGGATTGCTTTAAGTTTATATCAATGGAGCCCCGTATCTCTCCTGTGGGTCTCTTGTGATGACTTACCCTGTATGCTGATTGTGGATACTGGTGGAACCCTGTATTTCTCCTATGGGCCCTTTGTAAAAAATATTCGATGCAGTTTATAAGCACCCAGAAATTGGGGGTGATTACAATTTGCTAAATGCTCACTTTTAAGCACAGAGGTGATTAGGACTTCAGTTAAGAGAATTCAAACTTTGGATGAATATTATTTAATTACACTTGCTCAAGAATTGGGACTTTTTTTACAGTTGTGCTAGCATTTAGCACATGGCTGTTCAACCTGTGGCCCTCCAGCTATTGTGGAACTACAATTCCCATGAGGCATTGCAAGGTGCTGACACTTATTAGTATGACTCCCAAAGTCAGAGGCATGATGGGACTTATAGTTCCGCAACAGCTGGAGGGCCATAGGTTGAGCACCCATGACTTAGCACTTATTTGGATTCATAAAGGTTTGCGTTAGGCCTCATCACTGTATTACTGATCTTTACGCAGCTGGGTACATTGTTCCATAGTCAACAATGCATGTGTGCTCAGATCAGTAAAAAAAAGTTGAATTTTTTATTTGCACGTGCAAGCGGCCTTAAGGCTTCTGTAGCACCCTCTAGTTAGCGAGGCCTGTTTGTTTTCCTTCTGGTCTGGGGGTGGCTCAGGGTAGCAGCTGATGACTCACAGGCGATGTCACTTCTCGTTACCTCCCTCTTTCTTTGGGTATTTTCTAGAAGAAGAGGCGGGGAAGAGAGGTGGAGCTGCCTGTGGCATCTTAAGGAGCCCTAACCAATCCCCAACTTGGATTGGCAGGAGGCAGGTCTTCCTAAATACTTGGGGTAAGCCCAGCTGGGGAGGAGTTTTCGTGTGGAATAGATGGAGTGAGAGAGGTGTGGAGGCTGTCAGGGCCCAGGGGTAGCTCCCCAGTCTAGGGGGGTGAACCTGGGCTGGAGTGTCGAGATCCTGGAAGTAGAGGCACATGAGAGAGCAAGTAGAGGACAGCGGGAGAGAACACTTATAAGAGTCTCCATGGTGGACTACTGGTCGCAGCCGGGATGGCTGGTTAGTGAGCACAGTCAGGAGGACTGGGGAGGCAAGCCTGAGAGAACTAGGAGATTGCAGTTTGAGAGATGGGTGCAGAACCAGTGGAGAGAGGACTGTGAAGAAGGGCAGTGGAATAGGTTATTTGCAACCATGCTGGCCGGCAGGGCCTGAAGAGAGCTATCTGGGAGTAGTATCCAAATAGAGGACAGCTAGCACCTAGACTATTCTACACCACAGGGGCCTGAGGTCCCTGCCTGCAAAAAGGCAGTTCATTGAGGCCTGGCTGAAGCAGTGTCAGGCATACCTATGCAGTGCTAGCTAGTCTGGAGGAGTGACAGTCTGCAGCAAGGGAAGTGCTGGATGAGGAAACTGTGAACAGCAAGTGTTTGTGCTGGAGAAAGCGAAGTGGAGTGTATATACAGAAGTGTATTTAGGAGTCCTAAGCAACCTTGTGCTAAATCTCCCTGGGCATCCCATAATTCCCAAATCCCCATCCAAGTTTAACTCTCAAATAAACAAAACAAAACAAAGTAATGAACTGTTTTTTGTCTCTGAGTGACTGGGATAGATGTTTGGCTGGGCTGGAAGACAGGTGACCCCTACAAGGGCATGGCTACACCAGGTTCAGAGTATTGTGAGTCAGTAACACGTGCACAATCGCATGTGTTCTTGACACACGAGAGAAATGCAATGCTCTTTAGCAGACACGTGGGAGCCATTAATTCTTAATTACCCAGCTTTCTTAATGGCACTCCAGATATCGGCAAAACACCTGCATTCTCACTTCAACAAAACTGCACGGTGCCACAGCACCATGCAGCTCAGTGCAGCGTAATTTAAAAACGTTTTGTGGACCTTTTTCCAGTGTTTCTGTGGTTAGGACAGCTCTCACAAGTGGGAACCGAGCCTAAAGTTCAAGCCAAGCTAAAAGCTAAAAGCTAAGGTTTCAGAGGGATATATTGTATATGGCAACGGAGATAAAGACAGCAAAAAACACTTTACAAACACAAGTATTCAAACGAGAACTAAATAACATGCCCTTGCGGACCACAGCTGGGCATCTGTATTTTGTGTGGGCCCTCTCGCAATAACTGCCTGAACTAGATGCAATCCTCTTTATAAATCATTGTGATGAATGGCTTTATCATGACATCACCATGTCAGATCTGCTTGTATATGATCAGCTTTAAAAATGGATAAATGAATCACAGAGATCCCAGTGGTATCACAGTTCTAAAGGGATCCATTTTTTTTTTTTTAGTTCTTAGGGCTCTAACTCAGAGAGGAGTGACGTAAAGACACAGCATGACAGATGAGATCCCCAGACAATCTCCCCTCTCGCACAATTGCATCTTAGTTAAAGTAAAAAAAAAAAAAGTGGCGGTGCTGTTTGTGGCAATAAATCCTTCCAAGGAGACCATTTAATATTCCTCCCAAGTGCAGCTTGTCAGTCACACTATTGTTGCAAGCGAGTTACGCAAGCACAGAAAAGAGGTGGGTGGAATAGTTCAGGAATGAGGTGTTTCGCATTATATGATAATTTTCTGCTGTTGCCATGGTATAGGGAATACAGCAGGTTAATGTCAATTACATAACGTTTACCTCGCAAATGCCTACACACTGCACAGTCTCAGGCAGCAATTGTTCCAGATGAGATATAATTAACGTCTACTTCACTCTTGACCCCTTCCATTGAACCTCGCTAATTGAGCAGAGTTGCAGGATGATCTTGGCAACTGTAGAGGTGAAGGTGACACAACATTTTTCAGATCCCGACTTTCTGCATCTTCCATTCTTTTGTCTAGGTATGTCTTTTGCTGGGATCATTAATATTAACCTTTGCTTAGGGAAATACAGGGTCTTCCCTTTGCTTATGGAAATACAGGGGCCTCCCTTTGCTTAAGGAAATACAAGTGTAGCGCTACCCCGCAGGAGTCGCTGGTTTGTTGTTGGGATCAGCATATTAAGTTACCTCAATGTTGTCTAGGGGTGCAGCTGGTGAATAAAGTAGTGAGCGAATGTCCAGTACACGAAGAAAGGTTTTCAAATGCTTTATTTCAGGCCCAACATAGCCAACATCAACATGCAGTAGGAAGGGAAGTTTGATGAAGCGAGAACTTGCGGTATCAGGCCTGGATATAGAAAGAGCAATCCTGCTCTCAGCAGCACAATAATAGCAGTCACCGTTCGTCGCCACTCTAGCCAGAGTGGGTGAAGTGCCCCCGGACAGACTTCTGCCACAAGGCCGGCAGTGTCACTCCAAGTTGCTGGGAGGAACAGGCCTCTGCCACAGACCTGGCTCCAGGGCCTCTGCCACAGGCCTAGTACTTGAATGAGCTAAATGGACGAATTGAGCGAATCCTCCCAGTAGATTGAAAGTAGGTCACCGGATGACAGCAAAGAGTACCTGTCAGCATTCCGGTCACCAGATCCCCGATGGTTCGTTCAAGCTCTGTTGGACAACCTGCCTCCGGGTTCTCCTCAAGCCGACCCCCCAATCGAGTGGCACCCAGCCTGGGATCTTCTCAGTAAAGCGGGGGACCCAGTAAGTCACTGGGGCACCTCTCAGCAATTTGAAGCTCGGCATAGCATGCGACCCTGGCCTGAAAGGCCATCGCCGTGGTCCGTTGGATGCGCGCACCCTAAAGGTGAATGCTGCACCTGTAACCCACGGGAAGAACTAATAAAGATGGCGTCTGCCACAGATATACCCCTCCCCAGCATGCCCCACAAGGGAAAACTCCTCTAATTGGCTGCTGGGGAAAAGTGGCTCTGCCAGAACCCCTCTAGCGCCACCTGTCGCCCAGGGGTGGAAACAACACCCTGGAGCGCAGACTGACCTACAGGACATTTCTGGAATGGCAGCAGCCCATAATTTAACAAATTGTGAATGGGAGCAAATAACTCTCCCATTCCCCACTAACTTTAGCGTAGTGCCCATACTGAAAGTAAAGGGGGAGCTACATAAGGCTCTTCTCAAAAGTCATTTGGCTTTTTGTGCTGACCCTTGTCTTTTAGTACTTTTTGAGTCAATGACTTAGATCAGGCATGCATATGAATGAAGGAATGAATGAATGAGTAACTTGTATGTTGCTACAAATGCGAACTAAATCGCCTCAAGGCGCTTTTGCAGCCAGTGTCTGCCTGTGTCTTCAGAAGAGATGGGTCTTAATCTTCTTCCTGAAGGCCAGATATAGAGATGCTATAGCTTCACTTACTGCAGGCCTGTTTTGGAGTGGTGTTTGGAGGAGGTTAGCAATGGCACCACAGTATATTTCTCTCAGCATACATTTATTTTCAAGTGTTAGTTCACCTTTAGGCCCCTTTTTACATAGGGTAGGCTCCGTTTAGATCAGCAGGGATTTGTTCAGTGGTCACAGCAGGGCAGGCTGATGAAAGCACCATGTTTGCTCAGTTTATGCAGAGCAGACACAGAAAGAGCCTGCTCTGGCCTATGGGCGTCACTGTGAGCTTTCTACGCTCTATAGGAGGCCAGTCTGTTTACACCCAACTGCCATCCAATCTGCCTAGATGAATGCGAATGAATTAATTCAGTTTTTTTTTGTTTGTTTTTTGTGGATCGGACTGGAAGTAGTAAACCTGTCTATTTACACCTGCCAGTCCATAAGGGTAAATGGAGGGTCTGGTCAGGTGCACCTGAAAAACTGACAGGTGGACCTGATCGGTTACTGTCGTGGGAAAGGGGCCTTGCAGAAAAAAAATTAAGAAAATCTAACACCATATACCCTTCTTAATCCTCCCTGGTCCTCACTGTACTTACCTCAAAGCATGCTGAGCCATCAGTGCCCCGTCAGCCAAAACAGCAGTCCAGAAATTCAAAATCTCCACTCTTCTGCTTCTTCTCTGTGCAGTGTTTCCAGGACAGAACAGAGCAATACTGATTGGTCAGCACCATAACAGTAAATTTCTCTGATATGTCTCAGTAGCACTGCACAGAGAAGAGAGAGAATTTCAGATCTCTGCACCGCTGGACTGACTCCGTGGCCACTGACAGCACACAGCATCCCCAGGGGTTAAGGAGGTGGTCCCCGGGGGCTGGGGAGGGTATACAGTGTTAGTTCACCTTTACATTTTTTTCTGTAAAGGTGATGTACTGTATATACTCGAGTATAAGCTGACCCGAGTATAAGCCGAGGCACCTAATTTTACCACAAAAAAATGGGAAAACGTATTGACTCGAGTATGAGCCTAGGGTGAGAATGCAGCATCTACTGTAAGTGGAAAGGAGGCCCATTTGCACGCCTAACTGTTCCCATTGCAACATCACTGTGCCCAACCCCACTGTGCCCATTGCAACCTCACTGTGCTAACCTCACTGTGCCAACCTCACTGTGCCCATTGCAACCTCACTGTGCTATCCTCACTGTGCCCATCCTCACTGTTCCCATCCTCACTGTGCCCATTGTAGCCTCACTGTGCCCGAGTCAGTGTACCTGAAATTGACAGGCTGCGGGCATCCATTCATTGTTTAAAAATCACGGTCTCCTCCTGGTCCCTTCCATGATAGGCATTTCTCAGCAGACACATTTCCGCCTATAATGGACGTTCTCTCATCCTCAGACTCAGTTTCCCAGCAGACACTGTGTTCAGTGTTCCGCAAATCACGGACGTCCTCTTGTCCGAGGATGAAAATACATCCGTGATTGGCGGAACACTGAATACAGTGTCTGCTGGAAAACTGAGTCCGAAGATGAGAGAATGTTCGTGATAGGTGGAACTGTGTCTACTGAGACGGAACGGGCCAGGAGGAGACCACGACTTTTAAACAACGGACGCCCGCAGCCTGTCAATCATTTCAGGTACACTGACTCGAGTAAAGGCCTAGGGGGGTATTTTCAGCCTAAAAAAAGGGCTGAAAAACTTGGCTTATACTCGAGTATATACGGTAATACTTTAAATATCTATAAAAATAAAGAGAAGGGATCCGCGCTTAGGAATAAATAATATTAAGCTGCTGCCTCCCTGACAGGCCTCAGAGAGACCTGGAAATAGCAAAAAATTGGATTAGGGGATGGTGGCGCTGCTTAAGATAGTTGTTAAGTGTCCGCAAGTTGTCCTATGTGTTGTAAAATATTTGTAGGGGAGCTTCAGTTACTAGGAGAGGCCAATGGGGATGGGTCTCCTAGGCCTGGACGTTATTGTATCCAAACGTCCAGGTGCTACCCCCTATTAATGCTTGTAATCAACACTGGTGACCCAATGGTCTGTTGGTTCTTCCAGTGAGAATAATGTATATATATATATCCAGAAGGTGAGAGGGCAGCCAGTAGATCAGATTCCTAATCTAATAATATCCTATGTACTTTATCTGGTTCAAATAACTAAGCAAATTATATTAGAAATTATCAGGTGATTCCGATGTATAACCCCAAAGTATTACTGTGTGCAATGGGTGCACAAATCCAAATGATGAATACAAGATGTCATAAAAATCCACTTTGGATTAATAATAAAAGAAAATGAAAAGAAAAAATAATTGGAATGAAAGTAATTAAGTGTCTCCCAGGAAACTGTGCAGTGAGTGATAATTCAGGGTCTAAACCCTTAGTTAACTAAATAAATGGGTGTTGTACAATAATTACAAATAAATAAATTGATAGTGCATAGTCCAGAACCCTGTGCAGGCCAGAAGGATACCGTGTGTTAAGGGCTTTAGTGAAGATCAGCTCTGACAAAGAGCGTGTTGAAAAAATAATATATATATGTGTTAAGAAAAAATAAATAAATAAAAAGAAATATCAGATATAAATATGACCAACAACCGACGTTGTCAGGTTATGAACCAAAATATGTGCAAAGCAACAGTTGATTAATATATATATGTGCCGTCCCTAAGTAGGGCTCTGAGAAAAAAATATATATATAAAAAATATATATGTGCTATTATGTGGTGAAGATCCAAAAATGAATGGAAAAAACAGCATCAATAAACAAATGATTATATGAAAAGTGGAATAAAACGTCCAGGCTAAACCATATAATTAAAAAATAAATAAGCTGGAAACCCTCACTGGGTAATTGCTACAAGTTCTCTTGGTTAGCCAGGGTCTCAGGGACCAATCAAAAGTTCAATATGGAAACAACTGATGACAGAGTGCATATAGAAGGAAAAACAAAATAGTGACTTCATGTGATTTTCTTCTTGATGAATTTTAGCGTGACTTTTGTGCTCCCCCTGCTGGGTCCCCACTCACCAGATGTTGGCACCCCTAAGGGCAAAAGGCAATGGTGGTGGTACCTCGTTGTTTGTTGTTGCGCTGGTCTGTATTTCTAAGATGCAGGAAATTTCCTTCTCACCTCTCCAGAGGGGGGGAGGAAGAAAACCCAATCAGCTTCCAGGTGTACAGAGGATAGCAATCAAAAAAGAAAAAAAGGAATCCACATAGCGTGACACTGTGTTTTGCAAGAAAAAAGACCACCGTCTTTATTTAAAAATATATATCTATATATCTATCTGCTGTTTAGAGGTTGTGTGACAATCCAACCACCAATCCCAAACACTCATGGGATAGACATAGGTGTCAGCAGGACATAGCTTAAAAAAACGTTTCCAAAAAACATTTGGTGAAAATAAAATAAAAATAAAAAAAGGGACCGTTCAAAGAACAAAGTTACAAAAATAAAAATGGGCCACAAAGGCACAATTAGCCCTGTTATCCGCTTATGCTCACGAGCTGGTAAGCGAAGCCTGTGTCTCACGATGACCGCCGTGCAATCAGCAAAGGGCGTTCGTGGCTTTCCGTTCAGGCAGATCGTGGCTCGGAGGATAACGCTACAGTCAGCTGGGAGGGCGTGCGTATGTGTGTGCTTGCGTCTGGGTCTAGAGAAATTTTTTAAATGCTTACTTTGAGTATTTTTCCTTTCTATTAATTATTTTGTATTCACTTACAATGTGCGTTGTTAGAACATTTTTCCCCAGAACAGCCCCCTCCCTCCTGGCACATCCTAGACCTCTCCTGTTCTGGAGTACTCTGAACTACTCTAGCTCCAGATGGAGTGAAATGCGTATGGGCTTGTAGGACCAGGTGGGACCGTCTGTGCATTGGATATTCTAATAAATTCATACAAGACTTTTTAATAGAGAGCTGCTTTCTTTTCTTTAGTTTAAATCTGTAATTCACGGAGCAGCCAGAGACCACTGGAAGCCTGCACCCAGCCAGAGACGTGAGTGGGATGTGTGCATGTTGGGAACCATATATAGTATATTGCAGTATAATTATTAGGTGCTTGTAGGGTCACTACAATGAGAAGCATCCTGCCTCCAATCATTCAGGAAAAAATAGACTCATTCCTATTACTTCTGACAGCAAAGTGGTCGACTGTACTTTGTACTGGGGACGACCACTGCTAAAGTCCCTACTAAAGGTGTTTTTACACCAATCTATGATACTGTTAAATGATTACAACAGTGTGACTCACCAGCTATAATATCTCTGAATGGAGCAAGTGGTTATAGAAATTGAACTAATATTTCATCATCCAGAAGTACTGCATGAAAAGCGTAAGGAATAACCTACACCAGCAATTTTGGTTTCATGGTATTGAGTGATTTAACCGTTTTGTTGGCAGTCATGTCATCCTCGACATACTGAAATCAATCCACCAACAAAGCAGATTGCCAGCAACTGGTTAAATCACTCTCAATTATAAGATTGCAATTGGCAGTGTGGTATGACTTTAGCATTTTTTTTTTTACAGCTGTAGCTAAAGTAAATTAAACGTATGTAATATGTTAAAGTGTTTCTGAATTCTACAGCCACTTATCAAACCTGTAATAAGTATAGAGGTAAAATAGGAGATTAAAGACAAGCACCAAGAAGGTCCTTGCTATAACTTTCTTAGTTTAACATCTCACAAACCCTCAATCCCAAAAATTCGGGGAGAAGGAGGGGGGGATTGTAAGGGCAGAGGAAGAGGATTTACACTGGAAGAGGGGATAGGGGGGCTTGTGCTAGAGTAGGGTTGTCAACCCTATTGGAATGAGGATATGGGGGTGGGAGGAGAACTCTGTACTGGAGGAGGGGGAGATTTGGGGGGAGTCGTTTTTAGTTTAAAATGGTCATTAAGATATGCAGTCCTGAACTCTGCCTTCCATACATAGCATGCTCCTTAACTCTGTACTCTGTATGTAGCACACCCCTGAGTGCACACCTCTGCACTCTGTATACAGCACACTCTTAAACTACACTGTACATCCATGAACTCTGCACTCGGTATGTAGAACACTTTTGAACTCTGTACTCTGTACATAGCACCCTCCTGAACTCTGCACTCTTTATGTAATGCATTCCTGAACTCTGCACTCTGTTCGTGGCACACTCCAAAACTCTTCACTCTTTATGTAATGCATTCCTGAACTCTGCACTATGTTCATGGCACGCTCCTAAACTCTGCACTCTATACATAGCACCCTCCTGAACTCTGCACTCTGTATGTAATGCATTCCTGAATTCTGCACTTTGTGGCGCACTCCTAAACTCTGCACTCTGTAAATATCACACTCCTGAACCCTGCACCCTGTGCGTAGTGCACTCCTGATCTCTGTACATAGCACACTCTTGAACCCTCTACTCTGTACGTGGCACACTTCTGGACTCTGCACACTCTACGTAGTGCACTCCTGAACCCTGCGCTCTGTACTAAGCCCATTCCTGAACTTTACACTCTGTAAGTGGCACATTTATGTACTCTGCATTCTGTACATAGTACAGTACTACACTCCTGGTATTTACTTCCCCTTTAAGACCCTCCCACATACACCATTCATTATGGCCCGTACACACATGTTTGAGCTTCGGGATGCACACCTTAATGCACTTGGCTACACATCCCTATGAGCATATCAAATATGGTGCCCAGAGAGTTGCCCACAGAACCACCGGGAGTGGAATACAACTGAACAGATATATACATACGTACATACAGCTGATTACTGTTAATGTATAGCAGTTGAGCATGCTAATCTCTCTTAACCCTCAATACCAGATATGAAGGTAGTGGGAGGGGGTCATCAAGTTGTACTGTAACTGCAGAAAAGAAAAAAACAGGCCTCCTGTCCCTGTCCCCCAGGGCTGTGTGGTTGTGTGGCAGAGCTGTGTAAAGCCCCATACACACCATCAGATTATCTGCAGATTTTTGTCTTCAGATTTACCAAAACCATGTAGTACAAGGGCCTGCCTGATTGCATACAAATTGAAACTCTGAGGCCTCGTACACACGGCCGAGGAACTCGACGTGCCAAACACATCGAGTTCCTCGGCCAGTTCAGCCCTGAAGCCGCCGAGGAGCTCGGCGGGACGAGAGCTCCCATAGAAAAACGAGGAAGTAGAGAACATGTTCTCTATTTCCTCGTCGAGCTCCTCGTCGGCTTCCTCGGCTGAAAGTGTACACACGACCAGTTTCCTCGGCAGAATTCAGCCAGAAACTCGGTCGGAAGCTGAATTCTGCCGAGGAAACTGGTCGTGTGTACGGGGCCTTAAGGTTTGACCTCATATTATATGGTTTTGGTAAATCTGAAGACAAAAATCTGCAGATAATCTGATGGTGTGTATGGGGCTTTAGTCTCAGAACTGTGTGGACAGAAATACAAGTATTTATGAAGGTAAAAAAGTTCCCATATATTTATTGTATCTGTGACTGCAGCTGTTTGCCTGGAGTTTTAAACAAGAGGAGAACCTGATTTATAATTAGAATATGATTACCTAAAACAATATAGACTAATATGTATGTGCAGGCTCATTAGAGCACAGTGCACCCCTAAGTCTATAGAACACAGAGAACCCCACTCCTATAGAGGATACAGTTGTAAAAAAAAACATTAACAACCTTCTTTTTTCATTATTTATAGAATGATTAAAGTACTGGAAGATGTAGACATTGAATGTGAAGTCTTCTGGCAATTGCTGCTTTAAATAGAATGATCATGTCATGAGATTACCATATAATTGCAAATATGGCCGTTAATTAAACATGAACAGTAACAGATCTCCAATAATTATCCGGTGCTGTGGCCATTTATAGAGGTAATGATAGCGGTTTATTCCACTGATGTTTTTTCTTGTTATCTCAAGTAGATAAAATAGAGCTTGTGAACAGACAATACTTTGTTTTAGAACTTTAGCTATGTTCCTCTACGTGGGGGGTTAAACAGTTTCTTAAGCCCAGTACACTCATAATGTTTTTTTTTTTTTGTTCAACCCAACAGGCTGAAGGAAATAAAACTGAGATGTTAGTGTGGCAATCATCCCTGCTGTGCCTTTTGCATTCTGAAGGGGGCCCCCCGTGATTCCCGCCAGAACACACTACTGTTTTTCCAGCTTGTCACTTGGACAAAAGTCCACTTAGACCAGCTTCAGTGGGAAAGACAACTGGACGCACTGACCGAATGTTGGCTGTTTTTTTTTTAACTTGCCGATATTTAGCCCGTGTGTACCCAGCCTTGCTCTGCTTGTGTATCAGTTCATTTCTTAAAGAGGAGTTCCACCCAAAATTGGAACTTCTGCTTAATCCATTCCTTGCCCACTTACATGCCACATTTGGCATGTAATCTTTTTTTGGGGGAGGGAGTGTGGGCTTCAGGAGTAGTGGGACTTCCTGTCCCACTTCCTCCTTCCTCCCAAGGACCGCTTAGGTGATACGTCATATCGCCTACAGCGGCCCCTCCCTGTGACAGGTCCCAGGCGATCGCCTGACCAATCACAGTGCGCAGCACCACTCGTGCATGCACAGTGAGTGCCTGGCCGTGAAGCCGAAAGCTGCCCACTCTAAGAATGAAGACACCGGCTGGAGAGGGTGGGAGAGGAGTGGAGCTCCGGCTGGCACGTCGCTGGACCGTGAAGCAGATAAGTGTCTGTTTATTAAAAGCCAGCAGCTACACTTTTTGTAGCTGCTGACTTTTAATAAACATTAAAAAAGCCTGGAACTCCCCTTTAACTTATACCTAGCATAAACTTGTGCATCAAAAAAAGCTGAATTCCAGGTACACAAACTTGTATTTTAATATATTCCATATTACCCACAAAGTAAATCCACGCGTGAGCGCTTAATGCATTCACAAATCCAGATATTTACCCTGTAAAATTAGCAGTGACTTTGCCACTGTGCTGCACATAGTCTGTGCAGAGAGCAGATGTGTAGTAGGGACCTGGAAAGCCCACAAGCTACAAGCTGCGTACATTTAACTATAAGAGGGGAGGGGACAGGACCAGTTGCACTGCACCAGGAATGAAAGCGGCAGTGACTGGTCTTCATTACAGAAAGCTTCTACACATAGGCAAAGTTTCACAACTGCACAGGTATGGAAGAAATACACAAAGCACATCAAGATTCAAGTAAGAATACACACATATCTGGTATTTACAAAATATTCACATAAAAAGTTGGTAAGGTTGAATAAAGCCATCAATCCATTCAGTTCAATGTGTTAATGCTGCGTACACCCTGTCGGAATTTCTGACAAGAAAAGTTCTATGTGAGCTTTTGGTCGGAAATTCGGACCCAAAAAAACATGCATGCTCAGAATTAATTTGACTCATGCTCAGAATCAATTAACTTAATTTTTCTCGGCTCATTGTAGTGTTGTACGTCACCGCGTTCTTGACGGTCGGAATTTCAGACAACATTTGTGTGACCGTGTGTATGCAACACAAGTTTGAGTCAAAATTCCATCTGAAAAAATTACACGGTTTTCTTGTTGGAGTTTCCGATCGTATGTACGCGGCATAAGTGTGTGTTTATGTCGATACCATTTTCCATCTAAAAGTTTTTTAAATTTATCTACACTCCCTGCTGAGGAAGTTCTAAATCCTCATCGCTCTTACAGTAAAGAACCCCTTATACAGTTTGAGATTATACCACTGTTAGTCCAACTTCAGTGTGTGGCCACGTGTCTTCGTTAGAGACCTAAGAATAAACCATTTTCTTCCAATGCTGGAGTCATTTAAAGATTTGTATATTGGAAACATATCACCTCCCTAAGCGCCCCTTCTCCAGGGGCCATTTACCATAGAGCCCAGGGGTGGTTCAACTGCGTGATTAGACTAAACTTAATTGTGCGGTCACACGCCTTAAGGTGAGAAGATTTACATAAGAGGGAGCACAAGTTTGGTGTCATGTTGAAAATTTTGGAGCACCGTCAGAATTTGATCATACTGCAAATTTTGAAAGGACTTTACTTGATGGATTATATACAAGATACACCTGAATGACTAATCATTTATATCACAAGCACATCAGCACTTTATTATTAAGTATGGTAATATCCTCTGTGTGTATATATATATATATATATATATATATATATATATATATATATATATATATATATATATATATATATAAAAGATAAGGAGGGATGGTATTTTATCGTTTAAAACAATGTTTATTAAACAGAGGTACTGACATGGTTTGGGTGCTTGCAGTACACCACTCTATGACAGGCAAATCAAAAACAATGAGATTCTATGTTCGAATGTTCCTCGCAGTAACTCGGGTTAGCTACATCCTACACCGTCCTGTCCCCTCCCCAATGCGTGTCGAGTCTGTCGACACAGGGAATGGCGTGTCTTCTTCAGGGGGACTAAGTGCCTGTGACATACATCCAGATTTTTATTTATTTTTTATTAAACAGACCTCGAGTATTTGATATGTATGTCTATCTATAGCAGATTTGTGGTTAAATCCTCGACACATGCTCGGTTTACTCGGCAAGAACCAGCAAGAAAACTGCTGGCAGAGCTTTCTTGCCGAGTAAACCGAGCGTGTGTATGAGGCTTTCAGGTTTCTCAACAAGATAACTGCTCAGAATCTAGACCAGAAAAATAGAGAACATGTTCTCTATTTTCTCGTCGTGAGATTCTCAGCAGTTTTCTTGCCGAGAAACCTGAGAGTGTGTTTACTTACCTGGTCGCCGTGGAAACCTGCACATGCTCGAAATGGCTTTGACGCATGCGCGGTAGCGTCCTAGGCATAGGTAGGGTGCATCAAGATGGCAGCGACGGCATTGAATGTGACAAGCGCATGCTCGTCATACGCAATGACGTCACCGCGTTCTTTCCTTTCAAGAGAACCGCGGTTCTTTTGAAAGGAGAGTCTGTACACTCGGGCGGCAAGAGATTCTTGCCAAGAATCGCAGCGGGAAAAACTATGTTTTTTTCCTGACGAGATTCTTGCCCGTGTGTACAGGGCTTAACACTTCTGCCTTGCAGCACTAGGGTCCTGGTTTCAGAACACAGCACCGGCCTGGAGTTTGCATGTTCTCCCTGTGCTTGTGTGGATTGCTTTCCATATTCCAAAGGCATCCAGGGAGGTTAATTTGCTCATATCGAATTTAGCCCTAGTATGTGTATATATGTATGTGAGGCAGGGACCTTAGGTTGTATACTCCTTGGGGCAGGGACTGATATGCAAGTACAATATGTAAAGCGCTGTGTAAATTTTCTGCCCTATAGAAATACCTATAATATATAATATATAATTCCTTCATTAGCACCTAAGTTGTACCTAAGTGTGGCAATTATTCTAGTATTTTTCCTCTAATCCAGGTCAGCAGTTTACAGGCTTCATCTTGCAGCAAGTATATCTAAGATCAGTACATAGCATTGTCAAGAACAGCGATATTGTTAAGAATATCAGATATTTATTGTAGCTGCGGATCTAAAACATTCAGATAGATGGGTCAGGCTTCTCTTATTTGTCATCAGGTTCAAAGTTTCTATGCTCATCTGACTTCTTTGCCCTACAACATGTCACTCATTCATCATCTATCACCTCTTGCTGTCTGTGCGCACTGTTTGCCTCGTCCTATCCGTCTATCTCTGCCATTTCACAAGGCTGAGCTCTGTGCTAACACGTTTAATCAAGAAGTTCTTTGATATCAAAAATAAACACTAACTAGAAGGTGAAACTGTCAGATTCCATCAATCTTGGTGGGAGAAAAAGCAGAGAAGAGCACAAACACAGGAGTCTCCAACACCTCTAGTAATTGCACTGGTGTTTATTGATAGCTGCATCAATTTGGCCCTGTCGGGGGTTGATTTCCCTTCCTGCTATGACTGACTGAGTGCTTGATGTACATGGCTGGACATTGTGCAGCAATTAACTGGGAGATAACTTGAGTACATAATAACACTGTTTATGAAAATTGCTTGCCGCTGTCACTCCCACTCACAAACAAATACGACTTAATAAAAAGACTAATTAACAGGAGTAAAATATTATTTGTATATTATTTTCCAACTGTAAATGGAAAAAAAAAAATCATATTTGTGTAGTAGCATTCAGGGTCAGCACATCTAGAAAACCTTGGTAAATTTCCATTGCAGTCAGTTGTTTGCGGGAGTGGTACTTCTAATCTTTTCCAGCCAATCCAGCACAGGCAAAACAAATAAAAAATAGAAAGCGGGCAGTCTTGGGCTGAAGTGGTATTTGCCACTTAGTGCAGAAGAACCATACTTCATGGTCACCTAGGCACATATAAATGATGGCATCCTTTAGTGCAAGTTCTGCCCCTTGTGTCATGGGATTATTTTAGTTAACATGAATGATAGAATGTGCTAAAAAAAAAAAAAAAACAGCACAGGGGTCTTCTTTATATGCAAAGATATTTTTCAACTGGGCAGACAACCAAGCAAAAGCAAGGAGGAATTGTTTAATGCTTTAAAAAAAAAAAAAACTTAAAAATTTTCCAACTGAATTTTGTGAATAACAGCAACTCTCAGCACCATAAAATGGCTATGTTCTTAAACAAAAACATGTCAGATACTGTCATTGAGTAATCTAATAAGTATTGGATGGATGGTGCTGGAACTTTAAGTAGATCTACTGTACCTTGGTACCATGTGAAGGCTTTGACAGAAATGTAATGGTGATATCCCAGTGGGGTGTTAAGTGATGGGTGGGCTGCTCTCATGAACTGAAGAATTAGAACAGTGGCCTTAGACTGTAGAAATGATGTGTGAGTGTGACAATTAAAGAGCCTCACCAAGGTTTAAAGTCCGAAATTAGATTTTATTCCAAACATGTGGCAGGTGCTACAGGCTTTTTTTTGGAGAGCCACACATTGTCCCCTTAGAACGGTGGTCTTAGGCAGGCCATACACGGGTCGAATTTTGAAAGCACTTTCTTTTGAAAATCAGAAAATGTGTACGTTTCGTGATCCGATGGTGCCACCATTGATTTCAAAATTCGACCAACCAAACCTTCAATTTCACCTCATGTTCCTACAGAAAATAATTTTCAAAAAAAATAAATTTCTGTAGGAACAGGGGGCCAGATTCAGGTACAAGTGCGGCGGTGTAACGTATCGTAGATGCGTTACACCGCCGCAAGTTTTCATCGCAAGTGCCTGATTCACAAAGCACTTGCGATGAAAACTACGCCGGCGGCCTCCGGCGTAAGACCGCATAATTTAAATGGGCGTGTGCCATGTAAATTAGGCACGCTCCCGCGCCGGACCTACTGCGCATGCTCCGTTTCATAACTCCCGCCGTGCTTTGCGCGAAGTGACATCATTTTTCCGAACGGTGACGCGCATAGCGTAATTTTGTATTCCTGGACGTGTTACGCAAACGACGTGAAATTTTAAATTTCGACGCGGGAACGACGGCCATACTTTAGACAGCAATACGTTTGCTGACTAAAGTTAAGGCACCAAAAACGACGACTAACTTTGCGACGGGAAACTAGACTAGCGGCGACGTAGCGAAGGCGAAAAACCATCGTGGATCGCCGTAACTCCTAATTTGCATACCCGACGCTGGTTTACAATGCGAACTCCCCCCAGCGGCGGCCGCGGTACTGCATCCTAAGATCCGACAGTGTAAAACAATTACACCTGTCGGATCTTAGGGATATCTATGCGTAACTGATTCTATGAATCAGTCGCATAGATACTCTGAGAGATACGACGGAGTATCTGAGATACTCCGTCGTATCTCCACTGTGAATCTGGCCCAGGAGGTGAAATTGAAGGTTTGGTTGGTCGAATTTTGAAATCAATGGTGGCACCATCGGATCACAAAACTTACAAATGTTATGATTTTCAAAATTCGACCATGTATGGCCTGCCTAAGGCCACCGTTCTAAGGGGACAATGTGTGGCCCTCAAAAAAAAAAGCCTGTAGCACCTGCCACATGTTTGGAATAAAATCTAATTTCGGACTCTAAACCTTGGTGAGGCTCTTCAAAACTCTGTGTTTTGAACACAGGAAAACTTGGGATGCTGCTCCAGACAATAATCCCTAAAGTGTTACTAAACCCACAACAGTAAAATCAGTCTGTATATACGGTAACACATGTTTGTTATACTCTTAACCTAAGGGGTTAATCCGCCGCATTGTGTAAAAGGCTGTTTGATCCAGTCTTATCTGATCCTCCCCTTCTTCCACTGTCCACAATCCATCTGCTGATAAGACAGAGTCATGGTGGCACTCTGCACATGCTCAGTTTGGAGTGTTTTGTAAAATAGTTTTTTTTTTTGTCTTGGGAAGGTGCATGTGATTGGTAGAGGGCCAATCAGCACTGTCCAGACAGAGGGTCAGGGGACCTGCAGTCTCATAGGACAGTCAGAATAGAATGAAAACTCCTCCTACAAGCTTTAACCAGACACTGATAGAAGTCACAAGACTGCCACGTATATACTGCTGATGGGAAAAGGTATTTAACAGTTTATATTTACTAATAAATTGCATTTTCATGTTCTGTTTATTGTAGGAGACCAGATATAGTGAATGTGGGGTCCTGGGTTTAGTAACACTTTCAACTCCAGTGACCCCTACCCAAGGGTACAGGTGGCTAAAGAGCCCATCCATTGGCTTTGTAGCATGCACTAAAATGGGAGAAACACTGTCACACAGGAACCCAGACCTGAAAAGTGAGTAAATATGACTCCACCCAGGCCATGGCCCCAATGCATTTCACTACGGGGCTTAATTATAGAGATCTGGCCTGGGTGGAGTCAGGCTGAAGCTGTCTTGTTGATTCATCTTTCGGGCCGGGTTGCTGTGCAGAAGTGTTTCTCCCTTTTTGTGCTGTGAACACTTAGCACTGATTTAGCAGCCGAGTGATCTCATGGCATTGCTGGTAAACAAAGCCTTGTGATCAGTACCAAATTGTTGATAAAGTAATTTGCTTAATTCTGACATGGTGATCAGTGGGTTTCTTGACAAGCTGCCGATGTTTTTTTTTTTTTTTCTGTTGCACTCAAGGTGCACCTAGAAAGAAATACAATACCTGTCGCCGAGAATGTGTTTCCAGCACGACGGCATCGCGCTGATTCTCAACGACATGGTGCCGACATCTCGCACTTGCTGACATTGAAAAAGCACATTCCAGCGAGTGCGTCATAGAAGCGACGGGGATCCGACTTGGATTCTCGCCAATTCTAGCCGCAGCATTTGGTATGAATCATGAGGGGGAACTCCATGCCAAATTTTAAATAAAAAACCAGCATGGGTTCCCCCCCCAGGGGCATACCAGGCCCTTAGGTCTGGTATGGATTGCAAGGAGAACCCCCTACGCTGAAAAAACAGCGTGGGGGTCCCCCCACAATCCATACCAGACCCGTATCCAAGCACGCTGCCCGGCCGGTCAGAAAGGAGTGGGGATGAGCGAGCGCCCCCTCCTGAGCCATACCAGGCCACATGCTTACACTTTTCCTCCAGGTGAATGGGTAGGGGTACAATGTACCCCATATTCATTCACCTAGGGTGGGAGGCTGGTATCTGCTGGTCCCCTTATTATGCTGCTGGGAGTCTATAGTTGCGGGGGGGGGGGATTTTGTTGTGAGAGGTACATTGTTGTTACACAAAAAGACAGAAGGGGGCAGCCCTGGGACTTTGAATGAGGTGAGAGAGTACATTGTTGTTAGGGGGATCTATTGTTGCTGGCTGAAGGGGATCTTATTTTACTGCTTTTCTTGATACCATACAAATTACTTAGCACCACAAAATGATACTTGGTTCTGTATTGTCTAAAAGGGGTGATACTGGTAGGTGGGTAGGGGATGGAACCAAGGGATGGTGCTCAGAGGTGGGTGGGGGGGGGAGAAAAGGAGTGCCTCGGAAAAGGGGAGTTCCTGCACCTATTGCCTGAGAAAAAAAGCCCTGATTATATTTATAAATTAATATTACTAGTCAACCGACATTCAAATTCTTCTATAGCCTATGGGCCGAGCATTTGACCGTAAATATACAATTGTGGCGTCGTACAGTTTAGCTGCTTATCGAATCTTCTTAGAACTTTCGACAGACACCATAAGCCTTCAATGACAGATTCAACATTTGTATGTTTTTCGTTGCTTCGTCGAATCTTCGTCGTTCATGTCGAATGGTCTACCCCAACACTGTCTCTATAATGTCAAATCTTTCCTCTCTATGTAGAATAATCTTGGACTAATAGAGTTAAGGTTAGGCACATTCGACCGCAGGTTCAATAGACACAGATTGCTATTGGCAGCGTCATGTCAAATCTTCTATCTATATCCTACTGTTGACAAAAACGAAAATAAACCGTTTTTTAATGTCGGATCTTTCGGATTTCGGATTCTGCGTTTTGTTAAAACAATAACAACAAAAAAACGAAATTCGGACGAAACAAATGCACATGTCTACTGTTAAGAGCCTTATGACTCCTGTCAACATCCCACATGTTTACCTTACAGTTCATAGCCCTAGGATGTCCAGAGATGGACAGAAAACAATATAAGAAAAAATACATCACAGTATGTAGATATTGGAGCTTGCTGCTTTTCATCTCTAACACAGCTGCCCTATGCAGTGGCTCATGAATGCTTTATAATAAATACAACCCAGGAGTGAGGTAGTTTGACTGTCAGTTCTGCTGCCCATTCAAGCATATATAAGGCCAATGAAGCTTGGCAAAGATTTATAATGTATAAAAATGTAAGTTTACTTGTTTTTATGCCCTTGTCTTTTCATTATGCTATAGGCCTGTAGCTACAAAATATAATGGCTTAAGGGATGGGCTCTGCGTACTAAATCCAGGTGCAGTGTGTACATTTATTCTATTATGGAGGTGAACAAGTTTTTCTTTATTTACTGACAGAACATTTTTTTGGAATGCAGCTGCATCTGGCACATTTAAATGAATGTTAAATTGACCTCCTTAAATATCCGAATGATTCACTCCTACACAACTGACTCCAGATGTGTCCAATGAACCTCATCCATTTATTTCTATTAGTAGCAATATTGAAAGAGCCGGTAAACATGGTCCGCTATTAAATGCTAATGCCTGTATAGTATGAGGGTCAGTGAACTCTTGTTGTGTCAATGGCTACAAGACTGAAGCTCCTTGTGGATGTACATTCATTAAAGTTAATAGAATTTGTACTGCTTGAATACACAGCATGCCCTACCTTTAGCAGAACAGCCTAGTGGCAGAATGGACAGAGTCAATGCCTTACTCATCAGGGATCTTGGGTTATCATGACTGTGGCGACATCTAAATTGATTGTATAGTATTCCTATAATAAATAGCCCCTAGATACTAGTTGACAGTCAAAAGAGATGAATTCTCATTTAATAATTTTTCACACAATAATAATAACCCAACAAATGTATCGGGCATTAATGCGGGGGACACCATTTCAAATTTCATGAACAACTTACTTTAAGAGAGATGTGCCATTTTTTTAATATCCTCAAATATAAACATGTGAAATAAATCAGCCTAATGCACAGAAACAAATGGAATCTGTGTATCAAATATTGTATAGAGATCCATTCATGATAGGGCTTATTCAAATATTATAATATATATCAAGTGGACATTTTAGCCTTAAAGTGGATGTAAACCCCAATTTTTTTTTTAAATAAAAAGTCCTTTCCTCTCTCCTTGCTTTGAGTGACAGGTTATTTACATATCTAGCTTGGACATGTTTATCATATGTTATGTTATGTTTATCATATTATGAGGTGATCCACAGTTCATTGTATATTACCAGGATGTGTTATGAGGGGGAGGGGTGGATTTCTCACTTTTTATACTGTGGATCACCTCAAACATGTCCAAGCTAGATATGTAAATAACCTGTCACTCAAAGCAATGAGAGAGGAAAGGACTTTTTATTTAGACAGGGTTTTATCTGGAAGTCTGTTAAATTTCACTGAACAATAAAAGAGGATTACTCAGAGATGGATTAACTCTGTGTGGCAAGACTGGGCACAGATGATAGGAAATCTTATACTCTACATTGTGACATTGGGTTTACCTCTACTTTAAAGTGGAACAATAGGCAAAATGTTTTTTTTTTCTTACTATTTGAATAGATTTAGGGAGGGTTATAACCCCTGCAGAGATTTCACTTCATTTCTTGTCCCATAGCCAAACAGGAAGTGAAAAAAAAATCCCTGCAAAGAAAGGGAATTCCTTGGGGACCCCCAGGCCACCAGAATTAGTGTCCCCATTGGAAGATTTCTCCTCTATTACTTTTGGGGACAACCCAAAATGTGGGATTTTCTTTCACTTTTACTTTCAATCATAGGGGTAAGAAGGACAAATAGAGAGGTCGAATCTCCCTAATGGGGGCACAGACAGCAATGTGTTTTAATGCTTCCCCGTTCTATCCAAAACGTAATCTTAGGCTTTAACAACTTCACCCCCGGAAGGTTTTACCCCCTTAATGACCAGGTAATTTTTTGCGAAATGGTGTAACTAACAATTGCAACTAACAATTGTCATGCAACGTTGTACCCAAATAAATTTGATATCAATTTTTTTCATACAAGTAGAGTTTTCTTTTGGTGGTATTTGATCTGCAGTTTTAATTTTTTGCGCTATAAACAAAAACACTGCCAATTAAAAAAAAATATATATATATATTTCTTACTTTCTGCTATAATACATATCCCCCCAAAAAAAAAAAATCTAATCTCTTCATCAATTTAGGCCAATATGTATTCTTCTACATATTTTTGGTAAAAAAAATCCCAAAAGGCTTATATTGATTGGTTTGTGCAAACGTCATAGTCTACAAACTATGGGATAGATTTATGGACTTTTACATTTTTTGGGGGGTTTTACTGGTAATGGCGGCAATCAGCGATTTTTAGCGGGACTGTGACATTGTTGTGGACAAATCTGACACTAAGTGACACTTTTTGGGGACCAGTGGCACAAATACAGTGATCGGTGCTCAAAAATAAAATGCACTGTTGCTGTATAAATGACACTGGCAGGGAAGGGGTTAACATGAGGGGACATCAAAGGGTTAAATGTGCTCCCGGAAAGTGTTTTCTAACTGTATGGGGAATGGACTGACAGGAAGAACACACAGATCCCTGTTTCTGCTTACAAGGAACAGAATATCTCTGTGTACTTCCCTGTCAGAACGGGGATCTGCCTGGATTACATAGGCAGATCCTCGTTCTGCTCCTCTGGATCTGCTGATTGGCTCCCCCCTCCGTGCATCTACAAGTCAGCAGCTACAAATACTGCAGCTTCTGACTTTTAAAATATGGACACTTACCTGTCCAGGGCGCCCGCGATGCCGGCACCTGAAGCCGATCTGTCCTTCGGCTCTCGGGTGGAGGCGCCACCATCTTGCGGCTTCACAGCCTAGTTCCATCCTGCGTAAGAGCGAGTCACGCTGTGTGTACTCACTGGCCCCTGTTGTCTTCTGGGACCTGTGTGTCTCCCAGAAGACAGCGGAGGAGGGGCCGGACATGGCGTAGATATCCACGGATACTGTGGCTATCTATGCCCAGAAGTGGGAGCAAATACCTGGCTTAGACAGGTATCTGCTCCCCCCTGAAAGGTGCCAAATGTGACACTGGAGGCGGGGGAGATTCCGAAAAGTGCAAGTTCCATTTTTGGGTGGAATTCCGCTTTAAGTGGTTAATACAAACAGAGTAAGTATCTGAATCTGACTTGGAATCAGCTTCTTGCAGTCCATATACAGCAGAGATGCGTAGCAAATGTAGTTTTTGCCCATAGAGACTGAACTAAATTCTTGCTCAATTTTACTACTTTATTGCTCAATTTTATTATAGATAATGTGAAGCTGATGATAGACAAAAGCCCAAGTTTTGTACTTGTTTTCCCTCCAGCTTTAATGACTCGGCCTCACAGTGCTTGTACAATATGCCATTTCATATAGTGTACCGTACTCATGAAGGGCGTCAGCCTTACACAAAGCTGACAGATGGAAGACACTTAGCATTGGGCACATGAATGTTATGCTCGCAGTAAAAGTTACAGCTACACTTCAGATATGTCATTTCGTAATGGCTGGCATTTCTAACTTTGCACAGAACACACTCTACTGCTACTGCTGGAAAAAGGCGAGATTTATGAATCTCCTAAGTAATGGATAGGATTACATGGAATAACACCATCACTTTACACAATAAATTACTTTTTACAGAAAAATAAGAATGTCATTGGATACCTTTTAGAAACGAACCAGTTGGTTTGTACTGCTTGCCAACTCAATTCACACGGTGGACAATCATGCATTTCATGAATACTGGATATAGGATTCACAATGTGCTAGTTCTAGTAAATAAATTGAGGAAGTAGAATGGAAATATGAGCAAAATAATAAAAGGACTTACTGTATACATTATATGATGCAGTCTGTCGCTAGCATTAACATCCGATTTTGTTCTTGTCCCCGGTAACAGAGATTTATTACCTGTAGATCCTGGCGGTAGATCTGTTATTTTTTATACTAACTCAACAGGATGACAACGCTGTTCATTCTGCGGTGAAATTACAAAGCAGCATTGTCACCCTCTGAGACAGGGTAGGCTTTAATTCTTTCCTTGATTAAGTGGTTTGCAATGTGCTGTTGATGGAAATGTATTTTAGCACTCTCTTTTTTCTGCAAATAAAATAATACAGAACAAAACAGTTTAACTATTATCATTTCATATACATGTTGTATTGAGCAAGCTGAGTAAGTGTGCTGTCCAAGGTGCTGAATATATCCCGATGTGAGCATGCTTAGAGGAACATAGCCAGATCATACTTACAATACTTTCCTGCTGAAAAGGTTGGAGGTCTTTTGAGATCTTGAAGGTATCATACAACACAGTGTGATGTTTTTACTTTCATATTGTCTTTATAGTTTTTTTTTTTACTTTATACCAATATAAAACCTTACACACTTTTGCAAAAAACACAAAACACAAGACATTCAAAAAATACACATAAATACAAGAATGGATCTATCATATAGCATATACTCCTCCTAAATTCTCCTAGGCCCTCTGAAAAAATGGGGAATGGACCCCCCCCCCAGATCATCCACCCCAAGAAAAAATAAAATACAATTTTTGATGACTTTTGTTTTTAATATCCTGCCACTACCTAAGTATGATTCTCGCCTTTTGCGGCGCTCCCACTCAGTCTCAATTCACACCTGAGTGTTTTCTTTCATATTTCCCTTTGCAAAAGCTGTAAACGCATAATTAAAATTTATGGGGCCAAAAACTCACAATCTTGCCCCAAAGAAACTCTGGTATAGCACATCACTGCACTGTAAAAACATGCAAAAACACAAAAAAAGCTTCAAAATCACCCACATACACTACTCTCAAGTTTGAATGGGGTCAAGGGGCCAGATTCACAAAAGAGATACGATGGCGTATATCCTGATACGCCGTCGTATCTCTGTTTCTATCTATGCGACTGATTCATAGAATCAGTTACGCATAGATATCCCTAAGATCCGACAGGTGTAATTGTTTTACACTGTCGGATCTTAGGATGCAGTACCGCTGCCGCCCAGGGTATGCAAATTAGGGTATGCAAATTAGGAGTTACGGCGATCCACGACGGATTTTCGCGTTTGCTACGTCGCCGCTAGTCTAGTTTCCCGTCGCAAAGTTAGTCGTCGTTTTGGGTGCCCTAACTTTACACAGCAATCGTATTGCTGTATAAAGTATGGCCGTCGTTCCCGCGTCGAAATTTAAAAATGAACGAAGTTTGCGTAAGCCGTCCGGGAATACGGAATTTCGCTACGCGCGTCGCCGTTCGAAAAATGACGTCACTGCGTGCAAAGCACGACAGGAATTGCAATCGGAGCATGCGCAGTAGGTCCGGCGTGGGAGCGCTCCTAATTTAAATGGCACACGCCCATTTGAATTGGCCCGCCTTGCGCCGGACGTCTTTACGATACACCACCGCAAGTTTCCAGGTAAGTGGTTTGTAGATCGGGCACTAAAACTGGAAACTTGCGGCGGTGTATCGTAAACGGGTTACGTTACACCGGCGCTCTTGTACGTGAATCTGGCCCACTGTCATTACCCACAGCAACATTTGGAGCATGAGGATATTTAGGTGGCTTTCATACTGCTCTGTTGCAAATACGTTTATGTGTTTTTGGTGCGTTTTCAGTGCTTTTTCACCTGTGAAAAAAGGACACGTGACTCAAAAAAACACATAAAAAACATGACGGCAGGTGAGTTTTTGGTGTGCTTTTGCCATGTTTTTTTGAATCATTTCATTTGGGGAGGTGGATTTTTGTTGCATATTTTTTTACCGGACCAAACATGCACCAAAAAAGTAGCATGCAGGACTTTTAGGGTACTTTCACACTGAGGCTGTTTTCAGGTGTTTTAGTGCTACAAATAGCGCCTGTAAAGCACCTAAAAACTGCCTCTCATGCCTCCCCAGTGTGAAAGCCTGATTGCTTTCACACTGGGGCGGTGCGCTTGCGGTATGGAAAAAAAAGTCCTGCAAGCAGCATCTTTAGGGCAGTGTGGGAGTGATGTATACACCGCTCTTACACAGCCCCTGCCCATTGGAATGAATGGGCAGCCATTCTGAAGACCCTGAAAAGCGATTCGGAAGCACTGCAACACAGGCGCTATTAACCCCTTCTTCGGGCCGCTATCAGGGGTTAAAAGCGCCCCATTAGCGACCAAAAAGCGCAGCTAAAATTACGGTAAAGTTTTGCTAAATGTAGCGGCGCTTTACCGCTAACTGACCCGCCGCCCCAGTGTGAAAGTACCCTTAAAAACACAACTGACCTGCAACTGACTGGTGTGAAGAGTTCCATAGGATTGAAAGCTCATGCATTTTTCTTCTGCTCTTGGTGAGGCAAAAAAGTATGAAAAACTGGTGATTCTGATTGAGTCCTCACAGTAATCATTAATAATCAATAACTTTTTCAGAAGGGACAAAAGACACGGGGTATACTACAGTATGGTGTCCCTGGTTGGATGTAGGTGCTCTTGTGACCACTCTAACCTAAATTTGTATCTAAGCCTGGACATCTGTGCTTCTAATGGAAAAAACGTACATATGTTGTCACCTAGATGAGTTACAGGCAACATAACATCTGGATCAGCATCTAATCCAAGTTTGTTTTCTGCATTGTAATATTTTAGAAAGTCTATGGGTGTCCACTAGCTTTATGCTGTACCTAGGTCCACCTATGTGAATGACATCCCTACATATATGTACACTGGGGTTTATAGACATCCTCGGGCCTCCGGCCGCTGGGGGGTCACTGAGGTGCCGATGCGCGTACCTGGCGGCCGCGATGTCCGCCAGGTACCCGTGATCGCCAGTCACAGAGCCAGGGACGTGGATCTCTGTGTGTAAACACAGAGATCTACGTCCTGTCAGGGAGAGGAGACCGATGGTGTGTCCCTATGTACATAGGGACACACCATCGGTCACCTCCACCAGTCAGTCCCCTCCCCCCACAATAAGAATCACCTCGCAGGGAACACATTAACCCCTTGATCGCCCTCTAATGTTAACCCCTTCCCTGCCAGTCACATTCATACAGTAATCAGTGCAGTTTTATAGCACTGTTCGCTGTATAAATGTGAATGGTCCCAAAAATGTGTCAGAAGCGTCTAATCTGTCCGCCATAATATCGTAGTCCTGACAAAAATCGCAGATAACCGCCATTACTAGTAAAAAATAAAATAAAACAAAATTTTATAATTCTATCCCCTATTTTGTAGACGCTCTAAATTTTTCCCAAACCAATCACTATACGCTTATTGTGATTTTTTTCACCAAGAATATGTAGAAGAATACATATTGGCCTAAACTGAGGGGAAACAAATGAGATATGTATTATAGCAAAAAGTAAAAAAAAATAGTTTTTTTCAAAATTGTCGCTCTTTTTTTGTTTATAGTGCAAAACCGCAGAGATGATCAAATACCACCAAAAGAAAGCTCTATTTGTGGGGAAAAAAGGACGTAAATTTTGTTTGGGAACCACGACGCACGACTGCGCAAGCGTGACAGCACTGAAAGCTGAAATTTCGCCTGGTCAGTTAGGGGGTATATGTGCCCAGTAAGCAAGTGGTTAATTAAGCGTTTACAAAAATCCTGGAAGCTGATTGGTTTCTCTGCAGAGCTGCACCAGATTTTGCACTCTCCAGTTTTAGTAAATCAACCGCACGATGACAATATATAGAGGTGCACTTAGTGTATATTCACATTCTCATTCACAACCCCAGTTTGTGAGATGCCACTTAGAGGTTAATACTAAGCAACTGTTAGCTTCAGCTTATAATAGCACCCACCGTGTTTTCTACATTTTTTGGGACAAGCTGTGTGTGAAGTGGCGCTTCTAGCGCTTGTTCTGCTCAACTAGCTGTCAGTCTCCTACAGCCTAATGAGTTGATTCAGATATTTCACACTTCAGAATATCTTGGCTCCAGTCATTACTGCACAACTAAGGAGAGAGAGGGCAGGGGAGAACAGAGAGTGGGTGCCCTGTGTGACAGCGTGTGAATCAGAGTGACATGTGGCCTTTTACAGGGAGCTCAGCATTGAGCATTCTCAATGGGTTTTCACTTCTTATTCTTATAGTGCTCTACAGAAAGGAAGGGTCTGCCCAGGCATCAGTACAGTACACAGGGGATCCGACAATGCCTATACACATATCAAATCAGGAGTGACACTAACATCACTAATATGAGTGACACTAACATCACTAACAGGAGTGACACTAACAGGAGTGACACTAACATCACTAATATGAGTGACACTAATATAAGTGACACTAACATCACTAATATGAGTGACACTAACATCACTAACAGGAGTGACACTAACAGGAGTGACACTAACATCACTAATATGAGTGACACTAACATCACTAATATGAGTGACACTAACAGGAGTGACACTAACATCACTAATATGAGTGACACTAACATCACTGACATGAGTGACACTAACATCACTAATATGAGTGACACTAACATCACTGACATGAGTGACACTAACATCACTGACATGAGTGACACTAACATCACTAACAGGAGTGACACTAACATCACTGACATGAGTGACACTAACATCACTAATATGAGTGACACTAACATCACTAATATGAGTGACACTAACATCACTAACAGGAGTGACACTAACAGGAGTGACACTAACATCACTAATATGGGTGACACTAACATCACTGACATGAGTGACACTAACATCAATAACATGAGTGATACTAACACCACTAACAGGGGTGACACTAACGTCACTTACAGGATTGACACTAACATCACTAACAGGAGTGACACTAACATCACTAATATAAGTGACACTAACATCACTAATATGAGTGACACTAACATCACTAACAGGAGTGACACTAACAGGAGTGACACTAACATCACTAATATGGGTGACACTAACATCACTGACATGAGTGACACTAACATCAATAACATGAGTGACACTAACACCACTAACAGGATTGACACTAAAATCACTAACAGGATTGACAGTTGACACTAACATCACTAACAGAAGTGACACTAACACCACTAACAGGAGTGACACTAACACAACTAACATGAGTGACACTAACACCACTAACAGGAGTGACACTAACACCACTAACAGAAGTGACACTAACACCACTAACAGGAGTGACACTAACACCACTAACAGAAGTGACATTAACACCACTAACAGGAGTGACACTAACAGGAGTGACACTAACATCACTAACTGAAGTGACACTAACACCACTAACAGGAGTGACACTGACACCACTAACAGGAGTGACACTAACACCACTAACAAGAGTGACGCTAACATCACTAACAGGAGTGGAACTAACATCACTAACAGGAGTGGAACTAACATCACTAACTGAAGTGACACTAACACCACTAACATGAGTGACACTGACACCACTAACAGGAGTGACACTAACACCACTAACAGGAGTGGAACTAACATCACTAACTGAAGTGACACTAACACCACTAACAGGAGTGACACTGACACCACTAACAGGAGTGACACGAACACCACTAACAGGAGTGACACGAACACCACTAACAGGAGTGACACTAACATCACTAACTGAAGTGACACTAACACCACTAACAGGAGTGACACTGACACCACTAACAGGAGTGACACTAACACCACTAACAGGAGTGGAACTAACATCACTAACTGAAGTGACACTAACACCACTAACAGGAGTGACACTGACACCACTAACAGGAGTGACACTAACACCGCTAACAAGAGTGACACTAACATCACTAATACAAGTGACACTAACACCACTAATATGAGTGACACTAACACCACTAACAGGAGTGACACTAACATCACTAACTGAAGTGACACTAACACCACTAACAGGAGTGACACTAACATCACTAACAGGAGTGGAACTAACATCACTAATATGAGTGACACTAACACCACTAACAGGAGTGACACTAACACCACTAACAGGAGTGACACTAACATCACTAACTGAAGTGACACTAACACCACTAACAGGAGTGACACTGACACCACTAACAGGAGTGACACTAACATCACTAACAGGAGTGGAACTAACATCACTAATATGAGTGACACTAACACCACTAACAGGAGTGACACTAACACCACTAACAGGAGTGACACTAACATCACTAACTGAAGTGACACTAACACCACTAACAGGAGTGACACTGACACCACTAACATGAGTGACACTAACACCGCTAACAAGAGTGACACTAACATCACTAACAAGAGTGACACTAACATCACTAATATGAGTGACACTAACACCACTAACAGGAGTGACACTAACATCACTAATATGAGTGACACTAACACCACTAACATGGGTGACACTAACATCACTAACAGGAGTGACACTAACAGGAGTGACACCAACAACACTAACATGAGCGACACTAACATCACTATCAGGAGTGACACTAACGTCACTAACATGAGTGACACTAACATCACTAACAGGAGTGACACTAACATCACTAATAAGAGTGACACTAACATCACTAATATGAGTGACACTAACACCACTAACAGGAGTGACACTAACATCACTAACATGGGTGACACTAACATCACTAATATGAGTGACACTAACAGGAGTGACACTAACATCACTAAGAGGAGTGACACTAACAACACTAACAAGAGAGACACTAACATCACTAATAAGAGTGACACTAACATCACTAACATGAGTGACACTAACACCACTAACACCACTAACAAGAGTGACACTAACACTACTAACAGGAGTGACACTGACACCACTAACAGGAGTGACACTAACATCACTAACAAGAGTGACACTAACATCACTAACAGGAGTGACACTAACACCACTAACGGGAGTGGCACTAACATCACTGACATGAGTGACACTAACATCACTAATATGAGTGACACTAACATCACTAACATGAGTGACACTAACATCACTAACAGGAGTGACACTAACATCACTTTGGGGGGGGGGTTAATTTTTTTGTGTCATCGCACAAAGGAGGAGATTTATTAAAACTGGTGCACACATAATCTGGTGTAGCTGTGCATAGTAACCAATCAGAAAGTGTTTAGGTTTGATGTTATATGATATATTTTGGTAAATCTAAAGGAAAATTGTACAAGCAAATTGTATAATGTATGGGCAGCCTAAGAAGCTGATTGGTTTCTATGCACAGCTGCACCAGATTCTTTGTGCACCAGTTTAGTAGATCTTCCCCAATGTATAAGCTGGCATCTTTAGGAGTGACATACTGGATGTTCACTTAGCAAACTCAATGTTCACTTACAGTGGATATAAAAAGTCTACACACCCCTGGTAAAATGTCAGGTTTCTGTGATGTAAAAAAAATGAGACAAAGATAAACCATTTCAGAACTTTTTTCACCTTTAATGTGACCTATAAACTGCACAACTCAATTGAAAAGCAAACTGAAATCTTTTTGGAGGGGGAAGTACAGTAAAACTAAAAAAACTAAAATAATGTGGTTGTATAAGTTTGCACACCCTTGTGTAACTGGGGATATAGCTATATCCAGAACTAAGTCATGTTAGTCAAACTCATGTTAAATAGGAGTCAGTACATACCCGCCATCATTTAAAGTGCCTCTGATTAACCCCAAATAAAGTTCTACTGTTCTAGTAGGTCTTTCCTGATATTTTCTTAGTCGCATCCTAGAGCAAAAGCCATGGTCTGCAGAGAGCTTCCAATACATCAGAGGAATATCATTGTTAAAAGGTATCAGTCAAGAGAAGGGTACAAAAGAATTTCCAAGGCATTAGATATACCTTGGAACACAGTGAAGTAGGGCCGAAACAACTAATCGATTAATCGGCAACTAATCGATTATGAAATTAATCGATAACAATTTTCATAATCGATTATGAAATTAATCGATAACAATTTTCATAATCGATTAATCGGCCAGTAACAAAATGGGGTTAAAACAACTAAAATTAGCCCTTTATAGTATAAAAAAGCAAATCGCTACTGTAAATATTACTTTCACTGTCCCACAGTAAAAAAAATAACCCCTTACAGTAGCGATTATTTGCTCTTTTTGTACTTATTTTGTTTTTTTTTAACCCCCATTATGCTACTAAACATCTCAGGCCTGGATCACACCTCTGTTTTTTGGTGCTTTTTGCAGAAACACACTACAGTTCATTTACATGTTTTCCTATGGGACACATTCACATCCATGATTTTTTTTCAGCTGCTGCGTATTTGGAAAGGGCAAGGACTTTTTAACGCAAAACGGTGCTATTTTTTTTTTTTTTGTTCAATATACTTCAATGGGGAAGCTGCAGAAAAGCATGGAATGTGTTTTTGTGGCAATTTGTGTTTTGTAATCTGCCCAACAACAAATTGTCCCAAAAAAATGAAAACATTTAAATTACATTTTTAAGGCCATTTTCCGATTAATCGAAACAATAATCGACCAACTAATCGATTATGAAAATAATCGTTAGTTGCAGCCCTACAGTGAAGACAGTCATCAAGTAGAGAAAATATGGCACAACAGTGACATTACCAAGAGTTGGACATCCCTCCAAAATTTATGAAAAGTAGGCATGTGCACACTGAAATATTTTGTTTCGGAATTTTGTTTTCATCCAAAAAATAAATGTATTCAGTTACTCCCGAAATTAGTTTTTATTTATTTTGTTTTGTCAAAAAATGCATTTGTCCGAATATCCGAATTAATTAAGGTCAAATCTGTCATTGAAGGCTTTTGGTGTCTGTCGAATGTTCTAAGAAGATTCGATGGAGCAGCTAAACGCTACGACGCCACAATCGTACATTTCCGGACGAATGTTCCGCCTACAAGCTATAGAAGAATTCGAATGTTGTATGACACTAGTAATAATTATATTTATAAATTATTATTACTAGTCACCCAACATTCAAATTCTTCTATAGCCTATGGGCCGAGCATTTGACCGGAAATGTATGATTGTGGCGTTGTACAGTTTAGCTGCTTGTCGAATCTTCTTAGTACTTTCGACAGACACCATAAGCCTTCAATGACAGATTTGACGTTTGTATGTTTTTCAAAGCTTCGCCGAATCTTCGTTGTTCACGTCGAATGGTCTACCCCAACACTGTCTCTTTAATGTTTAATCTTTTCTCTCTATGTCAAATCTTTACTCTCTATGTAGAATAATCTTGGACTAATAGTTTTAAGGTTAGGCACATTCGACCACAGGTTCGATAGACACAGATTGTTATTGTCAGCATCATGTCGAATCTCATATCTATATCGAACTGCTGTAGCAAGGAAAATGAAAATAACGCTTTTTTTTATGTCGAATCTTTAGGATTTTGTTTTCGTTTGTCAAAACGATAACGAAAATAGACAAAATTCGGACGAAAATGCATTCGGATGAAAACGAATGCACATGTCTAATGAAAAGAGGAGACGAAAACTGGTCAGGGAGGCTGCCAAGAGGCCTACAGCAACATTAGAGGAGCTTCAGGAATATCTGGCTGTGTGGTCCATGTGACAACAATCTCCCGTGTTCTTCATATGTCTGGGCTATGGGGTAGAGTGGCAAGACAGAAGCCTTTTCTAAGGCCCCGTACACACGGACGGACCAAACCGATGAGACTGGCCCGTCGGACCGTTTTCATCGGTTCACCTCTGAAGTGGCCGTACGGCCTGATATGTGTACACACCATCAGTCCAAAAGCCGATCGGGTCAGAACGCGGTGACGTTAAACACATGACGTGCTGAATAAAACGAAGTTCAATGCTTCCAAGCATGCGTCAACTTGATTCTGAGCATGCGCGGGTTTTGAACCGATGCTTTTCTGAACTAACCATCGGTTTTGTCCGATGGGGCAGCGGTCCATCGGTTCGGTTTTGAAGCATGTTTAAAAATTTTGGACCGAAGGAAACCAGACCGATGGGCTATACACACGGTCGGTTTGGTCCGATGAAAATGAACTTCGGTTCATTCTCATCGGACCAAACGGACCGTGTGTACGCGGCCTTACAAAGAAAAACATCCAAGCCTGGCCACATATTGCAAAAACACATCTGAGGTCTCCCAAAAGCACGTGGGAAAATGTCTTATGGTCTGGAGAAACCAAGGTTGAACTTTATGCCCATAATTCCAAAAGATATGTTTGGTGCAAAAACAACTGCACATCACCAAAAGTGGCCAGCTTGCTAGTCTGCAGATCTCTCTAATGTACTTTTTTGTGTCCTCAGTTAACTTTGCAGTGATCAGATCCTGTCAGTTTTTCTCATGAGCCTTTGAAGTTTTGTTTTTTTATATATATTTGATGTTGTTCTAGCAGGAGGTGGCACTTGAGCCTAAAGTGCTTTAAAATAAACCTAAGACGGAAGATGGGAATTAAAGTCGATAGATGCACTCAATAATGTTGAAAAGGTGGACTTTGCAGAAGGGCTATTCTACTTCACTTAGATGACCTGACATTAACAGGAACTAACCGCCTACAGGCAGAAAATGTAGTTTGTGGACTGCACACGTATTTCTGTATGAATGCCTTATATTACTGTATATATGTGTGTGTATATACATATAAACAAGGAATAATTGTGGTACTTACAGGTCTTGCAGGAGAAGAATTAAATTAAAGAGCAAAGCCTTTATCCTGTCCTTAGCATGTGAGTGCTTCACATCTTACTTGTTTATCTACTGATTTACCTGAATGTAGTGCACCCAGGTGGATCTTCATATCTAGATATACAGTATCTATATATATATATATATATATATATTTCTATCCTGAACCCATTTCCTCTTTCCTCTTTGCTCCTTATACTCTCGCAATACGATGTAAACAGCTCAAGCAGAATATTCAGCAACAGCAAGGAAGTAAATAAAGCCATAGCAGATCGATATACTGCTAATAAAAATTGCCAATAGTACTCGGGTGGTAATTGTCATAAAAAGAGAAGAAAACTGCCCATGGCGTGTAGTACATTTTAAAATTACTTTTCTTGCATTAAAAAAATATACACTTTGCATATAAGTAGACACCTGCATAGAGTGTATTGCGCATATGACAACACAGAGTGGTGAACTTCCGGTCTCAGCCACGATCAGACGTGACGTCACCTGGCCCTGGCCAACGCGTTACGTCACAGATCACGTGACTTACTCAGGGATTGTACTGTCTATTTACCATTTTCTTGATTCTTTATATATGGAGACACATATAACCAGTTTGGGCAGCTTCTCTCTGTTTCACTTTGATTTTGTTTTGATGTATAGTTTTTTGGGGAGCATTCGGGAGTGGTAGCACATAAGTATATGTGCACGTAGTCGCCTTTCAGACAGATTACAGAGATTACAGAGGTTGAATGTCTTAAAGTACTTTATCTCTATCTATCTATCTATCTATCTATCTATCTATCTATCTATCTATCTATCTATCTATCTATCTATCTATCTATCTATCTATCTATCTATCTATCTATCTATCTATCTATCTATCTATCATCAATCATTCTATCTATGTATATTACTATATAATATACTGTTAATGCTATATATTGTTTTTCTTGTTTTAATGCAGTCATATGTCCACTCAGCCTCTTACTGCAGGGCTGTTAGGCAAAATCTGTCTATTTTTGCAAAACTGCAATAGAAGAGAAGTGCCCATGTGACTAGGGCTCCCAGCGGATCTATAGGGATGAACTTGGGGGTGGGGGAGAACAAATATCCTGCAAAATGCTGTCAGCCTTGCAAAGGAAATGCTGCAAAAGGGGATCAACAGGAGAAAGTTGGGGATGGGAACAGACAACAATAAAATGTTGAGGAAAGTACTGTTGACACTAATAAAAATAGATTTTGCCTGGACATACACTAGGTTAGTCGAGTGTTATGTTCTGTATAACATGTTATGCTCTGTATTACACATGCCCTCTGGTGTGTAGTATGAAGTGGCAGTGCAATGCATTGGTAAAACGCATTGCACTGTTTACCTTTTTTTTTACATGATCTAAAATGTCACAAAATGTAATTTCATTTAACTTTATGCATAGCAGTGCTTTGTGGAAGAGTGCGTTGCAACATGCTGTACTGCCAAAAAATGCATCCTATCCTATTATTTTCCTACGCACACCAGCACAGTGCATCGCACTGAAACAATAGGGCATAAGGCAAATAGCTTCCTCCATGTATTGGGATAGCGTTGGGCAATTCTGCCCAATGCAATCCCATGAATATGCTGTGAACAGGGCCAATCCTAGGGTCACAGACGCCTGGGTGAAGAAATATTTCTGGCGCCCCCACATGGGCGTGGTCATCGTACCAACTCCTCCCCTTTTAAAATGTTTCTATGGCAATGACTCAAACACAGAGATGCTCCCCTAACACGGACAAGGAGAACACGTCAGGCACGGACCACCCCCTAGCGATGTCACTGCACGGCTGGTCTCTCTCCACACAGAGACAGCCGCTGCTTCGCTCTCCTCCTCTGACAGGAGGAGGGAGGGGGGACTGGCTTGGGCAGGAAAAACAGTGGCGGCGGCGAGAGTCACCTCTGGACACGGACAAGGAGAGGAGGATTGAGGGGAGCACTCTGGCACTACAGTGCCCACACCTCTGCGGCGCCTGGGTGCACTGCACCCCACGCACCTGCCTAGGATCAGCCCTGGCTGTGAATAATGCTGCGTACACACGATCGGAAATTCTGACAAGAAAACTGTGGATTTTTTTTCCGACTGAATTTTGGCTCAAACTTGTGTTGCATACACACGGTCACACAAAATTCCGACCGCCAAGAACGCTGTGACGTACAACACTACAACAAACCAAGGAAAATGAAGTTCAATGATTCCAAGCATGCGGCAAATTGATTCTGAGCATGCGTGTTTTTTTTTTTTTGCGCGTCGGAATTGCATACAGACGAGAACTTTTCGAGAACCAGCTCTCAAATTTTTGCTGTCGGAAATCCCGACAGAAAAGGTCAGATGGGGCCTACACACTGTCGGAATTTGCGACCAAAAGCTCACTGAACTTTTCTTGTCGGAAATTCTGACCGTGTGTACGCGGCATAAGCCCTAATAGCTTACTAATAGTTAATGGACACACAGTTGTGTGATATCCAGATGACATTATTGATTGCACACCTTACCATGGATATGCACAGAGCAGGATTTTAGGATAGATGTATATCATCGTTGCATTTCTACCTTCCATTGTGCAGAGATACACCACACAGCACTCGCTGTAGTGGTGTTGGGCAGCCTGGGGACATGTGCTCTGTCTATAATAAAAGCCAACCACTGCAGATGGCATTAATTCAGTCATTCCCCAAATCTCTACCAAGTGACTAAAGTGTTTTGTACAGAGGCTATTTGTGTAACCAGAAATCATCGCTATGACATTTAAAGACTCTTTCAATCTCTGTAACATATGCTAAAAAGCCATTTTTATAACTTCTCCCTTTTTATAGCATAATCACCTCCTCTTTTATTCTCTGTGAGAAAGACAAGGCATTAAGGAAGACTGCATTATGTAAGAGGATCCCAGAGTGCATTTCACCGGCGCTAATTACCGTGACATCTTTTAAAGCATGGGGCGAAAATTTACCTGCGAACGTGACATAGGTAAAAAGTAACATAAACCTGCAGCTTAAAGGAAATCTGCCATGGAATAAATGCAAGGGATGGCTTTGTTGACAACATTCTGCAAATGCTACTGACCTGGCTGTTTTTCTTTAGCATTTTCTGAGTCGCTGGTCTGGAGATTGAGAAACACAGAAAAAAGTCGGCCATAGCTGCCTAAGTATTTCTTCCTGTTGGTTTCCTTTCGCTACTGAATTTCCACTTTTGTTAATAATTAATTCATGATTTAAAAAAAAAAAAATTCTTTAAGCTTAAAGTGGTTGTAAACAGCCTCCTAAAACACAAATTTTACTCAGCATTTTTTAGTTCTACCAGGTAGGGGTTGGGGATCTGATGTCACACACCGCAGAGAATGGATCAGAGAGTTCAGTGTAATCTGAGACCTGAGTGTAGGGAAAAGACACTCCTCCTCTACACATTATCAAAAGAAAACATGAACAGCTGTCAATCACCTAATGTGTGCTGGAGGGATGATGGGGCCATCTGGATAACCTGTCATAAGTGACTCATGCAGATAACAGAAGGAAGAAATAGCATATGGAAATCACACTGGGTGCTTTGGATAGAGGCTAGTACACACTATAGAGAGATATGCTTTGTTAATTTTTTATTTCAGAGGTTTACCACTTTAAGTCGTCATTCACATGGGCACTGTGGTCCATACAGTGTCAATGAGAACCTATTTTACTCGACTTATGTGACAATTTCACACTGTGTCTATATATCTGCTTCACTCCTATAGAGAAGTATTAGCTATATACATGCATCTCCAGGTGGTTCAAGCCGTTTAAACATGCTGCAGGGGCCAACACACCTGTGAGTGAGCCCTAACTCCAGTCAAAACTATTTTGGTTTAGCTATAGAAGGGAAGGGTTAGAACCTCTGTCAAGTTTAATTGCCATTTGTGTCCCTACTTAAGAGATTTCACCTCACTTCCTGTGAGCATTGGGTGACTCAAGCATGCAACGCCCCTGGAAGTTTCAAATGCCAATGAGACTGATGGAGTTTGCAGCGCCGGAGTGCAGGGAAAGGTAGAGGACACAGACCATCAGGAAAGTCAGTATATTACCTCTTCTATTACAGGGGAGAGAAGGGGTTTCTTTAAAACGTAAACTTTCTGCACACTAATGCCCCGTACACGCAATCAAAATTTCCATCGGGATAAACTATGACGGATTTTTTTGTCAGAATTCCGTTCAAGCTGTCTTGCATACAAACTGTCACACCAAATTCCGACCGTCCAAAACACAGTGACATACAACACTACGACGAGCCGAGAAAAAGTTTAATGCTTCCGAGCATGCGTCAACTTGATTCTGAGCATGCATGTTTTTTCTCTGTTGGAGTTCCATAAAGACGAACAGAATTTCCGATATACATTTTTTCTTCGGAATAAAAGAGAATATGTTCTCTTTCTAAGTCCGTCGTAATTTCCGATGGAAAAACACTGATGGGGCACACACACGGTTGGAATATCCGATTAAAAAATTCCGTCTGACTTTTATCCATCAGAAATTCCGATCGTGTGTACAAGGCATTAGTCTCCATCTTTTGACAAACTAAGAGATCTGGTATTATTCCTGAGTCCTGACAAAGGGGGCCTTAGTGCTCCAAAACCTTGCATTGTTAGAGTATATGTTTAACGGTATCACTGGCATTACCTTTGAACCTTTTTTTAACCTAAGGGAAATTTTTAAGCTTTAGCTTATATGACGTTTGTGAAAATCACCATTCAGCGAAGTACACTGGGGCCAATGGCAATGGTTAAATTAAATGATTAGTTCACCTTTAGATACTTTAACTAAAAAGGTCCCTCTGCATTAGATTGTCCGTAGAGTGGAACCTATTGCAAGAAGTGGAGTCCCACTGGTGCACTTGTTCCTCGGCCACGTTTGTTTGGGCGGGAGTACTGATTTTTAGCAGTATCTATTCCAACTTCAGCAATCCTCACCTAGGTGAGGATAAAGGCCCGTACACACAACCGTATGTATGCTCCATCAGACAAAGTTTTTCGCTTTTTCATCGGACAAATGTTCGCTGTGTTAACAGACAAACTTTCCGGCAACACATGTCCTACATCGGCTAATCCGACAAGTCCATCGGTCTAAAGTCCAAAGTACAAACATGCATGCTCAGAACTAGGAATAAGCCAAACACCCCCGCGTTCGGTTCGCACCAGAACGTTCGAACAGACCGAACGTTCGCGCAAACATTTAGAACCCCATTGAAGTCTATGGGACTCGAACGTTCGAATTCAAAAGTGCTCATTTTAAAGACCAATATTCAAGTTATTGTTGGAAAATGTCTTTGAGAACCCGGGTCTTGCCCCAGGGAACATGTATCAATGTAAAAAAAAAACTTTTAAAAACTGTAGTTTTTTCTGGAGCAGCAATTGATGCTTAAAGTGAAAAGAAAAATCCTTTAAATATCGTACCTGCTGGGTGTCTATAGTAGTGGCACGTGTTTAGAAATGTCCCTGCACAACATGAGATTTCTCTCAGAAAAAAGTAATTTAATACTGCTTGTGGCTTTAATGTAATGTTTGGTCCCTGCAATATGGATAAAAATCATTGAAAAAAATAGCATGAGTTTCCCCGCCACCACTCATCCCAGGTCATTACAAGACCCAGTGCCGATCCTGACCTCCCTGGGGCCCGAAGCAAAATGACATGGCACATTAAAAATGAGAATCGGGGGGGCGCTGACGAAAGTGACATGTCACATTAAAGAAAGTTGAGAAGCGGGGGGAGGGGTGTTCTGCTGTCGTAAATGACTCCGTTTAGAAGCGGGGTGAGGGTGCGAAAATGACTTCTCACCAGGCGGTGCCTCTAGTAATTTGGGGGCCCTTTGCAGCTTTGCGGGGCCCGAAGCGGCTTGCATAATGAGCCTATAGCGAGGATCGGCCCTGACAAAACCTTTTGGGCCTATATACTTTGAACAGCAGTATACAGGCGTTGCAAACAAGACAAGGACTGTAGGTTTGTTAAGTAGAAATAAAATAAATAGCACACGTGCGTTTATGTGCAATTAAATAGCACACGTGCAGTAACAGCAACTATGTTTATGTGCAAATAAATAGCACACGTGCAGTAACAGCAACTGCGTTTTTGGGCAAATAAACAGCACACGTGCAGTAACAGCAACTGCGTTTATGGGCAAATAAACAGCACACGTGCAGTAACAGCAACTGCGTTTATGTGCAATTAAACAGCACACGTGCAGTAACAGCAACTACGTTTAGACAACAATAGCAGACGTTGCCCAAAGGGTGGCGGTAAAGAGCAGAAAAGCCACGTAGAACGTCTATTACGTCACTACGTTCGTGTTTGTTGGCTGAAAAAGTCCTGCCGTGTGTATGCATACCAAGTTCACGGCCAACGCCCATTCGGAGCAAAATCCACGGAAAAGTCAGATGGAAGTCCGATCGTGTGTATGAGGCTTTAGATATAGTTGCTACATTCGTTTTAAATTTTTCAGGCTACAAACATTTTAAGCAAGCCCAGACAATATCTGTTGACCTTGTCAGAAAAACAGTGTTCTTTTCACTTTCTTTAAAAAGAACTGGGAGTAAAATCATTATCTTTCTTGTGTAAACTACTAATCTCAGTCTCAATGGCAACTATGGCTTCCTCCTTAGATACAGTGAAGATGTGAGCTACCCAGGGACTGGAAGTGAGTTAATCACAGAATTAATCATTGATACTAAGTCTGTCTACTGCAGCCCTCAAAATTTCACTAGCCTACTCGCATTTTGCGAGTGAAAAATGAGGGCTGGCGAAGAGCTGGGCTGCCTGGGAGAGGGGGGGGGAGCAGACGTTCTCCCAGCGTTGTGGAAGAGGAGTTGCTAGCTGCAGTGTTCGGAGAGAGCTCTCTCTCATACAGTGTGTGGTGACAGTTCCCCCCTCCCTCCCCCTTCTCTCTGCACAGGGAGACCAGTGAGAGAGCTGGTCAGTTTCTCCTCCTGTGTTGTGAACTTGTGACCCCAGTGCACATGGATGATGGAGCCTCAGATCGTGGCGGATCGTGGCTTCAGCAGCAGACACAGCTACTGTGTACATTCTGTCTTCTTGCCCCTCCAGCCAGGTCAGATATAAATACGATCCTCACTGTGTCTCCTTGCAAACCTCATGCCATGGCTTATCTGTGCTCCAGCTTTCCCACTTTGTTTCTGCTATCTCTTTGTTATCTGGAATAAAGACTCTGTAGTAATTAACCCTCTGTGTCCTTGCTAGAAGAGAACTGTGCTTTTCTTCTCTGCTTCAGCCCAGGTTCACACCAGTGCGATTAGAGACGTCGCATGCGATTTGCACCTGTGGTGCCGATCGCATGCGATGTCTGTGAGATGCCACCGCAGCCATACAATTGTATGGCTGAACTCGCATTGGATTGGTACAGAAAAAAATCGCAGGGACTTGTTTTTCCCACAATAGAATCAAATCACATGAGTGTTCTCACCTATACAATCTGATTCCTGTGCGAGTTAACAGTTCACACTGCGATCAGTGAACTAAAGTGTGGGTGTCGTTAACAATGTATTGACACCCGCAGCGGTTCGCAGAGGGCCACGTGAACTGCCCACAGAAGAGATACGATGCGGCAACCGGCGCTGGAATCGCACTGGTTCCCGCATCAGTGTGAACCCAGGCTTAATTAACACATGCACACTGCTGCTTACCTAAATGGTTAAAGCTGCACTCACACCTGAGCGTATTTTTCAGACAGAACGTCACATGTTTTTACCACGTTTTTTGCCCCGATTTTGTACAGGTCAAAAGGTCATTCTATTTTAATAGAGTAGAACGGCTGGTACTGGTACTCTTATAGGCAGTACCAGTGGGGAAGCTAGACAATATTTCACCCGGGACAAAGAATCAGTTAGGTGCCCCCCTTATGGGACAAGATTAGGCAGAAGTGAGAAACTCCCAGGCCATAGCTGTTGAATCAGCTGTCTGTCCCCTCCCCCATGCTCCTCTGGTCCTCATCTTGCTTCTCTGCCCCCCCCTCCCCCAGGTGAGCGATGTGGGGAGGGAGAGGAGGTGAGCGCTGGGGGAAGGGAGAGACAGAGGAGCAGAGGGGGGCGGCGGTCCGCTGTCACTGAAGCCATCCCACTGAGCCATCAGCCCACCGGGAAACTCCCTGTAGTCACAATGGCCAGTTCATCCCTGCTCTCAGCCATAGCTCTAAAAACAAATCCGATTAATTTCAAAGGCCCCTGTTCACATCTGAGCGTTCTGTCACCTAAAGTGTAATTTCATGATATAATTTTTGAGGGCGTGATTAGAGGCGGTGCAGGGTAGGGGTTGGGCAGGGCAACTGGTGGCGAGTAACCCTTGAGGCCTGGCTAGTAGCTCAGGACTTGAAATTTTGAGCCCTGGTCTACTGTATCTAGATTATACCACGTATCGGGTAAAAGGTATAAGATTAAATGGTTCTGCCTGGAATTTCACTACTTCTAAAGGTCTAAGAAATGTCTGATCGCTATAAGGTTAATGGAGTTATGTGTCCATTGATAATACACTTAAGGCTTTGTAAATTCTAAATACAGCCTTGATTTTCCAGCATTATAGTTGAAGAATGCTAAACAACCATTATTATGCGATAAGAAAATGCAAGGCTGTTCTTTAGTTGCTGGCTTATGCACTGCCTTGAAGTTACAAAGGCAAAGAAAAAAGAAATAAAGACTGGTAAATAAGAGTGCCTGGAAATAAACAAAATTAGTGCACTAAGGTAAAATGCAGACATAAAGCTGGGAACCTTATGACCTTAATAAATGACGAATAGCATAGTGTATGTGAAGGTATGTGTGTGTAGAGGAATACAGCAGAGGTACAGAACACTATACAAAGCAGTTGCTTCTACAAAAGAACATCCCCTACGTGAATGTGGTTGGAATTGTAGCAGAAGAAGCTGTGTGTTCACTATATTTTCTGAAGTTTATATTTATCTGTAGTGCTGTAGTGCCTGGCTGTAGTGCCTGGTTACTTCCAAGTACCGGTGCTTTGTTAAATTTAGAGGGGGATCAGAGAGTTAATTGACTCTAAACTAATTAATATGCTCAAAATTGGGTCTCTGTTTCAGCTTGGTGCTGTGCTGTGGGCTTAGCAGGGAGCTGGTCCTGTTACAAAACACCTCTGAGAGTCTCTGCCTATGATGAGAGGGTGTGTGCACCTTTCCTCCAATCATAAATGTTAGCTATCTTGACTGAATGCTCAGACATCACACTCTGCGTTAAACAGGAAGAGAAAATCTCCTAACACGATCTGAACTTTCAAAACAGTATATAAATATGAAGACAGCAGATATACATGTAAAACCTACAGTATGTAGGTAAATTTGGTTCACCCCTGTGTATCATCTGAGGCTGTTCGCTTCACTGGGTGTATGGAGGGTTTACATTCACTTTAAGCTGGCCATAGATGCTGAGGTGGCCAAAATTCAAACCATGTATGGGTAGGCTCAGGGCCGGATTTGCTCTCCCTGCCGCCCCAAGGCCAGGTTCCGCAATGCACCCCCTCCCCACCAACCAAACTACCCCCACCCCCCAAATCAACAGAGAATGGCAACCGGATGGCAGGGGCGGCACGGTTAGTTCAAATATTTTTTGTTTCTTTTTTTTTTACTTTTTAATCACTTTTTTTATTTTTATTTATTTGTAGCTTTTCATTTACTTTCCTATTATTGTATAATTTTCTTATTATTTTTAATATTATTTTTCTTATTCTTTACTTTTTAATTACTTTTTTATTTTATTAATTTAATTATTATTTCTTAGTATTTCCCCCACACTACATTTAGTCCTGCTAGAAAGCAACTTACCGCCATTAACTGTATGTTCCGGGCGACTCCATGCTGCTGCCGCCCCTTGGCACCCTGCCGCCCCGAGGCCTGGCCTTGGTGGCCTTGTGGGAAATCCGGGCCTGGGTAGGCTGATTGTACCCCTGTTGGATTTTTCACGCGATTATTGCCATTAGCTTTAGCAATAAACACCCCCCCCCCCCCGGCGGGAGAACACAATAGCTCCACGATAGGGATTCCCCCATTAACACTGACTGTTTTCATGGAGAATCATGAGATTTTCTTTCCAGCAACGGTTGCAGTAAAGAAATATGCACCATCTATGACCAGCTTTCCACCCCATCTGAGATAACATAGCATGGAAAATGCAAGGATCTATTATCTCCCACTAAAGAGGGTTGAGTAGGCCAAAAAATGTTTGCTTACAGTAGATAAGATAGGATTATTCAGTGTTTTAATAGGAATTTCCAACACTAAAGCTAACTTAGCAAAAAGAGCTGTGTGTGACTAATGATGTACATGGCAATTAAATGCCGCTCATCTTAAACGTGATTAGGCTATTGACTAGTAAGAAGGGCCACCAATGTGATGGTTGATAATCCTATTACAGTGACAAGCTGTGACAAAGTATAATCAGGTGTATGCCGTCTTGCCAGAGAACAGAGGTTAGAAGAGGATCCATTTGTCTGGCAAGTATCTTAGCTCTTCCGATATCAACAGCTCAACCAAGACAAACACGTCCCTCTGGATGAAAGCGAGCCGCTTGCCAGTGCTGAGATCCTCAGAACTAAGCCAGCTATAAAAGCATATATTTCATAATATAGATCTGCAGCGAGAGTTATAATTAAAACTATTCCTGGTATAATGTTCGGTTGTCAGCTATCTGCAGGAATAAAATGCTCACTGGATGCTGCTTGAATTGTTATTTATAGCCAGCGGAATAGAGGGTGAGAATGTAGGAGGGAGAATCGGGATGAAGCTTCATTGCTGAGGTCAAATTAAACCCTTTGGCCCCTGTGGCCCATCCAATAAATCTAAGTAGGCAAGTCCAAATCTATCTTGACCCCTTTTTTTAAAAGATAAAAGCTCTGATTATTATAGGATGCAGATTTTCATGAAATCTCACATTCTAAGGCCCCTTTCACACTGAGGCGGTTTGCAGGCGCTATTGTGCTAAAAATAGCACCTGCAAACTGACCCTAAACAGCGACTGCTGTTTCTCCAGTGTGAAATCCCAAGGGCTTTCACACTGAAGCGGTGCGCTAGCAGGACTGCTACAAAAGTCCTGCTAGCAGCATCTTTGGAGCGGTGAGAGGAGCGGTGTGCTTACCGCTCCTCCACTGCTCCTTCCCATTAAAAGCAATGGGAAACTGCGGCTATACCGCCCGCAATGCGCCTCTGCAGAGGCGCATTGCGGGCAGTATTAACCCTTTTTCGGGCACTAGTGGGGGTTAAAACCGCACCGCTAGCGGCCGAATACTGCCGCAATTTCGACGGTATATCGCCGCTAAAAATAGTGGCGCTATACCACCACCGCACCTCCTGCCCCAGTGTGAAAGGGGCCTAACTGAGCTCCCTTCTATTGTTTTGTCTTTTCCTGCATGTTGGTGGGTGGGAAGCTCAAGATCAAGTTAGTTCTACAACAGGTCACCTATTCACGACATTATCTCTCAGGCCTCGTACACACGACCGTTTTCTTCGACAAAATCCATCAAGAAACTTGGTGGCAGAGCTTTTTTGCCAAGAAAAACGGTCGTGTGTATGTTTTTCGTCGAGAAAACTGTTGTGGATCTCAACAAGAAAAAAAGAGAACAAGTTCTCTTTTTCCTCATCGGGAGTCTCAATTTTCTCATCGTGTATCTCGTTGGGTTGGTTTACGACGAGAAACACGTTAGTGTGTATGTATGAGACGGGAGCGCACCTTCGGTAAAAGTAGGGTTTGTAATGGAGATAGCACATTCGTCATGCCGTAACAGACTGAAAAGCGCGAATCGTCTCTCACCAAACTTTTACTTAACACGCAGTAACATGAGATTGGCAAAAGCAGCCCCAAGGGTGGCGCCAATGGATTAGAACTTCCCCTTTATGGTGCCGTCGTATGTGTTGTACGTCACCGCGTTTGAGAACGACAAGATTTTGTCTTGATAGTGTGTATGCAAAGAAAGCTTGACAAGATTCTCGACAAGCCTGACAAGGAACTCGCCAAGGAAAACGATGTTTCTTTTACGACGAGTTTCTCGGTCATGTGTACGAGGAAACCGGTTGTGTGTACATTTTTTGATGAGGAAACTGTCGAGGATCCCGTTGAGACAAAAAGCGAGCATGTCTTCTTTTTCCTCGACGGGAATGGAGAAACTTGCCTTGTTGAGTTCCTCGACAGCCTAACAAGGAACTTGACGAGGAAAACGATGTGTTTCGCCCGTCGAGTTCTTCGGTCATGTGTACGAGGCTTTACACATAACCAATAATTCAGTTTTGCTGGCGAAGAGTGACATAGCTCTGAAAAGACTCATGTAGCTGCATGGGGGTGAATAAACATCAAGGCTGTAAAGATAAGGATAGCAATTAAGTATTTCCTTACTGATTAAAGGGTAACCCCACTTTCGTGGGGGGGGGGGGGGATTGTAATTGTAATTGAATGTTATTAAAAATTACCTTTCCTTTTCAATCTGCAGCTCTGTAATTTTCTGTAAAGTACAATGCATTATGGCAACCTGTAGGTGTTCTCTACACAGAATGTGTACAGAATTCCCCCCAGAAACATAATTTCCTGCTTGTGTGATTGGCTCACTGATTTTCCCAGAAGTCTGCTCTAAGATACAAGTCAGATTTCAGGCATCCCGTGCAACAAAAAATTCCTTTTTGGTGAGATACTCCCAATAGGAAATCACATCTAAAGGGAAGCAGACCTTGCAATTTTCCTCATTAAAACCCTGCAGGTGCAGCAGTGCAGCAGCTGATTGATAATTTTAAAACCACTCCTATTAAATTTGCATACCACATAGACAAACACACAGGGATTTCTTCAGAATGACAAAAGGTAGGTATCTGCAACACAGTTTGTTAACCGCTTCAGCCCGGAAACATTTACCTCTCTCCTGACCAGAGCACTTTTTACAATTTGGCACTGCGTCGCTTTAACTGTCAATTTCGCGGTCGTGCAACACTGTACCCCAAAAAAAGTGCATCTTTTTTTCCCCCCACAAATAGAGATTTCTTTTGGTGGTATTTGATCACTTCTGTGTTTTTTTTTTTCTTTTTGCGCTATAGAACAAAAGAACAGCGACAATTTAAAAAAACACAATATATTTACTTTTTGCTATAATAAATATCCCCAAATTATTTTCAAAAAAACAATTTCTTTCCTCAGTTTAGGCCGATACATATTCTTCTACATATTTTTGGTAAAAAAAATCGCAATAAACGTATATTGATTGGTTTGCACAAAAGTTATAGCGTCTCCAATACAGGGGATAGAATTATTGTATTTTTTTTTTACAATTTATTTTTTAGTAATAGTAGTAGTGTCGCTTCAGCCCGGAAACATTTACCTCTCTCCTGACCAGAGCACTTTTTACAATTTGGCACTGCGTCGCTTTAACTGTCAATTTCGCGGTCGTGCAACACTGTACCCCAAAAAAAGTGCATCTTTTTTTCCCCCCACAAATAGAGATTTCTTTTGGTGGTATTTGATCACTTCTGTGTTTTTTTTTTTCTTTTTGCGCTATAGAACAAAAGAACAGCGACAATTTAAAAAAACACAATATATTTACTTTTTGCTATAATAAATATCCCCAAATTATTTTCAAAAAAACAATTTCTTTCCTCAGTTTAGGCCGATACATATTCTTCTACATATTTTTGGTAAAAAAAATCGCAATAAACGTATATTGATTGGTTTGCACAAAAGTTATAGCGTCTCCAATACAGGGGATAGAATTATTGTATTTTTTTTTTACAATTTATTTTTTAGTAATAGTAGTAGTGTCTCTGATCTGCGATTTTTATCGGGACTGCGACATTATGGCAGACACATCAGACACTTTTGACACATTTTTGGAACCATTGTCATTTTTACAGCCATCAGTGCTATAAAAATGCACTGATTATTGTAAAAATGTCACTGGCAGTGAAGGAGTTAACACTAGGGGCCGATCAAGGGGTTAATTATGTTCCCTAAAGTGTGTCCTAACTGAAGGGGGATGGGACTGACACTAGGGGAAATGACAGATCGCTGTTCATACTTTGTATGAACATACGGTCAGTCACTTCTCCATCTGAAAGAACCGGAAACTGTGTGTTTACACACACAGCTCCCGGTTCTCGCTCTGTCACGAGCGATTGCGGGTGCACGGCGGTCATCGCCTCTGGCGGCGCGCCCGTGCCCCTAGTGGCCACAGGACGAAATTAAGTTATATAACATGATTTCACCCAGCAGAGCCAACCTGCCGCAGCAAAACTGTGGCGGCTGGTCATCAAGTGGTTAAAGAGGAAGTAAACCCTGATGGATTTTACTTCCTCTTTATTTCCCTGCAAAGGTAAAGCATAATGGGCTACTATGCATCACGTAGTAGCCCATTAAGGGTCACTTACCTGAAACCAAAACCTGCAATGTCACTGCTGTCCCCACTGGCAGCGAGAGTCCATCTTCACCCCTCTTCCTTCAGGGGCCACGAACTCCATCTCTGTGACTGGCCGGAGTCGCGTGAAGTCACTCCTGCCAGTCACGTCATGCCCCTTTTAGAAGTGCACATGCACCGTAGACATCGTAGTCAACAGCTGACTCACAAAGCTCCACCTATAACCACAATATCAGTTTTTGGGTGGACTTGCCCTTTAATTTGCATATCAGCATATATACAATACAATAATATTGTGTTATTATTTAAAATTGCCATATTATAATCACTTGAATTGTATAATTCAATGGCTACCTAGAACATATAGGGGCAGATCCACAAAAGCATTAACTTTCCCACGTCGTATCTTTGTTTTGTATCCACAAAACAAGATACAACGGCATCTCGGGTCGATCGGACAGGCGTACATCTTAGTACGCCGTCGGATCTAAGCTTCAATTTTTCGGCGTCCGCTAGGTGGCGTTTCCGTCGAAATCCGCGTTGAGTATGCAAATTAGCTAGTTGCGGCGATCCACTAACGTACGTCCGCCCGGCGCATTTTCTTACGTCGTTTGCGTTCGGCTTTTTCCGGCGTATAGTTACAGCTGCTGTTATGAGGCGTACTCAATGTTAAGTATGGCCGTCCTTCCCGCGTAGAAATTTGAAATTTTTACGTTGTTTGCGTAAGTCGTTCGCGAATAGGGATTTGCGTAGAATGATGTCACCATCGGAAGCATTGGCTTGTTCCGGGTTAATTTTGAGCATACGCACTGGGATACCCCAACGGACGGCGCATGCGCAGTTAAAAAAAAACATGTTTACGTCGGGTCACAACGTATTTACATAAAACACGCCCCCATTACATCCATTTGAATTCCGCGGCATTACGCCGCCAGAGATACACTATGCCGCCGTAACTTACGGCGCAAATTCTTTGTGGATTCAAAATAAAATAAATAAGTTACGACGGCGTAGTGTATCTTAGAAACGCTGCGCCCGGCGTACAGATGCGCCGCTGTACAAGGATCTACCCCTTACTCTTTCGAACAGGTCGGGCGCAGTTTATATATGCTGCTTTGTGCTGTATGGCAGCAGTCAAGCTTGTCAAGCAAAACAGGCTGGAGAAAATGTAAAAAATTATATTTGTAAAGGAAGTCATGCCAATTCTCAATGACAATAATATTTTGTTTCTTCTTAGCTATGAGCATATGAGGAATCAATATGCTACAAGTATGTTGTCTCTTTTACTTACTTATAAAGACCCCCTGCAGAAGCTTCAGTTGCTCACTAGTAAGAAAATGATTGTGCAGGCTTATTTTGCTCTCAGTGCTGATTAACTCAGCTTGTCATACACACTCAACTCCTAAGCCATAATGTTGTAGAGCCAGGCTGCCTAGTTGCTCCTACTGATGCTGATAAATAGAAAGGCGGAGGCGATGCTGAACTTATGTTTTACTGGAAAGGCTGACTGAGGATACATGGAGCCGGGCTACTGGACCCACAGTGACCGTCTCCCCTGCTCCCGGCGCAGAAGCTGGCATCTGTTCCAGCGCATGACTCATGGATGCTCGGCAAGCAGGAGGTAATCTTGGCAGTCGTGGGAAATTTACATAAGACACAATAAGAAAGCAGTCACATTTGGAGAGCGCGTCAAGACGGGGGATATTGAATGCTGCGACTTCACTTTGATAAAAAAGGGTCTCGGCAGGACTGCAAGATTTTCTATTCTAAATTCTAAATTAGTTCAAATGGAGTTTCATGTTCATGTAGAAATTATTCCCATCACCTTCAAAATTGTAAACGTGCTCTGGATCGACATTAGATCGAGGATACAGGAAAAAACAACTTTAGATGATCAGCGGAAAAAAAAGAAATGGTAAATAACAAATTTGGATATAGTTAAGGCTATAGTGAAGCACAGCTCCAGTTCTTAGTAAATCTCGCTCTACCCGATCCCTAGGATAGGCCCACCGATTAGCACATTCAAGTCTAGCAGATCCAAACAGATCAACACTAATTTTGTGTAAAATGCTTATTCCCTCTGTGTCTTCTCCTATAGAATAAATTGCATCAGAAGGTGGAGTCTATGCTGGTGGTGCATGAACTCTAGTCAATAATGATTTTTGTGGGATTAAAGTGTGGTGTGATTCAAAATGATCTGCTGTTTCCCAGATTGCCATTCGTTTTTTTTTTAAGTGTATTTTGTGCGTGTACTCGAGAGAGGAGCCGGACTGCAGGAGTTGGGAGTAGGCAGGCCTCCCCCAGAGGCAATCTGCCACCTTTCTCCATGCCCCGGGTGGCAATGGTGGGTGTGTGAGGGAGTCCTCCCACACAGCCCGCCCTACCTGCTCCGCTTTGAAGCCCAACGGGGCAGAGGGACTCCCTATAAGGGAGTGAGAGGATCTAGCCCGCTAATCCAGCCCCGTTAGTCCTTCGCCTCTCTTTTTAGAGACCGTGTGGTCAAAGTGCGTGCATGTTAACTCAATTTAGAGTGCGTGTAAGTGTGGTGGTTTTGTGTGAGGGGGGTGGGCATACTAAGAGCAGGCTTACCTCGCATAGCACACCCACCGGGAGCCGGGCTGAGACCACCAAACTCAATTCACATGTAGCCAAGACCGGGATCCGAACCCCTAGCTGCAGAGGTGAATGGCTTGTCAGCGCAGTGCCAATCGTGTTGAGCCTCCGCTGCTCCCTCAGTCAGATTGCCATTAGTGACTTTTTCCCTTTACAACATTGCTTTTGTAAAGACTGGGCTTATTTAGACGGCATGCTGGCTAAGCACACCAGAATTATGCTTTTTTAAGAGGTCCGACCCTTTTGTGTCATGGTATTGTTTTAGTGTTGCACCATAGGGGATAGAACAGGGTCTGCTTTAGGGTCTGTTCATTTCAATTGTACCTTTAGGCTAAGAACATGAGAAAAGAGAGACAGATTCATGTTTTCTTGCTATAAAGAACATTCTGACTTAATACCGCCATGCACTCCTTCCATCTATTGTAGGGTGACCAGACATCCCAGGTTTCTGGGGACAGTCCCCGGATTGAGGACACTGTCCCCTGACCAAGTCTGTCCCCGGTTTTGTCCCCGGATTGGACAGGGGCTGGGACAATTTCAAAGACAGTCAGTGCAGAAAAATTATTCTGAACTACACACCCCTGCTCCGCTGCTCCTACTAGCTTAGTGTATTTTGTTCCATTATCTGTGCCCCTTTCTGATGATCGGATGATGGTTGGAGTGGAGGGAATTTTTCTTCAGTTTCGCTCGCATGTCAGCCACCTGCCTACTTATCTCCTTGCCTTCCCTGGTGGAGTGATCTTCCTCCGCTCCCCATCCAGTAGAAGCTGGGGCCCGGAGAGTAAGACTTGACAGGCTGTGAGGCGGGCGGCGGCCACTACGGGCAGAGAGTCACTGATTGCTGCCATTACTAGTAAAAGAAAAATATGTCCCCAGATTTAATTGAAAAGAACCTTACCCTATTGGCCTTTTGCTGAATTAAGCTGAAAATATCAAAAATAACAAAATAATATTTTTTTTTAAATGTTTTGTAGACTTTGGTGCTGAGCCCTCTAACTCTGCTGTACCATAGATGCCCTTATAGGAAATACATCCCGGTGTATAGATGAGCTTTCTCCAACAGTTACCGTATTTATCGGCGTATAACGCACACTTTTTTCCCCTTAAAATCAGGGGGAAATCGTGGGTGCGCGTTATACGCCGATCCCGCTGTCTCTGAGTGCCGCGAACAAAGACCAACAAAGACCGAGTCGGCTAGGCTCGGCCACGCTCGGCTCCGCCCGTAGCCACACAAAAGGAGCTGAGAGGAGCCGAACACAGCGCGCCAAACTCAAACACACAACGCTGCAATCCCCAGCAGACGGACGCGACGAACACCGACAAGGCTGGACGGACCGGCAGACAGACGCGACGGACACCGACAAGGCTGGACAGACCCCACGCAAGGCCGCAGACGGACGCCGGACAAGGCCGCCGATGGACGCCGGGCAAGACAGCAGACGGACACGACAAGGCTGGACGGACCCCGCGCAAGGCCGCAGATGGACGCCGGACAAGGCCGCCGATGGACGCCGACAGCAGACAGACACCATCAAGACTGAGCATCCAAAATGTAAGTTTTTTCCTAAACTTCCCTTCTAAGCTTGGGGTGCGCGTTATACGCCGGCGCACGGTATACCCCGATAAATACGGTATGCCCCGATAAATACGGTATGCATATCCTATAGCAGAATGGATTGTTTAATTTCCATGCATTGTAGTGCATCGTTTTGCACAATTAATTTGGTCAGTTGTAAAGAGATGCCATGCCTTGTTTTGCATTGCATTTTATGATAGTATTTCCTGCAATGCCAGCGCTTTATACTGTATAATGTATCACCATACATTGTGCTTGAAGTTGTGCTTGAAGTTCAGGGTTCGAATCCAGGACTATGTTCAGGTTAAAATGTGTGAAAAACCTTGATCATTAAAATCTTGTATAAGCTTCAACATTATAACATCATTTTGAAAGTAATTTCCTAAATTAATTTAAAATCCGTAGCTTTCATTACCCTCTTCTTATCAACATAAACATTCCCTAGCATGATGCCCCATGCTGGGAATATGCTTAGAAGCTATTTATTCTTTCAGAGTCACCAGCTGACACTGCTGCTGGTTGCTTTGGTACCCATTGATGAGAGGGAACCAATTAGCTAGGCTCCTGATCATGTAATCATGATGTAAGCGTCGGTCTACAGTGTACATATATGTCATATGTTAGTATTTACAACATACAAATAAATAAATAAATACTTTTTTTACACTTTTATACATTTGTCAACTTCTTATAAAAAAACATTGGAGTTGATTTACTAAAACTGGAGAGTGAAAAATCTGTTCCAGTTCGCCGTAGAAACCAATCAGCTTCCAGTTTTTTTTTTAAGTTAAAGCTTATTAAGTTTACCTTTCATAACATGTTACAAGTTACACCCATATTGAGGATGTAACTTTTAACATGTTACGAACGGACCAGCCCCACTGTGATGGCTAGTGGGGTTCTTCTCCTTCCCTGCTCACAATTAAAAAAAAACATGGCTGAGCAGGGCTCCGCCCTCACCGGGCCACATTACTGATTGGCAGGGCTATATGCATTGAAAACTACAAGCTTTTCTGGATGTTGGCTTGTAGTTTTCAATTAACTATCACAGCACTGTGGTAGTTCATTTATTCTTCCTGTCAGATTGTATCTGCTTGCCGGTATGGGATGTACAGGGAGGCAGATACATTGGGGGATCTGCAGGAGACCTGCATGGAACCAACGTTAGGATTCTTGCCATTGTCCACCTCTCCTTGATGACTCTGTAACATGGTATGGGACAAATTTACCCTGCAACACATCATGCATTGGACATTTTTTCCACCAACCATCAGGCCCCCTACACACGAATTCAGCCAGAAACACGATCGGAGCTGAATTCTGCCGAGAAACCCGGGCGGGTGTACACTTTTGGCCTAGGAAGCCGACGAGGATCTCGGCGAGGAAATAGAGAACATGTTCTCTATTTCCTCGTTGTTCAATGGGAAATTTCGGCTCGCCGAGATCCTCGGTGGCTTCACAAGGAACTTGACGAGCAAAACGATGTGTTTTGCCCGTCGAGTTCCTCGGACGTGTGTACGAGGCCTTAGAGATTTACCAACAATCGGATCTGATAAGTATAATTATTTTCTTGGCTATAGGACTTTAATTTCTTCATATCATGGTCTTCATGGATTATAATTATCTCTGCAACTGTTCCTGAAGGGTCATAGACAATTGTGTGCTCCACCCGTGTGGTTAACTGTACGGTGCGGTGGAGGGAGTCAAGGCATGAAGATTTGCTGAGGTATAATAGACTAAATCTGACCCTTGGTTGGGCCCTCAACACCTTTGCATCTTCAGAACCTTGAATAACTGACCTCTTCTAGACCACTGCACTACAACAGCCTTGTTTTGATAGCATGTTTTCTTTTCTACAATCGGATATGAACTGTGTGTATTTTCCGTAATAGTTATATCCAAGTACTGCAGCTTAGATGCCATATTATCAAATTAAGGGACCATACTGAACTGTTCCTTTGCAGGACCATCCGTCCAAACACAATATAAAACCCTGCATATATTATGTATTGCCATCCACTGGCAACACTATCCAGGGGGTCAGGGTGTATTAAACTCAGTGACACACTGGAGTCACAAACATATATATGTGCATACATATGAGATGGACAAATGTCTTTTAATGGTATGAGTGATTATACTTTTTGTGTAATGTGGTACCATATTTTTATTTGCTAACCTTTTCAATACTTGACCAAAATAAGTTGTTTTTCTAGTTGAAATATGAAAAGGTTTGAGCTAAAATCAGTTTTTTATTCTCAGCTACTGTGATGCAATCTTCCAAAAAATAAAATATTAAATGCACATTTTTAAACTTGCAAACAACTGAACTTATCCTTTAACCACTTCAGCCCCGGACCATTTGGGTGGTCAAAGCCACTTTTTGCGACTCGGCAAAGCGTTGCTTTAACTGACAATTGCGCAGTCGTGCGACGTGGCTCCCAAACAAAATTGACCTCATTTTTTTCCCACAAATAAAGCTTTTTTTTGGTGGTATTTGATCACCTCTGCGTTTTTTTTATTTTTTGCGCTATAAACAAAAATAGAGCAACAATTTTGAAAAATATTCAATATATTTTACTTTTTGCTATAATAAATATCCCCCCCAAAAAATATATAAAAAAACATTTGTTTTCCTCAGTTTAGGCCGATATGTATTCTTCTACATATTTTTGGTAAAAAAAATCGCATTAGGCGTTTATTGAATGGTTTGCGCAAAAGTTATAGCATTTACAAAATATGGGATAGTTTTATGGCATTTTTATCATTATTTTTGTTTAACTAGTAATGGCGGTGATCAGCGATTTTCTTTGTGACTGTGACATTATGGCGGACACATCGGACACTTTTGACACATTTTTGAGACCATTGTCATTTTCACATCGATCAGTGCTATAAAAATGCACTGGTTACTGTGAAAATGACACTGGCAGTGAAGGGGTTAACCACTAGGTGGCACTGTAGGGGTTAAGTGTTCCCATGCATTGTGTTTCTAACTGTAGGGGGGATGGGCTCTGTGTCACATGACACTGATCTCCGCTCCGAGTACACGGAGCAGAGTGTCATTCTCACTAGGCAGAGCGGGGAGATGCTTGTTTACACAAGCATCTCCCCGCTCTATACCTCCGTGAGACAATCGCGGGGATCCCCGCTGCGATCGAGTCCGGCAGCACTCAAGGTGGCAGGGTCGACAGGGTCGCGAGTGCGCCACCGGCGGCGCGCTCGCGATAACACGACAGGCATTTAAAGGGCCACGTACAGGTATGCGATAATGCCTATCCGTGCCATTCTGCCAACGTATAAATGGCATGGGCGGTCCTTAAGCAGTTAATTGAACAAGCGTAAGTCAGGCCTCATACACACGACCGAGAAACTCGACAGTATTCATCAAGAAACTTGGTGGGAGAGCTTTTTTGCCGAGGAAAACGGTCGTGTGTACGTTTTTCATCGAGGAAACTGTCTCTTTTTCCTCGACGCGAGTCTCAATTTCCTCGTCGCGTTCCTCGTCGGGCTGTTTTTTGACGAGAAACTCGAGCGCGTGTATGCTAAGAAACCCTTCCATGCTCAGAATAAAGTATGAGACGGGAGTAAAAGTAGCATTTTTACTGGAGATAACACATTTTTCACGCTGTAACAGACTGAAAAGTGCAAATCGTCTCCGACCAAACTTTTACTTAACACGCAGTAACATGAGATTAGCAAAAGCAGCCCCAAGGGTTGTGCCAGTGGAATCGAACTTCCCCTGCCATTTTATGTGTTGTATGTCACCGCGTTTGAGAACGGGGAGATTTGGTCTTGACAGTGTGTACGCAAAGCAAGCTTGTCGAGTTCCTGACAAGCCTAACAAGGAACTCGTTGAGGAAAACGATGTGTCTCGCCCGACGAGTTCCTCGGTCGTGTGTACGAGGCCTCAGAAGCTGGTTGGCTACCATGCACAGCTGCACCAGATTGTGCACTCTCCAATTTTAGTAAATCAACCCCATAATACATGAATTAAAATATTTCCTAATTAGTAAAATTATATAGCTTGAGAAATTATAAAAACTATTTAGGTATACAAATAAACCATATACCGTATTTTCCGGCGTATAAGACGACTTTTTGGATGCAAAAAAATGCATCCAAAGTCGGGGGTCGTCTTATACGCCGGGTACGGTCTCCGTGCAGCTGCGATCGTCATAATTTCAAAGCTGCGCGCCGTCTTCTCAGCGCGTCCTCGCTGTCCTGTGATAGGCGGAACAGAAATCTTCCCAGCAGCGCCTCTGTTCTGTTTTCCGCCTATCACGGATGCCTTCTCATCCTCGGACGAGATGAGAAGGCATCCGTGATTGGCGGAACATAGAACAGAGGTGCTACTGGGAAAATTTGTGTCCTGCCAATCACAGGACACGCTGAGAAGACGGCGCGCGGCTTTAAAATCATGGACGCTCGCAGCAGACGGAGACTGTCACCGGCCTGCAAAATGTGAGTGATGGCACAGTGGGGGGGAAAGTGGGGACATGTAATGTGATGGCACTGTGGGGGCATGCAATGTGATGGCACTGTGGGGGAAAGTAATGTGATGGCACTGTGGGGGAAAGTAATGTGATGGCACTGTGGGGGAATTTAATGTGATGGCACTGTGGGGGCATGTAATGTGATGGCACTGTGGGGGCATGTAATGTGATGGCACTGTGGGGGCAAGTAATGGCACAGTGGGGGCATGTAATGGCACAGTGGGGGCATGTAATGGCACAGTGGGGGCATGTAATGGCACAGTGGGGCTTGGAAAAAAAGGGGGTAGTCTTATACAGTGAGTATATCCCAAAACCAAAATTTTTCCTGGAAAATTAGGGGGTCGTCTTATACGCCGAGTCGTCCTATACGCCGGAAAATACGGTAATTATTTTTAAACTAACTGACACATGCTGATGCTGCTAAATTTGACCTGGACATCTACACATCAATGACCTCTAGGCACAAAGGGGTTAAAATAATACATTCTATATAAGCAATTTCATTCAAGCAGAGTCCATTATACATTCTGGCCTCCACTGCAAAATAATAGACTCTAATTGGTTGCTAGATGTCAACACTGACAAATGTTCTTTCAGATATATTAGACCTATATTTACTGACCTCACCAACCTGACTTCCCCAAGGATGTGTTATTCTCAAGTAAGTAGCATCACTAGTTTACAAGTATGAGGCTTTATTCATTCATGCCACTGGCACACAGGTATTCTTGTAATGTTGGCGTGTTGAAATGAAGTGTAACGTTAAACTCTCTACAAACTATAAACATAATATAAGATTCTAGTTGGTGTTGCTGTCTATGCACGTAATATGCCTGTGACTATCCATTCATCAGATGTTGCATCATGGCTGGTTGCACAAAGCATACCTCTGTGTCCAGGTTTTCAGGCCAATAAACACCCTTAACACGTTGTTTAATGATATATGAAACAGAGTTAATTGCTTAATTGCTTCTTAATTAGAAAAATCCCAAATCTCTGGCCTATCAGCAGTCCTTGAGGAATTGTATATCTCTCCATGTCAGTCTTGTCCTGGCGCTTAATGCTCTTAATCCATAGAAAGAAGTAAAGAGAGCAGTACATTTACTAATTTCTTATGGGTTCACTTACTGATTACATCAGGCTTATTCAGCCGATGATAAAATCTTAGATAGATATAAAATATATCACAGTTCGTAGAAATCTTATTTGGTCTCACTTATATTTAATAAAATATTGCATAAGATATTATAGTGGAATGTTGTCATTGATTTTCTAGGAAAAATGTATGATTGTTTTTTTTCTATAAACAATTGACAATTGTGTAACGTTAGTATGCAAGACAAGATCCTGGCACACGCCCTTTTGACAAAAATCAGACGCTCGGTTGGCCAACAATCGTACAGTGTGTGCGAGGCTTTGACCTTGTTCACATGGGTGTACTACCCTGTCTGCATGACTGCTGAGGCGCAATGATCCCAGGTACTCCTTACTACAAAAATTATGTACATAAACCTACCCCCTTGCCCCTTCATCCCAATGAATAAACACTCTTACAACCATTAAGTTGGAAAGGGCAAGGCCACAGCTTTATTAAAAGCAAACATAACGTTTTCAACATTCAACATTTTATAACCAGTGCCAATCACAGTTGTACTGTGAGCACACAATTCCAAAAGGGGGAGGGAGGGGCCTGTCCTTACCATAAGTGCTGGACAGGCCGCCTACTTCCGGTGTCCATAAAGGGCATGGCCTACTACAGCCATTTTCTGCTGGCAAGGTCAAGAAAACCGCAGCAAGCTGTGACATATCATAACAAAAAAAGGGCCGGGGGGGGTGGGCAGCTCTTCCCAGAACATTTCCAAAAAGACCCAGAATTCCCTGGGGCAATCCCTTTTACCTGAGCTCAGGCCCAACTCATCCCCCAAACTAACCAATCCTTACGTGACCACCACCTTGTCCTGTACCTGGCCATGCCCCATCAGTCAAGGCTCTCTTTCCCTAAGGGGCTCAACAGGCTTTCATTCTGGGCTGTGCACCTGCATGGCTGTCAAAATGGGAGCAGTGGTTGTGTCCGTGCAGCAGCTGCATTCTAAGTGATATTAATAGGGCTACCTGTATGGAGATGCATGGAAAAAAAACTTGTGCATGCCCTTTGCATGACCCTCATGTGAGTATGCTGCTGTACACCCATGTGAACAAGGCATTAACCACATCAATACCAGCCACCGTCATATGACGTCCACAAAGTGGCTCTACCATCCAGAGTGGACGTCATCCTGCAGCTAGAGGCATCATCCAGATATCTATCTCTTGTGCCAGCGATTCTGCACAACATAAGAACAATCATAGCGGCGGTTCCGCCGCTAGATCGTTCTTACAGGCCATCCAGTGCTTCTCCAGGCTCTCCCGTGCCATCAGGGGCCCGGAGAAAGAATCGTCCGGCGCTGGCAGGAAGTATAGAGATGACTGGTGACCAGATGGTCACCAGTCATCTCTATGACCGTAGGAGGACCCGGGCGCGATGTGATGACGTCACGCCCGGGTCCCGTAAGTAAACAAAGCCGCGATTGCAGCTGTAAGCCACATTATTCATGAGATCAGTGAATTGTTTCCAGCCTGGAGGAGAGATGTGGGGTCTTATTGACCCCGCATCTCTCCATAAAGAGGACCTGTCACACACATTCCTATTACAAGGGATGTTTACATTCCTTGTAATAGGAATAAAAGTAATAAAAAAATAAAAAATAAATAAAAAAGTGTAAAAAAAATAAATAAATATGTAAAATAAATAAATAATAATAATAAAAAAAAATTAAAATGCCCCTGTCCCCGGTAGCTCGCGCGCAGAAGCGAACGCACACGCAAGTCCCGCTGACATATGTAAACACCGTTTAAACCACATATGTGAGGTATCGCCGCGTGCGTTAGAGTGACAGCAACAATTCTAGCACTAGATCTCCTCTGTAAATCTAAACTGTAACCAGTAAAAAATTTCAAAGCGTTGCCTATGGAGATTTTTAAGTCCTGAAGTTTGGCGCCATTCCATGAGTGTGCGCAATTTTAAAGCGTGACATGTTAGGTATCTATTTACTCGGTGTAACCTAATCTTTCATATTTTACCAAAAAATTGGGCTACCTTTACTGTTTTGTTATTTTTTTAATTCATGAAACAATTTTTTTCCCCAAAAAAAGCGTTTGAAAAATAATTGCGCAAATACCGTACAAGATAAAACGTTGAAATGACCGTCATTTTATTCCTTAGGGTGTCTGCTAAAAAAACATATATAATGTTTGGGGGTACTGCGTAATTTTCTAGCAAAAAAATTATGATTTGTACATGTAGGAGAGAAGTGCCAGAATAGGCCTGGTATGGAGGTGTGTATAACAGCCCTGTATGGAAGTGGTTAAAAGATCAACCAAACCAACCAAGTATGTAGCAAGTTAGGACTCCTGATTTAAGTGCTTGCTCCGGGTCCGTGGGCCTGGCACTACTGTGGCCACTTGAGTCATTTGAACGCCAGCAAGCCAGCAACTAGCATTTACCCAGAGAGTGGTCAGCAATGGCATCCTGTGTTTTTCTCAGCAAATGCTTCCTATAACAGTTTGCCAAAAATGTTTTCTTCTCCGTCCAACTCATTAGTCCCATGTGCTCACTTCTGTTATGCAGATGTATCTTTTATTTGTAAAAACTCAGGCTTTTATATTCGTAATTCCTTGTGTGATTGTGAATATCACATCCCGCAGTTGTGTGGGAGGAGCTTCACATAAAATAAAGTTCTTATGCTGCTGAACTGCTTTTCTTCTGAGGCTTGTGAAGAGCAGAGACAAACAGATTAGTGTGCTATCCTGCAGGAATTACTGTACACAGAAGGCTCCCTGTGTCTACAGATCACAAAGCTTCTGAGGACTTTATACAGAAATAATAATATCGGGCTTGTGTGTTATGTCAGGAGAAAGCACGCCTTGCCAAGTAACCGTCAGCACACAGGATGACATTATGACATAGAGACACTTTGACATAAGCCCATTGACTGGCTCCCTGGTGGTTCACATCGGAGCAGATTATATGTAAATAGATAAGCCTTGTATATGTCTACAATCATTTTGCACAAGGGACAAATTCCCCTTTGGCAAAAAAAAGGGCTCCATTTGATATACTGTATAATCAGCAATGGATAGAGATAAGAGAAATGTTGGCGGAGACAGGAAACTAACTGGGATATTTCTTACAGAATCAAATAGGAGAGCATTTTTCTTTATAAACACTGGCATTCAACCCCCTGTGTATAGGAGTGCCCTGAAGTGGATTATTAATCAGTTATCTCAAAGTACTATAGTCTGCCGCTACTTTCCTTACCTAACGCTGAAAATTTAAAGCACACACCGGGGCCTTATTTACCTTGTAAGCTTTGGCATTCAAGATCCATCAGTTTGTATTCCTGCTTCAACCTATAGCCATTATTTCTACATCTTGTTTAAGGTGGAGGCAGCAGTTAAAGCGGAACTTAAATGAAAATAAAAAGGTCTGTGTACATCATAGCTCCCTACCCCTGTAAAAATACTAACTGAAAGAAATCAAGGAATAAAACATTGCAACAAAAATATAAAATACCTTATGCCTGGCTTCCAGCATGCATCCATGACATCATAGGTGGGCGCAACCTATTGCATTACGGTGTGCACCCCAAAGCTCAAACACATACTACCGATCACTCACCATGTTCATTCAGAAAGGGAAGTGGGGGTTGATAAATACATACTTATCAGATCCTTGCCTCGCTCATCCTAAAACATCCTCGCAGCAACAGCCGGCAGGAGAGGAAAGTAGGGAAGCCGGGAGTGCTGCAGAAGGAAGAAGGGGAGCCAGGGCAGTAGTGGGGGAATCTGCACAGGGTGATTAGGGTGTGCCTGGGCACACCCGGCACACCCTGTGCGCACGCCATTGCATGACACTAAGGGGTAGATTTACTGAAGTCAAATAGACTGACTGTGTACTTTGCAAGTGCAATTGCTGCAGAGCTTAGTAAATGAGGTAATGCTTCTCTTTACAAAGAATACCCAATCACATGCAAGGCAAGGAATATAATACACAGTATGATTGCTTGCACATGATTGGATGATATCTGTCAGAAGAGCTTCACCTCATGTACTAAGCTCTAGAGCAGAGGTCTCCAAACTGTGGCCCTTTGCTTGCTTTTACCTGGCCCTTGAGGCACTGTTTCATCCACTGATACCAACAATGGGACATCATTTCCCCCACTGACACCAATGAAGGGGCACAATTCCTCCCAATGATACCAACAATCAGGCACAATTTCTCCCAATAGCACCAACAATGGGGCTCAATGACATTAATGATGCACAATTCCTCCCAGTGACACCAATAAAGAGGCACACTTCCTCCCACTGAAACAAACAATGGGGAATTATTTTTTCCCACTGATATCAGGACCTTTTTTTACTCCCAATGGCCACAGTCCAGCCCCCGTTAAGTCTGACGGACAGTAAACTGGCCCTTTGTTTATAAAGTTTGGAGACCCCTGCTCTAGAGCAATGGCACTTGCAAAGTGCACCGTCTATTTGCCTTTAGTAAATCAAAACCTACCTGTATATTATAGCTAAGCCTGTAAGGCCCCTTTCACACTGGGGCGGGAGGTGTGGTGGCGGTAAAGCGCTCCCATTTTTAGCAGCACTTTACCGCTAATTTCGCTGCGCTATTCGGCCGCTAGCGGGGAGGTCTTACCCCCTGCTAGCGGCCGAGAAAGGGTTAAAACCGCCCGCAATGCAGACTTGGACTAAGCTTCTGGTATGCAGGGGTAAAGAAGAAAGAATGTTAGGGTGTGCAACTATTAATAGAAGATAACCACACGTACATAAGTTGCAATTTAATAAATTAAGAGAACGTGGTTGGCTAATAGTTTGGAGCAGCACTTGCTACAAGATACTCATTCTGTAGAAGTGGAGGAGCATTTTATGGGTCAGCAAATCCTTACAAAGAACAAAAGAGAGGAGAAGTTCCTCACGTATGCTCCTTCAGACAACAAACATGGGTCTTCATTTGCATGGGGTCACGGCTTATTTTAATAAAACATGCCCACCTCTTCCACATTTGAATTACGCGGGCTTACGCCGGCTGATTTACGCTACGCCAACGCAATTTACGGAGCAAGTGCTTTGTGAATACTGCACTTGCCTGTCTAAGTTGCGGAGGCGTAGCGTAAATAAGATACGCTACGCCCGCACAAAGATACACTCTCCTACGTGAATCTGGCCCCAAATGTTTACTTTGAGTGTAGGTCCACTTTAAATTCTTCACTTTCTCGTACCTCTGTTTTATATTATGTACTCCATATTTTTAGGTAGATTCAGAAAGAGTTAGGCCGGCTTATCAGTAGATAAGCCAATCTAACTCAGAATCTACGCTGACTTATGTTTAAGCGTATGCTCAAACAGAGATACGCTTAAACATATCTAAGATACGACGGCTTGCGCCGTCCTATCTTAGATTGCAATATTTTGGATGGCCGCTAGGTGGCGCTTCCATTGCGGTCGGCGTAGAATATGTAAATGAGGAGATACGCCGATTCACAAACGTACGCCCGGCCGACGCAGTACTTTTACGCTATTTACGTAAGAGATAGGCCGCGTAAAGTTAGAGCTAGGCCCTAGTTGGAATAGTAATGTCAAGTATGGCCGACGTTCCCGCGTCGAAATTCAAATTTTTTACGTTGTTTGCGTAAGTCGTCCGTGAATCGGACGATTCTGTGAAAGTCGTCCGTGAATCGGGATTTACGTTGTTTACGTCCACGTCGAAATCAATAGGCCCGTACGGCGTACTTAGCCGCAATGCACACTGGGAAAATGTAGGCGCCCGGCGCATGCGCAGTTATTAAAAAACGTAAAAAACGTGAGGTCAAGTGCCATTGACATAAAACACGCCCCCCTCAAACACATTTGAATTAGGCGCCCTTACGCCCGTCGATTCAGGCTACGCCGACGTAACTTAGCAGGCAAGTACATTGTGAATCATGTACTTGCCTCGCTAACTTACGACGGCGTAGCTTAAATTCCTTAGGGCTCTTTCACACGGAGCGGACTGTTTCCGGGTCCGCTCCGTGTCGGCTCATCGGTGATCCCCGCTCAGCTGTCGGCGGATAGGGCGGTCCCCGCACACCGCTGTCCCCTATGGGGAACCTGATGCAGACGGACCGTCTGTCCGTCTGCATCAGTTCCGCTCCGCCGAACGGAAGAAAAATAGGGTTTCTTCCGTTCGGAAAAGCAGATCCCGACTGACGCAGACGCTAGCGGATGCTCCATCCGCTAACGGATGCGTTCCCATAGGGATTCATTACAAGTCCGTTAACGGACTTGTAATGAGCGGACGAAAGGTCCGCTAGTGTGAAAGGACCCTTAAGCTACGCCGCCGCAAAGTTACGCGAACGTACTTGAATCTACCTATTAGTTTTTAAGTCTAGATGCATGTAATATATATGTCTGCCAAGATGCTGTGGTTTTAGATCGACCTCTCCTCAAAGCAGAAGACAGTTTAAATATGGGCATTTGAAAAGATGAATCTCCTTTACGATGCTTTCTAATGGGCAGACTGCTGAGTTGCTGATGATCTTCACTCTTGCAGGATCATCCACAGAGGAGAATCTATCATTCCATCCCATCAGAGTTTGTAGCTCCCGGTTTCACTGAGATGGCCTTGCTGTGCTGCGAGAGCCAACACGCTTCTCCATTCTGCCTCATAAGAATGGTGGCTATAAAGATTGGACTGAAATGAGCTGGGCCCCATTGGGGGAAGTTATGTGCTACTGCTCTACTCTACTTTCTGGACCATCAGCAAGTTTCCCAGTGAATGAACAGGGAAGGTGCTATTAACGTTCTGCCCCCACATTTTATTCGATTTGAGCACCAGTTTAACCTTTGACAGTCTCTTTCTTTAATTGTGTCAATCTCTGCAGTTTCCCTCTAGACTTTGCTTTTGAGGGCGTATTTGCGCTAGAGAACAGATCGATCCTGGGAACTGAATGTGCTCTTGGCCATAAAGCTGTTTAGCCTTATTAATCTTCTCCGATTCATATACCGTAAGCTAGCTGCATTTTATACATTATCAACAGTGCCCTCAGCTGCAATCTTTGTAATGTATATACTGGCAGATTAATAAAATATTAATTCTTGGTATGTGTGGCTTTTCTAAAGCACATCATTGCCTACTGTTTTAAAGGGAAATAAAATGTGTTTTTTTTAACAAGTATTTAAACAGGTTTTTTTATTTCCATGGAATTTTTATTTAAAAAAAAATGAATATTTAACATTTCCATGACACGTATTTTCCAAACCATGCATACATTTAAGCCCACTTCAGCCCCGGACCAAAATGCAGCTAAAGGCCCAGGCCAGGTTTTGCAATTCGGCACTGCGTCACTTTAACAGACAATTGCGCGGTCGCGCGACGTGGCTCCCAAACAAAATTGACGTCCTTTTTTTCCCACAAATAGAGCTTTCTTTTGGTGGTATTTGATCACCTCTGCGGTTTTTATTTTTTGCGCTATAAACAAAAATAGAGCGACAGTTTTGAAAAAAATTCAATATTTTTAACTTTTTTCTATAATAAATATCCCCCAAAAATATATAAATTTTTTTCCTCAGTTTAGGCCAATACGTATTCTTCTACATAATTTTGGTAAAAAAAAATCGCAATAAGCGTTTATCGGTTGGTTTGCGCAAAATCTATAGCGTTTACAAAATAGGGGATAGTTTTATTGCATTTTTATTAATTTTTTTATTTTACTACTAATGGCGGCGATCAGCGATTTTTTTCGTGACTGCAACATTATGGCGGACTCTTCGGACAATTTTGACACATTTTTGGGACCATTGTCATTTTCTCAGCAAAAAATGCATTTAAATTGCATTGTTTATTGTCAAAATTACGGTTGCAGTTTGGGAGTTAACCACAGGGGGCGCTGAAGGAGTTATGTTTCACCTAGTGTGTGTTTACAACTGTAGGGGGGTGTGGCTGTAGGTCTGACGTCATTGATTGTGTCTCCCTATAAAAGGGATGACACGATCGATGCAGCCGCCACAGTGAAGCACCCCACGCGAGGGGTGGCTAGAAACGAATAGCCGCCCCCTCATCCCGGATCGCTCCCAGACGATTTCCGACCGCCGCATGTACGGGGGGGGGTCCCGATCGGACTCCCGACCCGCGGAAAGGCTGGGACGTACATGTACGCCCATCTGCCTGTATGTGCCATTCTGTGGACGTATATGTACATGCGGCGGTCGTTAAGTGGTTAAAAGGAATGAAAGGCTCTTTACTAGTTGCTGTTTACTTGTTGCCCAAGGACCCTTTCATACAGATCAGTTTTTAATGGGCTTTTAGTGTTTAAAAAGGGAAACAAAAATGCATGAAAAATGTATCCCTTTAAATCATATGAAACTCATCACACCAATCAGCTACATGCTGTGCTGTGTATTTTTAAAATTCCCACACTGCATTTTTTGGTGCATGTTTAAAATGTACACCAAAAACACACTTCCCAATTGAATAGAATATGCACCCACAGCGCGTTTTTGGCATGTTTTTTTTACATGCCCAAATTCCACGGGTGCATTCTGGGAGTCAGGAATTCAGAAAACATACCAAAAATGCACAGAAAACACATCAGAAATGCATAAACAAATGCATATGCATTTTTACTGTGTTTTTTTTTTCAGGGGAGCAGTATGAAATGACACTTTTGCCGCGTACACACGACCGTTTTTCATATCATGGAAAAAAACAACGTTTTTCTTAGTGTGATTCCTCTCAAGCCTGCCTTGCATACACACGATCGTGATAAAAAATGCTCGAGCAATACGCGGTGACGTACAATACGTATGACGGCACTATAAAGGGGAATTCCATTAGAATGGCGCCACCCTTTGGACTGATTATGCAAATTTCCCTTCTCATAACTTGCTTCTGAGCATGCACGTTGTTTCCCCCGTCGTTAAAGCGTACACACGACCATTTTTCACGACGAGAAAAACGACGAGAAAAAATAGAGCAGGTTCTACATTTTTAATGGCCATTTTTCTCGTCGAGAAAAATACTCTGGAGCTTACACACGGTCATTTTTAACGACCAATTTAAAAAATAGAATTTCTCTCCTCATGAAAAATGGTCGTGTGTACGCGGCATTAGGGGCCCATTCATGCAGCCTGGTCTGCTGCAGTGCATTTAACACACATTGGGGGTTATTTATTAAAGGCAAATCCACTTTGCATTGCAAGTGCACTTGAAAGTGCAGTCGCTGTAGATACAACGGGAACATGCAAAGTAAATAAAAAACAGTATTTTTGCTTGCACATGATTGGATGATAAAATCAGCAGAGCTTCCCCGCATTTCAGATCTTCCCTTCAGATCTATAGAGACTGCACTTCCAAGTGCACTTGCAGTGAAGAGTGGATTTGCCTTTAGCAAATCAACCCCAGTGTGTCATACAATAACTTGCATTTTGTTAAAGCAGTATGTTGATTTGAAAGGGTTGCCTAACACTTCAAAAGAAAACAAGAAGTTGTGCATGCAGTATTTTTGGTAGTTCACCATGCTTGTACATTGCAGTACACTGAACTGCATTGCAAGCACACTGGGAAGGTGGTGGCATTCCATCACACAATCACACCTAACATGCTTTATCTCACTGCAATAATGTGAACAGACCCTTAGGTGTGTATTTGCCATTGTATTTCCTGCTTTTCAGGTTTGTTCACAATCACAACTATATCACAGTCACTATACAGCTCTAGCTTGCCATTATACTGCCCTAGCTTGCCCCTATACTGCCCCTAGCCTGTCTATATACTACCCTAGCCTGTTTATGTACTACATTAGCCTGCCACTATACTGCCCTAGCCTGTCTATAGAATACCCTAGCCTGTCTATATACTACTCTAGCCTGCCTCTTCCACCCTAGCCTGTCTATATACTACCCTAGCCTGTCTACATACTACTTTAGCCTGTCCCTATACCACCCTAGCCTGTCTACAGACTACCGTAGTCTGTCTATAGACTACCCTAGCCTGTCTATATACTACCCTAGCCTGTCTACATACTACTTTAGCCTGTCCCTATACCACCCTAGCCTGTCTACAGACTACCCTAGTCTGTCTATAGACTACCCTAGCCTGTCTATATACTACCCTAGCCTGTCTATATACTACCCAAGCCTGCCCCAATACCACCCTAGCCTGTCCATATACTACCCCAGCCTGTCCAAATACTATCCTAGTCTGTCCATATACTACCCCAGCCTGCTCATATACTACTCTAGCCTGTTCACATACTATTCTAGCCTGTCCAAGATACAAAATAATGGATGTGGGAGCCTTTTGGCAGGGATGATTTATTTTTATTTTTGGGGAGCAGAATTTCATTCTTGGACCCAGGCAGCACAATGTCTTTTGCCAGCCCTGTCCCTGGTTGTTAAGGAGCAGGCAGGAGCATCTGTCATTTTCTGTAAAATGCAATCTAGAGGCGTCCTGCTGGTGCACAGGATGCTCCCAGAATTGCCATTCCCTGCTTGCTTGTGGGCCCTTTGGGTCTGATATGGATTTTGAGGTGTGGGGTCTCCTCCCCCCCCCCAAAACCATACCAGACCCTTATCTGAGCATGCAGCCTGGAAGGTCAGGGAAGGGGTTAGTATGAACCATACCAAACCACATGCCCTGAATATGGGGGTGTTCTTTGGAGCAAGGGGGCTCTGCCTCCCCCAAAAAAAACTGTGTCCCCATGTTGATGGGGACAATGGCTTCTCCGCCACTACACTGGGCGGTTTTTGTGGGTGTCTGTGGGCAGAGGGCTTATTAGAATCTGGAAGTCCCCTTTAACAAGGAGGTCCAAAGCAATCCTCCCATGTTGAGGTCATGTGGTGTGGTATGGTTCAGGGGGGGGGTGCACACTCGCCCCCCTTTCCTGACCTGCCAGGCTGCATGCACAGATAATTGTCTGGTATGGATTTTGGGGAGACCCCCACCCCATTTTTAGAAAAAAAAGAAATTGGCGTGGGGGCTCCCCTCATAATCTATATTATTACTATATCTATGTTATTTTTTCTTAATTTTTCATTGCCAGCATTTTTGTTTTTTACATTTAGCTATCAGCAGGGAATCCTGCTGACAGCTGATAACTCATTGGTTGTTAAGGATGCTTACTGGTTGTTTACTGGTTGTTATGGATGCTAGCAGCTGCTGGTTCCTTAAATATTGCATTCTGGACCTTAATTACTGCATGCATTTTTATTTTGTTTACCATTTTTTTGTGAATTGACTTTCGTTCCTGTATTTGTAATAACATCATTGTCAAAATATCTAGTGTGTGGTAACCAATCCATTCAGCTATCAGCAGGGAATCCTGCTGACAGCTGATAACTCATTGGTTGTTAAGGACGCCGCGGCCACCCGCTCCTTAACAACCAGGTTGTTCACTGGTTGTTATGGATGCTAGCAGCTGCTGGTTCCTTAAATATTGCATGCTGGGACCTTAATTACTGCATGCATTTTTATTTTGTTTACCATTTTTTTTATGAATTGACTTTCGTTTCTGTATTTGTAATAACATCATTGTCAAAATATCTAGTGTGTGGTAACCAATCCAAATATAGTTTCTTAAAAATGAAAGCTCATTGGTTGCCATGAGTCCCTGTGCTCCACTACTTCTTAAAATTGTTAAATATACCAATGAAAAAAAAGTACCTTACTAAATATACTGTTTACTCCACATGTACATTATATAGAATAAGGGAACTGGACAACCTCCAGTAAACAAAAACTCTAGCCAGAATTTGACCTTTTCTTTAAGAAAAATCCTATCCATACTTTCTACATCTCTCTCCTGCTTTATGCAAACTGTGGGTCTATTCCCCATCTTGTTGAGGGTTTTTAATAGAGCTGACCTTTCTTCCAACTTTAGAAAGCAGAATCCATGAACTAATCTTTCCATCTGCAAATGGTGCTGTTCTCAGAATATTTTTACATATATATGATTGCATTTTCAGAGCGCCTTTACAGCGTTTCTTCTCACAGCGCACCCGCTGCAATAAAACATTATTACTTTAACAAGAAAAGCAATTGTGGTATCACGGTTATTATCACATTTAAGTAAAACTAAGCAGAGAAATGTAATGCAGGTGGTCATATTCCACCAGTGATGTAGGTGCAGGCTCCATCATGAATGTTTAGCTTAGACAATGCCACAGTGCAATTTTCTAATGCATTCTGCATATTATGGGAAATATTGTATAGAGAAGGCTTTAGAGATAATGTACTTGTATATTAAAATGTATCTGGCCTGGGTCATAATTCTGGCAAGTCTTTGTATTAGCGCAGTTAGACTGACATGTGGCGTTACATGCAGGGCTAGGTGGTGCCTCAGGGTCTACACCTGCACCCCTGTGACCCCCTCTCACATGCTTACCACTGTATACCTGTCAAACCCTTTCAAAAGAAGATTAACAAAAGCATTTCAATGGAATTATAATCTCTTCTTCCCCCTGAAATATTCATGCTGGCCCGGGGGCAGCATTATTCCCTTTACTAGTTGCATACAAATGAGATATAATGATTTATCTCATGAAAGAAGATGAACTGCAAGGGGAACTAAAGTTTCAATCACAGTCACTAGGAAGGATCCGCAGAGTCTGTCTCATCTTTGACAAAGGAAGAAAAATGTCATGCCCCCATAGGCTGCACACCCAGTCACAAACTAATATGTCAATGAAGTGAGCGATCATTCCAAAGTCCTTCCATTTTGTTTCTGACTTTTATACCATAAATGTAACAAGGAAACGGGATCACCCTGCATGTCTGCAGAAATAAGCAACCTAGTTGCTGTGACATATATGTAAGTACAGAGCAACTGATAAGTTCACATGTTTGATAGAGCAAGGGCTTTTAATTGCTATACGTTACACTCTTATTCCCATCTCTAATTACCTGGACCTCCATTTAAATACTTTATTAAAAACTTTTCTATGGAGATTAATTAATGAAAAATTAAGCCCTAGGCAAGGTAGCAGTTGCGTTTCCCCCATCCTTTTGACTGACATTGATTTTCGTAGACACAAAGAATCCACCCCATTTTTATTATCTGTATTAGCATGGCCCCTTCACAACAGACACTAAGGGCCAGATTCAGGTAGGGAGCGTGTAACTCTGTGTGGGGTATCCTATTTACGCTACGCCTCCGCAACTTTGACAGGCAAGTGCATTATTCACAAAGCACTTGCTCCGTAAGTTGCAGCGGTGTAGCGTAAATTGGCCGGCGTAAGCCCGCCTAATTCAAATGTGTAAGATGTGGGCGTGTTTTATGCAAAATCATCGTGACCCCGCGTAAATGGCGCTTTTTACGAACGGTGCATGCGCCGTCCTTGAAAGTATCCCAGTGCGCATGCTCCAAATTAAGCCGCAAAAAGCCAATGCTTTCGACGTGAACGTAAATTACGCCCAGCCCTATTCGCGAACGACTTACGCAAACAACGTAATCGACGGAAAATTTGACGCTGGCCCGACGTCCATACTTAACATTGGCTGCGCCTCATATAGCAGGGGTAACTTTATGCTGGAAACAGCCTTACGTAAACGGCGTATCTGTACTGCGACGGCCGGGCGTACGTTCATGAATCGGCGTATCTAGCTGATTTACATATTCTAGGCATAAATCAGCGTACACGCCCCTAGCGGCCAGCGTAAATTTGCAGTTAAGATACGACGGCATAGGAGACTTACGCCGGTCGTATCTTAGCAACATTTAAGCGTATCTCAGTTTGAGCATACGCTTAAAGTTGCGACGGCGCGGATGCGGACTTACGACGGCGTATCTACTGATACGTCCGTCTTAAGTCTTTCTGAATCTACCCCTAAATGGCTACATGTTTATCTTCCCAACTTTGACCAAGTGCAGTACACTCCTGGTTTACTACAGAAACAAGGAATTTGGAGATTGGAAGCTTGGTCCCCAACCAAGCCTCCTTAGAGGACAGGGACAATTGACCAAAATAGTAACAACATTTCATACAATAGTGTCAAAAAAATAACAAACATATCATACTTACCTCCACTGTGCAGTTCGTTTTGCACAGAGTGGCCCCAGACACCGACTTCTGGGGTCCCTCGTCGACTATCGCGGCTCCTCCCCACAGCAGAAAACCCCCTAGGAGAAGCGCTCTCTCGGGGTGTTACCTTGTGGGCATGCTCCCGAGCCCAGCATTCGGCATCCATAGCTGCCCAATGTATAACTTGGCCCACCTTTAAACCCACCTTTAAACCCCCAGTTTATGTTCCAGTAGGTGGTATGAGTCAAAAGCAGATTCTGTGCAAAACGCAAACTGGAGGTTATGAGGACTCTGCAAATCGGGCGAAGATTGTAACAACAAACTTTTCAGACTTTGGATAGCTTTCTTAAAGGTCTGAGGAATACCGGTCGGAGGTCCATGGTGATCTACCCGTCAATCTCCGACAGCTGGTGCATGACGGGTAGATCAAGATTTAACAAGCATGCAGAGTAGCGCAGGAAGCGTGTGTAAAATGTTCTCTCTCCTGTGACGGCACTCACGCTGTTCCCCAGCGGCCCCTCCTCTCTTCTCATCCATCCCCATTTGCTTGTGACATCATCTGGGATGGACGAGAAGAGAGGAGGGGCCGCCAGAGAGTGAGTGCTGTGACAGGAGAGAGAACACACGCTTCCTGCGCTACTCTGCATGCTGGCTGGTAAACGATGTGCACCATAATGTGCCCTGTGCCTTGATGTGCTATGTGCCCTGATGTGCCCCGTGCTCTGATGTGCCCCATCCCCCGATGTTCTGTGCCTCGATGTGCTGTGATGGGCCCTGATGTGATGTGCCCTGTACGTTTTGTGCCCTGATGTGCCCTGTGCCCTGTTATGCTGTGCCCTGTACCCTGATGTGCTGTGCCCTGATGTGCTGAGCTCTGTAGCGTGGCCTGATGTGCACTATACACTGATGTGTTGTGCCCTGGGCCGGTCTGGATGAAGTTAAGGGCCATATTTTTGTCCCAGTCCAGCCCTGGTACAGTCCACAAAGCCACTTCCTGCCATAACTAATACACAGGATAACCATAGGGAAAAAAAAGGTATTAATGGCTTGGAACTCTTTGCCCACTGGGCTGCTTATCCTCAACTTGTGCTTACAAAAAGTGAGCAATAGGCAATTATCAATAATCTTGTCATATGTACTTACCGAGGATGGACTCCCTTTACTCCCATAGCAATGGCTAGAACTACATGTTGTAATAGAATAGATGGCAAGCTGTAAAAAAAACGGCTTTAGTTAAAGATTCCCTATCACTTTGCCCATTCAATTTTGGGTGAAACTTACTAATAGAGGTAAACAATTGAAATCCTCACAAGCCTATATTTCACTTACAAAATCTGCTGCATTTCCAAAACGGATCAGCTGATTTGGCTGGTGCTTTGATGATGTGTCAATCCTACTAAATTCAAAGCTGTGTCTGCAGAGGCATGTGACAAAAAAGTGTCTGTGTTGGCAGAAATGGAATGCTGAATGTTTATATGGATAAATGATTCTTGGGGAAATATCTGATCTTTCAGTGTATTGAGCAAGAAATTGCTGTCTAGCTTTACCACTTCTGTTTCTCTTTTCCCTTTGGCAAGTGATATAGCACTGCTAAATATTGCAACACGCATTTGACTTGTCCATAACAACCATCAAGGAGCTCTCAGTGGGTATAGTAATGTCAACTTTTTCTGACAGGCTGCTATGGACTACTGTACACTACTGTAATTTGCACCATGCTGTTGAAGCCAAATTGAAGTCTTAAGGCCCATACACAGAGCAGAAAAATAACACTTTTGAAGCGATCATACGATAATCTGATAAAATAAATAATGTGGCATTTACTCAAACTGTGATGTGATATATTATCAGACAAATTATGAACAATAAATAATACTTGATGTGCAACTATACACAAAAGACATATTCTACATATACAGTGCAGCAGGGATGTATTTAGGTTTTGTGCTGCCCTAGGCCTGACTAAACTCATGCACCCCCTAATTTAAATATGACCCACCCCTTCCAGTCAAGGCCACACCCCTTGTGGTTTAAGACCCACCCTGAAATTTTCAAGAGGGGACACAAGTTCTGATGGCCTGGGGGGGGGGCAATGGATTCCCTTAATTTGCATAGATTTCCTCTCACTTCCTGTTTGGCTATGGGACAGGAAGTGAAGGGAAATCTCTACAATGGGACAGGGATGGTAAAAAATTTGAAGGCCCCCCCCCCCCACAGTTGAAGAATGCCAACCACCCACATACTGGAAGCAGTGCGGCCGATTTATGGGGGTGCTAAACTAATTTGCCTAACAGTGTAGCGCAAGCCGGCGTGGACACTGTCCGTGCTGCCCCCCCTGCAAAGGGCTGCCTTAGGCCTGGGCCTTGTTGGCCTAGGCCAGGATACAGCATTGCAGTGCAGTACAAATTCCAAAGTGACAAATGCAATGAATAAATATCATATGCAATAAAGTGCAACAATTCCAAAGTGATGCAGTGAATACTTATAATAAACATGCCTAATCTCAAAGTTCATGATATAAAGTGCTTGTACAGAAAATGGAATCCAATAGATCCAAATGCTTCCACCATCCGTAGTGCACCAGTGGTTTTCCCCAGCCTCACACCTTAGACAAAGTAAAGCCTCTGTATAGCCATGACTCTGGGCAATGAGATCCGTTCTCCAGGGACACCCAGCCAGATAGATATGGCGGCTTCCACTAATAATAATAATCTCTTTACAGGCTCTTACTTCCCATCATAAACAGTTCACATGAGGTCTCCATGGTGTAGTTTTTTTATATAAATGTATTTAAACAAAGTAGTAACTTAAAGCTTAACAAACAATAGGACTTCCGGTCTCGGCCGTGACCGGAAGTGACGGCACCTGACTCCTCCAGACGCATTGCGTCACTGGTCATGTGACTTCATCAAGGGTATCTGATAATTAAGTACACAGATTTGGAGAGCCGATCATGACAATTCATACAATATTATCCAAAGGGACAAACTTGAAACATTTTCTCGTACGTTACCAGATCATAAAATTTGTGTTTAATCAGTACAGTCTTCATCTGAAAATACAATACAAACACAATACAATATATTACATCACTTCTAAATTTGTATTCTGTCATACAAGAATTTTCAGAACTTTAGTAACCTCTTCATTTTCTAAATGGAGACTAGCATGCAAAATAAAATGGAAGGTTATTCCTTTATTCTTTTCGTGTGTATGAGGCATTACACATTTCTATGTCTTTATAGTTACATCATCAATTGGGACCAACCTTTTTATCTTGGTATAAATGTAGCTTCTTAGCACTCCCACTGTAGTTCCCTGTGTGGAACAGCAGAGTAACAGTCACACACCTCAACACAAGCTTTCTCACATAAAATTGTATTGAAAAGTAAAAGAGGGGGTATGTCTGTTACAATACAGTGTACATGGTCAGATTCTGGTACCTCTTGTAATGTCATCCACAACTCTGCTCCCAGCTACATTACTAACTTAGTCTCAAAATACCAATCTAATCCTTCTCTTTGTTCCTCCCAAGACCTCCTGCTCTCTGGCTCCCTTGTCACCTCTTCCCATTATTGCCTCCAGGACTTTCCCCGAGCCTCTCCCATCCTATATCACTTCCTATTCCAATCTATCCAATTATCTCCTACTCTGTTTTCTTTTAGACAATCCCTGAAAACCCATCTTATCAGAAAACCCAATCTTGCCTCCACCTAACAACTGTACTTTATTTTCTCCATCCATTTCTCCACTTTTGTATCACTTGACCCCCCCCCCCCACCCAGATTGTAAGCAAGTAGGGGCCTCTGATTCCTCCTTTATTGAATTGTATTGTAACTAGACATGTGCATTCGTTTTAGTCCGAATGCATTTTCGTCCGAATTTCAGGTATTTTCGTTATCGTTTTAACAAACGATAACGAAAGCACAAAAAACGAAAGATCCGACATAAACAAATGCTTTATTTTCGTTTTTGTTGCGGTCGAATGTGCCTAACCTTAACTCTATTAGTCCAATATTATTCTACATAAAGAGAAAAGATTCGACATAGAGAGAAAAGATTCGACATTATAGAGACATGGAGAAGAGTCGACATAGAGAGAAAAGATTCGACATAGAGAGACATGAAGATTCGACATAGAGAGACATGAAGATTCGACATAGAGAGACATGAAGATTCGACATAGAGAGACATAAAGATTCGACATAGAGAGACATGAAGATTCGACATAGAGAGACAATTTTTTTTTATTTTTTTTTAAAGATTCTGTCGAACCTTCTTTTTTTTTTTTTTCTTAGAACAATCGACAGACACCATAAGCCTTCAATGACAGAATTTACCGTAATTTGGATTTTCGGACAAATGCATTTTTTTTACGAAAACAAAATAAATAAAAACGAATTTCGGGAGTAACTAAATAAATTTATTTTTCGGACGAAAACGAAATTACGAAACAAAATATTTCAGTGTGCACATGTCTAATTGTAACTGTAATTTCTGCCCTCATGTTGTAAAGTGCTGCGCAAACTGTTGGCGTTATATAAAAATGTTGATCCATGTGTGGCCATTCCCACTTGACAGAAGTCAATCATTAGATTGACAAGTTGACCTTTGATCAGTGTATTCTGACAACGGTGGGTCCTGCTGTCAGAATACAATGTCTCGGGGGGGTTCCTCCATTCAACTCGTTTGGATGAATAGCAGAACAAAAAAAAATTGCAAGTGTAAATCCAACTTTAGACTATGAAAATGGAGATTGTTGGTACAAAGTTTATCTGCAACTTCAATTGGAATTTAAAAAGGCAAAGTTAATACTATAGTCACAGCCAGCCATTTGACTGCGATGGGGCCAAGCTGCACAGCAAGGCCTACTGTAATCTTTCTGTTTAATGAATTCTGCCGACTGAAATAGGGTTGGGGAATTGGTATTGAATAAAAATGAATGTATGCCTAAATGAGGAAATTTTATCAAAGTGCTATAAAAGTAAGACTTGCTTTGGGAATGGGATGGATCCTTTAAACGGGTGAGCAGTTTGAATGTCCAGTTAAGCATTTTCTCTACTGATTGTCAGTTTCAGTTTCTATAATTACTTACAGAGATCATTGCAGCATATAGACCACTTGCAGAGGTTCACACTAGGTTTTCTTGTTTCCCACTGCTGAATGTATAGACAAGACAGATCTATTCTGTGAGAGCTTTTTATGCTGACTTTTGACAGTTGAAAGCTTTACTTTATGCACTGTGGCAGTCTGCCTTACTGTTTGTTTGCTATCAGGGTAATTAGTATCCTGCAGTGTTATTTAATGTGTAAAAAGTAAAACTCCCTTCTGTTAAGGCAAAAACAATCCCCTGCAAATTAACTATATACATGGCAAAGGTTTTAGCAAGTTTTTTTTTTTTTTGGTCTTCACCTGCTCATAGTCCAGAGATATTAAAGTGGAAATAAAGTTATAAAACAAAAAACTGTGAACATGCAGGGTCTTTATTGCCTAAGAATCATGCAATGTCTTGCACAGCTCAGGTTGCATCCTAGCACACTTAGCCCCCATTCACACCAAATCTGACTTTGAAATTGTATAACTTCACTTGAAATCGCACATTTTCAGTGTGACTTCAGGTGTGACTTGGCTGACATCTGTGCAACTTCATGCACAGATGTCTATGTGGGTCCCACCTGAAATCGCCAAAAATAGTGCAGGAACTTCTTTTATCAAAAAGGTGTGGCACCACAAAGTCAGTGTTGCACAGATTTGAACTGTTCCATTGCCGACAATAGGGTGCGACTTGTCATGTGATTTGGACCTGTCAGATTGTATGACAAGTCGCACTGGTGTGAACAGGGGCTTTGTTTTGGATAGAGTGGAAAGAGTTTGTATTTATGTCAGATTTTTACTTCTAGATGGCGCTCCATTGAAAAGATTTATGACCACTTCCTGTCCTGATGTTTTGCCAGACAGGAAGTGAAGGGAACTCCCTAACAGCATCACTAACAGAAGTACATTTTTTTTCTTTTTTTTTAGTAGAGCAGGGGAAGCCTAGAACCCCTTTTAGATTCCTATTTCTATCTCTGTCCTTGTTGTAGATAAAGCCAGGAGACATTGGACAGTTCAATAAAAAACACCAGACATTCGCCCCGTGTGTATGGCAGCCGGACGAGCATGCTGGAAAACCAACAGCCAACCGGCTCCTAATCAGCGCACTCAGCCAATGACAGAGAGCTGAACAGAGTGTTCTGGCGAGGGGGACACATTCAGGGCAAGGGGGCCAAAGTTCTTCATAAATCTAGGCCAATATGTATAAATGCTACGTGTTTTTGGGAAAAAAAAAAAAAAATCCCAATGAGTGCATATTGACTGGTTTAAGTGAACATTATAGCATCTACAATACTAGTAATGGCATCAATCAACGACTTAACACTAAAGGCCCGTGCACAGGATTCAGATTTAACTATGGAAAAAGTCAGACAGACTTTTTAAATCGGAAATTCCGACCGTGTGTCCGCCCCATCGGAGTAATTCTATCAGAGATTACATAGAGAACATGCTCTCTTTTCCTCCGATGGAATTCCGTTGGAGTTCCGATGTGAATTTGGTCGGACAAAGGTCTGATCGTGTGCACAGGGCATAACTGACACTTTTGACTAAAGATATGCACTGTCACTGTACTAATGACACTGGCTGGAAATGGGTTAAACATATAGGGCGATCAAAGGGTCAACTGTGTGCCTAGTGTTTGTGTTTAATATGTGTGCTGCTTTTACTAGGGGACAACATTGATTTTAGTTCCTGCTTTGCAGAAACCCAAAATCCATCCCCTCTCCCCTGTCAGAAAAGAACCCTGCCTTGTTTACATGGGCAGAGTTCCGTTCTGAGTCTCTGCCCAATGACTGGTGGGTGCCGGTGGACATTGAGTGCCTGGCACCCGCAGATTGGCTTCTGCTGTGAATAATCATGGCAGAAGAGGCCCGCTGTGACCCAGCACACAGCTGCCACCCTGAAGCAGGAAAACTGCTATAGGGTGGTCAGCAAGTGGTCAAGATACACTTTAACCATATCACTACAATAAGGCATTAAGCCTTAAGGCCTTTAGTGGGTGGGATCTGAGCCATCATTAGAGAGTCCCTCCCTTCCTATTACAGCAAAGGAAGGAAGTAAGCCTGTATAAATGAACATTTTGTGAATGAAGGGATCAACTGCAGCAGATGATTCATTGTGATGGGTTGTAATTGGTTGGGGAATTGCCTTTTTAACTCTTGTACTCCCTTCCTCTCCTGTAGATCTCAGGATGTCTCTATGTGACCTGTATATTAATACCTTCACTTCCCTTATCCTACACATTAACCCTCTCATCTCATTCCTCCGATTGTATGTGACCTGCACATTAACCTCTTTACCTCCCCTCTGTGTATGATCTATACATTAACGATTAGCTATCTAGCACACCTTTACCAACCAATGTTTTTTATTTCCTAAAACAGTGTCAAAAATAAGATTTCACCTTAGGGTGTCTACTTTCCAAAAATCTTTCGTACTGTCCTGGTATTTTGACTTCATATGATTTATATCAGAAAATAAGGAAAACTTTTTGGGGTTTTTAAATACCACCAAAATAAAGCTCTTTATTATTATGTACAGTTTGGGTACATTGTTGCATGACCGAGTCATTATCTGTAACACCTGAAAATTGCCTAGTAAAAAAGGAGTATTACAAGTTGGCTCTCAATTGACATGTGCACTACGGAAAAATGTATTTAGTTTAGTTTTTGTTTCAGTAGTTTCTTTTGTTTAGTATATCGGATCATTCGTATGATCGGCATTCGTTACTTTGGGTCATTTGTAACTTCAGATGCATTCGTACTCGTTTCATTCTATTCGTTACTTTTGGATAATTCGTAACTTCGGATGTATTTGTTACATTCACTACCAGTTACGTTAGCCAAACATTTTTAATCTAATCTATCCCAAATTAGCTGCTATGGCACTAAGACCTCAAAAGAAGAATTACGGACTTCAGCTATTTTACCTATAATTTAATAGTTTATAATAATAAATAGGGATGGGTGAGCGGTCTGGTCAGTTCATGAGTTTAGTTTGAACATTTGCCTGTTCGGCCGTTCGCTGAACATCTGAATTTGCAGGGTGTTTGCTGGGTGTGAGCCTGATGAACACCCTACAATGCACTGGGCACTGCACAGTGCATTTTGTTCCCCGATTGGGCAAAGCTTTGGGGTCGGGAAGCAGGCTGCCACGTCCTCAACAACCGATTAGTCATCAGCTGTCAATGGCCCACCCCCTCATGAACCATACCAGGCCACATACCCTCAACATGGGGGAGGGTGCCTTGGGGCAGTGGGAGCTCTGTCCCACCACCCCAGAGCACCATGTTGATGGGGTCGAGAGCCTCTTTCTGACAACCCTGGGCTGTGGTTGTCGGGGTTTGCGTGTGAGGGGCCCAGGGTTGTCGGGAAGAGGCCCTTGTCCCCATCAACATTGTTTTTCATTTGATTTTTGGATTTTCATTCTTTTGGATTTTCATTCTTTCTGACAATTTGTTTTCGTATGCATTCATCAAAAGAGTCTTTCATTCATTCGGATGCTTCTGAATGAACGAATATGCAGAATTTTGTCCAAAAACAAATTTGTAACAAAATTAATTGTGCATGTCTAGTTTTCAAGTGGGTAGTTAGTATAAATTCATCAGCCACAGCATCCCATTAGGTGGGCAAGAACCTTCGAAAACACCTAAGCAAAGTTAACACTCATTCCAGGTGGGTGGAAATGATGTGGCCCTCTGTACAAAGATCATTTTTGACAGTAGTGTTATAAAGAATAATTGGAACTTGTTGGCAAATCATGAGTAGACAAAAATACAAAGTTAATCTTAAAAATATATATATATATATATATATATATATATATATATATACAGAATAGGTTATGGAACATTTAGTGCATTATATTACGTTTTTTTACAAGAGGGGGTTTCCTTTAAAAAAAAAAATGGTGAAAAGAGTTAACAAATCAGTACATCTGTGCACATACTGTGCTCTGCCTCAACCCATTATTTCCCTCCTGCTTGGCACATTTTCAAATATGCACACATGCAGTGAACGGATTGGAGAACATTTTCTGAATTATCATAGAGATTTCTCAGCATAAAATATCTATGTGAGAAAACTAGCATTGCTGACACTCAAAATGCATGTCAATTGTCACAAGTGATGTTTTAACTGGCTGTTTTCTGGCAAATATCAGGCTTTTTATAGTTAGCCTTTTAAAGGATTCAGGACAGTTTTATTTGAATTGTTTTAAGTATATATATAAACATTTTGAAACAGATATGTTTAACTATTACTATACAGTCTGTATTCTACTAATTAAGAAAAACAAGGAGAGGGGCGCCTCTAAGTGTAGAGATTAAAACACTTTAATAATAAATTTGATTTATTGGGGAAGGATGGTGCAGTCACATAGTATCACAACACATCTGCTCTTTCTTATCCCCTGTATACTAGATTACGATACAATGCAGCCATCTCTGATACAGCTGATAATATGCGTCTAGCCACTTTTATCTTCACTTCTACGATCTCTTTTGGTTATGGCTAATCTAACGGGTATGACCACCCTAAATATTATTACTGAAAGTGGTTGTAAAGGCATAAGGTTTTTTACTTTCATGCATTCTATGCATGCAGGTAAAAAACATTCTGTGTGTAGCAGCCCCCCATAATAATTACCTGAGCCCTCTCTTGATCCAAGCTTATTGCTGTGGGGGCACTAAAGCAGGGGATCTGTGTGTCCATTCACACACAGAGCTGCAACTCAGACCTGCCCCCTCTGTCTCCTGATTGGCTCACTGGCTGTGATTGACCAAAGCCAAAAGCCAATCAGTAGTGCGAGTCCCCGGAGAGGCAAGGCTCTCATGGACATCCCTGGATCAAGAGAGGGCTCAGGTAATTATTATGGGGGGCTGCTGCACACTTTGGGCTAGATTCAGTAACACTTACGACGGGCGTATCAGTAGATAAGCCGCCGTAAGTCCGAATCCGCGCCGGCACAACTTTAAGCGTATGCTCAAACTGAGATACGCTTAAATGTTGCTAAGATACGACCGGCGTAAGTCTCCTACGCCGTCATATCTTAGGGGGCATATTTACGCTGGCCACTAGGTGGCACTTCTGCTGATTTCCGCGTAGAATATGCAAATGAGCTAGATACGCCGATTCAGAAACGTACGTGCGCCCGCTGGATTTTTTTACGTCGTTTACGTAAGGCTTTTTCCGGTGTAAAGTTTTGCCTGCTATATGAGGCATAGCCAATGTTAAGTATGGACGTCGGGACAGTGTCGAATTTTACGTCATTTACGTCGTTTGAGTAAGTCGTTCGCGAATAGGGCTTAGCATAAATTACGTTCACGTCGAAAGCATTGACTATTTGCGACGTGATTAGGAGCATGCGCACTGGTATACGTTCACAGAAGGTGCATGCGCCGTTCGTTAGAGACGTCATTTACGTGGGGTCATGTTTTATTTACATAAAACACGCCCACCTCTTCACAATTTGAATTTGGCGTGCTTACCCCAGCAGATTTACGCTACGCCGTCGTAACTAAGGGCGCAGGTTCTTTGTGAATACAGAACCTGCCTCACTAAGTTACGGCGGCGTAGCGTATCTGAGATACGCTACGCCCGTACAAAGTTACGGCGGGCTATCTGAATCTAGCCCAGAATGTTTTTTACCTGCATGCATAGAATGCATGAAAGTAAAAAACCTTATGCCTTTACAACCACTTTCAGTAATAATATTCAGGGTGGTCATACCCGTTAGATAAGCCATGACCAGAAGAGATCGTGGAAGTGAAGATAAAAGTGGCTAGACGAATATTATCAGCTGTATCAGAGATGGCTGCATTGTATCGTAATCTAGTATCCAGGGGATAAGAAAGAGCAGATGTGTTGTGATACTATGTGACTGCACCATCCTTCCCCATCTGACCACTGGAGATGCTATCTGACATGTCAAGTAACAGGCCGGAGAGCAGCACTTCCATTCAGCTTTTATTATAACCCAACTGGAGTTAATAAGTGAAAGAGTTTATTTTACAATGTCATGGAGCAGTATAATTTACATGACATGGTTGCTTTTGGCACTGCGGGACGGGCTGTAGCACAGTGATGAATGGTTATGCTTAGTTTGAGCTGTATTTCTTTTACTCCCTGTCATATACAGAAGGAGATACACATGATTCATTACACTTTGTCCTCTCCATCTCTGCAGACTTTGTTTTACACAGAAGCTCTGCTAAATGGGTTTGTATTACACTGCATCAGCATTAGGGAGAAAAGCAGACAGATCAAACCAGCAACATCTCACCAAATGACAGATCCCTGTGCGTTTTTTTGTGGTTCTACACCCGGGATTAATGTCGTCTCGGGATATTAAGGTCTTGAGCAAGCCCCAAAGGGAAACACTTCATTTTATTTAATAAAAACAAACTTCCAGATTAACAAAGGTTTCATAGGATACTGTTAGCAACAGGATACAAGAAATGGCTGAAGGACTATTAATTAGTAGCCTTGGAAGGATTTCTACTAAGACCAGATACATCCTACAGTACAGTACATGCATTTCCCGCTGCTCAAAAAGAACTTGGCTTGGAAGTACAAATAAGCTCACAAATTTGCAGTATAAATAGTGGGCCAGATTCACAAAAGAGATACGATGGCGTATCTCCTGATACGCCGGCGTATCTCGGAGATCCGTCCGTCGTAACTATGCACCTGATTCATAAAATCAGGTTACGCATAGATCTCCCAAAGATCCGACAGGTGTAATTGACTTACACCGTTGGATCTTAGGCTGCAATTCTAGGCCGGCCGCTAGGTGGCGATTCCATTGCGGTCGGCGTAGAATATGCAAATGACTAGTTACGCCGATTCACGAACGTACGCTTTGCCCGTCGCTGTAAATTTACGTAGTTTCCGTAGAGATACGCGGCGTAAAACTAAACCTGCCCTCTAGGTGGTCTAGCCAATGTTAAGTATGGCCGTCGATCCCGCGTTGAAATTTGAAATTTCACGTCGTTTGCGTAAGTCGTCCGTGAATGGCGCTGGACGCCATTTACGTTAACGTCGAAACCAATGACGTCCTTGCGACGTCATTTAGCGCAATGCACGTCGGGTAATTTTAGGGACGGAGCATGCGCAGTACGTTCGGCGCGGGAATGCACCTAATTTAAATGGTCCCCGTCCCATTTAAATTAGGCGGGCTTGCACCGGGCGGATTTACGCTACGCCGCCGCAAGTTTACAGGCAAGTGCTTTGTGAATCAAGCACTTACGCTGAAAACTTGCGGCGGTGTAACGTAAATGGGATACGTTACGCAGCCACAGCGTAGCCCAATTCTATGTGAATCTGGCCCAGTGTTTTCTGCACATTGTATTTGTCGCAAAAAATAAAAAAGTTATCTGCACTTTAGTTTAGCATTTTAGGCTCTAAACCTAACTGATTAACACAAACAAAAGTCTTACCATAAAACCTTAACCAGTTAAGGATATATAAAAAACAACAAAAACCGCGCTAGTGGACACCCCACCCCCAACCCTGGGCGGCAGCTAGCGTGTGAATCACAAGAAAATATAAAAACAAAGAAAAAGCCGCGCCCCAGTTAACAGTCCATAAATATACAAAATCTATGAGGATGTATTGCGTCCGTATTGAAAGGAATTAATGAGAAAGTCCGGATCGTTCTGAACTATGATGGCTCCTCCAATCCGCAACCCAAAAACACCATACTCTGAATGACCCGGAAAATATGACAAAGAAAGCCGCTTACCAGAAGGCAAGCGGTTAGGGCAGATGGCTATAACCCAGCCTAGGCCTTTTGTCCCTGAGATTTGCACCAGGAAGTCCTCCGTCCTCTGGAACCGTTGTCCTCAGCTCCACCGTGTTTGTATGAAAATAAAACAGAGAGCGCACATAGCGTGATACTGGGACAGATCCTAACAATAGTGTCTAAAGTCCACACCACCTAGTGACAGCTATCCATAAGTGTGCATACGTGACCCATCACCAATAACAGTGGCCGCTTACCAGAAGGTGAATGGTTAAGGCGTTTGGCTATGACCCAGCCTGGGTCCTTCTCCTTGTAGTAGGGGGTCCTTCCTCCCCTCTGTGTAATGCCCTGGAATTGGTTATTGCATGCAGTCCACACCACCCAGTGAACCTAAACGTACGGTGACCCTCCACCAGCCAGAATGGCTGCTTACCAGAAGAGAACAATGATAGGCAGATGGCTATAACCCAGCCTAGGTCCTTGGCTCCTTGCGGTGTGAAGTCCTCCGTCCCCTAAGTACTAGGTTTCCAACTCCCCCGTTTGAAATATATGAATAAAGAGAAAACGCACATAGCGTAACTCTGAGACAGTAACTTTTATTTTAAAAAGATAAAAGGTACTCACAATAAGAGCGATAAAAACAATCTGACAAAGTTGCCGGCCGGCATAACAGGAGCCCTACTCCTTGCGTGGTGACGTCACTGCGTGATCCTCCCAGACGCGTTTCGTCACTATAGGACGTTGTCAAATGGGGGTAGGGTCATGCAGTAATCACCTTCTTTAAATAGACCAGCCGCCTATTGTGAACGGCTGGTAATGAGTCCAGGTCCGCCATCTTTGATGTGGTAACCATGCCCTCACGGAAAAAACGTAAAGAACCATAGGTCCTTCAACGATGGCATTAAACTTAATCCCCATTGTAACCTATGTGCTCCCGCCTCCATAGCGGGACAGCACTGTATCTCAAATGAACCAGTGACTAAGAGAGGGAGATCACGGCGAAAAAAACCACAGGGAGAGAGATATGTCTGGCACCTGACATTCTCTACCAATGGTCCGCGCGCGCTCATCGTCCCCATCTAGTGGCCATATCTGGCATAAATGGAATAGCTCCATCTCAAACCTAAACAGAGGTCTGACAGCCCCAGATGTTTAAACGGACCCTATTTCCCCCTTATGGAGTTATTGGAGGCCCGTGTTGTGTGGATCCAATTGTCTGGAAAAATTAAATATAAATTGTAAAGATTATATAGTACAAAAACTCCCTAATATGGATCTTATTCCAATTGGGTTAGAGAAAAAACTTTTTTTTAATTATATATTACCCTCAATCCTGTGACTTATTAGTGTAATACTCAAAACCATATTAAAAAACATTTATGAAAAAAAGGCCTCTTAATATGAGGCTATACAGGTAAAGTGATACCCTCACACTTCATTCCACAGTGCAATTTTTACACGTGACCACTTGTGAAATAATTTAATTAATATAATAAACATTAATTTACGTGAAAAAGGGAAAAAGCCCTTTGTTGAAAAAAACTAAATCTTTTTTTAAAAATATTTGGTGACTAGACATATAATATGTCCAATATAATAGTCCACAAAAATAAAAAACTTAAAGTGTAAATATCTCTATAAAAAAGTGAAGAATCCAGATATGGTGGCAGGGCTTTTTTCTGAGGTCCTAGACTATGCCACACTACATTTAGAAAAATTGTTTTAACACCTACCCTCATACAGCCGATCACATTAGGCTTACATCAGGCATTGTTGATAAAAGCATTAACATCTGTTTCTATGTTCAGGCCAAAAGGTGTATAGGTTTTAAGGCGAAATATCCATCCCATTTCCATCTGTGAGATTTCACGTACCAAGTTTCCTCCTCTCCAATGGGGTTGATATTTATCAATCCCTAAAAACAGAGTGTTGGAGGGATCTTTACTATGTTTGAGTCTATAGTGATTTGAAACGGAATGGTGCCTAAATCCGGACAATATATTCGTGATATGCTCATTAACACGTATTTGAAATGCCCGCTTAGTGCGGCCCACGTATTGGAGACCGCATGAGCATTGAACCAGATAGACCACGCCTACAGAGGCACATGTCACACACGGTTTGATCTTAAACTCCTTCCCTGTTGCCGTAGAGGTAAAGGATCTAACACATCTCTGTCTGTTGGAATTTAACGTACAGACACGGCACCGGCCACATCTATAGTACCCCTTTAATTGATCAAACATGAAACCTAGGCCCCTCGAGGGAGGGTCAATAACATTATTGGAGATCTTGTTCCTCAGGGACGGGACCCCCCGAAAAATCACCCTAGGTTTAGGGGGTAAGATTTCTTTAAGTTGAGGGTCATTCATGGCAATGTGCAAATGCTTGTTGACAAGGTGCTTGATAGCCCTATGCTGGATAGAATAGGAGGTGATGAAAGGGACCCCCTCAGGAAAGGTGTCCCCCCTTCCCACCTCCCTATCACACAGCAGATCGTTTCTATCAAGTGAAGCAACCTGATGGAGAACTGTCTGTAGGGATTTAGAACAATACCCCTTCTCCAAAAACCTCTCAGTCAGGATCTTAGCCTGAACATGGAACTCCCCAAGGTCAGAGCAATTACGCCTCACCCTAAGATATTGGCTTTTGGGAACTCCCTTAAGCCATGGTTCATGATGACAGCTGTCTGTAGGTATGAAGGCATTCCTATCAGTACTCTTGAAATAGGTTGAAGTAACCAGTTTGCCTTCCTTCACTTGGATGTTTAAATCAAGGTAATGAACCATAGTCTGGCTGGCTTCAAATTTCAAACGTATGCCCCTGTCATTGGCATTAAGCTTCCCGATAAATTCAATCAGGTCACCCTGCTCACCAGCCCATAGGAGGAGGATGTCATCAATATACCTCGCCCAGATAACAATCTGGGGGACCTCATCGAGGTGGATGACATCCTCCTCCCACTTGGCCATGAACAGATTTGCCAAACTCGGAGCGTATTTGGCTCCCATCGCCACCCCTGTGTTTTGTTTAAAGAAACAGTCCTCAAACCAGAAATAGTTTGAATCCGCCGCGAATTTCAGCAGGGACATAATGAAGTCTACCTGCTTAGATTGTAGGCCAGAATCCCTTTCCAGGTACATTTTAACTGCCTCAAAGCCCAGGGCATGGGGTATGATCGTATACAGTGATGTTACGTCTATGGTGGCCATCCAAAGATTGGGGGTAACTGGTAGGTCAGATATAATATTCATAATGTGCTTAGAGTCCCTCACATATGAGGGGATTTTCTTGACCAGGGGTTGCAAATAAAAGTCCACATATCTGCCCACCCGGGAAGTGATGGAATCAATCCCACTTACTATGGGGCGTCCCGGGGGGCAGACCGGATCCTTGTGCAACTTGGGGAGATAGTACATAGTCGGAGTACGAGGCGCCCGGGGAATGAGAAAAAGTTTCTCTTTAGCTGATAATATACCCTCAAAAACACCCCTCTCTACTAATTTTTCCAACTCTCTTTTATAGCGGTTTTTGGGGTCACTGGGTAGAATGGAGTAGGTATTGACGTCGTCCACTATGTTGTGCATCTCTCGCAGGTAATCTGCCCTGTCGAGGACCACAATCCCTCCCCCTTTATCGGCGGGCCTAATAACCAGGTCCTTGTTCGTACAGAGGGAATCTAATCCCTCTTGTAGGTTTTTATTTAGTCTAGCCTTTTTGGTCTCAATGAGCTCCAGATCCCTAATCATAACATCCCTGAAAGTCCTCAGGGATGGTGCCAATCCTCCAGGAGGGTTGAAAAGAGAAGCATTCCTCAGGCCAGAGTGTACATAGTTACTAATGGGTGGTTGATTGGAAACTGAAATTCCTTTCATGTACCGTTTAATATTAATTTTTCTAATGAACTTATGGATGTCCATGTATGTGCTGAATTTATTTAAACCTTGAGGGGGAGCGTATTTTAACCCTTTGTCCAGTATTAACTTCTCAGAGTCACTCAAGACCTTGGAACTCAGTTAAGGATATATACATGTATGTGAATCTCTTGGAAGTGACTGGTTTTCTGGAGTCTTTTCTCATAAAATATTATCTGATCCTCATCTATGTTACAATAATAGACAAACATATTGTGCTTAAGCTGATAACACACAACAAATCAAAATTTTGTGTCTTTATTAAACACACCCATTAAATTATTATTCACAGTCCTGGAAGAAAATGTAAGTGAACGCATAGACTAATAACTTCAACAAATGATAATTGGAGTAGCTCATTTAAACACTTGGATTCCAATTAATGAAATTCGTTTGAAGGTGTGTTTTAGAGCTACTTTGATAAAAAAAAAAACACTCAAACATTAAGATTGCTGTTCATAAGAAGCACCAACTGATGCAAACCACGCCTCTTTTCAAGAATAGTTGATCTGCATATGTCTGGAAAAAGGATACAAAGCAAGCTCAATGTGTTCAGGCATCCACCAGTTGACAGTTTGATAAAGTGTCTATAAATGGGGACAGTTTAGTACTATGGCTACTCCTCCTAGATGTGGGTTCCCAGCCAGGATGATTTCCCAGACCCAATACAGGATCCTCAATGAGGTAAAGAAGAACCCACAAGTAACAGCTGTGATACCAGCTCAAACTATTTCTTCAGGCAAAAAAGTACCAAAGACATGGATGAGCGAGTGTGGGGTGGAGGAACTTGACTGGCCTGCACAGTGTCCTAAACTCAACTTGATAGAACACCTTTGGGATGAAATAGAGTGGAGACTGTGGGCCAGGCTTTCTCGTCCACGTCAGTGCCTGACCTCACAAATGCACTTCTGGAAGAATGGTCAAACATTCCCATAGACACACTCCTAAACCTTGTGGACAGCCTTCCCAGAAGAGTTGAAGCTGTTATATCTGAAAAGGGTGAGCCAACTCAGTATTGTTCTCTATGGGCTAAGACTGGGATTCCATTAAAGTTTATGTGCGTGGAAAGGCAAGCGTCCCAATGCTTTTGGTAATATAGTGTAGCTATGGAGCTTTAATGGTTAACAAAAGCGGATAAAGCTAGTGGTTATTTGTATATAAGTCATCATGGGAGGCTGCATCATATTTTTATTTTCTCATTCCCCCCTTATAGCGCATCGTCAGAGTTTTCCAAAAATCCTAACAGGCCCACAGCCTCCCATTTCCCACACAAAACCCTCTACAGAGCCAAATACTGTCATGGGCATGTTGGCGGGTGGCAAGATGCCTCGCGCTTGGCCATTGCAAGCAGCCCAGCCGTCCCCAAACGTAAACTGAACTTCAGGGCGATACACTCTCCATTATGTGTGAGTGGCAGATGGAGATCTACCCCTTTTCACCTTTCTGGCTGTGTGGCTTCACCCCCTCACTCCCAGGGGCTCCAGATGCTTTCCTACTTGCTCAGGCCCAACAGCCAGGGGACACCAGTAGAACTCTCTCTTCAGAGCAGCATAACAACCAAATAAAGGCACCACAAAGCTGGAAGTGGTTAGCATTCTTTACTTGAAAGCCTCAATAAATAAACATGAATCAGATGGGTTGCAGTGGGAACCAGTGTTGTCAACTTCCTGCAGCATTTTTTACTGACAAAACATGGAGAAATTTCATGGCAGAGCACATTTTTTACTGACAACCTGAAAAAGTAAAGGATTCCTGCTAAAACCTAAGACAATCAATATTTAAACAGTATAAACACAGTATGGAAACAATGATAATGCCCAAAACAAGTAATATGCCTCATTTACACGTAAAAAAAAAAAGTCAACAGACAGTTGTATAAATCACTGATTATACTGTTTGTAAATTTACTGTTCCAACAGCAATACAGACTCTTGTTGGTGACCGCTCTTGTCCCTGCCGAAAGGCACTCACTCCCTGTAGGCCTGCTTTTCTCCCTGGGAGAGGCACAGAGAGGTAGACCTACTCCCAAAGTCTTTCACTGGGTCTGCACTGACCATCTGTAGCTGTCTTCTCTCTTGGGGCAAGGATGGTGAGCCCTGGTGCACCCTTCTCTTCCTCCAGAGAGGGAAAAGCAGGAGCACAGCAGCTGAATGTTGCCTCTTCCCCTTCCTCTCCAGTCTGAACCACCCTTCTCCCTGGTCCTACCTAATCTGACAGCCTTCTCCCAGGGGGAGTAGGCACCTTAAAGGAAGCATGCTCTACCACCTGCCTATAGGTTAGGGTGACCAGACATCCCCGGTTTCCAGGGACAGTACCCGGATTGAGGACACTGTCCCCTGACCATGTCTGTCCCCAGATTGGACAGGGGCTGGGGCAATTTCAAAGACAGTCAGTCTGAATTACACACCCCTGCTCCGCCGCTCCTACTAGCTCAGTGGGGTGTATTTTTTCCATTATCTGTGCCCCTTTCTGATGATCATGTGCTGGTCAAAGTGGAGGGAATATTTCTTCAGGTTTGGGTGCATGCCCATTTAGCTCTGCTCACATGTTCTTCTGCCTTGGCTCAAGTCGCGGCCAGCCGCCTGCCTGCTTATCTCCTTGCCTTCCCTGGAGGAGTGATCTTCCTCCGCTCTCCACCCAGTAGTAGCCAGGGCCTGGAGAGTAATACTTAACAGGCTGTGAGGCGGGCGGCAATGGGCAGGGAGTCGCTGATTGCTGCCATTACTAGTAAAAAAAAAAATATGTCCCCGAATTTCATTTAAAAAATCTGGTCACCTTACTATAGGTGGCACATGCTAAAGACTCTGCAAATACAGACTTTCAGTGCATTTTACCTATTACTAGTTTTACTGTAAGTGCAGGTATATTTTACTGCCAGCGCAGACAAAATTTGTTCTTGTACTGTGATGAATTTTATATTATTATGACAATAAATGCCATCGGGGCAACTAGTGGCTGAACTGTGATACAGTGAAACTCTGGTGCCTACGTACAATAAGCCTAATCACTGGTAATAAAAAAAAATGGGTCAAAATCTTTGTCAATATCCCTGTCAAACAATGTGTGTCAAAATGGAAGTGTCCTCCATCCTTTAAGGACAAGGTGTAAAAACTGATGTTTTCGGATTGCTTGACAACCAGTTTTTGTCAAATCGGAACATTTTTTATATGTCAAGAAATAGACTAAACACATCAAAAAGATTAATATTGTCACCCACATGCCACAGTTTCCATAACATCTGAATGCTCTCTACAAAGCGTCTGCCTTTTGAGCAAATTTGCATTCAGTAATAGAGTTTCAGTGGGGAGCTCCCCATCCTGGTAGCTTGGCCAAGATGCAATAAAACAGTGCCCCCCTCCCCCCTCTCATCCTCAACTTCAAATTAATTGCAAAGATGCTTTTTTGCTTCTAGAAATGACTTTGGAATAAACCATCTGTTATATTTATTTAGCAGGAACTACTATTTCCGCATTCAGATTCTGTCAACTTTTAAACTACACCTCAACCAAAACTCTAAAATGAAAAGGAATAATAATAGAATTAAAATAGGTAGTGGTGAGGTTACACCTCGAAATGCACTAGGTGTATCCTCTGTGTTTCATTTCCAAGAAAAAATGGACTTTCCTGACTCCCAAGAATTTACCGGCACTAGAAGCTTTGGAGAGAATGTTAGGATTCATTATTAAAATAACAATCACTTTAGTTTCAACAATCACTTGATTACTGAATGTGCTATGACAAACAGAACAAAATACAAGTAGGATAAGGCCACTAAAATTGATCCACAAGAGCCAGGAGCATAACAATCTCTATACTTTCAGCACTCCGAAGCTGGACTGATCCAGCTCCTGCAGCTCAACCTATTCACAAAATACAAAGCCTTCTGTGAATAGGCAGCAGAGGGGAAGGAGCCTGAGATGCTTCTATTTGAGAGAAAAGTGTCTCTCCTTTCAGAGCCAGAAGCATAGTTATCTCTATACTTCCAGCACTCAGATGCTGGACTTTCTAATCTCAGTTCCTGCAGCTGAACCCATTCACAAAATGCAAAGCCTTCTGTTAATAGGCAGCAGAGGGGAAGGAGGCTGAGATGCTGCTGTATGAGAGGGAAGTGTCTCTCCTGTCAGAGCCAGGAGCATTGCTATCTCTTACCTCCTGTACTCAGATGCTGGACTTTCTGATCTTAGTTCCTGCAGCTGAATCCAATCACAAAATACAAAGCCTTCCATAAATAAGCAGCAGAGGGGAAGGAGGCAGAGATGCTGCTGTATGAGAGGAAAGTATCTCTCCTGTCAGAGCAGAGGAGTGTAGCGATAGCTGTACTCCCAGCCCTCAGTAAAACTCTCAGATTGTAAATTAAAGCGATAAGTCCACAAGGTGGCATGAACATCGTTGGACTTAACCCATAGTAAGCCAGCAGATTTTAGAAATTGGCTGAAATCCTGGACATCAGCTTTAAAAGTGAACTTCTGCAACATCCAAAATAAATAAAAGTTACCAGCCAGTCCTGAGATTTACATCTGCCTGCCACACAGCAGAGCCAGGTTGATGAACTGAGTTTTCTCTGCAGGTAAGCAAAGCAGACTGGTCACCTCCCTTCAGCAAGCCTTTGACTAGACAGTAAAGTAGCAGCAGAATACTGATGTGTCATCCCTCTATCCTTCTGCTCTCTGCCTCCTGTAATCATACACCTTGTCAGCTAATATTCATGCAGTACTCCAGTTTCAATGCCTATTTCCTACACCTTTGGTGAATGTTGTCTGAAATGAAAGGGAGGAGAGAATTCAGCAGCAGGGGGGAGACTGTGTGGAATGTAGCTGGAAGCTTGCTAGGAAGATATTACTGGTTGATTACCTGAGAGATATAAGAAGTGTAGAGTCCCATCTCAGAATACCAATGCATCAATGATTCAGCGTACTGATGTGCTCCCATAGAGGATGGATATTTAACAAAAGTATTGGGGCGCTTGTCTTTACACGCACATGAACTTTAATGAGATCCCAGTCTTAGTCCGTAGGGTTTAATATTGAGTTGGCCCACCCTTTGCAGCTATAACAGCTTCAACTCTTCTGGGAAGGCTGTCCACAAGGTTTAGGAGTGTGTCTATGGGAATGTTTGACCATTCTTCCAGAATGTGTGTGTAAAGGCAGGTGTCCCAATACTTTTGGTAATTTAGTGTATGTTGGGTGGCTATTGCTTATATGAGTATTGGGAGTAACTTTTCATGTTGGCATTGAGCATTCCCTGTGTGCAGAATGAGTCACAGTGGACATGATACATGCGGCTGCAGGGCTGCCCTTAATCTAACGATCTGATGTTATGCATTATTCATGTATGTTCTCTTTGAAATTGGGGGTCTGACGGGCCACGCCAGCTGGGCGCTTATTCTGTACATCAATTCATGTTGACAATAGCAGCTCTGCGCTTCCTATTGAATCACATTTAGCAAACATTAGATACATTTTCTCCTGTGTTGAAAACTATGCGTTTTCTGCATGTCACATAATTATAGATTTGGTAGAGCTGGGAGAGAAGAGATATGGAGCAACAATGAATGATTTGTCATCTTCAAACTGAAAATAAACATATACACTGCAGTCATGCTGGAAATATCAGCTTCAGAGTGAGTGAATTATGAGGCTTCTCTGTACAAAATCCACGAAAGCGCTGTGACACTGTCCCATGTATTTTCTCCTTCTGTCCTGTACTGGACACAAAAACCTGACTGGTTGTTAGTTGGACAGCACCGGCACTTGTTATTTTTGTCAGGGCTTTTTTTCTCAGTGAATAGGTACAGGAACCCCACCCCTTCGGAGCCACCTCTTGTCTCCGCCCCTACCCACCTCAGAGCACTGTTCCTTGGTTCTACCTCCCAGAAAAGCTGCTTTTAGAGAACACAGAACCAAATATAATTTTGTGGTGCTAAGTAATTTGTATGGAAGAAGAATTTGTTATTGATAACAAAAAGAGACAGTAAAGTAGATTCCCTTTATTTAGTAACAATGAACGCACCCAGCAACAATAAACTCCCAATAGTTAGCATCAATAGACCCTCCAGCAGTGAAGCAACAATAGGCTCCTCCTTCAACAGTAGGTCTTTCCCAGCAACTTTTGTCCTCCCAGCAACATAAGCTAGATCACCTCCAGCAACAAAAGATTCTCCAGCAGCCAGCATCAATAGACCCTCCAACACACCCCAGCACCCCTTGTCATTACATACATTCAGTGCTGGAGGTGCCGGAACTGCGTTCCCCCAAATAAAGTCCTGACTTTTTGTTATCTATAGACATTAGTCTAAAACTGTGATTAAACAATGTACTTAAAGTGAACCTGTGGCCAGGCTAAAGACTATAAAAATCCCAATAAGCGTATATTGATTGGTTTGCACAAAAGTTATAGCATCTACAAACTATGGGATAGATTTATAGACCTTTACTGTATTTGCCGGCGTATAAGGCGACTGGGCATATAAGGCGACCCCCTAATTTTCCAGCTAAAATGTTGGTTTTAAGATATACTCGCAGTATAAGACGACCCCCTTCAGGTGCTTCAGATGGAGGGTCAGATGCTAGATGAAGGGTCAAGTGCCAGATGAAGGGTCAGGTGCTAGATGGAGGGTCAGGTGCTAGGTGAAGGGTCAGGTGCCAGATGGAGGGTCAGGTGCTTCAAACCAAAGCTCCGGTGGTGGATGGCGAGGTGGCCGTGGAAGAAGGAGGAGCCAGGGGGTAGACACATTCGGTAACATACTGTATACAGTATTACAGTTTACCACGCTGAGCCAATCACGGCAAGCGATGTATTCTATTAATGAATACAAAGCCTGCTCCGATTGGCTTTGAGATTCAGAGAGGCATGGGCTGATGATATTACAACCTCTGCCAATCCGAGAAGGCTTTGTATTCATTAATAGAATACATCGCTTGCCATGATTGGCTCAGCAGACATTAATGCACATCCAGTGGGCTGACATTTATATACCGGCGTATAAGATGACCCCTGATTTTTTGGGGGATTTTTTTAAATATAAAAGGTCTTCTTATACGCCGGAAAATACGGTAATCTTTTTTATTGTTTGTTTTTACTGGTAATGGCGGCGATCAGAGATTCATAGTGGGACTGCAATATTGCGATGGACAAATCGGACCCTAAGTGACACTTTTTGGGGACCAGTGACACAAATACAGTGATCAGTGCTAAAAAAAATGCACTGTTCACTGTATAAGTGACACTGTCTGGGAAGGGGTTAACATCAGGGACAATAAAAGGGTTAAATGTGTTCCCTGCAAGTGTTTTCTAACTGTGTGGGGGATGGACTGACGGGAAGAACACAGAGATTGCCTTTCCTGATCACTAGGAACAGAAGATCTCTGTGTACTTCCCTGTCAGAACGGGGATAGTTTAAATAGGCAGATACCCGTTCTGCCTCTCTGTGGAGCAATCGCGGGTGGCCGGTGGACATCGGGTCTTCCGGACCCGCGGATTGTCTTCACCTCCATGCAGTGGGCGTGCACACCCACAGTATCTAGTACACGATAGAGCCACCCTTCCACAGTATTTATGTGGTGGGCGGTCTTGAAGTGGTCAATGCATTAATAGCAATAAGGTAAAAAAATAATAATTCTGAGTCCAGGACTCCCCCCAGCCTCCCCCCATTTCTTTCCATAGCTGCTCTTACATCTCGCTCCCTCCTCACTAGACGGATTGATAGCAGTGGGAGCTATTGGTCAATCAAATTCGATGACAATGGAGGGGAGGGGAGAAACCCCACTGTCGGTGCATATGGACGCAGGCAGCAATGCTTGGGAGCGAGTCCATGTGAGTACCCCCCCTAACAACTGACTTGCTAGGGGGTTTACTCAGAAGGCAATAGGAGCCAGGAGTGTCAGCAGGGGGCCCCACAAGAGGAGGACTGGGACTGATTTGTGCAAAACCACACAAAGCAGGTAAGTGTTTTGTTTTTTAAAGTCAAAGTTTAAAATTGCTTTTTTTTTCTCAAGCCAAGAACTTGTTTAGCAAAGACAAATTGATGTTGCCAGAAATGCAGTGTCCATATCACTTCCTGTGAACTGCACCAAAGAATACCTTCCTGCCTAACTATTTTCGTTGAACTATTAACTGCCCTGCCTTGTGTAATGGAGATGTAGGGATATGTTTGCAGTCCATATCAAGAGAGCAACCTAGGATGACAACCATGACTCCCTCCATAGATACAGTGGAGGAGTGACGTAGCCCCCCAGGGACAGAAAGGATGTTATTTGCAGAATTACCCAGTGAAAAGCAAAAGACGTTTGAAAAAAGAAAATGTGTGCAGCCACCAAGCAAAGGGCTAATAATCTACAATATATTATTTTTGATTTTGGGTTTAGATGCCCAATTAAAATATTATTTGAGCCATGGAAACTCAAGCAGATTCTTTTTGCCTGGAGTTTCCCGTTTTATGCTGACAATGGCCGGCCATATTCTCAGCCGTGGAGTTTACTCATAAAGAGAATCATTTTGATTAGACTATGTGAACTCTCAACAACATTAAAGAAGAACTGCCAAAAGCACTATTTACCCAATTTAAGAAAAAAGACACAGTCTCTGTGTGAAAACCTTGCTAGCACCTCATGGATTAAAGCTGAAAGCCTTCCTTTAAGCAGAGGATAGCTTTGTTATGCTTCAACGCTGTTTTTAAAGCAGATGTAAAGTTGACAGTAAATAATGCTAATGTGTTTGTAAACTGTGGGAAAATATAGAAGATTTGGATGCCCAGAATGTCACAGGTGCCTAGGCTGGTTAGATGCATCCTGGGAGATTGATGTCTAGCTAATCCAGACGGCTGAAATTATCGTGGGAAAGCAGGACCTATGATATCAAGCTCCCAAAGTTCACCTTGACAGCCATGGATTCTTGTGACTAGGAGGTGCTGGAGATCCAGCTATCTATTTTTTTTTTTCTTTTTACACACAACCGTTTTATTTTGGCTATTTTCTGAGGCCACGTGTGCCATTTACTTCTATATGCTAGGTTCAGTTAAAAGGAAATAATAGGAAACAACTAGGAGGGACAGTGGAAGGTAAGTTCTGTGACAGACTCACCTGGGACAGAGGCTTTTGGAGGGGACTGAATGCTAGCCTCCTGCCTTGCTATCATGGGCCCTGGCATTTGGGGGAACGGTGCTCTTTGTGAGCTGTATGCCTGGGGACCCTTGAGATGGTGTTACTTTGGATTCAGGTCCATGTCCCCCCAAGACACACTCTGGGAACCCTGTGTGTGCCATATTAGAAAGAGTGACTGATTCATACTGTTGGGACATACTGTAAGGAGATGCTAAAGTCATTACCTCCAGCCACCTGTCTGTCTTTTGTCTTCTATTGGGACACCTGCCTTTACATGCACATGAACTTTAATGGCATCCCAGTCCCAGTCAGTAGAGTTCAATATTGAGTTGGCCCGCCATTTGCAGCCATAACAGCTCCAACTCTTCTGGGAAGGCTGTCTTCTATAATGTAAAGAAGTCTAGTGTGGCTTCTCTGTCACCCATTATTGTTTGAGCTAATCGACCCTGCAATTGTATGAAGGAGTTCTGTGTTGATAGGTATGATAATGTGTATTGTAATTAGGGAGTCACATCGGCTACGTTAAGGGATTAGTTAATTAGCTCATGTTAATTTATGTTTCTGGTATTGTTAGAGCAATATGAGCAGGAGGGGTGAACTCCCTCCTATTTTGCTGTATATAAGACTTGTATTTTGGTTCTAATAAAGAGTCCATGTTCAGCAGACAAACAAGTATCGTCTCGTTGTGTACTTGTGAGCAGTTGGAATATCTAATATCTGTATCCAGACTGGAAGGAAGTGGTGTATGATGAAAGCACTCAAGCGGAGTGTGGGACGTTTCCTTACAAGTACTAACTGTGAACTACTCTTATCTCTGTTCTCTCCAGATTTGATCCTATTCTGAGTTAAGGTTCCCCAAGAACTTTGCAGCCAAGCCATGGTTAGCATAGTCATCGATTCTTCTAATGTCTGTATTCTGCTCTTTTCTTTTTTATGAACATAATTAGTTACTGCAAATGTTGGACCTTTAGTCTGCAATCTAAGAGAATAACTCAAAATTTACCTATATTTAGGCATTATCAAGGGTTGTCCTCTATTTCCTGGACTGAGGCTCCATCAGTGGTCATCAACCCTGTCCTCAGGGCTCACTAACAGGCCAGATTTTATGTATTGCCTTGGGGAGATGCAGACTAGAATACTGCAATCACTGAGCAGCAACTGATATCACCTGTGATGTATTTCAGTAATCTTGAAAACCTGGCCTGTTAGTGGGTCCTGAGGACAGAGTTGATGACCACTGATCTAGGAGATGTACTGTGTGTTTTTCCTACTGCCTGCAGCATGCTGAGAACATTATTGTCCCAGACTGCACCTCACAGATAGACCTTTAGAGATTTTGCCTAGGCAGAGCTGCTTCACTGGAGCTCAGAGATTTTCTCTTTTATTTAATAATAAAAGGAAGATTTATTTTAGGCTACATGTACACCCCTGCCTTTTTTTGTGTGGTATATTTTGCAGTGTAGTTAAGTGTAGTTAAAGATGAAAAGATATAATAGACACAAATGAATGCAGGTCTGTAATCGATAATACTTAATTAGTAGTGGAAGTACCTGAATTTGACCTGATATTTCCTGTACAGCAGGGTATTATGCTTTGCTGTTTTTTTTAGCCTTCCTCTAGATCCCCTGTGGGTAGAAGATTGTGTATATGGGATTGTATTTTTTTCCCTTTTATTGGTTGAACTAGATGAACGTATGTATTTTTCCAACCACTCTAAGGGCCCTTTCACACAGGGCTGTCCGTGTGCGGGCTCCGCTTTACTTCAGCGGGGATCGCTCCGTCGATCCCCACTGAGCAGGCAGATGACAGGTCTGTCTCTGCACACTGTGCAGGGATCGACCTGTCAGAGCGCTGCTCTCCACTATGGGGGATCGGATGACGACAGACCGTAGAGTCCGTTGTCATCCGATCCGATCTGCTAGATGGATGGAAAGGTAGGGCTTTCCTCCATCACACTTTGTCGAATGGGAGCGGTTGGATGTCAGCGGGCATGTCACCGCTGACATCCGTGGCTCCATAGAGGAGCACGGAGCGCTCGTTCAGGTCCGCCTAAAAAACTGACAGACGGACCTAAACAAACGGGCCATCAGACCAAAATCCGCCAGCGGACATGTCCGATGAAAACGGTCCGCGGACCGTTTTCATCGGACATGTCCCGTCGTGTGTACGAGGCCTCAGAGGAAGAAGCAGCAGAATGAGCCAATCAGTTCAGGTGCTGGCAAAGAGCATGCTGCAAGGAAAATAAAGCAGAGCGACAAGACAGATGAGTTCATCGCGTGATGCTTTTCCTTTCACTGTCCAGTTCCAGACTAGTGCTGGTCAAGGACAATCTGGGCTCAGAGAAATTTGAAGGAATGATGCTGGCCATCAGTCTGAGGACATCTAGTGGCAGGAAATAGGCATTGTAGTGGAGAGCACTGGTTTGAAAATCAATATAGAGACAAAAACTGTAATACGTAAAAAATATTGTATCATATTAATCATAGATATATAAAAATGTATGTATTTTTTTTTTTTTTTTTTGTGTTAAGTAAGTAAAGCTGGGGAAGGGGTGGCAATTTTTTCTGAGCATATTTGTTATCCAATAATCCCAAACAGCAAACATGCTACTTTATAGAAGAACTAAAAGCAAAATGTGTTTTTTTTTAGATAAGGAAGGGTTATAACTTTTTGCCATTTGTGTCCAATATTGGAGATTTCCCTTCACTTACAGGCCCATAACCAAAACAGGACGTGAGAGGAAATTCCTTTAAAAGTAAGGGAATCCCTGGCTGTTACGGGGTTACCAGAACTAGTGTCCCCATTCAAACATTTCCTGTTCTGGTGACAACCCAGAATTTGGGAATGCTCTTTCACTTTCACTTTTCGTGATAACTGATATATAGAGTAAAGCCTCGTACACACGATCAGTCCATCCGATGAGAACGGTCTGAAGGACCGTTGTCATCGGTTAACCGATGAAGCTGACTGATGGTCCGTCGCGCCCACACACCATCGGTTAAATAACCGATCGTGTCAGAACGCGGTGACGTAAAACACAACGATGTGCTGAAAAACATGAAGTTCAATGCTTCCAAGCATGCGTCGACCTGATTCTGAGCATGCGTGGATTTTTAACTGATGGTCGTGCCTACTAACGATCGTTTTTGACCTATCGGTTAGGAATCCATCGGTTAAATTTAAAGCAAGTTGGCTTTTTTTAACCGATGGTTAAATAACCTATGGGGCCCACACACAAATTGTTTTGACCGATGAAAACGGTCCATCAGACCGTTGTCCTCTGGTTAACCTATCGTGTGTACGAGGCCTAATAAAAACCCGACAAGTGTTTCAATCCACTTTATTTAAAAATAAAAAATAAAAGTTTTGCCCTCAGTTTTCCATTTGGTTCCTTCAAATTCAGATTAAATAATGGCTAAAATACAGTAAAAGTCTGAGCAGTGATATTGCATGAGTGTCACATCTCTCATCTTCTGCACAGAAATAGATACTTTTACAAAATTATTCTGAATGGCGTAAAAAATCTTTATTATAAGCAAAATAACATTTTACGTTCAGATTATGCTTATATGCTGGTTCAATGTATTCTCCTGAATCACTACATGATTATTTTTACCATATCATAAATCATCGCAACTGAACATTTTATTTGTAAAAAATACAGATATAATATAAATATAGGAAATAAAAGATATAAAACACTAAGCTAAAAGGAAATCAGCAAAAGAAATCAGGTAGTAAGCCTCATAAAGGAACCTAACATGTTTCGGCAACTTGTATTTCAGATTTATTGGGTTAGCCAAAAAAGGACTTGCTTCAAAGCTGGGGTGTGGGTAATATTAAAAAAAAAACATCATATTGATTATAAAATAAGCTGTCTTATCCGCTGGAACACTTCTGTTTAGTCCCAATAGTACTAATGACGTAATGCTGTATAAGCTTTACCCTGTACATTTTAAGACTACCAAATGGTACAGGACTGTTACTGCACAGTTGCTCACTCATTGATGCTGCTCAGCTATATGTACCCCACTTAGGAAAAATTAACAGCATTTGTTTTAGTTAAAAAAAAAAAAAATCTTCACTGTGTATAAATGTTCCCACATATACAGTACCTCCAGGATAACAACAAATACATTTTGTATTTGTATTTGATTTAAGATTGTATATACTGTAGATCTGTCATTGTGAGTATGCATACAAAACCCTTATTGTAGAACTATAGTCAAAACATTTTGTCATTCTGGATAGATTAAGGGAGGGTTATAAGCCCTTTTATTAGGCATCTGTGTCCTATTGCGGAAATTTCCTTTCTCTTCCTATCCCGTAGCCAAACAGGAAGTGAGAGGAACTCCCTGAAAATTAAGGAAATTCCTTGGGGACCCCCATGTCACCAAAGCTAGTATCACCATTGGAAGATTTCCCTTCTATCACTTTCCTGGGGACAACCACATATGGGATTTTCTTTTACTTAAACAGGACAAATATAGAGGGCGAACCTCCTTAATGGGGGCACAGACACTGATAAAAACCACCAAGCATTATAATCCCTCTCCACTTTATCCAAATCTAAAAAAAAATGTGCCTTTAGTTATACTTTAATTTACCAAAAAAGAAAATGTAATACAGAACGTGTGTTAGTATTTGCAGTGCATGCTGAACTGTCAAATAGGAAAGCCCAGCACTAGCCCTTCTAAATTACCCTTGCGGGCTTAAGATCTAGCAGCTATAGGATGTGTATATTTTCCATCAGGAAACCATGTAAAAATACTTGAGCTGTCCTTATTTCTCTTCTCCCCCTTCCCCCTTTAATATCAGGGCCCTGTATGATCAGGCACATTCCCATCTTCTGTAAATTATCCATATATTCTGGTCACTTCCACATGCTCAAGACAATTCTCCTCTTTTTTCATTGGTAACAATGTAGATTTTTTGCTCTATACCAGCAATGTACCCTGCATATGTGAATTTGCCTCTGTGAGTTTACAAAATGTTCACTTTGTATCATGACTGGGGATGTAACCCAACTGTATTGCTTGTTTGTTCATGTGTTATGCTCTGCAGTAGAAATAAAATAAATATTGGAGGCTGCAAAAAAGTAGATATGAAATATGTATATGCAATATTTCATTGTTTTTTAAAACAGAATATGTTTTTTGAGAGAGTTAAAGAAACTATACAGAAAAAAAAAAAAGAAAATAAATTACTAGAAAATTCTAGAGATTCCATACATAAGGAAATGCAATGTCAAAGAATGGTCACATATCATAATCCTGACATTGACATGTGAACACATTATGAACAGTAACATACAATAGGACTTAGTCCCAGCTTTATTTGTGCCCCTAAACTTAGCTGTAATCCAAAACAGCCAGTCAGTACTTTTGGTAGCCTTGGACCTTTACAGTAGGAGTCTATCCATAATTAAGTCTACTGGGGCCAGGCCAGGTACAGTATGGCCAGCCAGTTCCCCACTCTTTCAAATTTATGTGGGTTACCTCTGTGTTTGTAAATCAGTTTTTCATATGTAAGTGTGGTGTCTATCTGATCAACCCATATCTGCATTTTTGGTACGGTCTGGGCGATCCAGTACATTAGGATACGCTTATGGGCTTGAAACAGAGCTCTACCAGCTGGCTTAGGATCCAAAAGTATATCTATAGAAAAAGCAAAGTATTAATTGTCCCAGTATCTGTGAAGTTTTGGGCAACACCAAAGCAAATAGATAAGGCCCCCTCTGTCTCTAAAACACTTTAGGCAAGTGGGGTCTGGTCGCAATCCCATAGTGTGCAATTTATTAGGCGTACGCTTAATATTATATATAGTTGAACCAATCAATGAGACACATTGTGATCTGGCTACTGATGACCTGAGATGTCATCCACATCCCTCTCCCATTGATGCATTGCAGTATTGGGAAATTGTTCCAGATAGCCAACTAAAAGCATCAGTTTTGCATCATATTAAAAACAGGCATAGTAAACATAACCAGGTTAACCAATGATTGCTCGGCCGTAATTGCATGTTGTAGCTGAATATAATAGAAGCGCATGGTCTGTGGGGCCCCATACTTAGTTTGACAATATTTCATATTTAGCTGACAAAAAAACTAAAATATACAAGAAGCTTCCATGTGCCAGTATGTGCAGTGTATTCTGGGCTGTCCAATAGGAAAGCCCAGCACTAGTGTTGAGCAGAATATGCCATATTCGATTTCGCGATATATCTCGAATATATATTCGAATATTCGAGATATATTCGCTAAATTCGAATATTCGTGATATTTTATCGAAAGTAAATAATTGCGATTTTTCGCTATTGCGAATGCGAAAATAATTGCGATTTTTTGATAACTGCGGTAGGAGCACTCTGATTGGCTCAGAATATTCGTGATATTTTATCGAAATATCGCAACATGCGAATGCGATATTTATTGCGCAATTTCGAGAAATGCTGGAGGAGCGCTCTGATTGGCTCAGAATATTCGTGATATTTTATCGAAATATCGCAACATGCGAATGCGATATTTATTGCGCAATTTCGACAAATGCTGTAGGAGCACTCTGATTGGCTCAGAATATTCGTGATATTTTACAATACAAAATAATTGCGAATATTCGGCAAATGCGGAAGGAGCACTCTGATTGGCTCAGAATATTCTTGATATTTTACAATACAAAATAATTGCGAATATTCGGCAAATGCAGAAGGAGCACTCTGATTGGCTCAGAATATTCTTGATATTTTACAATACAAAATAATTGCGAATATTCGGCAAATGCGGAAGGAGCACTCTGATTGGCTCAGAATATTCGTGATATTTTACAATAGAAAATAAAAAGTGTTTTGCATTGGTGGTGATTCTTTACTCTATCCATCTGTCACAGCCATTTGTCAATCAAACACCTTGAAGATTGAACACGTTCATGCTGCATGCTTTGGACTTTTTTTCACTTCACATATCAGACATTTTTATGAAAGATTATTTTTCTATTATTGGGACTATATTTCTTTATATATTTGTTTCACTGTGTATTTCACAAGTTATTTGCGCTTGCTTATTTTATAATTTGCCCACATGTCTTGTCACTAGACATATTTTTTATTCTTGTAGAGCGACTCCATTTTCTGTCTTGTATTAATTTATGTTGTATAACATTTTTGAGTTGCTGCTGTATTCTCCCCTTTTTTAAGGTATGCGCAATTTTTTCCTTCTTACAAAAAATAATAATATCAAACATACAAATATTCATAACATACACATACACAAAGCCCCCCCCCCTTTTGCATCAGAGACAATCAGAGTTCTCCTACCACAGTTATCGAAAATTCGCAATCATTTTCGCATTCGCAATAGCGAAAAATCGCAATTTTTTTTTTTTCAATTTGGCAACATAAAAGGATCGCCTCAGCTTAGCTACTCGGCCCAGGGTCTCTAATCATACCAGCAATGCTTTTAGACGTCGATAGGATGTGATCTGTTTTAAAAATCAAATTGAAAAAATGCGAATATTCGGAATTGCGAATATTCACCGCGAAATTCGAAATATAGCGCGATTTCTCGAATATGCTATATTCGAGTCGAATATTCGCAATGCGAATATTCGTGAGCAACACTACCCAGCACTAGCTCTGTCTGGGTTCATTGCTCCTTCAGGTTGAAGATTAAGTATTGACTGGTGTTGATTTACTGATACTGGAGAGTGCAAAATATGTTCCAGCTCTGCATAGAAATCAATCAGCTTCCAAGTTTTTTGGCATATTGCAGGTGCATTTTGCGTTTTTACAATAAACATCTTTAAACCATTGAAGTCTATGGAACCAAAAAACAGAAAAAAAAACCTGACCCTTTCCATAAAATGCACAGATGTGAACTACATCCAAAGGAAACCATGTTAATTGGACTGTAGTGTGTTTTTGCAAAGCTGGAAATGCACTCAAAAATGCATAGGTGTGAACCAGGCCTTATTGAACAAGTTGAAGTTAGAAGCTGATTGGCTACCATGCACAGCTGTACCAGATGTTGAACTCTCCAGTTTTAGTAAATCAACCCCGCAGTCTTTACTTGATGGGGAAGGGGGTGTGGGTATTTTCTGGAATGTATCTCAAGTGTATTACTGGCATCAACTAATGTTATGTCCTGTAATAGAAATAAAAAGAAAAGGTACTGGAAAGTTGCAAACAGGTAAATATTTATTTATTACAGGTAATTATATAGTGCTAACAATTTTACGCAGCTCTTTACATGTATTTTGAACATTCACATCAGTCCCTGCCCTCAAGGAGCTTACAATCTAAGGTCCCTAACTCACATTCATACATTAGACAGGAGACATTTAACCTACCAGAATATCTTTGGAGTGTGGGAGGAAACCCTCACAGGCACAGGGAAAACATGCAAATTCCAAACAGGTAGTGTCGTGGTTGGTAATTTAAAATGACAACCCTAGTGCTACCAGGTGGAAGTGCTAACCACTTACTTACTGTGCTACCAATATATGAAATATGTACATACAATATGTAGCAAGGGCCCAGAACCCTAGAGGCCTAATCGTAACCTCCAGAGTCAGGGAGAGCTGACATCCTTATTTGAACAAAAGAGATTTATTGTCTCTAAACAAGAACTGGTGGAGAGAGGGTTAGGGCTTGAACACCCTTAGGCAGATGTAATAGCAATTGGCAGACTCAGAGACAAAATAGGCAGACAGCTATATAGGTTGTGGGCGTTTAAGCTGGTTGCAACATCTATATTTATAGAACTGCTATCTCCTATGGCAACTGAACTTGTAGGTTGACTTCAACACAGATCTGTACACATTCCAGACTTGGTATCTCCATTGTGTAGGACCTGGCCTCCATCTCACAGCTTCCCACTGTAGCTTTTCTCACTGAGCTCCCAGTCTTCCCACCAGACCTTCAGATCCCCTGAACTCTTCCCCAGCTAACAAGCTTTACACTCCAAGTGTCACTCACGCTACCTGCTGGGTCCCTGGCTTGGTTCTCATCTAACCCACTGAATCCTCTTCAAGTGTCACCTACACTCACCCGCTGGGTCCCTGACTTGAATGCTGAAGCTTTCCCAACTTGTTCACCATCCCTAGCTGCTCTGTTACTTCTTCAGACTTTACAAACATGACCTCTTATAACAGTAGTAGCTGTCCCTTACTGATGACGGTGTCCTCTTTATCTCTGTCCGCTGGTTCTCACTTGCCTCTGGTAACAGGAGTGATCGTCCCATGTGGCAACTGCTTCTCCTTCACCTCTGGCAACACTCGGTTGGCCACCCGGCTGAATCTCTGTAATGATCAGGCTCCCCTTCGGGCTGAACCTCTACATACAGGGCTAGGCCTCAGGCTTAGGCCTAACCTTCAGCTGCTGCTTCACATAAGCCCCCAGGCCCCAGCCTGGGGCTAAAAGAACACCGATCACCTGACTCATTCCCCTTAAATAGACTTTTCCAGCATGCTTAGCCACAAATATGATTGGCCGAGAAATTATATATATTCACAACCTGAACTCACTGTGGGCTTGTCATTCTAATGCCAAAGGCAGCAGTGCCACCTATTGACAGAAGAGAGAAATCCACCAGATTCAGGCTTAGAGCTAAAAAAGTCAGTGGATACAACTACCAATTAGCTAGGCTAATCACCGCCTAGCATAACTAAATGTATTAGCAATCCTGCCTAATACCAGGGTGCTACAAATATTTTTAATTTACCTGACAAAAACACAAAAACTGTTTTTTTTTTTCTTTCTTTCTTTACTCCTGAACATAATACATAAATAAAAAATAAAAAAACTGAAACCATTGTTCATTCCTTTTCACTTCTTCATTGCAATTTTTTGGTTGAACACCCACATCTACTATCTTGTGCAACTGGCTGATTTGATATCCCATTTTACTATCATATACCAAGCAACAAATTCTACAGAAAGCACCTGCTTCTCTATTTTGTCCATGGCCCTGCTAAATTTTGCTGCATCTTGTATTTTTATGCTGGTTTTGTTCATTGAACGTGTTCTGGCTTGTTCAGTTTTCAATGACTAGAAGATTTGAAGATTGTATCGCTTCCTAATAATAGGTAAAAATCAGCAGATTTACTAGACTGTAAAAATTGTATTTTTATGGTCAGCAAAGGGAATAGCAATTCATTCATTCTTTCATTCATTCATGTTTTGCTTAAAAAAAAAAAACAACTGACAGTGTTGCTTTGTTGGAGTATAAATCTCAACATATTTCTTTGACACCGTAGACTGCTTGTGGGTTCTCTTGAAAGATGCAGTGTTGTTTGAAAGTGAATATAAAACACTCAAAATGTGAGGAGCATAAATATTGCAGTAGCCCCTTATGAAATTATGCTTAGTTTTACCCCTGGGTCTTCTAAAACAGAACCCATAATACTTATCCTAGGCGTTCCAGTAATGCAGATTAGAAAACACTTTTATTGAAAAGCTTTTTTTCCTTCTATGGTTTGTCTTCAATTTGTAGCAACTGTCCAATGCATTGCTGTATTTACAGCTCATGTGCCCATCCTTCCATTTTTGTTTTAATATGTTAAATAGCCGGTTGCCATGGCACATATTGCATGACATACACAGTGTTTACATTATGATTGACTTAAAAGGTCAGAAAAAGGGAAAAATACATGTTTATAGATAAGTGAGGAAAGTATGATAAGCAGCAATATAAATTATAGGGGCCATACCGGGAAATAAGAACAGCCTTTCTCAACCTGTTTACCTCCAAGGAACCCTTGAAATAATGTTCAGGTCTTGGGTAACCTTTGCTAAAAAAAAAGAATTAATTGGGGATTAGTGGGAAAAATGCCTTTAACTTTTGTGCTTATTGGAAAGAGTCTTTACAGTGGTGGTCAGAATGCCACTCTTACACACTGCTAAAAAATGGTATCATGCTACTGACTTTTTTTAAGTGGTGTTGGACCAGGTCTATCAGATGGGAAGTCAATCAGCTACAGCTCAAGGAACCTCTAGAAACCCTTTAGAGCAGTGGTCTCCAAACTGTGGCCCGGGGGGCCAGATGCGGCCCTTTGCTTGCCCTTATCTGGCCCTTGGGGCACTATTCCTCCCACTGACGCCAACTATGGGGCACCATTCTTCCTACTGACACCAATGATAGGATACCCTTATTTCTACTGACCGCAATTATAGGATACTATTCTTCCTACTGACCCCAATGATAGGATACTATTCTTCCTACTGACCCTGATGATAGGATACTATTCTTCCTACTGACACCAATGATAGGATACTATTCTTACTACTAACACCAATAATAGGATACTATTCTTCCTACTGACACCAATGATAGGGTACTATTCCTCCTACTAACACAAACATCTGGCCCCCTTAAAGTCTGAAGGAGTGTAAACTGGCTCTTTGTTTAACATGTTATAGACCCCCTACTCTAGAGGAACCCTATGATTCAAACTCTAGTTGGGAATGGCTGTTCTTGAATATAAAAAATAAATAAAAATAAAAATAGCAACTTTTGTAAGGGTTTTAAAATGTTTTAATTTGATGATACTTTTGTTCACCTATGGTTATCTGCTGCTATCATAGATGTGCAAGGGTGCTGAGATGCACAACTCCTGCCAGCTTGAAGGGAATGGAGAATTTGTGATGGCAGAGTAGCATGTTGTTTCTTATTGTATTCCATTTTATAAAAGTGCTCCAATTATTTATTTATTATTATTTATTACAGGTATTTTGGTATTTAATAGTGCCATCGATTTATGCAGTGCTTTACATATGTATTATACATTCACATCAGTCTCTGCCCTCAAGGAGCTTAAAGTCTAAGGTCCCTAACTCGCATTCATAACAACAGCCTTGTAAGGCGCTAGACTGACTTCACCTTGATGACAAGTCCACCGCCATGATTGATCCAGATATCAATAGTCATTTAAAAGGGCTGTCTCAAAATGAACACTGGGATAGTGGCGAGAAACACATGAAAACATAACAATGACAAGGCGCTCCTGAAATGACACATGGGTGTCAAATATGCATGATATGATAAGACCTCAAAGGTCTGACTGCCAGTGATATCAAAAGCCCAGAAGCACAGAGGACATTGTATCCATTAAAACAGTCTTGGTCTATTCCACACATGATTAAATACTATACCACAGGCATGTAGGATATGTTGGGGAACCAGGTTATCGATGAGGACCATAGGATCCATGTTGGAACATTCTTGAAGGCTGCAGCAAGGAGGGGGGTGGGTCTACGTCACCGGAAGTAGACGTCACTGGAACCAGGAAGTCTGTGGTGGACACTCAGACTGGGACACACCAGAGAATTATGCCGCAACATGTTATTCTGGCAACTGGCATGATTTTACAGTTCCATTATTTTAATATAAGCTGGAAATTTTATTGAATTTCCCAAAAAAGCCTGGCTAAATTATTGGCATCATCCTATTCTGACTCATTGCTAAGTTGTTGCTAAGACACTGACAGCTGGAATGGAGGAGATAGTGGGCCACACATGTGTGGTGGTTTGAGAGAGCTTGCTTCTGTGTTGGTGGGGGTGAGCATTAATGGCTGGTAGTTTCTTAGAAACATCCTAGCAACATGGTAGAACAGGATTATGCCATATCTGGGAGTATTTCCACTAGGGTTCATGAGGTACATAGATGGCCTATACCCAAAATCATATTTCAACTTTGGTTAAAGCTGCACAGTTTGATTTTATCTACATACACCTTTACCTGCAAAGACAGTTTTTTTTTGTTTTAAATGGACTAACCTTTTAAAGCTTAAAGATTTTTGTAATTAGATTTACCTATACAGTGCTTTAAAGAACGCCATATACAGGCCAATTAAAGCAATTCATTCATCCAATTCAGATTACACTGAGGACAGCCCAGCACTGTAGTGGTGTAACAATTAGCACTCCTGGTCATCGGTAGTGATTATTATTATTAATACAGAAAATTATTTACATGCATGTAGAAGGCTTTTTCAGATTGATAGCTGATTGTTCTCCTTTCCATGGTAGGAACGAAGGCAACGCGCATTTTGCAGCGTATGTCCAGGGAGAATGCGACAGATCTCAGCGACAGATGTGAAGGACGGACAGCTGTGCTACCACCTGCTGTTCTCAGCCAGAGATCTGGCCTTCTATGGCCAGCCTAATAAAAATCCCCTCTAATATATTAATGACAGGGACTGCCTTAACATACTATTATTGCTTTTTCACTGCCACTAATGGCCTGAAATTGTAGCCAGATCTGTTTTTTACTAATTAAATTGTTTCAAACAGCTCCTGCCCTTGTGGAAAGCAACATGTCTGCTTTAATTGTTGGCTTTTTATCCTCTTTGTTATACTATAATGTCATTAGTTACAGAGCTCGATTATCAACTTCATGTTCCTGCCAGTTTAGGATTAAACAATAAAGACCAATATCTGTGAAAGATGTATTTTCATGGATGTTCTATGGTGTCTGGGTTATTACAAACTGCAAGCCTTGCATAAAATATTAGAATTGGGATAGATAGATAGATAGATAGATAGATAGATAGATAGATAGATAGATAGATAGATAGATAGATAGATAGATAGATAAGCTATACCATGTAATTTTCTTTCCTCAAAATAATACCTGGTGATCCTGCCACGATGGTCCTCTGTTATAGAGTCACAATGCTCTTGTCTTATCTCCAAGCTGTGTTGCGGCTGGTTAGGTCATCCAGAGCACTTACCCCATTTATGGCGGGCAGCACTTCACCTGGGCGACAGGCGGTGGGCATAATGGGTGGCTTCTCCTTCCCCTGCTCTCCTTATTCCGTCTCCTCCCTCCTCCCCCTCCTCCTCTGCGGCCAACTGGAAATGCTTCTCCTTTCGGCCAATCAGGAAACGGGTCTCAGACCCGCTTTCTGTTTGGCCGGGTGGAGAAGTAGTGTGAAAATAGCGAATATTCATTCACTTTTATCACACAACTCGGTTCGCAGTGCTCTGTGCCCCAAACCCACCCTATTTTGAAGCCTATTAGAGCCTCTACATAGGGGCCAGACGCATGCATGGGGGGGGCATCCCCTAATGGACATGCCGCCCCTGGTCACGCTGCCACACAGATATCTGATGGAGGCCATTTCAACACAAGCATGGTCCACTGTTGCCACAATCAGGAAACCTACCCTGAAAAAATGTAATGCAGCAGTTGCTGGAGTGCATATAGGGAAGAAGAGGCAGCAAACAGACTGCAAGAAACCAGCAACTCTGAAATGCAACAATGGCATAAAAATAGGTAAAAACTAGTATTTTTTTTCTTTTTATTCAAGTAACACTAACCTATCATTTATAATTAAAGAATAACTCCATTCCCCTCTAAGTGATCTATGTACATTAAAAGACAATGATAGTGCAACGCTAAATTAAAAATTATAAAAAAAAGTCCATATCAAGAAAAGTCCATATGAAGTATCCAGAGGAGGTAATGATACTATAGTGCAGCTAAGTTTGATAAGCATGATGATAACATCACCAACACCGGATCACACAGCCTCTTACCCTCCAGCATAGACCCTCACTACAAAGGTCAAATGCGCAGTGGTCAGCAATCCAGTGATAGCTCCATCATTATTAATCCACCTCCAGGAATCTCAGACGTCTCCACCAAGGTTTCATGAATCTCATACAGAGACAAAATAAACACTCCTCATGGCATAGAAACCCCAAACAAATGTGTTTGGTAAAAAGAATAACACTCACATTCTTAGCATAAGATTCTCATTTATCTGTATATAACATCCGGCCTTTCTAACCAGCAAGATGGCCGCTGCGTCCTGGCATGCAATCACGTCAGACTTCTACAACTCCAAATGCGTTTCGTCTTGAAATGACGTTGTCGGGGGTTGCCCAATGTTTTTTTGTCTGTGCCTAGAGTCAGTCTAGCAGGAGTCTTTTCATAATTATCAACCAGCTGCTGCACCTGCTATTAGGAGTATCTCACTACAAATTACATTTTTGTTGCACGGGATGCCTGAATTCTGACTTGTATCTTAGTACAGACTTCTGGGAAAATCAGTGAGCCAATCACACAAGCAGGAAATGACATATCTGTGTACAGAACACCTCCAGGTAGCCATATTGTATTCCATTTTACAGAAAATGACAGAGCTGCAGATTGAAAAGGGAAGGCCATTTGTAATAACATCCAAATACAATATGACCTGTGTCGCAACTGTATATGCTATATTATTATTTTTTATTTGCTATTTTTTTTCCCCATGAAAGGGGAGTTACCCTTTAAGCGTTTTTGTGCTAATTTCTCTATGTCTGACGACGCCTTGTTACACCTGACAATGCAGAATCCATTGGACAATAAGAAAAAATGGGATTCTGCATTGTCACAAGTGTGTCCCTGTTCACACTTGTACACTCAGTCACTTTATGCTCAAAAAACAGATGAACTTTTTTTAGGGCATTCAGGAATTGCTGGTCCCATAGACTTCAATTGGAGTGCCTGTAAATGTGCGTTATTTGTGCTTTTTTTTATGTTTTTATGCATGTTTTTGTGCCTGAGGAACCCTTTTCCTCCTATAGAATTGCTCTCCTCCCCTAGTTCAGCCCAACCTGTACCTGTAAGGCCCCTTTCATGCTGGCAGAGATTTTCTTGCTGATCCCCACTAAGCAGGTGAAAGACAGGGCCGTGCACGCTCCACTGATGCAGAGCAGACAGAGCCTGCTGTCCTCTATGGACTGTGTGATGGAAACGGACCGCCTGTCCATTTCTATCAAACTGTCATTTGAACCAATGCACCAGACAGATGGGAAACAGATCCCCATCCATCTGTTTTTTAGTGACTAGGATCGGATCGGATGTCAGAGAGTGCCAACGGACACAGAAATCTACTCCATTAAGAATATTGGATGGTTCGATCGGGTCTGCCTGAAAAATTGACAGGTGGACCCGATTGGTCTGTAAGTGTGAAAGGGGCCTAATACACCTGTAATACACTTGTAACACGCCTGAAAAAATGCCTCAAAACCAACAGGAATATGCCGCTAGTATGTTTGTCTGTGTGAATGTAATGATATCCTTACAAAATAAGGCCTCATCCTCACAGCGTTTTGGCAGAAAGAACGCTTGATGCTTGTAAACATGTGTAATGCCCTGTACACACATGCCAAAAGCCAACGTTTTTCCCGACGTGATTCCTCTCAAGCCTGCCTTGCATACACACATTCAGTCAAAAAAACGCTCGACCAAAGCGCAGTGATGTCCAACACTATAAAGGGGACGTTCCATTCAAATGGCGCCACCCTTTATGCTTCTTTTTCTGATCCTCGTGTTAATAAAAGTTTGGTGAGAGATGATTCGCGCTTTTCAGTCTTCATGCTTTTCAGTCCGTTACAGCGTGACGAATGTAATATCTCCATTACGAACGCTAGTTTTACCAGAACGAGGGCTCCCTTCTCATACTTGATTCTGAGCATGCACATTTTTTTTTCCCCTCGGAAAAGCATACACAAAAGTGGTTTTCGCGATGAGAAAAAGACTGACGGGAAACAAGATGGGAAAAAAATAGAGCAGGTTAGATTTTTTTTGCGGGCAGTTTTCTCGTCGGAACAACTGCTATGGAGCATACACACGGCTGGTTTTCCCGACCAATCAAAAAAATGGGAAATAGCTTTTCTCATTGGGAAAACCGGTCGTGTGTACGAGGCATTAGGCACTTAGGCGTGTCTAGCGCTTGGGTGTTAAATCATTAAATTCACCAGAATTATAATTTATTACCAATTACCAAGACAAATCTAGCCCTTCTCTAACAGGAAGTCTGATCACAGCAGCAAAAAATGGAATTTAGAGATTTGGAGTAGACTTGTTAAAGCGGGGGTTCGCGGGAAATGATTTTTTTTTTTTTTTATCTGTGCATCTACCGCTGTTAATATAGTTATCATTGTACTCACGTGTCTGATTTTCATAGGCATCCGCATGCACATTCGGCCGTAAAGAATCATTTATAAAAGTTTGTCCTGTAAGGTTCCATCTTGCTTGTGGGCACTGAGAAGCCCACAAGCAAATACTTCCGGGATTCTGCAGGTGTATAATGCCTGATTTCACCTGTTTGCCATCGAGTAAAATGGCGGAATTAGATCCGCCCTCATCACGTGACCTGGTTTCCTAGTCATGTGACGAGTAAAATCTTGCGATATCTCGTCATTGTGTGTTAGGAATCGTCTCCTGGGAAGCGTCACACTCCCAGGAGACACTGCGATCCTGTCCCATGAAACACTGGGCCGCTGAGGAAAAGGGAGACACGCCCACTCCCGCTGGAGGGATAGCAGGAAGTGGCTGCTATTATCCTCAGAATCAAGGTATGGAACTCGTTTTAAAAATTAAGGATACCGGAATGTAGAAGTAAATATGGAGCAGGTCTGAATAAGGTCAAGTTGATAGTGAGGGTGAACCTCCGCTTTAAGAATGCATACTTGAATAGATTTGTTTTTGTAAACCAGAGTTTTGTGTCACTTCAAGATGTGCTGCAATATATGCAAGATATGAGCAACTTGTGTTTCTTCTTGTGTTTTGCTGTGAGAATCTTGTGACCTGTGTTTTCTGATAACTGAGGTTAGCCAAGATATTTGATTCTGGCTGCATGTTTCTCTGTGTAACATCAGTCAGATTTACGATTACGATAGCAGAACACGTGACAATGACAAATGTGGGAATTTCTGGTCTCTCCTGGATTCATTTTCTATAATGATATACCTGGTTGTTCTGGACACATTGTATCCGGAGAGAGAGGCTAACCACTACTCCGAACCTTCAATAATTAAAGACTTCCTCTGTCACCAGAGACACAAGCGTGTTCTTTAATTCAAGGCCGTAATTAATTTTCCTGACAGGCTTTCAAAATGGTCAATTGAGATTTCAAAGCTTGTCTCAGTGGCTTAACTTCCCAACCTGGACCCACTTACTTTTTTAACTAACGTTTACATTTTTTATGGGTTTACGAGCAATGTTATATTATATTTAGATATTTCCTTTACAGCTGTAATGATCTAACCAAGCAATTTCCTGGAGATAATCAGTATATAACATTGTAAAAGGGTTTAGAATCAAAGTGCATATTCCTATTTCAAGGGAAGATTTGCTTTTTACTTTTTCATTGCCAGGCACCCATTTCCTTAAATACAGTGCCTTGAAAAAGTATTCATACCCCTTGACATTTTCCAAATTTTTTGTCATGTTGCAACCAAAAACTTAAATGTATTTTATTGGGATTTTATGTGATAGACTAAGGCTGGCCATACAGAAAATGTGTGCTTTTGTTCGACCAAAACAGCATGCAAATTTGTTTGAAATCCAGATAGAGGGGCAGATCCTCTGGTGCCGACATCGCAGGCGCGCTGGACAGGTAAGTGTCCATATTTTAAAAGTCAGCAGCTGCCGTATTTGTAGCTACTGGCTTTTAAAAAAAAGATTTGGGCGGACCTCCGTTTTAAGTAATCTTTCTCAGCATGGCTCCATTCAAGCCTGAAACAGCTGCAGCCAAGTCCATCCTCACCACTAGAGGGTCTGGTGAATGGGGCAATTGGCGAAGATGATGGCAGCAGCATCCAAGGATGGGGCAATTACATCTGTGCTCCATGCAGGACCATGTTTTACTGGCATGGGGGTGCACAGGTGTTGCATGCATCTCTGTGCCAGCAGTGCCATAGCTGTCTATTGGGACGCAGTGGCTGCACAGACACAGGTGTTGCTGTCAAGGGGACTTCTATGCAGGTGCATGGCCCTGCACAAACCCAGGTGTGAGAACGTTTTTGTGTATAAATTCACTTTAATGTACGTTTTAAGTGGCCCATGAGTAAGTCCACCTACTGAACTTAACCAGCAACACAGACCATGCATAATAAAAAAAAATTGTAATTTTATTTAACACACTAAGGCTATCCAACCCACAGTCAATCCATTGTGTTAAATTGGCAGAGGTGACTGAAAAATGCATTCAGCTATTCTGATAAATGAAATGTGAAAAAGGAGGCTTGCTTTTCTTCATTAACATAAATGCATTTTACTGGCCTTATCCGCACTCCCCGGGGTTTCCAAGATATGTCTGACACCAACTTATGACATCTATTTACCACTAATGTGCAGGGAAACATTCTCCCGTCCCCATGGAAGTTTGGATCTGCCAATCAGTCACATAAACAATGACTGGAGTCTTATCTTATTGTACAGTTGTTTCTGTGAGCTGAAGCTGGATCTCGGGCAGAAATGCTATAAAAATGTGGCCATTTTACTATCTGTTGGATTAGTGCAGCTGAGAGGAAATGTAGCTATGGTGTAAAATGGTCTCATAAAAGTGACTTATTCCAAGGCTAAAGAGTAATTAGGCTATGTACTTTGGAAATAAACATCTTGCATGGCCAAAGATATGCTGGTTTATATGCCTTCGTTATTTTTGCTTGCCTGATACCACTTCAGTAAAAATAACAGGTGACAGCGCAATAGCTCAGTGAGAATAGTGTGCAAGATTCTCTCAGGCAAATGAACTAAACAGGATAATGAAGTAAACACAGTGGAGTTATTAGTTGGAAATCTCTTTCTCTCCCATCCCTCCCTCCTTTTCTCTCCCTCTCTCTATCAAAAGAAAATTTGTAAAAATGTAGCATTTCCATAACATTTTTATGTAACTTTATCATGGAATAAAAGATTTAACACGATTGGTTACTATTGCCAACAACTCCACTTTTGTGACCACTTAAAAAAAATCTGTCTTTTAATGAATTAGTCCCTAAATTCCCTGTGTAATTGACCATAACCCCTAGCTTTACCAATACATTTCACTTGCATTCATTAATCCTATCCTGTATTTCTCACAATTATCACGTTAACTTAAAGCAGACCTTGTACTATGAGCAAAGTCCACTTATTTACCTAGAGTCCCCTCCCCATGCTGTAATGCTCACCCATTATTTTCTCCATGGGTCCCCACTATATAAAATTGTTTTGCCAAGTTGAACTTACCCTCTCCACACTCCAGTGCTGTTCCTGACTTATGCCGCGTCCACACAATCGGAAATTCCGACAGGAAAAGTCTGATGTGAGCTTTTGGTCGGAAATTCCGACCGTGTGTATGCTCCATCAGAATATTTCTGTCGGAATTTCCATCTAGAAAAAATTGAGAGCTGGTTTGTAATTTTTTCGATGGGAAAAGTAATCGTCTGTATGCAAGGCCAACGGAGAAAAATCTTACGCACACTCGGAATCAAGTCAACGCATGCTCGGAAGCATTAAACTTAATTTTTCTTGGCTAGCCGTAATGTTTTACGTCATCGCATTCTTGACGGGCAGAATTTGGTGTGACCGTGTGTATGCAAGACAAGTTTGAGCCAGAATTCCATTGGAAAAAAAATCCACAGATTTCTTGTCAGATTTTCCGATGGTGTGTACACGACATAACTCACCAGTCCATCACCAGAGTTCCTTTTTAGGACAGAGTGACACTTTCTTTCTGCCCATATCCTTTGGGCCAGATCCACATAGATCGGCACCGGCGCAGCGTATCTAAGATACGCTACGCCGCCGTAACTTACTTGGCTTTGTTTCAAATCCACAACGAATTTGCGGCGTAGTGTATCTCTGGCGGCGGAATTCAAATCTGCGATTAGGGGGCGTGATTCATTTAAACGAAGCGCGTCCCCGCGCCGAATGAACTCATGCTCCGTTTCTAAATTTCCCACCGTGCATTGCGTGAAATGACTTTGCAAGGACGTCATTTTTTAAACTTGGACGTGACTTACGTCCATCCCGATTCATGGACGACTTCCGCAAAAAAAAGAAAAAATTCAAATTTCGACGCGGGAACAACGGCTATACTTAACATGGCAAATCTAACTATACGCCGCAAAAAAAGCAGCTTTACAGTAACTATACACCGGAAAAAGCCGACTAGAGACGACGTAAGAGAATGCGACGGCCGCGCGTACGTTCGTGGATCGTCGGAAATAGCTAATTTGCATATCCGACGCGGAAAACGACCCGAACTCCACCCAGCGGACGCAGAAGTATTGCATCTACGATCCGAAGGCGTACGAAGCCGTACGCCTGTCGGATCAAACCCAGATGCCGTCGTATCTTGGTTTGAGGATTCAAACTAAAGATACAACGCAGGAAATTTGAAATCAGTAGATACGCCGGCGTACTCTCACTGTGGATCTGGCCCTTTGAGTCCATCCTGTTGTTTACAGGCCCCTCTAGGGGGTGCATCATCAAACTGGGGTCATGGCTCTCCAGGGCTGAGCTGTGTCATCATGTAATTTTGTATTAGTCCTTATGCAGCGTCCCACTCAGGACATGTGGGAACTGCAAAAGTATTACTTCTTTGTCATTGCTATATTGCATGTCATTTTGCATTGTATACCTGTGGTATCCCTGTTCATAGGCTGGTCAGGTGTGCTTCTTACTTCCCACCACAAGATGGGGATAGCACCACTCTGGGAAATCTATCCCAGCTCAGGCTTATCTGTGGTCAGTAGTTGAGTACAGGAAGCAGTATGGAGAGAGAAAGGAGAATGTGAAGGTCAGTCCAGAGAAGGGACACATTTATACTGCTAAAATCAAAGGATAAAAGCCATTAATCGGCAGCAAGGACCTTTGAGTATACAGGTGAAGGATTTATTAGCCTCCGGCAACCTCACCCATGTCACTGGATTCAAAAAGGACCAGACACAAGTAAGCATTATTACTGAACCACAGCCTGAGTCCAGGCCTCCTAAAGCCTATTAGCAGTGGATCAGCAGAATTCCTCTATTTACCCAGAGACTGTATTCTAACTGGATGTTTGTACTGCAACCAAAACCAGACACAGTAAAAGTTGTGAGTTGTATTCTGCCACTGTCTATCTCATTCTTTAACATTGTTACTACAACTGGTTGTACCACCATTAACGGTACTGGCGTCACGACTAATATCATCAAGGGACCCAGCCGCCACAAGCACTCTAAACACCCCTGTCATCACGGGCACCTCAACCACCATCTTGGCTGGCGTTTCCCTATCGCAGAGCGTGCCCCGGAGGATTTCGTGCTATCTTCCCTTTCACTGTGCGACCGGCCCAGGGAGGCTTTCTGCTAACCGTGAGTAAACCGATGAACTGTATTATTGCTGTCTCTCATCGGCCCACCGTGCACCTCACGTGTTCCCCTGCGGTTCTGGCTCGTCGCATAAGAAAAATTGGCGTCACGAACAGGATAATTACCCCTGCGCCTTATCTAAAAGACTGTTGCATCAGAATAAGCCCCTTTGCTTTATTGAGAGACTATTTACTTATTGCATGCTGTGTGGGGCCACAGAACTGTTTAAACTGTTTAAAAATTGCATGGAAGCGTTATCCCAGTTATCAGCATAAAAATCGCAGCATCCAATTTGTGTGTTAACAAAACTACATGCAGTATTTGAATTGACTATTTCCATTCACTTAAAATGGCTGCCAGAGACCTTCTTGTCCAAAAATTCCTGCGCCATCACTGTGGATAGGTTAGTGACACCCCCTGAAGAGCGGGAAAGTTTGGTGCCACCTATTTATGCAAAATTGTCCGGCCAGCCCGCCTTACCTTTGCTGTGTCAATCCTGGGAGGAAAGTGTGACAAACGCACGCCCCAGAAGTCGCGAGACTTTGCATGCGAGCAAAAGGAGAGAAAATAATCGCATTGCTTGCCGTCCGAGCAGTAATCGCAGCCCGTCAGGTGCCTCTACTAACTATAAGGAGCACTGAACTCTGCCAGAGACCCAAAATCAACATTGCTGCAGCATTGTATTCAGCCGGCATTAAATTCTTAAAGGGCCATACACCCGCAAGACAGCGGTTGCCCATAGCAACAACGCACAAAAAGTGTCTAAAAACGCATTTGACTTACCTAACTAGAACTCACCTGCTGTTACCATGTCTGTGCAAGGAGATGACGTGCAGCCCGACCTCAGAGGACCCCCTGCATCAGCCGCAGTCGGTCCCAATGCAATACCAACCGCTGCAGCACCAAGTTTAATGCCTTTAACCATGCCTTATTATTTTGGGGCCCCCTGGTTCCCACGATATTCTGGGGAAATTCATACTTTAAGGGACTTTAAAGAAAAAATTCTGGCTATGTTCAGATTGTACCCTGTATCCTCAGAGCAACAGATGGAGATTCTTCTTGCGCAATTGGAAGGAGCTGCGCTCAGAGAAGTGAAATCTTGGCCGAGCTCAGAGAGAAAGACCATGGAGCAGATTTTTCAACGTCTCTACACCACCTTTGAACCCAGTACCGTGTCAGAGGTCAAGATGAGGTTCTTCAGCAAGAGACAGCAATCTGGTGAGTCACTCAGAGACTTTGCATTATCTTTGCAGGAAGCCCTTAGAGCTGTTGTCCAAGTAGACCCCCGTGAGGCAGAAAATCAGGACAAAACCCTGAAAGAACAATTTATTGAAGGCGTCCATACAGACAATCTAAAGAGCCAACTAAGAATGTTAGCCGCCCAACATCCAAGCGCTACCTTCTTAGATTTTAAAGAACTAGCTATCAGCATACTGGGAAAAAGCCCACCAACAGAACCTGTTAGATCTGTTGACGTGCCTGTATCACAGCTGGTTACCCCTGTAAAGTCTTTACCTATAGTCAGTCAGGCAACCCAAGCTCCAGTTCCTGACGCAGTTGCTGCCTTGACGGAGCAAGTCCGTTTTCTGACAAAAAGTCTGGAGAAAGTCCACCAAAAATTGGAACAATGGGAGAAACCATTAATGCTAGAGGATGAGAAACCTGTGTCCAGAAGACTCTTCCCCTCTAATTCTAGAGAGACTTATTCCAGAAATTCTGGCGGACGCCCCCCTGACCACACTAGTACCCCTAAGCGGCCTATCTGCACGTACTGTCACAAACCAGGCCATACAGGAGCAACCTGCTGGCAGTTAAACGAGCAACCCCCGAGGCCAAGGACCACCCCTCGGGAGGTAAACCAATAGGTCCAGAAGATCCCCACTGGATGCCAAGATACGTTGGATCCCGTCCTGAAGTGGCACTTCAAATAAATGGAGTTCCTTTTGTTGCCCTAGTTGACACCGGATCCCAAGTCACCACCATCCAACAAGCAGCCTTTGAAAAATACTGGGATCAAAATCAGCTTACCCAGCCTCCAGAATCCTGGCTGAGTCTCATAGCCAGTAACGGCAAACCCATACCAGTCCATGGTTATTGGGAACCTACCATTCAAGTAGGAGGAACTACACTACCTCGACAAGGCCTTATTGTGGTACAAGTCAGAGACAATAACCCTAACCCTCCAATAGTCCTAGGAATGAATGTCCTTAGGAACTGTTATGTTGAGATGCTAGAAGCCTTGCACCAGTTAGTGCCTACTGCCCCTCCTGATTCTAAGAAGGTGATCCAACAAACCATCCGTGTACTAAATGCGCAACAGAGATTCACCAACGAAAAAGGAGAAATTTGCTGTGCCCGCATCCGGGATAAGCAACCTGTGATCCTCAAACCCAACACCGAAACTCTCTTGTGGTGCCGAGCTGTAGTCGGAATCCAAGGTCAAGACTACCAAGCCCTGGTAGAGCCTGTTGTTTTGGAAGACTATCCTCTAGTTAGAGCTGCAAGGAGCCTAGTAACCGTCTCTGAAGGTAAAGTGCCTATACGACTCCTAAACTTGAGTGATAGCAGTGTAACACTATCAAAACACCTTCCTATTGCACAGCTAATCCAAGTCACTTTTCAAGATGTCATCAGTGTGGCTACAGCTACCACAGAGCAAATTCCCAAGAGACAGAACCCCCAGGACCAAAATGTAAACACATCCTGGTGGAAAGAACTTCATGTGGGAGATGCTTCCACACCAGCAAACCAAGTGGAGGGAGTACTAAAAATTGTGAAGGAGCTTCACCTTGCCTTCAGTAAGCATTCCACCGACTATGGAGAAGTGGATATCATCAAGCACTCCATTCCTACAGGTTCACACCCACCGATCAAGGAAAGATATCGGCCTATACCACCAACTATGTACCAATCCGTAAAGCAAATGATCCAAGAGATGAAGGACTCCAATGTCATTAGAGACAGCCATAGTCCATGGGCTGCACCTCTAGTCCTTGTCCGTAAGAAGGATGGTAACATCAGATTCTGTGTGGATTACAGAAAAATTAACCAAATCACCCACAAGGATGCTTACCCTTTACCACGCATAGAGGAATCTTTGACAGCTTTAGGATCTTCAGCCTACTTCTCTACCCTTGATTTAACCAGTGGATACTGGCAAGTACCCATGGCACCTGAAGATCGTGAGAAGACTGCATTTACCACCCCGATGGGCCTATTTGAGTTCAACCGCATGCCTTTTGGACTTTGCAATGCGCCCGGAACCTTTCAAAGATTAATGGAGCATTTTTTAGGACACAAAAATTTTGAAACCGTTCTGTTGTACTTAGATGATGTCATCATCTACTCCAAATCTTATGAAGATCACTTGAAACATTTGGCTGAAGTTTTTCAAATCCTCATTAAACATGGACTCAAAGTCAAACCATCCAAGTGCTATCTACTGAAGACAGAAGTCAAATACTTAGGGCATATTGTAAGCTCTGAAGGTGTTAAACCGGATCCAGAGAAGATAGCCGCAGTCTGGAATTGGCCTACTCCTACTACAGTGAAAGAAGTGAGGAGCTTTCTCAGTTTCGCAGGATACTACAGACGCTTTATTCCTCACTTTGCCCAAATTGCGGGGCCAATATTAGAACTTCTGAGAGGACATCCTAAGAGGTACCAAAAGTCTCCAATACCAGTCGAATGGAACACAGAAAGAGAAATTGCCTTCCAGCTCCTAAAGAAGAAGTTAACAGAACCACCAATCCTAGGCTATCCAGATTACCAGAAGCCATTTCATCTTTACACAGATGCTAGTAAGAAAGGTCTGGGAGCTGTCCTATCGCAGGTACAGGAAGGAAAAGAAAGAGTTATTTCCTACGCTAGTAGATCTCTTAAAGGTACTGAAAGAAACGACCAAAACTATAGTTCCTTCAAATTGGAATTCCTCGCACTCGTGTGGGCTGTTACAGAAAAATTTAAAGATTACCTTGCCGCAACACCATTTGTGGCCTTCACAGATAACAACCCGCTAGCACATCTGAATACCGCCAAGTTGGGAGCATTGGAACAAAGATGGGCCTCACGCCTAGCTAACTACGATTTCACCATAAAATACAGAACAGGAAAAGCAAATGAAAATGCGGATGCATTATCCCGTCTGCCTACCCAAGAAGACCCTACTACACAGGAAGATGTTTGGGAAGAGGTAGAAATGCCAGCTTTTTACAAAAATTTTGCCCAACAAGACCTTATCACCATCAAAGGAAGAGAAGTCCTTAATCTTCAACAACAAGTGGATCCAAGATCCCAAGTGGACAAAGAAAGGTGGATCAAGCTGCAAAATGAAAGCAGAGTGTTGGGAGAACTGCAAGATTTCTTCACCAGCGGAAGAACCCCTGAAAGAATTCGCAGAAGAAATGCTGATCCAGAATTGTCAAAACTTTGGAGACACAGAAAACATCTCTTCCTACAGAAGGGCCTACTATTAAGAAGAACTTTAGACCCAATTACCTCGGATTGTCTATACCAAATCTTAATACCACGCCGAGATGCAAGAATCATTCTTGAGATGTATCATGATCAATCAGGACACTTTGGCGTGCAGAAGACAGAAGCCACCATCCGTAGAAGATTCTACTGGATTGGGATGAGAGGAGACATTGAAAAGTGGTGTCGAGAATGTTCCACCTGTGCTGTTGGAAGAAATGAAAAACATGACCAAAAAGCACCCTTACATCCCATTGTAAGCCAAACACCGCTAGAAATAGTTGCGATTGACCATGTGAAGCTGGAACCAAGTCGCTCAGGTTACACATACGCCACGACCATCATTGATCATTATACCAAATTTGTTGTAGCCGTACCTGTCAAGGACCTGACCGCTAAAACAACTGCAGACGCCTTCTGGAAACATTTCCTATTGCCATATGGATGCCCAGAAAGAATCCTTACAGATCAGGGATCTGCCTTTGAGTCGCAACTCTTCAAAGAACTGTGTACACTTCACAATTGCCAGAAAATCAGGACCACAGCCTACCACCCTCAAGGGAATGGACTTTGCGAGAAAATGAACCAAACTTTAATTGAGATGTTAAGAGCAGTACCTCCTGCTACAAGAAGTGATTGGCCTACTCTATTGCCTCAATTGATGTACACCTACAATAACACCATTCACTGTTCTACTGGGTATACACCTTACTATCTCATGTTTGGCCGACAAGGTAAACTACCTGCTGACCATACTTTGGGCGTACAAGTGCCTGATGCAATCAACCCTCTACCAAAGACTGATTGGGTGAGTGAGCACCAAAGACGTCTGATTGATGCACAAGAAATTGTTCAACATCGCATGGAACGTGCTCATGAAAAGCAACAAAGAGATTATAACCAATTTGCCAAAGCAGAACCTCTCAAAATTGGTGACCATGTATGGTTAAAAAACAACCATCGCACCAGCAAGTTAGATAGCAAATGGGAGAGAGAACCTTACACCATTACAGCTATTCTCAATCCAGAGACTGATACTTATGAGATCACTAAAGAAAACAAATCACGTGTAGTACATCGCAATCGCCTTAAGTTATGTCTCAAGGAAAGTACTCAAGAAGAAACTCTTCAAGAAGAAGCTATCCAAGAGGAAACACAATCCATAGAACCAGAGCCTACAAAACCATCTGATTCAGAGAATCCACTACAGTCTTTTGGAAAAGCATTATTAGACTCTGATCCTTTACAATGGTTCCTTACACCATGGCTCAATATCTTAGTGCCTGCCAAGAACAATACAACCGCACTTCAACCAGAGGAGCTATCTCAAGAAATGTCTACTACAGCTCAAGAGACACCAAGTTCCCTTGAAACAAGGCCTGTAGAAACTCAGCCACTAAGAAGATCTGACAGAACTACAAGAGGACGACCACCTGTCCGTTTGGAGGATTACCTGCACCAGCAGCCGAGAAGTCGACTACCGACTCTGTCATCTCATCGTTGAGTGCATCCTTACATCGTCTGAAGTTCCAGAGTGAGAAGAAGACTTACTTGGGATATTATGTTTATTTCCTTTAAAGGACTTTTCAAAAGGACTACATACCTACTGTTTTGCAACGTTCAAGCCTGTACCCGGAGATAGACTTTCACGTACCTGAGCCTCCGTGATATTCATCTGTTGACATTTTCCTGTGCCCAGGGAACGGACTCATACCCTGTGAGCCTCCTGAGATGTTATTTTTGTTTTGTTTTTCTTTTTCCATCTCATCGTGGACTATTCTGGTTTTGCCATACATCACCAGTCTTCAGAGGAAAAACTACACCCCTTTTTGTCACCTCTTGTCACATTTCGTTGTTGCCTGAGATATGTTTGCCTAACCCATTTTACTTGCAGATACAAGAAGTACAAGAATGGGGTTATATTGTTATTTCCTATGCATGCATGCTTTTCCATTTCTCTTATATCGTACAGGAAGACACAACATCGAGTCAAAAGTGTGCCGAGGTCGACACACGTTTTACCATGGGGGTATGCAGCGTCCCACTCAGGACATGTGGGAACTGCAAAAGTATTACTTCTTTGTCATTGCTATATTGCATGTCATTTTGCATTGTATACCTGTGGTATCCCTGTTCATAGGCTGGTCAGGTGTGCTTCTTACTTCCCACCACAAGATGGGGATAGCACCACTCTGGGAAATCTATCCCAGCTCAGGCTTATCTGTGGTCAGTAGTTGAGTACAGGAAGCAGTATGGAGAGAGAAAGGAGAATGTGAAGGTCAGTCCAGAGAAGGGACACATTTATACTGCTAAAATCAAAGGATAAAAGCCATTAATCGGCAGCAAGGACCTTTGAGTATACAGGTGAAGGATTTATTAGCCTCCGGCAACCTCACCCATGTCACTGGATTCAAAAAGGACCAGACACAAGTAAGCATTATTACTGAACCACAGCCTGAGTCCAGGCCTCCTAAAGCCTATTAGCAGTGGATCAGCAGAATTCCTCTATTTACCCAGAGACTGTATTCTAACTGGATGTTTGTACTGCAACCAAAACCAGACACAGTAAAAGTTGTGAGTTGTATTCTGCCACTGTCTATCTCATTCTTTAACATTGTTACTACAACTGGTTGTACCACCATTAACGGTACTGGCGTCACGACTAATATCATCAAGGGACCCAGCCGCCACAAGCACTCTAAACACCCCTGTCATCACGGGCACCTCAACCACCATCTTGGCTGGCGTTTCCCTATCGCAGAGCGTGCCCCGGAGGATTTCGTGCTATCTTCCCTTTCACTGTGCGACCGGCCCAGGGAGGCTTTCTGCTAACCGTGAGTAAACCGATGAACTGTATTATTGCTGTCTCTCATCGGCCCACCGTGCACCTCACGTGTTCCCCTGCGGTTCTGGCTCGTCGCACTGTCCTGGGAGAATGCCTGCCTCCCACCATCAATGGATGAAGGAAAATTAAGCTGCAGTGATGTCATCAGGATTGGCAAAAAAGACTTCAAGTTATGCATAGTGGTTATAATAAATATGAGCGATGCGGGGAGCTTTTCTTGGGGAAGGGGAGTGAGGAGGTATGTGGCAAGTGATCCTGGAAGTCCACTTTAAAAATTTCCCCTTTCTCCTCCCCGGCTTGTAAACTACAGGGGGTGATGTCACCATTCTTACAACAATATCCCAGCGTATGCTGAGTAGCCCAAATCTTCTGAGGTGATGCTCCAGCAACTTTTCCTTCGATTTTGGCTACCGTGGCTAATTGTAATTCATTGTTTTGGAATGGGGGAGTAGGGTCCTTTGAAAATAAGGGAACATTTCATTTTTAGTGCAAGCTGTCTGTTCTACAATGTTCATTTCTCAAATAGCCAGATTGTGCTATTGAAGCAGTAGAAACAATATTTCTGAATCCTTCAAAACAGCTGCTGTGCACGGCCCTGACAGCAGGATGATGACATCCGTAGGGTTGTCCAGAGTTTATCAAAAATATTGGACAATCTTTAAGCAACACATGAATTGTGAAAACCATATACAATTTGCAATTTTTCAGCCAACTTTTCTTAGATTTTAATAGAGCAGGGAAGGATTAGTTAGGGTTAATTGCTCTTTTGATCCTCTTTGGGTAAAAAAATAAAAATTGTCTAGAAATACACTTTAATAGGACACAGCAGTTTACGTTTGCAGAGAGAGAAGATGGTCATTTAATTTTCTTCTCAGTATAAGCTGTCTGCAGCATGTGAAATACATATGTTTTTGTACCTTCCAAACTTTTTAAAATTAGGATAACAAATCAGTCCAATCATAGTCCGAAAACAATCACATATCTATATGCTTCAGAGGTCCATTTTTATGCAAGATGAGAGGTGTCTCAGACAATAGATACAAAAGGGAAATTGTAGTGTGGGTTCTAATGCCGCGTACACACGATAATTTTTCGGCATGAAAAAAAACGACGTTTTTAAAAAATGTCATTTAAAATGATCGTGTGTGGGCTTCACATCATTTTTCGGGTTCTAAAAAACGACAATTTTTTTTTCCGAACATGCTGCATTTTGTAACAACGTTTTTCGGGTTGTAAAAAATGATCGTGTGTGGGCTAAAATGACGTTTCAAAACCCGCGCATGCTCAGAAGCAAGTTATGAGATGGGAGCGCTCGTTCTGGTAAAACTACCATTCATAATGGAGTAAGCACATTCATCACGCTGTAACAGACAGAAAAGCGCGAATCGTCTTTTACTAACAGGAAATCAGCTAAAGCAGCCCCAAGGGTGGCGTCATCCACATGGAACTTCCCCTTTATAGCGCCGTCGTACGTGTTGTACATCACCGCGCTTTGCTAGAGCATTTGTTAACCACTTAAGCCCCGAACCTTTAGGCAGCTAAATGCCCAGGCCAGGTTTTGCTATTCGGCACTGCGTCGCTTTAACAGACAATTGCGCGGTCGTACGACATGGCTCCCAAACAAAATTGGCGTCCTTTTTTCCCCACAAATAGAGCTTTCTTTTGGTGGTATTTGATCACCTCTGCGTTTTTTATTTTTTGCGCTATAAACAAAAATAGAGCGACAATTTTGAAAAAAATTCAATATTTTTTACTTTTTGTTATAATAAATATCCCCCAAAAACATATATAATTTTTTTTTTCCTCAGTTTAGGCCGATACGTATTCTTCTACCTATTTTTGGTAAAAAAAATTGCAATAAGTGTTTATCGATTGGTTTGCGCAAAATTTATAGCGTTTACAAAATAGGGGATAGTTTTATTGCATTTTTATTATTTTTTTTTTTTTTACTACTATTGGCGGCGATCAGCGATTTTTTGACTGCGACATTATGGCGGACACTCCGGACAATTTTGACACATTTTTGGGACCATTGTCATTTTCACAGCAAAAAATGCATTTAAATTGCATTCTTTATTGTGAAAATGACAGTTGCAGTTTGGGAGTTAATCACAGGGGGCGCTGTAGGAGTTAGGGTTCACCTAGTGTGTGTTTACAACTGTAGGGGGGTGTGGCTGTAGGACTGACGTCATCGATCGAGTTTACCTATAAAAGGGATCACTCGATCGATACGCCGCCACAGTGAAGCACGGGGAAGCCGTGTTTACATACGGCTCTCTCCGTTCTTCAGCTCCGGGGAGCGATCGCGACGGAGCGGCTATAAACGAATAGCCGCGCCGTCGTCCCGGATCGCTCCCCGAGGTAAGCCGCCCGCCGCACGCAGCGGAGGGGGTCCCGATCGGACCCCCCACCCGCTAGAAGGCAGGGACGTATATATACGCCCATCTGCCTGTACGTGCCATTCTGTGGACGTAAATAGGCGTGCGGCGGGCGTAAGTGGTTAAAAACGATCGTGTGTGGGCAACGTCGTTTTAATGATGAAGTTGGAAAAAACAAAGTTTTTTCTAAATGCCGAAAAACTTTGTTCTTTTCATGCCGAAAAATGATCGTGTGTACGCGGCATAAGACATTTAATTATTTCCATTAACATTTAAAATACATTAACATTTAGTGTAGCAACTATCTTGGAGTTTCTTACAAAAAAATTTGTCATTGCACAAAAAAGAAATTGTATAACAAGGACAGACTGGAAAATTAGTAAGTATTTAGCAAGAAAGGTTGCCATTTGCTACTTTATTTTGCTGACTGCTATCCATTTTCTGTTAAGTCTGCCTAAAGTTAAATGACTATTAATTAGAGCTAGTAGTAGTTAGTCACATTCAGGTGGACTACTTATAGTAAAGAAAATCCTACAGGTCAGAACTCCTATACGTTGAGAACATAGGATGTTCTTTCTGGGCAGTGAGGCTGGATTCACACCTATGCATTTATAGTGCTTTTTGCATTTTGCAGATTTGCACTACAGAACGTGTTCCATAGGAAACCATGTTAAATGGACTGTAGTGCAAATCTACAAAATGCTAAAAGCACAAAAACTGCATAGGTGTGAATCCAGCCTTAAGCCGTGTACACACGATCGGTTTGTCCGATGAAAACAGACGGTGTTAAAAAATAGAACATGTATTAAATGTTTCCTATGGATAAAAAAACAATAGAAATATCCGATTGTCTGTGTGGAACTTCATCGGAGAAAAATCCATGCATGCTCAGAATCAAGTCGACGCATGCTTGAAAGCATTGAACTTCATTTTTTTGGCTCGTCGTAGTGTTGTGCGTCACAGCGTTTTGGCACAGTCGGAATTTAGTCTGACAGTGTGTAGGCAAGACTGATGAAAGTCAGCTTCATCGGAAATCCGCTAAAGGATCCATCGGATTAGATTCCATCAGATATCAGATCGTGTGTACAGGGCTTTAGGGGCACATTGTGAACAGAGAGAACAACTGGTTCCCAAGAGACGTGAAAGAGACCATCTATCTCAATTATCCCTAAACAGGGGTGGGGGCTTCAACATATAATGCCCTTTACCATCTCTGACCCAGAGATTTGACAACACCTTCGGCCATTTAAATACACATACCGTATTTATCGCGGTATAACACGCTCCAGCGTATACCGCGCACCCCTAAAGTTGCCCCGAATCCTGTGGAAAAAAAAGTTTTTTTTGCACTTACAGTTTTGGTGTCTTGCGCGGCATCCATCGGCGGCCTCGTCGGGTCTGGCGTCCGTCTGCGGCTTCGGGTGTCCTCTTCGTCGGGTCCGGCATCCTTCTGCGGCTTCGGGTGTCCTCTTCGTCGGGTCTGGCGTCTGTCTGCGGCTTTGGGTGTCCTCTTCGTCGGGTCCAGCGTCCTTCTGCGGCATCCTCGCGTCCTCCCCGCTCATTTCCCGCGCCGAGTTTGAATACTGCGCCGACATATACAGAGCGCAGTACACTCGTGTATTGTCGGGCAGGCTCGGCAACTCTCGCGCTGACGTCCTGTACGTCCAGGACGTGAGCGCGGAAGGAGCCGAGACTGCCCGACTATACCCGAGTGTACTGCGCTCGGTATATGTCGGCGCAGTATTCAAACTCGGCGCGGGAAAGCGGGTATCGGCGCATACCGCGCACCCACAATTTTGCCCTGATTTTCAGGGCAAAAAAGTGCGCGGTATACGCCGATAAAAACTGTATACAGACTGTCCGAAATGAACGGATGGGATTATGTAACTAGAATAGCATGGTTCCCAAATTTACACATCTCCTGTTCTGTTCTTGGACAATCAACATCTGCATACTGCATATCTGTATTGACATATTATATGGTGATTATAATACAGTGATTGTGCTACCTGTGTGGGTATAAATCTTGGTGCATTTTCCTGACACTCATTAGAACTAAGATAAAGCTTGCATGAGCTACAAAATTATTTAAACATTACAAAAAAAATCCAGTTAAATGTGACTACGGTAACTACTAGTACTAACTACCATAACCTGGATAAATAAGAACATTCACAGGCAAAGTTGTGTAGAATGTGGGCAATATGAAGAATGGATGGAAAGTTTAGGTCAGATGTGTTTAATTGAGGAACTTCCATATAATCTGAGGGATATGTATTATACATTTTACCTCATCTGGGCTTGATGGCTAAAATGTAAAATATCTGCAATCTATGCATCTCGTATCTCTTACCATACCCATCTAACATTGCACAGAGGAACTTATTTCTATCTATACAATAAACTCTGACCCCTCATGATCCTGGATATAATACTATGGCTATTGTGACCTTGAGGAGCCTGAGTTTATTAGAGAAGTGCATTGGTAAAAGCAAGCATATATAGTTACATAGTTAGTCAGGTTGAAAAAAGACACAAGTCTATCTAGTTCAACCATAAAATAAAATAAATATTGTACAATCCCATATACCCAATTCTATACCCACAGTTGATCCAGAGGAAGGCAACAAACCCCAGCAGAGAATTCTCCAATTTGCTACAGCAGGGGAAAAAATTCCTTCCTGATCGCCCGAGAGGCAATTGGATTTTCCCTGGATCAACGTTACCTATAAATGTTAGTACCCAGTTATATTATGTACATTTAGGAAAGTATCCAGACCTTTCCTAAAGCAATCTTCTGAGCTGGCCAGAACCACCTCTGCAGGGAGTTTATTCCACATTTTCACAGCTCTTACTGTGAAGAAACCTTTCCATTTATTTTCAAAAAAAGGCGCACAAAAAATAAGTGCTTATCTTCACCAAACAAAATAGTCCATCACTTCTTGGTCCTACAAAATACAGATATGACTCACCACCCACATAGACCTTGTCCCATGCAGGGTTAAAGTCCCTGACTGATACAGGGGTCCAAAAGGTCAGGTTATAAGCAGCTTAGCCATTTTGGTCACAAGCAGTCTACCACTCTTGCTCTTCAAAGTGTACTGCTTCACACTCCCTAACTGATAGGTGCTGCCTACCACAGAGCCCCACACCCAGCATGGATAAGAAACCCTGAGCACTCAACAATGTCTTCAACCCATCCCCCTTAAAGGGACGACAACCCATAAATATACCTGCTGTCCAGGACCTATCCCTGGTGTCCTGTACACTATATAAATATGTCTCATATACTTTATCTATTATGTACTGGTTAACTGTATGTACTTTTTTTGCTCAATTTACTCATATCAGCTACAACTGACAAATCCATTTCTTCCTTTTCCCTTCTGTGTACAGTCTGTCTCTCTCACGCCTTAAATGGCAAATGTTTTGATGCACGGTTTGATTCAAGATTTGCTTTAAATTACTTGTCGTAAGACAAAAATAAAAAAAGAATTTGGCCAGTATGGCGATTTAATGGTTAGCATTACTGAGTAACCGTTGTACAATGTCTCCAGTGGTGATATCAAAATGATGGAGTAAGCAGAGTTTAGGGGCAATGGAAAACTAGACACCAATGCCGCGTACACACGATCAGAATTTCCAATGAAAAAAGTCAGACGGCATTTTTTCATCAGATATTCCGACCGTGTGTGTGCCCCATCAGAGTTTTTCCTTTGGAAATTCCAATGAACTTAGAAAGAGAACATGTTCTCTTTTTTTCCAATGGAAATTCCGTTCGTCTGTATGGAACTCCGACGGAGAAAAAAACATGCATGCTCAGAATCAAGTTGACGCATGCTCAGAAGCATTGAACTTAATTTTTCTCAGCTCGATGTAGTGTTGTACGTCACTGCGTTCTTGACGGTCGGAATTTGGAGTTTATCCCGACGGAAATTCCGATTGTGTGTACAAGGCATTAGTTCAATTTGAAGAGGATGTATTAATATAGCAAGCTAAAGGAGAGAAAGGCGAGGCTCTGATTTGGTCCTGAGAGTTCTGAGCTCTTAGAGGAGAATGTGTGAGGGCTCCTGGATTGATCAGTGAGAGCCAGAGTTGAAAGAAAGTTTGTAGAGGGATGGGGTTAGGTCTCAGATGCCCCTGCTCCCCTAGCTAAATGTGTGGCCCTGAATGTCCACATTGTTATGAAAGTGGCAAGCTTTAAAGAAATGTGTGTGATATTTCACCCTTGCACTGCACAAATGACCTTGTAGGCTTGATATTTAAGACCTACCACTGCCAACCTGATCTTTTGAGTATTTCCAAGTACCCTTTACATGCTTCAAACCCTCTATTTTCTGGAACATAAAATAAACATTTCAAAGCGAATGTGAGTTTAATTTTTGTAACTGTGGCAACCACGGGAGCTCTCACAACTGACATTTAAAAAGACAAAGCTTCCAAAAATTCTAAGAAAGTGAAATATCAGTTTTGGGTGTGCTGACCCTTAAAATATTTGTAAACTATTAAGTCATTAGAAATAAATATAGTGTTCTACAGAAGGGTTAATCATCTGGTCAAATGAGCACTAATTTGCATCAGTTCCCTAATTGCATCGCCCTGTCTCCACACAGATGTGAGCACGGCAGGAATCTGCTCTGCGTTTTAATATTGTGTTAACAGGTGGCTGTTATGCAGATTGTAATGCTCACACAGCCATTAAAATGAAGTTAAACTTCATGCCATTTTGCTAAAGCAGCAAAACAAAGCCTTGGAAAAGTCATTACATTTAAAATACATGAAGGACGTTAGGGAGGAGACAAGAGACTGACCCCGACAGAAGGTTGGGGCTGAAAGAATAAAATCTGAAGGTGGTAAACAAGCTAAGGGCCGGGCGCTGGGAACACAACATAAAAGAGTAGGCTGTTCTGCCACAACTCACAAAGCATTGTAATTTTACAAACACAGAGGACAAGATGATGAGAATAGCATAGTACTAAAGAGCAACTCTAGGCAACGCACTGCTAATGCAATCCAAGGAAGGCTACAACTAAGTTTTATCAAATCTGTTGGTGAAAGATTCAACCAGCTTCCACAAGACTTTTTTGTAGGTCTGTAACTTTTTGTTCACCATTTCTGACATCACCCATACCGAGTAAGGCTGCAGTGGCCTTAGAGACAGCATGGTGTTGAACCATTAAACACAATTTTGCTCTTTCATGGGCAAAAGCCATTCATAATATAAGGACACAGGCAACAGTAGGGAAGGGAAGCCCACTGTACAAAATTATTACTGAGATATCAACTTGAAGAGGTCAGCACTTCCTCTGGACTTGAAGTGATTGTAAATTCTCATTTTTTTCCTATAAAAATAATAAACATGTCATACTTACCTGCTCTGTGCAGTGGTTTTGCATAGGGCAGCCCTGATCCTCTTCTTCTTGGGTCCATCTTTGGTGCTTCTGGACCCTCCCTCCTGTTGAGTGCCCCCACAGCAAGCTGCTTGCTATGGGGGGAACCCGAGCCAAGCCACAGCTCCCAGTGATCAAATTAGACACAGAGCTGCAGTTCGGCCCAGCCCCCTTTCTTTCCTGATTGACTAACTGACCTTGATTGACAGCAGTGGGAGCCAATGGCGATTGCATCAGCTGAACAGGAGGGAGAATCCCCTGATTTGGCCAAGGCACCCGTGGACATCGCTGCTGAGGGGAGCTGTTGCACACAAGTTTTTTTTTTTTTTACCTTAATGCATAGAATGCAATAGGATAAAAAACCTTCTGCCTTAACAACCACTTTAATGTAGTTTAAACTTTTTGTGGGAGAAACCTGATCTGCTCTCACTGACTTCAATGTGTCCACTCTGAGATAATTGTTCTTAGGCCTCGTACACACGACCGAACATGTCTGCTGAAACTGGTCCGCAGACCAGTTTCAGAGGATATGTTCGGTCGTCTGTACGTCCGACCGGACAATTTTCCAGCGGATCGGACAGGTTTCCAGCGGACAAATGTTTCTTAGCATGCTAAGAAACATGTCTGCTGGAAGCCTGTCCGTCGGACATGTTCGGTCGTCTGTACGACTTACCGGACATGTCCGCTCGGCCGAAAGCACTTGCATGCGTCAAAGTGAATTGACGCATGCGTGGAAGCATTGACCTTCCAGGTTCGCGCACGTCGCCGCGCCATCATCGCTGCGACGGCGCGGCCACGTCACCGCGTATCCTGTACGCGGTGATTTTGGTTTGATGGTGTGCACAACCATCAGACCAAAATACGGCAGCGGACATGTCCGATGAAAACGGTCCGGCGGACCGTTTTCAACGGACAGTCCGTCCGTGTGTACAAGGCCTTATTCTTTTATCACTACTTGGTAAGTCACTTGTCTAGAAAATTTTGACCTGACAATTCTCTGCGGTAGTTATGCAATATAGCTTGGTCACCTTCCCACCCCCAGACTGTTATGCCGCGTACCCACGACCATTTTTCATGACGAGAAAAATGCAATTTTTTTAATTGGTCGTCAAAAACGGCCGTGTGTATGCTCCAGAGCATTTTTCTCGACAAGATAAATGGGCATTAAAAATTTAGAACCTGCTCTAATTTTTCTCGTTGTTTTTTACGTCGTTCTATTTCACGTCGTGAACAACGGTCGTGTGTACGCTTTAACGAGGGTGAAAAAAACTGCGCATGCTCAGAAGAAAGTTATGAGACGGGAGCGCTCGTTCTGGTAAATCTAGCGTTCGTAATGGAGATAGCACATTCGTCACGCTGTAACAGACTGAAAAACATGAAGACTGAAAAGCGTAAATCTTCTCTCACCAAACTTTTACTAACACACGGTAACACGAAATCAGCAAAAGCAGCCCAAAGGGTGGCGCCATTCGAATGGAACTTCCCCTTTATAGTCCCGTTGAACATGTTGTCGTACGTGTTGCACGTCACCGCGCTTTGCTCGAGCATTTTTTATCACGATCGTGTGTATGCAAGGCAGGCTTGAGAGGAATCGTGTCAAGTATAACATATTTTCTATTCCATGACATGAATAACGGTTGTGTGTACACGGCATTCGAATAATAAAGGTGCCGTAACAGACTACTGGTTACCAACTGAGTCCTACTGGTCCAAACCAAGTCATAGTTGCACAGATCTAAACCATGTGCTTGTCTGTCATAATGTAAAATAATATTCCACATATTCTGGAAACCTGATTTCCTTCACAACATCCTACATTTATTTGTCTTTTGATGCAGAATAATTTTTTAATCCTTTAAAGAAAATTCATTTTTTTCTAGGGGGAAGTTTTCTTCAGCATATATCCATCCATCCGTCCATAAATTCAGTCTATATCTCTTTCATAGGTAAAGAGTAATACAGCTCTTATCAATCACAAGTATATGGATTTCTGTGTTGTCTGTGGATACATTTCCAAGAAATCAGCTGGGGTCTTTAGGGAAATCAAAGAGTCAAAGGAATTGCGCATACAGCTACAGTGCCTCTTAGATCCTCTGTAAGAATCATTTTCAAAGGTGTTCAAACTTTCTACTGCCTGTACTTTGATGTCACAGGAGATGGATGGCGTCTCAGCTTAGACATATAGCAGACTTTGCAAACGGAGTACCTCTTTAACATTGTACATCAATAATTCCTTGTGCAGATGTTGACATGTCTTGTAGACTTCAGTGCCAAGTCCTTGAAGAGACCGTACCTAGAGCCCTAAGCCAAGCATTGAAGAATTATTTTCCATTTTGTCTAATTTGCTAAATATTTTTTGGCATGTCAAGTCAGTTCATTGCATAACTGTACATGTTCACACAGCTGAAAACTTTTCAAAGTTGGCTTGTGAATATGAAGGAGTGCTGTTTCTTTACTTTGCTGGATAAGTTACAAGCATTTTGCAGAGGAGCTGTCCAAGTGCTGAAAAGAAGATCCTGTACTGTTCAGCACAAACAGCATAGATAGATATTCTTTGGCTACATCCAAAAAGACTAGTAAAATCCAAACATGCTGTGAATCGTAATTCTACTACACCTTGCTTTATTAAATCTTAATCTGCAGACATCTAACTACACATTTAATGTCATACTTTTATACATGCATATTCTATAATTTCTTCTTTTATTTATTTGATCCTTTTCATTATTATTCTCTTTTTTCCCCTTTGTCTGGACCCTTTGTCAAGGGTTAGACCCTTTGTCAAGTATTTATTGCTGCCTGTATCAGTGCTGGGCATATTCACTAAGTGGGGAGAAATCTAAAAAACCAAAGTTACCACCATTGCAAATACGTCAGTGGGGACACCTGTTCTTTTAGAACCTCTGGTGTTTACTTTGTTCTCATGTTCTATTGCATCTAACAGACAGAAAGTCACTGAAATCACTTTGATGGCTTTTGCAGGAAAATTTAAGATTTCGGAAGTGGTGAAATTTTCCGAAAGCGGAAAATCTCAATTAAGCAAAGTTTGTTTAGATTTTTTTTTCTATTATATAGAATAGTAAAGAATTAGATCATTTTACTTAGTGCACTTTGTAGTTGTGTGGGGTTTGTTTTTGTTGTTTTTTTGTGTTTGACCCTTATTTGTGTAGTTATGCTACTTTTTTATTAAACTTACGGTGTATACTCGAGTATAAGCCGACCCGAATATAAACCGAGGCACCTAATTTTACCACAAAAAAATGGGAAAACATATTGACTCGGGTATAAGCCTAGGGTGGGAAATGCAGCAGCTACTGGGTAAACAATGCCCATCTGCAGCCTCACTGTGCCCATTTGCACTCAAATTGTGCCCAGTTACAGTCTCACTATTCCCAGTTGCAGTCTCTCTGTTCCCAGTTGCAGTCTCATTGTTCCCAGTTGCTGTCTCTCACTGCTCCCAGTTGCAGTATCTCACTGTGCCCATATTCAGTCTCTCACTGTGCCCATATGCAGTCTCACTGTGCCCACATATGCAGTCTCTCACTGTGCCCATATGCAGTCTCTCACTGTGCCCATATGCAGTCTCTCACTGTGCCCACATATGCAGTCTCTCAATGTGCCCACATATGCAGTCTCTCACTGTGCCCACATGTGCAGTCTCTCACAGTCAGCAGTAAAACAGTGTGTCTGCCGCTGTGTAATACATATGCAGCCGTACCTTTCATTAGTAAAACAGCGTGTGTCTGCCGATGTATAATCCAGTCTGTTCGGCTGTCCATTGTAAGAAAGCCCCACCTCCTCCTCCTCGTCTGTCCATAATAGAGGAACACTGGTACGATGCTGGGAAACTGTATCAGTGTTCTGCCTATCACAGAAAAGGAGGAGGCGGGGCTGTCATACAATGGACGGCCAAACAGACTGGATTATACAGCGGCAGACACACGCTGTTTTACTAATGAAAAGATATGGCTGCATATGGATTACACAGCGGGAGACACATGTTGTTTTACTGCTGACTCGAGTATAGGCCGAGGGGGTAGTTTTTCAGTCTAAAAAATGGGCTGAAAAACTTGGCTTATACTCAAGTATATACAGTACTTTTTATGCTGTTTTTCTTTTCCTTCTGTGAAAAAAATCTTAAAATAATGCGACTAGTGAAAGGTTGTTTTTATGGTACAAGAAGAGGTCCATGGTAGGAAAAAATAGTTTCCGTAACCCTCAAGAGTCATTAGAAGCCAATTTCTCCCTTACAACCACTAACCACTTCTTCTTTGGCAAAACAAATTAAAAATCTACAGATTTTCACTGAAGGGCAATTCATTTTTCTTATCCCTATATTCCAGAAAGTGGTGATGAAGGTATTTGCCATGAACATATGTGTTGAGATCTTTTTTGACAGACAAAGTAGCACATGCTTGCAGCAAAGTCCCCAATTTCCCCATGCAGTACACCTTGTTAATACGACATAGAGAAGTCTGTATGATGAGGAATAGAGACCAGGTCAATATTGACCCATATTCCAGCCTATGACTGGGCAGTGAAAGGAGGAGCAGCATGCTTCTTTCTCTCAAACTCCAGCCATGTTGTACACAGACTGCAAGAGGCTGATACCAAGTCAAATCCAGGTATTCAGTTTACTAATACTAAAAAAAAATGAGTTAAATGATCAATTAGTGATTACAATCCTTCATTCTTTTGGGTCTTTTATATCTGCCTGGAATTCAATTTTAACGAAATGTTTGCAGCGCTGCTATTATCTCTTTCCTGTCTTTTTGTGCTAATACCCAGCATCCAGTCTGCTTCTCCCCACTGCTGCTCCACATTGCCTGTCTGTTTTAAAGCCATCATGAATACAATGTTCTTTTTTTTTTTTTTGGGGAGGGAGAAGGGGGATGCAGAGATTTGCCAGAGCACATGCTCTGAGCACAATAAACCATGTGCAGTCTGCGCAGCAAAGAAATCTGCCTCCTAGTAATTAAAAGTGTCTAAGCGATCAGAAAACAACAGATCTCCGTGTTCTCTGGCACCTGATAAGGAAGAAGGGCTTCTTGGAGAGGCAGGTAGAATTTTCTTTTATTTCTTTCAATAGTTTTATTGCTTTCATCTTAGCTGATGATCCAGCCAAATGTGTGTGTTAATTAAATGAAGCATAAGAGGAAAACTGATTGGAGGGTCGTGAGTGCCAAAAACATTTTCCTGTCTGGAGAAAGACTTGACAGATCTCAACATTTTCCCGAATAGGCAGTCTGTGTAACTCCTTAGGTGCCATTCAGCTTTACTGATTTAATTTGGAACAGAATATGTTATGTGAAGGAGCTGCTGAGAATATACACAACTGTATAAAATATATATATATATATATATATATATATATATATATATATATATATATATATATATATATATATATATATATATATATATATATATATATATATATATATATATAAATCAGGGCTCAAAATTTCCAGTTTCTGAGCTACTAGCTAGACCTCAAGGGTTACTCGCCACCAGTTGCTCCGCCCAACCCCTACCCTGTCCTACCCTGCCCCTAAACATGCCCTCATATATTATCTCATGAAATTACACTTATGTAGCGCTACCCCCGAAGGAGCCGCTGATTTGTTGTTGGGATCGGCATATTAAGTTACCTTGATGTGGCCCCGGGGTGTAGTTGTAGAAACAGGTAGTGAGCGAAAGTCCAGACAGTGAATAAAGGTTTTTCCAATGCTTTATTTCCTGGCCAACACAGCCAACATCAACATCAAATAGGAAGAAAAGGGTGATGAAGAGAAAGGGAGAACCTTGCAGTATCAGGCCTGGATATGAACCGATCAATCCTGCTCTCAGTAATATCAAATAGTGATTCATCGCCACTCTAGCCAGAGTGGGTGAAGTGCCCCCGGACAGACCCCTCTCACAAGCCTGGCAGCCGAGGTGTCACTTAGGATTCCTGGGAGAAACAGGTCTCTCTCACAGACCTGGCTCTAGGGCCTCTGCCACAGGCCAATTACTTTAAGTGAGCTAGTTGGATGAATGGAGCGAATTCTCCCAGTAGGTTTCAGAATAGGTCACCAGATGACAGCAAAGCGTACCTGTCAGCATTCCGGTCACCAGATCCCCGATTGGTTCGTTCAAGCCCTGTTGGACAACCTGCTTCCGAGTTCTCCTCAAGCCGAACCCCCAATCGAACAGCACCCAGCCTGGGATCCTCTCAATAGAACTGGGGACCCTTTTACCTCCGGATGAGGTTCTGTGTAGCTTGCAATTCTGGCCAGGTAGGCCGCGCCGGCAGGGTCCATGGATGCGCGCACCCTGAAGGTGGATGCCGCACCTGAAACCGGGACCCTGCGAAGATTTTTGAGCACATGACACCTGTCACAGATATACTCTCCCCCAGCATGCCCCGCAAGGGAAAAACTCCTCTGATTGGCTGCTGGGGAAAACTTGCTCTGCCAGAACCCCTCTGGCGTCAACTGCTGGCCAGGGATGGCACCGCACCCCTGGAGTACAGACTGACCCAGTGGACATTCCTGGAATGACAGAAAGTCCCATTTTAGTAAATTGCGAATGGGAGCAAACTAACTCTCCCATTCCCCACTAACTTTAGCGTAATGCCCATACTGAAATTAAGGGGGCGCTACACTTAAATGTTCTATGCAGAATTAAGTTATAAAAATATTAACAACAACTTTATCCATACCCAAATATGCAGCTTGCCCGTGTCCGCCAATGCAGCCCGTGTCCGCCAATGCACCCTGTGTCCGCCAATGCAGCTGTGTCCGCCAGTGCAGCCGTGTCTGCCAGTGCAGCCCGTGTCCGCCAATGCAGCCTATGTCCGCCAATGTGTCCCGGTCCTCAGTGCAGCATATGTCCCCAGTTCAGCCTGTGTCCCCAGTTCAGCCTGTGTCCCCAGTTTCAGCCTGTGTCCCCAGTTTCAGCCTGTGTCCCCAGTTTCAGCCTGTGTCCCCAGTTTCAGCATGTGTCCCCAGTTCAGCCTGTGTCCCCAGTTCAGTCTGTGTCCCCAGTTCAGCCTATGTCCCCAGTTTCAGCCTATGTCCCCAGTTTCAGCCTGTGTCCCCAGGTTCAGCCTGTGCCCCCCCCCCCCAGTTTCAGCCTGTGTTCCAGTGATCGTAGGGGGTGAGAGGGGAGAGCCGCCTGGCTAATTAGAGCGCTGGGGAACATGACAGCTTTCATTACAATTGATGTGTGTTTCCCCGCCGTGCGGCGCCATATACAGCCCCTTCCCCTTGTCCGGGGAACATTGATAGACAGATCACCATCCCAGGATTGGTGATCAAATGCCACCAAAAGAAAGCTCTATTTGTGGGAAAAAGGATGCAAATTTCATTTGGGTACAGCGTCGCACGACCGCGCAATTACCAGTTAAAGCGACGCAGTGCCAAATTTTAAAAAAGTTCTCTGGTCAGAAAGGGGGTAAAATCTTCCGGGGCTAAAGTAGTTAAAGGTCATAGAACAAGGGGTTATTGTCCCTTCTGCATTTGTCCTGTCCACTTGGCATGAAGGAGTGAGCTAGAGGTCCAGGGGTTTAGGAAAGGCAAGATTGAGTCGTTTGCCTGAGAGTGCATCATCCCCCATTGGGAAAGGATAAACTTACTAGGGCCAGATGGCTTGGGAATACACGAAGAATAGTGGCACAGGATGAAAAACGGAGGCAAAGGTGAGCACAGCAGCACCCTCCCTATCACCCAAAATGGAATATTTCTATAAGTGTTTGACCACATACTTGGGACTCTCACCAAATAATAGTTGCTAATAATAATAATAGAGTTGCTGTTACCAAAGTTTTGGAGAAGTTTTTCGCATGTATGCCCCAAATTTTATTCCTTTGATGTTTTTAGCCAAGTTATAATTTAGTAAAGACACTAAAGTAAATGAGATTTGCCCCCAATTTTTGTGCATGAAAGACAGTGGTATGTAAAGTAAGCGTGATTGCTGTATGGCTGCAGGTATGTAGGAAGATGGATCCTGGGGGATGCCAGAGAAGGAACCAATGGAGGCCTATGACCTATTGGGACTTTGAGCAATGTGCCCCGAACAGTACACAACAGCACCCCTATAACAATAATGCTTAAAGTTAAAGGACCACTTAGGGATTAAGATTTTGTAAGAGAACGTGTTGCTTTTTATTATTGCCAATGTCTGACCTGTTGTACTTTTCACAGGATATTGTGGATATTTGTAATCTGTTTCTACAAAAGTTTTGGAAAGTTAAAGCCAAGTAACTTGGCTGACCTTATTATTGTCTCAATAAAGCAAAGTACTGCATTACAGAAAATGAAGAGTAAATTCAGTTAAGAGTGGAGTTGAGTTAACTGTGAAGTGTTTGGTACAAACTTTGTTGGCCACATGACAGGTGGTGGCTGGAGGAACAGAGCCACCCTCCTGGTGGTGAGTATATATGTTACCCTCAGGTAACATGTGTCTGGCTTAACGTGGGCTCCACATCTCCAGATAGACATTGTAAACTCTAAATTGAACCACAAATAAGACACAGTGGGGGGGATTTACTGTTGCACCCAGAATCTGGTGCAGCTGTGCATGGTAGCCAATTAGCTTGTTCAATTAAGCTTTGGCAATAAAACCTGGAAGCTGATTGGTTTCTATGCAGAGCTGCACCAGATTTTGTTATTTTAATGTTACTGGGTTTAGTAACACTTTAAAGTATGCTCGACTAATTTGTGTCTTATTAAGAAATAGTACTCAGCCAATAACTGGGCAATCTCATGATAACAGTTAGTTCAGGATAGAAGTGGTGATGGGTCAGTGATGGTGGGTCAGTCTGTGATGGTAGTCTGGTAGGTTCCTATAGTGTACCAGTTGTGCTGCCTGGGTAGCAAGGTCCATAAAGACATGAATGAGCGAGTTGTGAAGAAACTTGACTGGCCTGCACAGAGTCCCGACTTCAACCCAAAATAACACCGTTTGGATGAATTAGAGTGGAGACTGAGAACCAGGCCTTCTCATCCACATCAGTGCCTAAGTGTGTCTATGGGAATGTTCGACCATTCTTCCAGAAGCACATTTGTGAGGTCAGGCACTGATGTGGATGAGAAGGCCTGGTTGCAGTCTCTGCTCTAATTCAACCCAAAGGTGTTTTATCGGGTTGAGGTCAGTCAAGTTCCTTCACCCAAAACTCACTCATCCATGTCTTTATGGACCTTGTTTTGTGCACTGGTGCGCAGTCATGTTGGAACATCCCCAAACTGTTCCCACAAAGTTGGGAGTGTGAAATTGTCCATAATGTCTTGGTATGTTGACACCTTAAGAGTTCCCTTTACTGGAACTAAGGGACTAAGCCCAACCCCTGAAAAACAACCCCACACCATAATCCCCACTGCACCAAATGATTTGGAGGGGTTTCCTAATACTTTTGGTTATATAGTATGTATAGTGTATAGAGTCCTGACCTCAACCTGATAGAACAACTTTGGGATGAATTAGAGCAGAGACTGTGAGTCAGGCCTTCTTGTCCAGAATCAGTGTCTGACCTCACTAATGCCCTTCTGGAAGAATAGTCAAACATTCCCATAGACACACTCCTAAACCTTGTGAACAGCCTTCCCAGAAGAGTTGAAGCTGTTATAGCTGCAAAGGGTGGGCCAACTCAACATTGAACCCTACAGACTAATCCCCCCATACACACGATCAGAAATTCCAACAGCAAAATTCTGCTGTGAGCTTTTAAACGCAAATTTGTGTGTATGCTCCATCAGTCTTTTGCTGTCGGAATTTCCGGCAACAAAAGATTGAGAGCTGGTTCTCAAATTTTCAGACAGAAAAATCTGATCGTCTCTAGCAATTCCGACGCGCAAAATTTCCGATGCATGTTCGGAAACAATTTGAAGCGTGCTCGGAAGCACTGAACTTAATTTTCTCGGCTCGTCGTAGTTTTGTATGTCACTGTGTTCTTGATGGACGAAAGTTCAGAGAACTTTTGTGTGACCGTGTGTATGCAAGCCAAGCTTAAGTGGAATTCCGTCGGAAAAACCATCCAAGGTTTTTCCGAATGAAAATCTGAACGTGCGTATGCGGCATTAGACTGGGATGCCATTAAAGTTCATGTGCGTGTAAAGGCAAGTGTCCCAATACTTTTGGCAATATAGTGTAGATCTATACTACTTAGACGAAAAAAAGTACAAAAAAAACAAAAAACAAAAAAAAAAAAAAATACAAAACATGTTAAAAAAAATGGGAAGACTCGATGGACTATTTAGTCTTTTTTCTGCCGACACTTTTTTATGTTTCTATGTTAAATTCATGACGTGAAAGAGGCTGCAAAAGGTGCATAGGATGAAATATATAACATATCAGAGAGAGGAGTGAAGAACTTTAGAAAAAAGACAGAGCTGGTATCACAAAGCATTCAGTGCTGGATGAAAAAGGCAGCATACTTCCAAAGCATTTCCAGAGCATTTGGTCATAGTCTGGTGTCAGAGGGAGGTTATTGTTAGAACGATAAAGCATCACATATGGACACTTTCCACTTTCTGTTCCTACAGCCCTATGATGGGAACACAGACGGCATTACACTCTGTATTCTTTGTTCATAGTGCTGCAATGACGTTTGTCAAATTGTATCTAAAGCCAAAACTTTTTTAAGTGAACTGAATGATTTACCGGTAGTTTGCTGCAGCACTGTGTGCTATAAGTACTTATACACAGGGGGCATGCTTCTAAACACATCTGTATGATAGCTAATGTGCCCATGCCAATTCTCGCATTTACATCTGTATTGTAGAGTGGTGTTCAGGGGTGTAAAAAACAATGACCCAAACTTGTGTTTGGAGATGATTTTTGTATGTGTTTTTTTGACTATATGTTATGCCGCATACACACGGTCGGAATTTCCGATATAAAAAGTCAGATGGAATTTTTTCATTGGGTATTCCAACGGGGTGTATGCCCCATCGGACTTTTTCCGTTGGAAATTCTGATGGTGTGTATGCAACACAGCTTGAGCGGAATTCCATCGAAAAAACCTGTTGGAGTTTATTCCCGAGGAAAAAACGGTTGTGTGTATGCGGCATAAGTGTTTGTGCTAATACTTACATGCATATAATGTAGAGCATTAATGCACTCAGTTAGAGCTGCCTGCCTCCAAGAAATAAAAGACGCTAAGAGCTAAAGCCACCTGACATCATTTGTTGCTAGAAGGCAGGCTGTACTATTGGCCGCGACCACTACCAACGTGTGGCAGTTATCAAATATTCACACAACAAACGCACCATTCTCATGAAGTGCCTGTTAGGCCGGGTACTCACGACCAAACATGTATGGTGAAAGCGGTCCGTCGGACCGTTTTCACCATACATGTCTGCCAGAGGGCTTCTGTACGATGGTTGTACACACCATCGTACAGAAGTCCGCGCGTAAACAATACGCGGGGCGTGTCCGCGGTGTCGCCGCGTCGATGACGCGGTGTCGCCGCGACAATGACGTGGCGACGTGGGCGGCCCGCCTTTAAAATGCTTCCACGCATGCGTCGAAGTCATTCGACGCATGCGAGGGACGGCGGGCGCCTGGACATGTACGGTAGGTCTGTACTGACGACCGTACATGTCCGAGCGGGCAGAATTCCAGCGGACTGTTTTAAAACAAGTCCAGGAATATTTGTCTGCTGGGAAAAGGCCCGGCGGGCAAATGTTTGCTGGAATTCGGCCCGCTCGCGCCCACACACGACCAAACATGTCTGCTGAAACTGGCCTGCGGACCAGTTTCAGCAGACATGTTTGGTCGTGAGTATGGGGCCTCAGAATTGCTCTGTGGCTGTATTTTCCGCTCGTTTTCTTCTGGGGGTTTCCACCTCAGCCCCAGTTGAGACCACCTACACCGAACCACCATCAAACCCTACTTTTGGAGCTGATTCCAACTCATGGACTGCTTTTAAGTAGTCAATAATGTGCCCCTTTCCTTCTTCATTAGGGTAGAGTGCATAGTCAGTTATTAAACTCATCATTTATTTCATTACCTTGTAGTTCAACCCATGCATCCAACTCCCAGTGTTGCCAACCTACCAGATTGAAATTTACTGGCACGACACCCGAAATTTACTGGCGCAGCCAAGTTTTTACTGGCATTTCACAAAAGTTACTAAATTACATTTTTAGGTGCAAATTTTAGTATTTAGGCTACAAACAAATACGCTAGGCAAATAGCAATGTGATTTAAGGTAGATATTAAGGTAAAAAAACATATGTTTGTTATTTTCGATATAATAAGGGCAAATTGTTTAGTCACATCACCCCCTGCCTTCATCCCCCTCTGCCACCTACACCCCCTGCCTTTACCCCCCTCTGCGGTGCCACAATCTCCCCTGCCTCCAATCTCCCCCATGCCCCCTGCCTCCAATCACCCCCTTCCTCCATCGTCCCCTGCCTCCATCCCCCTCTGTAGTGCCACCATCCATCCCCCTCTGCCTCCAATCTCCCCCTGCCTCCAATCTCCCCCTGCCTCCAATCACCCCCTGCCTTCATCCCCCTCTGCAGTGCCACCAACAACCCCTGTCTCCATCCCCACCCTCTGCGATATCACCATCCCCCTCTGCGGTGCCACCAATCACCCCCTGCCACTAACGCCCCCTGTCTTCATTAACCCCCTGCCTCCATCGTCCCCTGCTTTCATCCCTCTCTGCGGTGCCACCAACAACCCCTGTCTCCACCCCCCACCCTCTTCGGTGCCACCATCCCCCTTTGCTGTGCCTCCAATCTCCCTCTGCCTCCAATCACCCTCTGCCTCCAATCTCCCTCTGCCTCCAATCACCCTCTGCCTTCAATCACCCCCTGTCTCCAATCTCCATGCGCAGAACCAATCTCGGCTATTTTTACTGGCACATTTCAGCAACCACGGACATTTACGAACGGGGGAAAAAAGTGCCAGTTTCTACGAACTGTCTGTAAAAATACGTACGGTTGGCAACACTGCCAACTCCTGATGATTGGCTTAAGGCCATGAAACGCGTTGAGTGTTCATACAGGGATGCCAAGCTAAGCTTGTTCCAATAACCATAACTAAACCATCATGTTCATTGTCCTGTATCTATTATGTGAAACATTTGTTCATTATTTGCATATACTTGACTCTTTTTAAAACTTTCATTGTTTGTAATAAATCATGTCTAGTAATCAATTATTTATTATTAAATGTATTATTATATCATTTATGTTGAATGATATTTTATGATTATATTTTGTATATCATAAATGTTTCATTTTATTGTCTAATCATGTTTGCCTGAATTACTACCATGAACTACCCTTAGGGGATTGGTGATACCCAATTTATTCATATTCTATTTACATATTATTATATACATCTACATGCCTCATGTAAAGTCCCAATCCTATCCCCCAATTTGTTCATATATAACATGTATATAGTGTGTAATCAGCAGGCCCTGATGTGTACACGTTGGCTCTGAATGATCGAGTCATTTTGTCATTTCGAGTCATTCTGCGCACATGCACACAATGACCAGCCTTCAGTCACTCATAAATTCAAGAATTAGCCGAAAGGCGGTTATTCTGTGCATGCACAGTGGCCAGTGACTGACTCGTTCATTCAAAACCTGTAAACATTATGGAGAAAGACATGGCCATTCAAATTATACATAGGCAACAACGGCTCCTTCCACTGGCCATCAGAGTGGAACGCAACACCCAACCATGTATACAAGGAGCACTAGCCCTGCCCACATCATTGCTAGGCTGAAGGTAGCGCAAGTCAACTATCATCCTTCATTGATGGGATGCAAGTAGTTAAGCTGCCTAATGTCCTAGCAACCAGTAGTGCACATGTGCACTCTATGCTTGTACGAATGTAAAGTTACAAAAAAGTTTACATGTGTGACGGATCTCGGATACCCCTGCTGGACACCTCCGCCAGACCTGTGTCACCTGTCCTCCAAACGCACCCGCAGCCTGCAGACTCGCCATAACCAGCCCTTAACCCCTCAATCACGAGACAAGTCACACAGGTGTTGAGGGTTAAACATGCAGAGCATAAACCCTTTATCAAGTACCAATCATACACTTTTAAACACAGTTAGGTACACTCCCCTTAGCCTTGTCATAGAGGGGGTAGGGGACAAGGAAGAAACAATGGAAACTCAACACTTGTATATTCAAACAACTACAGTTGAAACACACCAGGGCTCAAGTCCTGCGGGAACGCATGGGAACGGAGTTCCTGCACTTTTTTCACAGCAGGAACTCAGTTCCCTTTGCAGGACTAGAGCAGCCGAGCCGCCCGAGCCAATCCTTCACTAAGCGGCGATGCCCAGCTCGAGTCACTGTCAGGGACAGGCGAACCTTAGTAATCCTTTATGTTACTGGCCGCTTCCTGTATATGGATTCATCAGGGAGTGTATTCCGTCACTTCCTCGATGCCGCAATGTCTCCTGGGAGCTTTTGTCATTGTTCCCAGGAGACATTGCGGACGTCTGCCGCGAGTTATCGCGGGATTTAGAAAGAACTTGCGGTTTAGTAATTATGCATATGAGCGTATCATTTTTTATTTTTTTTTGGTGGGGGAGTGGATCTTGGGTGGGAGTTCCCACACTTTTTTCCCCAGGACTTGACCCCTGAAACACACCAAGGGATTATGATAAGCAGGCAGCCCCTCCTTACACATTCCCTGCTGGGAGATGTCTCCAGACCTTTGTCTACGTGCCATGACCCAACACAAATAAACACAGCAACGGGGGGGGGGGGGGGGAAGGAATGTAGCATTACATTATCTCAATGCCATTTTTTCCCCAAGTCTCTCAGTCTCTTCTGGGCCAAACTCTGCCCCTCCAAAACACACCGTGACAGTGGGTTCTGTCACAACATGCATATAGCATATGGAAACCATTTTGGGCTGCATCTTGCTTCCAGCTTTAGACGCCACACTGACACTCTAGTTTGAGTGTTTTTTTAATTTGTTTTTTATTTATTTTTATTCAGAAGGTAAAATCACACTAGTGTATTAGTTTTAAGCTTGTTTTCTTATGTTTATCCTTGTGTTGGGAGTTGTGCTTGAAAAGCCACCAGATCAAAGAAGACACCTCCAGGATCATTTCCCATTGGGAGAGTTTTTTCCTCTGCAGCTAAGAGCTTCTGACCTCTTGGTATATCAAACGCCATACATCCAGTTTGTTTATTTTACTACCTATAGAGTTGGTCTTTCTCCTCCAGTTGATCTAGCGCAACAGATTATGAGCAAGAAATTTTGCAAGTGCTATAGCTAGTTCTTTATGTGTTACTGTAATTATTGGAACTGTACAATGTTTGTTTGTGTTGCTGGCAGTGTCATTATCCCCGGGAGTAGTGCATAAACTTGTGGATTGTGGTACTGTGTATTACAAACATAGTTACATAGTTACATAGTAGGTGAGGTTGAAAAAAGACACAATTTCCATCAAGTCCAACCTATGTGTGTGATTATATGTCAGTATTACATTGTATATCCCTGGATGTTGCGGTCGTTCAGGTGCTTATCTAATAGTTTCTTGTAACCATCAATGCCCCCTGTTGAGACCGCCGCCTGTGGAAGGGAATTCCACATCCTTACCGCTCTCACAGTAAAGAACCCTTTACGTAGTTTAAGGTTAAACCTCCTTTCTTCTATTTTTAATAAGTGGCCATGTATTTTGTTAAACTCCCTTCCACAGAAAAGTTGTATCCCTATTGTGGGGTCAGCAGTATGGTATTTGTAAATTGAAATCATATCCCCTCTCAAGCGTCTCTTCTCCAGAGAAAATAAGTTCAGTGCTTGCAACCTTTCTTCATAACTAACATCCTCCAGACCCTTTATTAGCTTTGCTTCCCTTCTTTGTACTCTCTCCATTTCCAGTACATCTTTCCTGAGGACTGGTGCCCACAACTGGACAGCATACTCCAGGTGTGACCGGTCCGGACCAGAGTCTTGTAGAGCGGAAGAATTATCATTTTATCTCTGTAGTAAATCCTCTTTTTAATGCATGCCAATATTCTGTTTACTTTGTTAGCAGCAGCTTGGCATTGCATGCCATTACTTAGCCTCTCATCTACTAGGGCCCCCAAACCTTGACCTTTAAAACAATGGGGTAGATTCAGCAAGCAATTACGCCTGCGTATCCATAGATACGCAGCGTAATTGCTAAGTAGCGCCAGCGTATCTACTTTCTGTATTCAGAAAGCTTGATACGCCGACTGTACCCTAAGATACCACTGGCATAAGGCTCTTATGCCGTCGTATGTTAGGGTGCATTCTGACGCTGGCCGCTAGGTGGCGCACCCGTAGTTGTCAGCGTAGAGTATGCAAATCGCATACTAACGCCGATTCACAAACGTACGCACGGCCGGCGCTCGTTTTTTACGTTGTTTGCGTACGTCGTTTTCGCCGTAAGGCTGCTCCTGCTATTAGGAGGCGCAGCCAATGGTAAGTATAGACGTCGTTCCCGCGTTGCGATTTTCAAAATTTGCGTCGTTTGCGTAACTCGTTCGTGAATGGCGCTGGACGCCATTTACGTTCACGTCGAAGCCAATGACGTCCTTGCGACGTCATTTACCGCAATGCACGTTGGGAAATTTTCCCTGATGGAGCATGCGCAGTACGTTCGGCGCGGGAACGCGCCTAATTTAAATGATCCACGCCCCCTACGGGATCATTTAAATTTACGCGCGCTTACGCCGGCCCCTTTTACGAAACGCCGCCGCAAATTACGGAGCAAATGCTTTGTGAATGAAGCGTAGCTCCAGTAATTTACGGAGGCGTAGCGTAAAAACGGTACGCTGCGCCGCCGTATCAGTGCGCGCCCCTAGCTGAATCTACCCCAATGTTTTACCTTTTTTTATCTTTAATTCTCAGTGCAGCTCATCTCTTGATGCCTTTTCTCAGCCATTTCCTGTCTACACTCCAGAGATGGCAGTTTTCTTGATGTAGCATGTTATCACCCTTGAAGGAAATGCCTGACCTGGCCTTTATAGCTGGATTGCTAAGTTTTAATTTCCAAAACCTACAGATTTAAAAACATTAAAAAAAAAATTAACGTAACCAAGCTTTTATGAGATTTTAATGATTGGATTTTTCCATATCCTTCAAACTGCCCCAAACTGAGCACACAGGACCGAGGGAAAGGAAAGGACAGTTTCATGCTACCTTTTGCTTAACAATTTTGGCAAGAGCACTTGGCAAACCTCTCAAAAGGCGCATCTTTGAAATGACATGAAGTTCTAGAATGTACCTTTACTGCAGACCTCAAATAAATTCCTCACAATCCCTCCTCAAATATCATTTTGTAGAGATGATAATACTTCTCATTTTGTAAAAATTCCAGCCGAATGCAGAGACAGTTATGAGATATGAGCTTTGGCCGGTGGACCGGACTGCTTCTAGGATCTCAAAATCCCTACTAATTAAATTGGGTCTGAGACAGTCTCTTGTGTAATATGGAACGTGAAAAAAAGGGAAGCTGACAGGGGAGCCGGGGAAAGGAAGCGCCTGGAGCTCAGATCAAATCCTAACAGCTCAAGAGTTGATAGCGACTTGATGGTGAGCTGACCTCTGGCTCATCAACCAGACATTTGCTGTCATTTCCTACCACAATAAATAAATGGCCTGATTACAGAAGAAATATGATTATTGTTTGATTTGTGGCGTCAGGATCATCTGAAAATTGTCTCTGTGTTTCTTGGTGCTTTTATTGTTAGCTTGGCAATCTCCATAAAGCAGAACTCTGGGCAAGTATATAAAAACACCCATATTCAGATGATGTATTCTAAAAAGCATTAAAGTAGATCCAAATCCAATAGCTAAAATCTCATGTGTAGAAGCGTTGCCATTGTCATGTTATTTCAGAAGTTTGTTTCAATATTTTTATAGTGATATTAAACCTAATTTTTTTTCTTCTGTATCTGATGTTGAAGATAGGACTTATGTAGTCGTCAGCATCTTCTGCATTTTATTTACTTAAATTTCTCGTTTTCTCACTTCTCATTGTAAGGGTGTCTCCTTGGCTCGCAGAGCCATATGAACCCCCGCTGGTGCCACTCATTTATATTTGCTCCTGTGGCTACTGGCTAATGTCAATGTGCTGCCTGCTCCAAGAAGCACAGGCAGCTTGAGTAATAGGTACACTCACCACCAGGGGCGGACTGACCATTCGGGCACTCGGGCACTGCCCAGGGCCCCATGCCACTAGGGGCCCATCAGGGTTGCCAGCCTCAGTAAAACCAGGGACAGTATGTAAACATCTGTGTGTTTTTAAAAATCCCAAGATTATAGCTGCCCTGCCTCTCCAGTACCTTTTCAGTGTGCGTGTGTATTTTGTGTATGTGTATACTGTGTGTGTATATTGTGTGTCTGTGTGTATACTGTGTGTGTGTATGTTGTGTGTCTGTGTATGTGTGTATACTGTGTATGTATATACTGTGTGTGTGTATGTTGTGTGTCTGTGTGTATACTGTATATGTATACTTTATGTGTGTGTGTGTGTATGTATACTGTATTAGGTAGATTCAGAGAGAGTTAGGCCGGCGTATCAGTAGATACGCCGACCTAACTCAGAATCTGCCCCGACCTATGTTTAAGTGTATTCTCAAACAGAGATACGCTTAAACATATCTAAGATACGACGGCTTGCGCCGTCCTATCTTAGGTTGCAATATTGAGGCTGGCCGCTAGGTGGCGCTTCCATTGCGGTCGGCGTAGAATATGCAAAACAGTAGATACGCTGATTAACGAACGTACGCCCGGTCGCCGCAGTACATTTACACCGTTTATGTAAGAGATAGAGTTAGAGCTAGACCCTAGGTGGCCTAGCCAATGTTAAGTATGGCCGTTGTTCCCACGTCGAAATTCGAAATGTTTACGTCGTTTGCGTAAGTCGTCCGTGAATAGGGATTTACATCGTTTACGTCCACGTCGAAATCAATAGGCCCGTGCGGCGTACTTAGCCGCAATGCACACTGGGAAATGTAGGCGCCCGGCGCATGTGCAGTTAAAAAAAACGTCGAAAACGTCAGGTCAAGTGGATCGCCGTAACTGCTAATTTGCATACCCAACGCTGGAATACGACGCAAACTCCCCCCAGCGGCGGCCGCGGTACTGCATCCTAAGATCCGACAGTGTAAAACAATTACACCTGTCGGATCTTAGGGCTATCTATGCGTAACTGATTCTATGAATCAGTCGCATAGATACTCTGAGAGATACGACGGATCTCCGTATCTCCGCTGTGAATCTGGCCTCATATTTATAGCAAGAGATATCCACCAGCGTGGCAATGGCAGTCCTCACCTAGGGATGCCCCCTCTAACGCATTTCACCCACTAGGGCTTAGTTATACAGATCTTTACAACTAAGAGGTTGTCAGAGGGACATATCCTCAAAGGGAACATGAACAGCAATAAATATGTAACAGAAGAAATTACATTTTTAAGGGCATTGTAACAGTTTCAAAAACAGTTTGCAGCTGAAGCTGCCCCATCTCCCACCACCAATCACCTGTAGATTAGCCATAGACCACACCAACCATAACATAAACTGGCTATTGTGGTTCAGGAGTTCATTGTGGGCCCAATGTGCATGCCCAGCTTTTTACAGTAGGTACCAATAGAAAAAAAATAAATGTCTCGTAGTCCTGCAGAAGATGGTTTCTCCCTTTGGAAGGGACCAAGAAAAGTAACACAGTACACAGTGTATTGTTTCTTTTCAACATAAGGATATACAAAGGCCCTTTTCATGCTGCATTGTGAGGATTACAGTACATAAAATGTTCATTACCTAGACCAAGCTGCAGACCACCTACTCATTTTTGAATAAAAGCCAATGGATATTTGAACATGAGCATGTTGACAAGTAAGGTCAATTACCTACTCAGCTGAATGACTATGGCATAAAATTGTCTCTGCTAAGGATATTTTTACACTTGAGAAAAAAGGAATGTTGAAAAGGGGTTCTTTCCTCTAATCTGAACGGTTTCCAGACCTAATATGCTTACAGCGAGCGTTCAGCTTAAGGTTAGCCTAGTTCATTGTTTTTTTTTAGTGTGTTTCTAATTTGTACAAAAAGATCCTGTTTTTTATCAACCCACAGCTGGAACCAAATTGCTACCTACAAATTCATTTTTTCCTCTAGCTTGGTATTGGGAAACTGTTTAATTAATATTCGGCATGTTTCTAAGCAACCCAATTTTACTTGCTAGACATGTATTCATCCCTTGTAATGAATAGACACCATAAACAAGTTCTTTATGAAATGCATCAGAAAACATAAGTGCGTTATTCTAGGCAGATTGAAAGAAAGACAGGGAATAAAGGAGATACTACAGACTTTGACAACAGACATTTAGCTGAGATCCATTCAGAAAGCAAGCATTTTTTTAACTTGTTTATTGCAGAAAAATGTTATATTTTAATTGAAATGCGTCAGTCTTTCATGAAAAATAGATGTATTCTTGGTAAATATCTGAAGGCCAAAAATATGCTTTAAAGTGTTACTAAACCCACAGCAGTAAAATCAGTCTTGATATGCAGAAAAACATTCTTGTTATGCTCACTGTGGAACCTAAGGGGTTAATCCTCTGCATTGTGTAAAAAGTGGGGATGCGCTCGTTGTTCCAGTCGAGCGTAAGTTCGACTAGAACATTGGGCGTTCGTCCATTAGCGAATATTATGAGGTGCTTGCGCCAAATTCGAGCGCAGCGGAACACCCCATAATGCACTGCGATATCTCAGTGCATTGATGTCTGATGATTAGCCACGTGACCTGCATGCTTTGGGCAATTACAGCGCGCTCTGCTGCGGGAGCCATCACGTACTCTGTTCTGTACAACACCCTGAGAGATGACAGCGATATATATATTGATAGGAATAATTATCATTCTTCCACCAGCAGTAGTAGACAAGTTAATTTATTTATGCAACACACACAACACAAAACATACAACACAAACTAAGCACAATTTCAGGTAGGACATAAAATACTGTATAGTCATATAAGAGGGGCGTTCAAGTTAACCAGGACTTTTAATTTTACAGGTATAAAATGGGATGCTAGCTTGGCGATACTACATGCACATAAGTGGCAAGTGTGTTCTATTAGTAAATAAGCGATATTGCGCTAAGTGCATATAGAGTAAATTCAATTATGTAAGTTAAAAGGGTGATCCGTGGCTGACAGCAGCTCTCACAACAATGTACACTTCATAACCAAAATTAAAATCAAAAATGTGTAGCGCTGTCAAACCATGACCTTAATGATTAAATGGCAATAAAAATAAAAACATCGAATATAATGCAATAAATATGAAAATGTGAAAAAATTAAAAAGGGAAACATAAAGATTATTATTAATAGTCCAAATGTTCCAATTCCACATCCATAAAGTGAACTCAAGACACCCAGTGCTCCCTACAGGATATACAGGGTAAGTATATCTGCGTACCAGATGTTAAGACCCTCCAGGGTCTATCTGCACATTAGTGAGCTTTCACCCCTCACTATGGGCTCAACCGCATCCACTACCCAGCCTGCTTAATTGGATTCCACAGGTTATCATAAGTTAAGGAAAAACAAAAACGATAAAATTGGGCTTAAAATGGAGACATTCGTTTGTCCAGCACACTCCACGAGAGTTCGGACGTCACTATTGTTCCGTGCATAGCCTGACGTATGTTTTGTCCAATAGGACTTCTTCTGTGGGGCAATAAGTGTGTCCAATTACTAATAGGTGGAATAAATGTCGTGGGCCAGTCCAGAGATTGTTAATCAACATGGCAGACAACAGTGCTAGTGCATGCAAGGAACAGCTTTACTGTAATGATGGTGTTCTTATGGTCATAGTCAGCATTTTTCTTCCTCCAAACACGGCGAGTCATGTTAATGCCAAAGAGCTCAAATTTGGTCTCATCTGACCACATCACTTTCTCCCAATCCTTTTCTGAATCATTTAGATGTTTGTTGGCATGAAGGTACATGTGCCTTGCTGAGTGGACCCGCTGTGTTTGGAGGAAGAAAAATGCTGACTATGACCCTAAGGCCTCGTACACACATCCGAGAATCTCGTCAGGAAAAAAAAACATTGTTTTCCCTGACGAGATTCTTGGCAAGAAACTCTTGCCGCCGGAGTGTACAGACTTTCGTTTCAAAAGAACCTTGGTTCTCTTGAAAGGAAAGAATGCGGTGACGTCATCGCGTACGACAAGCATGCGCTCGTCACAATCAATGCCGTCGCCGCCATCTTTCTTCACCCTACCTATGCCGTGGAAGCTACCGTGCATGCGTTGAAGTAATTTTGAGCATGCGCGGGTTTCAACGGTGACAGGTAAATATACACACTCTCGGGTTTCTCGTCGGGAAACAGGCCGACAAGAATCTCGATGAGAAAAAAGAGAGCAGGTTCTCTTTTTTTCTCGTCGAGATTCTGGCCAGATTTCCAGACGAGAAACCTGAATGGCTCGTACACACGAACGGGAATCTCGGCAAGAAGCAGTTTTCTTGCTGTTTTTTGCCGAGAAACCCAGTCGTGTGTACGAGGCCTTAGAACATCATCCCTACAGTCGAGCACAGAGGTGGAAACATTATGCTTTGGGGCAGTGTCTCTGCTAAAGGTACAGACTGACTTTGCCACATCGAGGGGCCAATGGTTGGGGCCAAGTATTGTATAATCTTGGATGAGAACCTTCTTCCCAGAACACCGAAGATGGGTCTTTTAGCATGACAATGACTCAAAACATACCGCCAAGGCAACAAAATAGTGGCTCAAGAAGAAGCACATTAAGGTCATAGAGTGGCCTAGCCAGTCTCCAGACCTTAATCCTATAGAAATGTATAGAGGGAGCTGAAACTTCGATTTGCCAAGGGACAGTCAAGAAACCTTAAGTATTTAGAGAAGATCTGTAAAAAGAGTGGACCAAAATCCCTCCTGTAATGTGTGCAAACCTGGTCACTAACTACAAGAAACATTTTACCTGTATTTGCCAAAAAAGGTTTCTCCACAAAGTACTAAGTCATGTTTTGCTTGAGAATCTAATACTTATTTTACTTACTGAACTGCAACTCAATTTACAACATTTGTATCATGTGTTTTTTTCTGGATTTTTGGTTGATTTTTAGTCTTTATCATTAAAAATACACCTATGATAAAAATGACAGACCCTTCATTTCTTTGTTAGTGGGCAAACTTACAAAATCTGCATTTATTTTCCCCACTGTATTTCCGTCAGTGATGATCCTGGCTGCGTCATTCCTGTGAACATTCAGCACGTGGATCCTGCATAATTGACGCATAACCTGTCGTGAAATTGCACAAGAGACTAATCTTTCTGTGTAACTGGGTTTCCTAATTCTGTGTGAGAGAGATTTAAAAAAAATGTTTTTGCTAGAACCTTAATTGATGAAAAAACAGGTTGCTTCAGATGATGAGCCTTTGCACGACATGCAGTTTGGTCCAACATCTGCTCCTCCCACAATTCGCACAAGCATTCTTAAAAGAATCTTCCATGTAATATTAAACCTGTTGATTTTTAAGCACTTTTAGCCGCTTATTTTTTCATTTATGGAGTTTACAGCTTCTTTACCATTTGATCCTTCCTATGTTCCTATTTAAGCTGGTGTTATGACCACTGCCCGAGGTTTCATGTTTTGGGATGGCACCTTTGTCTTGCAACATACCATGGAGCCACCCTTTGCATGCAGCGACTAGAGTTGTGCTTTCTACACTGTGTGCTTCAATAGAAACACACAACCCTGTAGCCTAGGATGCAGTCCCCTACTTCTTCCTTCTTATCCTCCTCTATCCCATATCCAAGCTAGCAAACTGACTCAAGACTACACTGTGCACTGTTAACTTGTTCCTGAAAAATAAACAAACACAGAACATACCCCTCGAGGTGAATTTCACATAGGCCCTGTCCACTCCCTCTGTTAATCCAATCTGAGGTTGCCCACTCAGCTTGTCACTCATTAATCATCCAAACAGAAAAAATCTGGGACAGCCTCACTCATATGCTTTTACTAAAGAATATGCACTGTACACATTACAGGGAAAGAAAAACAAGAGATAAGGCATTTTTTGCATAAGCTAGCACTTAATCATAACCTTGCAAGCTTTAACATGAAATGCAATATCTCTTGTCCCCCCCCCCCCGTAATGTGTAAAGCGCATCCTCTTTAATAAAAAAAAGACCATTGGCGGATCCCACACATCCCCAAAAAAAATGGCGTGGAAAGACCCCAAAATCCATACCAGATCCTTATAGTTATTCTTTTTTTTAAAACTTTGGCATGGGGGTTCCCCTAAAAATCCCAGAAGGGCTTGGTATGGATTGGGAGGGAATTACACGCTGTTTTTTTCCCTTAATTTTTCATTGCTGACTTTTTTTTCATTCAGCTGTCAGCAGGGCAACCCCACTGACAGCTGATGACTCATCGGCTGTTAAGGACATGGCGGTTGCCTTCAAAATTGGAACTTCCGCTTATCCCACTCCTCACCCCCTTACATGCCACATTTGGCATGTAATTTTTTTTGGGGGGGGAGTGGGGGCTTTAGGAGGAGTGGGACTTCCTGTCCCACTTCCTCCTTCCGCCGAGAGGCTGGTTAGGCGATTAAGCTTAATCACCTACAGCAGCCCCTCCCTGTAGGCGATCGCCTAGGACACGTCACAGGTCCTAGGCGATCTCCTGTCCAATCAGACGGTGCAGCGCCGCGTCGCGCTGCGCGCAAATGCGCAGTGCCGTTCGTGCATGCGCAGTGGGTGCCCGGCCGTGAAGCCGAAAGCTGTCACGGCCAGGTGCCCACAGTTGAAATGAAGACGCCGGCCGGGGAGGGGGGGAGAGGAGCGGAGCCCCGGCCGGCGCGTCGCTGGAACGCTGGAGCAGGTGAGTGTATGTTTATTAAAAGCCAGCAGCTACACTTTTTGTAGCTGCTGACTTTTAATAAACATAAAAATTGGCTGGAACACCCCTTTAACAACCATGTTGTTTATTGGTTGTCTGTGAATAGAGCCCATTGTCTACTGAGGAATGTTTATTTTATTTTTCTCATTGTGTTAAATTAGATATACGCTGTGGTTTTAATACTACTTTAACTTGAGTACTTGACAACTGACTTATTTTAAATCTTGGTTACTGGTGCAGAAAACAATTTTGAAATACCTTCCAATATCACAAAAGTTCACTGGCCATTTTTATTCAAGCGGGAGCTCCCTTTCAATTGTTGCAATATACTATTTCATCTCTGTTCAAGGAAGTGTTTAAATGTACACACAGACTGAACTCTGATCACCCCCATCAGTCTTTTTTTTTCATCTAATATACACAACTGTCCAATTGTTTGCAACCTTGACTAACCCAAATTAACCTTAAGATAACACAGATCAAACATAGCATCTTATGGTATGGTTCCCATGTGTAATGGAAGTGAATGGAGGATCCTTTTAATGGGTAACTCAGTGTAGGTTGTAGGTTAATAGTGAAATGGACAAATGTAATGGGTTATTTATCAAAATAATTCCGATGGCTGAAAGGGTTATTTTAAAAATGGGCAATTCATTAAACACGGTTACATATTAAATGGGTTGTTCATCTTATTTCTTACAGCAATAAAGAAGTGATAGAGGAGAAATGCTCTTCTCATAGTCATACAAGACAATTCACTGGCTGTCTGCTCTATAAAGTGACTCTAGCACAGACGCTGAGTGTCACTGATGTTATTTCCACCATTTGCTCAATGTCACAGTGCATCCATGTGTTGGATGGATTAGACTTACCCACTGAAACACTAATAGATCAGTATCACATTTGATTTTGATTTTTGTACAACACGGTAAAGATGCCACATTGATGTTAGTGTTGTCTATACAAAGCTAAAACCTGAAAAGAAAGCAAAATAGACATAAATGAAATCCTTTATTTGAGGGTCATAATGTCTGTTGAATTTTTCACAGTAACAAACCAAAAACTGCATTTCCAATTAGAATAGAAACTCAAACTCAAACCATCATTTTTATTATTTTTTTGGAGAAAGGATCTGATCCTCTGATTTTATTTTGGGTTTCAAGAGAATTTACACTCACTTCCTGTTCTGTATGCCGTTTCAAATTGTACAGAAAGTGAAGGAAAGTCATCCTGATGGGAAAACAGACAGCAAAGGGTGGAGGATGGAAGCCTACTCCTATTGTTGGCAATGTGTGTGACTCTGTTAGGGAGATTTCTCTTCACGTTCTGTCTTGTTGACTAGTGTTATAATAAAAGGGGAGTGTAGACATTGATAAAAAGAATACTGGGCCAGATTCAGGTACATTTACGTTGCTCCGCGGCAGCGTAACGTATCTGATTTACGTTACACCGCCGCAAGTTTACAGCGTAAGTGCCTGATTCACAAAGCTCTTACCTGTAAACTGGCGGCGGTGTAACGTAAATCCGCTCGGCGCAAGCCCGCCTAATTCAAATGGGGCGGGCACCATTTAAATTAGGCGCGTTCCAGTGCCGAACGTACTGCGCATGCTCCGTCGGGAAAATTACCCGACGTACATTGCGCTAAATGACGTCGAACGGACGTCATTGGTTTGACGTTAACGTAAAAGGCGTCCAGCGCCATTCACGGACGACTTACGCAAACAACGTGATTTTTTACATTTCGACGCGGGAACGACGGCCATACTTAACATTGCTTAGAACACCTAGGAGGCAGCTCTAACTTTACGACGCGTATCGCTACGGAAACAACATCAATTTAGATCGACGGGCATCGCGGACATTTGTGAATCGCCTTAACTAGTCATTTGCATATTCTACGCCGACCGCAATGGCCTTGACACCTAGCGGCCGGCCTAGAATTGCAGCCTAAGATCCGACGGTGTAAGTCAATTACACCTGTCAGATCTTAGGGCTATCTATGCGTAACTGATTCTATGAATCAGCCGCATAGTTAGGACGGGCGGATCACAGAGATATGACGGCGTATCAGGAGATACGCCGTCGTATCTCTTTTGTGAATATGGCCCATAATTCTTCCAGCTCCCTAATTTTTTAAGCCGATGTTCCACTTTAAGGTACCATTAGATGTAAAAGTAGGTATCAAACAAATGTTAAAATTTCTGTACACATTCAGATTATCTATATGTACTTTAGGCCTCAGTATACACCCCAGCTAACAGCTCCTGATTGGAAGTGTCAGTTAGTTAGGTTAGAGTTTTTAATTCTGCCTTAAGTTGAGTAATTACAGTATGGACTCTGGCCTGAATGGTTTGCTCAGCATACAATTGAGCAGAAATCTTTATAGGGTTGGAATAAGAGTAGGGTCTCTGTTAAGACCGGATGCCTATTGCTACAGCATGCTTTACTTTTAGCAAATACCTCTTGAGGATGCTTTATAAGCATGTGCTCATACATGGAAGCTCAGTAAGAGTCTTTACAGGAGGCTTTTCCCCAACATCAAGGAGCGAGGAACCCCGGAGTTTTGGAGGTGAGTAACTATGTCGTTGCTGAGCATGAAAATCAAAGTGTGGAGCAGAGACATAGTTAATAGCCTAGCCAAAGTCAGGGCAGACAGAAATCTAGTAAAGTCAGGCATGTGGTCAGGTTTTTGAAGCCTATCAAGTCAGAGGAAGGAGTAAACAGAGATATCAAACATAAGAAAATAAAGTCTTGGCAGACTTCCAATAAAAAATAGCCAGGAGACAAACAAGCTAGTAGACAGAACCAAGAATACAGAAACAGGAACTTGGCAATGGCAAGGAACAGTCTGTAGAACACCTCATGTCGCACACTCTAGTGACAGCAATGTGAACGCTACAACAGAAAGCTAGACTGTTCTTTAAATGTCTATTTAAAGTGTCTATTTAAGGGAATATGGATAAATGAGATGAGAAGACAAGCATCTATGCACACCCATGCATGTGCACAGCTCACTTGAACAGATAAATGTGCTCGGTGAGGATACGGGAAAGAAAGTTAAAGTACAGGCAAAACCAGAAAGGGGTGAAGGAGAAGGAGAGGAGAGGTGTACCAAAAATCATACCAGGACCCAGGATGGGCAGAAGAAGTAGCAGCAAAAGCAAGCTGTAAAAAACAAAAAAAAAAAAAAAACACAGCAGGTAATAGAAACCTCAAAAGGAGGATAGAGTGAACAGACCACAATACCAAGCAAGTACTCGAGAGTCAACCATACCACAGATAGGAAAGTAAGATACCCCAGAGAGGCAAACCTATCCAAGACTATAGGAATAGAGAACCTTGTGCCTTATACCCTGCACACAAATCCTTTCCATAATCTAAGCCACATCTTTACAATTGTATCCTTTCTGATTCTGGGGGCCATATCCTCTCTTTTGAATTTACTTTATCAGTAGTTAATCAGTAACATCCCTTGTCTTGGGAGAACATATCTTGTGAATAATCTCCAGTATTCCCCAAAAAATAACAGACAACAATAAATATTCAATATTATTATTTTTACCAATAACTCTCTTTAAGAAATTGAGATTGTACATATGCTTTGTCTAGACTGGAGGGCCACTGTTCAATGATAAGTTACAATGTACCCGAGAGATTTAAGCCTGGTACATGCTGCTAGGTTTTTTTCGTTCAACCCAATGGGCTAAACAGAAAAAAACTGTGAGTTCAGATTGGAGCCGCTGTAACAATCCAATGTTAGTACAGAAATTTCCCCTGCTGTTCTATTGTGTTCAGACAGGGGGGTTGCCCCCCGCCAAAACACACTGGCCAGCCATTGGCTGAGAGCAATAACCGGAAGTCGAATTGACAGACCTTTTTCGTAATTTCCCTTCGACAGAAGCCCTGCGGCCGGTTTCTGTCAGACTGACTGCTGTACACACGGGCCAGATGTCGTACAGTTTCTATTGATGCCGTATGACATTCAGCCCATGGGTATGGGGCTTTAGGCAATGTTGCTCCTAACAAACCTATAGTGCCTCATGGTAGTTATTCCACTGCTTATGCACCAGCCTGCAAGTTGAACTGTACAAGCACATCTGAGTGTTGACTAGTATGTATGGCCAATTTTAGCTGAAACACAACACATTATTCCAGGCACCTGCAGAATATGAGCAAAGTATGTGTATACTATCAGGCAAACATCACACTAACTGAAAAAATGGCCCTGGATATACACTACAGTTTTACTTCACAGCATTGTGATTAGGTTTCTTTAGATTGTTGACCATCACACAGAGGAAGTCCATAAAAGTAACCAATGGCTAGCTAAAGGAATTGCAAGCAACTCCACCTTGAGCAAGAATCTAAGCGTCTAACCTATTTCCATTTCAGAAGAGGAGCCTTTAGTGCAGGAACTGCGTTCCTTGGAAATGTTTTAATGATTTTTATTATGATGTGTGCACAGCAACGCTATGAAAGCCAAAATATGTAATTATGAAACACAGCAGGTTTTCCAGAAAGCCATTAAAGTCTATCAGAGACATTGAAGGGGTGGGGGAGCCAGAACAAGGCCAGAGTTTGACACATTTAGAGATTAGCAGGAAAATATAGAAAAAAATTATAATCTCCATTCTTTCTTTTGTAAAATAGACGGCACACAAAAAAACCATTTAGCTCTGCTCAAAACAATTTATTCTTTATAGCATTGTTTAGCTGGGTTGTTTCCCGAATCAGTTTAGTGCCAACAAATAAGTGGAGATGTGAAGACAAAAACAGGGAAATAAACCAATATAAGCAGGAGCAGAGAGAGAAGAAGATAGTATGCGGGACAAGCAAGGACAGGAGTGATATACTGTCATTAAATTGTTAGGTCCAGTATTAAGTTGCTCCAAACAGTCCCTTCTTTAATCAGAGTCAATGACTCAGGTTAATGACTTTTAAATCTTAATGGGACATGTTGTAAACCTGTGTGGGTAGTCCAAATATGACTGAATCGGTGGATTTGTTGGGGGGGGGTTGGCACTTCCCTTAATGAGTTACTGTATTTATTGGCGTATAACACTCACTTTTTTACCCTGAAAATAGAGGGTAAACTGTACCTTTGTGTTATACGCAGGGGGCTGTGGAAAGTTTTTTTCCTGAAACGTCCCTCTTAAAGTTGGGGTGCTTGTTATACGCCTGTGCATGTTATATGCCGATAAATACAGTATTTAAATAAGTTTTAATGTGGTAAATAGGGTTTGGTATAATGGACGATGCTGTAGGTATAATATGGTCTGCAGCATGGGACACACATAGTCATGTGTCAACAAGCAAAAGTCAACAAGGTATCTACAATTACAGTATCTGATAAACACAGGATGTCAAAGCTTCAATGCTTTGTACTCATAGTTAGAAAGCCCTTCAATATACACATCTGCCAGTATTGTACAAAATCATATGAAAAGTGTATGTAAACTGCATTCATTTGGCTCAAGGCCACTTATTTTGCAAAGTACCAAAGACCTGCCACTTTCTTTATGATGTGTTGACTTGGTATTGCAGACTTCCATCAATACCTGACATTAACTGCGTGTTTCCTCATATAGTTCTGTCTGGTATAGATAAATGTGTGTAATTGTAACTTAGTGTAAAGAAACATTTGACTTTTCACAAGGAAATTGGCACGGTATCACCGGCCCCTCTAATGAACATTACAGTCACTTTCTCATGGGAATATTCTTGGGATTGACCATCCACATGGATCCTCTGTGTTGCTAGAGTGATGTCTCTATAGTGCCCACCATAAAATAGAGGGAGAAGCCGCCACTAGTGTAGAATGTCCTATGAAGATAGATAGTAAGTCAGACTTACTTCTTGACAAGTGGCGTGAGGCATGATGGCAGAGCCAAGTGACATTATCTTTGATCCTGAGGTCGATGCTGAATACAGACTGCTTGCATGTTTTTAAAGCATTTGTAATCCATCTGAATTGTGAGTACATTTTAGTTCTATCTTGAATAATAAATAAACATACTTCACTATTGGGGGCTTTTCCTTATTCTCTTTTTGGTAAGCACTATAGAGACGCCGCTCCTTATAGGAATCATCTAGAGACATAGAGGATATATGTGGATGGTCAATATCAAGGATTGGGAACCTTAAAGGGGTTGTAAAGGAATCATTTTTTTTCATAATAAGCATTCTTTACCTGCTTTTCACTTCCTCATTGTTCGTTTTTGCTCAGAAGTTGCTCTATTTCTTCTCTGTTCTGTTCACTTCCTGCTTGTCTGATTGTTACTCACCACCGTGAAGGGAGGTTTTACTGCGGTGGTCAGTGACATGCTCGCCCCCTCCTGGGAACTACATCTGTGCTGCAGGACGCTCTCTACGTGTTTCAAGGAGGTGTGAATTACTGGGCGTGCCCCAATGCATACTGGGAAATGTAGTTCTTACATGAAGGAGCGCCGCAAACCAGGAAGTGAATGAGAGAACAGAAATATAGATGAAGAAATTTAATAGGTATTTACTCTTTTTTTAACAGAATCAGATGGATGGAGCCAAATACAGGGCAATCTCATAAGAAAACCTGTTATGCCTGTTATGCCGCGTACAAACGATCGGTCAAACCGATGAGAACGGTCTGATGGACCGTTTTCATCAGACCAAACCGATCGTGTAGGCCACATCGGTTATTTATCCATAGGTTAAAAAAAATCAATCTTGTTTTATATTTAACCGATCGTTTGTAGGCACGTCTATCGGTCAAAAATCCATGCATGCTCAAAATCAAGTCGACGCATGCTTGGAAGCATTGAACTTCATTTTTTTCAGCACGTTGTTGTGTTTTACATCACCGCGTTCTGACACAATCGTTTTTTTAACTGATGGTGTGTAGGCATGACTGACCATCGGTCAGCTTCATCGGTTAACCGATGAAAATGGTCCATCAGACCGTTTTCATCGTTTTGACCGATCGTGTGTACGCGGCATTAGAGTCTACAAAAGACTTGAGACTAGGGAGGAGATTCACCTTTCAGCAGGACAGTGACCTTAAATATACAGCCAGAACGACAATGGAATGGTTTAGATGAAAGTATATTCATGTGTTAGAATGGCCCAAATCCAGACCTAAATCCAATTGAGAATCTGTGGCAAGACTTGAAAATTGCTGTTCACAGAAGCTCTCCATTTAATCTGACAGAGCTTGAGCTATTTTGCAAAGAATGAGCAAAAATATCACTCTCTAGATGTGCAAAGCTGGTAGAGACATCCCCCAAAAGACTTGGAGCTGTAATTGCAGTGAAAAGGTGGTACTACAAAGTATTGACTCAGGGGGCTGAATACAAATGCACGCCACATTTTTCAGATATGTATTTGTAAAAAATCTTGAAAAACATTTATAATTTTCCTCCCACTACACAAGTATTTGCCACTTTGTGTTAGTCTATCAAATACAATCCCAATAAAATACATTTATGTATTTTGGTTGCAACATGACAAAATGTGGAAAATTTCAAGGGGTATGAATATTTTTTCAAGGCATTGTATGTACATGGGTCCAGAAACAAGATGAGTGTGCCAATGAATACTGTAGATGGTGGAACACAAAGTACCGTATTTATCGGCGTATAACACAGGGCCGGCTTAATAGCATCATGGGCCCATGGGCAAAGTAATGCTCTGGGGCCCCTACAATGGAGACAGTGCAGGTAAACAGACATCAAGTAGGTAGGAGGCAGACAAGCGAAGCTTCTCCTTTTGGGTGGAGCTCTCCTTTTGGGTGGAGCCCAAACTGTGGGAAAGCTTCTCCTTTTGGGTGGAGCCCAAACTGTGGGAAAAAACTACATACATAAAGTATCAAAGCTGTCCTGTGCATATAATATGTCTGCTAGATTGAAGCCTCCCCAGCAATATGGCCCCTCTATACCCCAGATATCCCCCCAACACTCTGGCCCCTCTACACCGCAGATATCCCCCAAGCACTCTGGCCCCTCTACACCCCAGGTATCCCCCAGCACTTTGACCCCGGGCAGTGTGGACTCAAGTACCAGCTGCTTTGGGGAAAGTGCAGGGGCCCCTCATGAAGCTGGGGCCCCTGGGCAGTGCCCAGGTGTGCCCTCTCATTAAGACAGCCGTGGTATAACACGCACAGGCGTATAACACGCACCCTAACTTTAAGAGGGAAGTTTCAGGGAAAAAACATTCCGCGGCCCATACGCAGGCACAGTTTACTCTCTGGGCCAGATCCACAGCCAGCCGCCGTAACTTAAATATTCCCATTTAAATATTAAATATTTAAATATTCCCATTTAAGTTACACTGGCTGAAAATTTCTACCTAAGTGCCCGATCCACAAAGCACTTACCTAAAAAATTTCGGCTGTGTAACTTAAATCCGGCCGGCGTAAGGCGTTCCCAATTCAAATGGGGCGAGTCCCATTTAAATTAGGCACGCTCCTGCGCCGGACGTACTGCGCATGCTCGTGATGTCATTTTCCCGACGTGCATAGCGCGAAATTACGTTACGCCGAGCTTCGTGAATCGCGCCGGGTCAAAAAAGTTGCGTCGGGAAAAAAAACGAGTTGCGGCGGGAATTTTATTTTATTTTTTTTTAAAAAAGACAGCGTCGCTGGAAAGAAGGGTCTGCTTTTACAAGGTGTACTAACTTTACACTTTGTAAAAGCAGCCCTAATTTTAGGATTGCAAACTTACGGAGAAAAAACGAAGCTGAAAAGCTTTGTGGATCTCCGTAAGTGCTAATTTGCATACCCGAGGCGGCATTTCGACTCAAAATGCCCCCAGCGGCGGATGCGGTACTGCATCCTAAGATCCGGCAGTGTAAGTCCCTTACACATGTCGGATCTTCTGTCTATCTCTTGGAAACTGATTCTGTGGATCAGTTCCAAAGATAGAAACAGGGATACGTATCTCTTTTGAGGATCTGGCCCTCTATTTTCAGGGTAAAAAAGTGAGTGTTATACGCCAATAAATACAGTATATTGATAAATGAGCACAGAAGACTTTTTTCACTTTTTCAACATTAGTTTTAGCACTTTTGTTTTTTGTTTTTATGGGGAAGTGTCATCATGATTGTATTTTACACACAATTGTGCTGTTTATATTTGGTTGTTGAATCATCATCTCTGAACACTGAACCTTTATATTTATCTAAATGTTTTTGATTGAGTTATAGTAGCTTGCACCATTCATAATTTTATTAAGTATAAGCAGTACAAACACATTTTTATTATACTTACAGTATTCTGATAGGGACTGTTTCTAAACATATTATGCAGGCATGGCCCACTGTTGCCACTATGCCGCTTCCCCTCAAGAAATGTGCATCAGGTGCTGGGAGTGCATACAGGGAAACATATAGGAAGACACAAACAAGCTACATAACATCAGCAGCATAGGATGAAAAAAAGGTGAAAACAAGTGTTTTCTTTTAAAAAAATCAGTTGTTTATTATACACAATGCTTTAGCAGATCGAATGTAATTAAATTATTGTCTACTTTAATGCAACAAAACATTTAATTATCTATTAATTAAAATATGGCTTGCATTTTAATTTACATTCACCTATACTACTGTATGCAGCAGCTCTAAATGTAATATCTAATAGAGCTGTAAGTCTCCTTTAAAATCCCATTTTAGACTTTTCAAAAAATGACCTATGCAGCCTGACTTGGCACGCATATAAAACCACTCTGAAAATCAGGCCAGCGGTCTTTCAGGTCGTTATTATAATATGAAAATTCCATATAGTTCTAGCTCAGCATTTTCTTCCAATAAATGGTAATACCACTTTCTCCAAGGCCAGTGAAGCTTCAATAGCTCCCCCTCATCCCTCACCCCCCTCTCCTTCAATGTCATTTGCAAAATCTGAGCTCCTTCATCTTCAGCCGGGAAGAACAGTGACAGGTTTCAAAATTTCATTGGGCGTCAATGCAATTTAATAACAGCTTCTCTTCTGTTCAATTTATCTACAGTAACTCGGTTTTCACCCCTGTAAGACCAAGAGGAGCTTTTCCCGACGAAAAACAAAGGTCTTTACCATCTTTTATTATATAAGGATAAAAATATGTTCCCCAGCTATGCCACACAGAACAGGAATAATGTTGTATCAACCTTTCCCCAGTAATAAACAATAGTGTGACACCTCCTAATGTCTTCTTATAAGAGAACAGCTGTTGTGTAATTAATAGAAACAAGCAGATAATGGCGAAGAGTCGTCATATGGAGCTCACACATTTATTACAAAAATACTGACATTTATGAAGAGTAAACCTCTTTTGTAAATCTTCTATTGATGGTCAGGATTATGAAACTCCTACCACTTGGAGAAATGGCATTAGGAAAACATGACTTATGGAACTAATGAAAGTTGCACTAGTGTCTCCATGGATATTGTAGTGGAGAGTGTCGATTTAATGGGCCTGGTGCAGTATCAGAAAATCATACCTTTCATCAATTTAATAATAATAAAAAAATAAACCAAAGCAGTTATAAAGCAAACCTGTTGGGAATTTTGAAATATTAGGCCCCGTAAACACAGCCGAGAAACTCGACGAGCAAAACACATCGTTTTGCTTGTCGAGTTCCTTGTGAAGCCGCCGAGGATCTCGGCGAGCCAAGTTTCCCCATTGACTAATGAGGAAATAGAGAACATGTTCTCTATTTGGCCCGACGAGATCCTCGTCGGTTTCCTCGGCCGAAAGTGTACACACGGCCGGGTTTCTCGGCAGAATACAGCTCCGATCGAGTTTCTGGCTGAATTCTGCCGAGAAACTCGGTCGTGTGTACGGGGCCTCCCAATTAGCACAGAAATGCTGGCCTCTCCTGCATTTTCCTTTCTTTTTAAAAGTGTACTATTTGTTGTCTAGGATCTCCCAGACTTGGCCTCTCTCCGTCTATGTCCCTCTTATTCCAGGAGCTTAAGGCCCCTTTCACACCTATAGGACTTGTCCCACGATCTGTGATGGCAAAGTAGCATGACAAGTTGTTTCCCCTGATTTCCAATGACAAACAATTCATATTAGTACGACTTCAAGTCGTTCCGACTTCAAAGTAGTCCCTGCACTCTGATTTCTGATGCCACTTACACAGGCATTCCCTGAAATCGCGGCAAAATCGAGGCTGCAAAACCGCAATAAAATCACCCAACTTTGAAGTCACAGTAGTGTAAAACGGGCCTTTCTTTCACTGCAAAACAAAGAAGAGAGGGCACACCAGCTTTGCCCATTACCCAAGTGGTATCTTTAATATTGTAATATAAGAAAATATACTCAGAAACAACTCAATGGTAAAAGCATATCAGAGTCCAAAGTATGCACAAAGCAATCTGGTCACTGAGACTAGACCCAGCAAGCCAGAGGACCTTCCAGATGTTGACGCGTTTCGAAGGAAGATCCCACCTTCCTCAGAGCCAGTCTGAGCTGTTCCATTGACAGTTAATGCAACATCTCAGTCTACCTTTGTGAGTATATTTCCTTTTATTATATTATTTTAAAAAAACACTTCTTTGTTTTTCAGTTTTTCTACAGCCTCCCTCCCCCGACCCTCAGGGGCAGCAAAGCTTGTGCTTGTATTGAAAATATCAAGGATGTGTGATCCATCTTTCACCATTACACTACTCTTGAGCACATGAAATTACTGTTGTAGCTTCACTCCTATAATCCCCTTTTCCAATAAAGAACCTCAACAGACATTAGTACTATGCCCCACTGAATACTGTGGCAGTGGGCTAGGGGGTAAGCATACCCAATGTTCCTGGAACAATTGTGTTGGAAGGTGGTGATGAATCTTGAATCTGGATTAAAATGACAATATTGCATCGGTCAGTAGTAGAAAATAGATTTAAAACCTGCTCTAAAGCCATATGTGCTTTTATCCCCAAGATTGTACCTTGGGTAAAGTCTTGAACTGAATCGACAGAGCAACAAAATAATAAATCAGTGGGCAAGTAAAGTACAACAACATTTGTTTTATTGTACAGCAGAATTTCAACAAATTTTGTCAGTTTATAGTACTGTATATATAAACCAAATCACAAAGATACCAAATTATGCTTTAACACGTGGCCTGGAAATATGGACCAAACCCTTCTCCAGGAACAGACTTTTTGTTATCAGATGTCAAAGCTTTATTTTGACCCATGTGTGAGAACAATACAATTAATGAAGTTGTTCTTGCTTGTTACATCAAGCACCTCAGATTATAGAGCAAGTAAATTAGCCTAGTTAATCAGCTACATCCCACATTCAGTAGGCATAAATACATCATAATTGAAATGACCATTATGATTAGTTACATGAGAGTCAAATGTCTTCTGACTGCAATTTTAACATAATTTAACATAAGGTGACACCCATTCTGTGATTTTTACCAATAGATATTTAAAACATTGAAGACAAAATGGAAGATAAAAACATGAGGGCAAAAGCCAGTAAATAATTCCAACACAGATGGCAATTTAATCTCAATAGTAATTATTTATATTTTCTATTCTGATTAAAATATTACATTGTTATCCCTTTAAGAAGTTGCTCAGGCACATCCTGTTATAGGTTGACAACACTTTGTACATGTCCCCCAGTTGTGATTCTGTGTTGTCATCTTGTCACACTGTCAGTTAGCTTAGTGAATGTGCCAAAAATTCACATTGAAAAGAATACCCAATCACGTGCATGTAAAATAACAAAAGCAAAAAACAATATTTAGATTGCACATGACTGGATTATGGAAGTTAGCAGAGCTTTGAAAATTCTCTTAAACACAGGAAAACAGCAGTCCAGCCCTACAGTCCCATAGCAGTCCAGCCCTACAGTCCCATAGACCATAGGTTGTTGTAGAGAATGATGTAGTCCCATAAACTTCTCATGCTCATGTAACCACTGGATGTAGTAAGCCCTAGAATAAACAAACCAAACATCAGAGGGCAGCAAGTTATATGGGAATTGATAAGTCCTAAGATATGTCCTTGTCCCTTAATAGGAAGGAGCTAGTACAGCATCCACATAAGGGTGTGTCCATCTTTATATTATTTTTCAGACCTTAAAGATGAACTTTCTTTATGTGGATGCTATACTAGTTCCTGTAAGGGACATGGACATACACTATATTGTCAAAAGTATTGGGACACCTGCCTTTACACGCACATGAACTTTAATGGCATCCCAGTCTTAGTCTATAGTGTTTAATATTGAGTTGGTCCACCCTTTGCAGCTATAACAGCTTTAACTCTTCTGGGAAGGCTGTCCACAAGGTTTAGGAGTGTGTGTATGGGAATGTTTGACCATTCTTCCAGAAGCGCATTTGTGAGGTCAGGCACTGATGTTTGACGAGAAGGCCTGGCTTGCAGTCTCCGCTGTAATTCATCCCAAAGGTGTTCTATCGGAAATCTTGGTATTCTCGTCCAACATCAATGCCTGACCTCACAAATGCGCTTCTGGAAGAATGGTCAAACATCCCCACCCATAGACACACACCTAAAACTTGCGGACAGCCTTCCCAGAAGAGTTGAAGTTGTTATAGCTGCAAAGAGTGGGCCAACTCAATATTGAACCCTACGGACTAAGACTTGGATGCCATTAAAGTTCATGTGCATTTAAAGGCAGGCGTCCTAATACTTTTGATAATATAGTGTATCTTAGGACTCAATTCCCATAAAACTTTTTACGCAATTCTCTTGCAAACTGAACAGCCTATATTCCTTTGGTAAATCAACTCCTGTAAATGGCCATTTCAACACTAGTTACACAAGCATTGTCAACTTTTGTCACCATCAAGAAACACGCCCTGAAGAATGTCATGCAGCCATCACAGAGGAACATGCATATAGACAGAGGGGCAGATCCACAGAGCTCTGCACCCGCGCAGCTTACTTGTCCTTGGTTCGAATCCATAAAGATTTTGCGCCGTAAGTTACGGCGGCGTAGACTATCTCTGGCGGCGTAACAACACGTAATTCAAATCCGGGATTAGGGGGCGTGCTTCATTTAGATGAAGCGCATCCCGGCGCCAAATGAACTGCGCATGCGCCGTCCCTAAATTCCCTGCCGTGCATTGCGCAAAATGACGTCGCAAGGACGTAATTTTTTTTAACATAGACATGAATTACGTCCATCCCGATTCACGGACGATTTACGCAAAAAAAAAAAAAAATTAAACGCGGGAACGACGGCCATACTTAACATGGCAGGTCTAACTAAACGCCACGAAACAGCAGCTTTAACTATACGCCGGAAAAAGCCGACTAGAGACGACGTAAAGGAATGCGCTGGCCGCTCGTACGTTCGTGGATCGTCGGAAATAGCTAATTTGCATACTCGACGCAGAAAACGAAGGGGACGCCACCCAGCGGACGCCGAAGAATTGCATCTTAGATCCGAAGGCGTACAAAGACGTACGCCTGTCCGATCTAACCCCGATGCCGTCGTATCTTGTTTTGAGGAAATTTGAAAGTACGCCGGCGTATCGGTAGATACGCCGGCGTACTCTCTCTGTGGATCTGCCCCAGAATGTAGATGCAAAGAGACTGCTAGAGATTAGTGGAACCAGGGCTTTTTTTCTCAGAGAATAGGTACAGGAACCCCCCCTCTCCAAGTCACCCCTTGTCTTTGCCTCTACTCACCTTTGTGCACCATTCCTTGGTTCCACCACCTCCCAGTACTACCCTTTTTAGGGGAATACAGAACCAAATATCATTTGTGGTGCTAAGTAATTTGTATGGAATTTGTTAATGATAACAAGATAAGCAGTAAAATAGATCCCCTGCAGCCAGCAACAATAGACTCCCCCAGCAACAATAGATCTCCCCCAGCATTAAATGGACCACCAGCAACATAAGATCTACCCCAAGCAACAATAGATTCCCCACCAGCAACAACAGACTTTCCCAGCAATTATATACCCACCTGCAAAAAAATAGATCATCTTTATTAGTAGGTGTACCTCCGACAATAGATCCCCCAACAGCTAGCATCAACAGACCCTGCAACACACCCAAGCACCACCTGACATTACATACATTCAGTGGGAGAGGTGCCGGAACTGCGTTCCCCCACGTTCCCGCTGAAAAAAAGCCCTGAGTGGAACTGAGCTGTAACTTTTTCAAAAAGGGAAAACAAGTAGTTCACAAAAAAGGAAAGTTTATTACACATTGCAAACTTAATGTCATTCAGTTAGGGTTTAAGTCTACTTTGTCTACCTTTGTCTTCAGGTCTTAAAGAGTAGACATATACATAGTAGAGCTGATGGCCACTTTCTGAAAAAAAAAATTCTATCATGTTAGTTCATTTCAGATAAAACAGCAGTCAAGCAGAGACCCAATTCCCCGAAACACTGGAACTCTGCTTTCTGATAAAATTAATTTTTCTACTGTGCTCGCCAACTGATGTTTTGTTCAGAAGCTAAGTTTTTCTATATACGGTTCTAAAGTGTCTGTGAGGAAGGAAACACGAAACTACTATAACGGCACAGCTCAGCTGGGTTCATAAGCACATAGGACATTAAAAAATATGCATATAGTGGTGTATATGCTTCAATACTAATGTAACTTTATCTTGTTCATATCTGTGACAGGTTTACCAACTCCAGACCAATTTTTTTTTTCATTTGGCTTAACCCCCCTGGCGGTATTCCCGAGTCTGACTCGGGGTGAGATTTTCATACCAAAAGCGGTAACCCCGAGTCAGACTCGGGCTTGCCTCGCTGCAGCAGCAGACAAAGTTACTTACCTTGTCCCTGGATCCAGCGATGCCACCGCGCTGTGTGAGCGAGCGGGACCTCGCTCGATTCACACAGCGTCCTCCTGTGCCGCCGATCTCCGTTCCCTGCGAAGTTACGACGCATGGGAGCGGAGAACGACGCCAAATTCAAAAACGTAAACAAACACATTACATACAGTATACTGTAATCTTATAGATTACAGTACTGTATGTAAAAAATACACACCCCCCCCCCTTGTCCCTAGTGGCCTGCCAAGTGTCCTACATGTACTTTTATATAATAAAAACTGTTCTTTCTCCCTGCAAACTGTAGATTGTCCATTGCAACCAAAAGTGTCCCTTGATGTCAAAAATGGTTTTAGATCAGAGAGAAAACAGCGATAAAAAATTATAATCACTTGCAGAATTGTGCGATAACGATTTGTGGGGAAATTCGTCATAAAAAAAAATAATGACAGCGACAATTCTGCAACTTAACAAATTTCAGTGATTTTGAATAATTATTGAATAATTTTTATTTGAATTATATTATTATTTGTTATAATTATTTATAATTATTTATTATATTATAATTTATAATTTTGTTTTTTAAAAAATGTTATACCCGGGATGCCTATTAGACTCTGGTTTGGTCAGATTTAAGTGAGTTATTCCTAAGAATTACAGGCCTACAGTATAAAACGCCAAATTTCCATGCAAATAATGGTACTGCTTTCAGCACCTTTTTTCTGAAAGAATCATACCGCCAGGGAGGTTAAGCAGAAAATACTTAAAAATTTGGTCAGGCTCATATTGCTATCAGAGATACAATATAGGTACATTTTTCCCTCACGTTCTGTCCTTGTAACACCAAGAAAAAAAATAATATGGCATGGAGGTCATTGGAGCAAAAAAAACTTTCACTGCATAAGAAAGTTAGTCCCAAAAAAGTATTTATTCCTTTTTTTTTTTTATTCAACATAAATAAAATCATCTGTCACATAAAAAAAAACAGTTTCTTCATTTTTCAGCAACTGACAGATTCTTGTTCAGTTAGAATGAAGCTCGGTGTTGTAGGTGTTGACAAAAGGTGATCAGAATGTGAAGTAGAATGGTACATTAAAATGAATAGAAAAATATCAAATAGAGACCCGGAGATTTCAAAGGATGTTGTATTAAAGAAGCCGCCTTAAGAAGTGTGAAAAGGTTACTTGCTGTCAAGTGCTCACCTCGGCAGACAGTGCCTAGTTTATCCCTCAATCAACGACAGCATCTTTTCATCTCCAAACCCCAGTCCTATACTTGTTGGGCTTGAGGACTTTACTGATGACATCTGCTCATTGTCTGGCCTCGGTTCTGTGCTAAATCGCTCATTTCAGTCTCAGCAACTCATTTCCATTCGCCTCTTAGAACAGTGCTGTTTCTGCTATAAAAATATGCGCCAATTTGCTCACTATGGAAACCTGTATTTATAGCTTTGTGAAAAAGAACATAAACACATGCACTCATCTGAGAAACAGCCACATCTAGGATACCAATTTCGGCCTCCGAAATCCATTATGGATATTAACCTCTTGTCTGCACAACATGGCTGCTTAATGGACAACATGGAGTTGCCTACTAAAAGACTTACAATCAAAGCTAAGGGCAGAGGTCCCCAGGCTTTGCAAATTATAGGAAATATTATAGTCTGTGTTGACAGAGAGAAAATATGTTAATGTGAAAAAATGTAGATGGTTTGTTGTGAACAACCTAAGCCAGGTTTTCATAGTGTATAGTGGAATTAACAAACCATTTATTTGTGTATGTGTGTCACAGAGGTCACATTAATACGGAGTACACATATCAGTCTTTAAGGTCACATACACTGGAATGTGTCTGAATAAACATCAGTTTATGGTGTCTACAGTAATCATTAATATGGGTCTGTTTTCCATCTCACATTTAATTGATGTTAAAAGAGAAGTATGTTTTTTTTCTTTAATTCATACTTACCTAGGTGAAGGCAGCATCGGTCCGATGCTGCATCTGTCCCCTGACGACTCTACACTGAGAAAAGAGCGATCGAACACCGCCAATCTCTAGGTTCTCACAGCTTCCCGAGCAGAGACTTTATGACTGTCACAGTTCTCTGCTCTGCCCCTTCCTCGGTCACTGGAGTGCTGGGCTGTAGAGAGAGCGGGAGTGGCCAGATCAGGCTGTCAGTGGCTTGCTATGAAGCAGAGCCTGGTGTTGGTCCAGGGATCTGGGTGGATCCCGACTCCATGGTTTTGATGCCACCGAGCCTGGACCAACTCTCTGCTTAAAATGGGTCACAGGAGTGCAAAACAAACTGCACTTGGCTGTACTTCTCCTTTAAGGAATTTTGACCACCAATAATCCTTCAAGTCGGGCATTTTCTTTCCACTGACACCAGGACATTTTTCCTTCTAATGACGTTAATTTTAGAGCATTTTCCCCCCACACTGACACCAACGCTGGGCATTTATCCTTCACAATAACCAATGCTAAAGCCCTGTACACACGGGCAAGAATCTCGTCAGGAAAAAAACTCTTGGCAAGAATCTCTTGCCGCCCGAGTGTACAGACTCTCGTTTCAAAAGAACCGCGGTTCTCTTGAAAGGAAAGAATGCGGTGACGTCATTGCGTATGACGAGCATGCGCTCGTCACATTCGATGCCTTCGCCGCCATCTTGCTGCACCCTACCTATGCCTAGGAAGCTACTGCGCATGCGTCAAAGTAATTTCGAGCATGCGTGGGTTTTCATGGCGACAGGTAAGTATACACACTCTCTGGTTTCTCGACGAGAAAACTGCAGAGAATCTCACGACGAGAAAAACAGAGAACATGTTCTTTATTTTTCTCGTCTAGATTCTCTGCAGTTTTCTTGTCGAGAAACCTGAAGCCTCGTACACACAATCGGTATACTCGGCAAGAAAGCTCTGCCAGCAGTTTTCTTGCTGGTTCTTGCCGAGTAAACCGAGCGTGTGTACGAGGGTTAAGGATATTTTCCTCCAACTAACCCTAGGGCATTTGTTCCTCCCACTGACCAACAAGTTGGGGTATTTTTTCATCCCACAGGACATTTAGCCTCAATTTCACCACTGACTGGTAATTCTTCCTCACAATGACACCAATGTTTCCTCCAACTGACCACTGACACCAAGTCATTTTATACACACACTGAACAGCAATGTGAATGGCTCTATGTAACATACTCCTGACCCCATATGCTGCATCCTGACTACTACTCTTTATGCACTATGTCTTACAGTACAAGCGGTTAACAACTGCACACTATGGTGGGCAAATCTATCTGCTTAGATGTTCTTATTATAGTATCTCAAAAACTAATGATGAAAAATGTTAAGCTGTCCTGCAAGATGATACGCCGAAACCTCCGCAATGCTGACGGCTCTGCTAATGCATTGTGCTGTATTTATAAACTCAGCTGATTTGTTTAATTATACATGAACTTTTGTCTGCAGCTGTATTGGCAACAACGTCTTATCTTTTCTCTTTAAATTAAGTAAGATAATAATGAGGTTTCATTTAAAGGAAAGTAACCGAGCACCATCCAGTCAATGGTCAGCATTTATGGTTGTGAAACCACCCTACACCAAACCGTAGAGAATCCCCAGTGATCCTCCTAAATCTTCAATACATGCAAGCAGTTACGTGCATTTATAATGTGTGTTTTTTATTTGAATTGATGTTCATTACTAATGTGAGTCAATGCAAATTTTACATGTTTGTATTAAAGGTTAAGTAGAAGGGACTTGGCCACCACAAACTACACTCATGACTAAAGACATCCAGGTATCCGTATTTAATGTACCAACAGAAGTCCAGTCTGCTTCAGCTGTTTGAGATTTGATAGCATCCCATGTTCTCATCAAGTCCCAGTAGTGACTTCTCAAAACAGACACGCAGCTCCTACCGCCCTCACTTTTTAGTGCCCTTTTGAGAAGGGTGGTGAATCACATTGTTGGGACAATTTCAAGTGCCCATTGAACTCTGAAATGTGTCTTCCCAAAGTTTCCTGTGATATCACTGGACATATTCGAGTTTTGTCCAAATATTAGCAGGTACCATGACCAGGGCTCAAGTCCTGCGGGAACGCGTGGGAACGGAGTTCCTGCACTTTTTTCACAGCAGGAACGCAGTTTCCTTTGCAGGACTAGAGCAGCTTTGAGCAGCCGAGCCACCCGAGCCAATCCTTCACTAAGCGCCGATGCCCAGCTCTAGTCACTGTCAGGGGCAGGCGAACCTTAGTAATCCTTTATGTTACTGGCCCCTTCCTGTATATGGATTCATCAGGTAGTGTGCGGGTATTCCATCCCTTCCTCGATGCCGCAATGTCTCCTTTTGTCATTGTTCCCAGGAGACATTGCAGAGATCTGCTGCGAGTTATCGCAGGATTTAGAAAGAACTTGCTTAAAGGTAAAGGAAAAGGAATACCCGCACACTACCCGATGAATCCATATACAGGAAGCGGCCAGTAACAAAGGATTACTAAGGTACAGTGGATCGAAAAAAAAAAAATGCGGTTAAGTAATTATGCATATGAGCGTATCATTTTATTTTGTTTTGGTGGGGGAGTGGATCTTGGGTGGGAGTTCCCACACTTTTTTCCCCAGGACTTGACCCCTGACCATGACCATATTTTAACCAATACCAAATATGTACTGGGCTGTGATGCAAAAAGTTAAGGGACATTGAGAAGTGCTGGGGAAACTGTGCTTCTTCTCTTGAGGAGTCCAAGGAGCCCAGTGACCCTCAGTAGTAAACATTAGTGCTTTGGGAGGAACAAGCTCCAATGCTGGGGGTCATGGGCACTGATATTTACATAAGTAGGGGACAGTTACTGTGCTATGGGGACCAGCATGAAGCTGGTTAACTCTGAGAAAAGTAAGGAGGGCATGCTATAACAAAAAAAAAAAAACATAAATAAACAGGTTCAGCAGTCTCCACGGGCAATCATTGCATTTTCATTTGGAAATTCAATCATTCAACAACGCAACTGGATTTTTTTTTAATTTACAAGCAGGTTGAAGAAAGTATCAAATGAATGTGCATGGAAAGTCACCCTTTATTAAATATGTTTAACATTACAGTAAAGTACCTCTCCTATTGAAGAACAGATGCTGCCGAAAGTCAGGCAAAGTCATTTTCAATGGGTAATAATTGGGTCAATGTCCAATAATGTTGCTTTATACATATAGGGTGAATGTTGTCCAAAGATTTTTTATTTTTTTTGTGTAAATATCAGACAAATTGCAGTTTCATCTTTTACAAATACTCTTCTTGGTCTCTGGTACCTGGTTGTTATAAAATACATCCAAAATTGCATTACTGTAGGGAAATTGAATAGAACACATTATTTGCCAGCTATGCACCTGTTTAGGAAACAAAGCAGATTAAGACGCAGTACAACTTTGCTTGTTTAGTCGACTCTAAAACATTGGAATTGCCTCCAAATTCCAGCACCTGCCATCCTCGTAGTGTCGTGATATCATATGTGCTATTTCTACCGCTCTGCGCTAGTTCAGGATTGCTTCCATATCCCTGCAGAGAATATTCTGCTAATTACAGCAGATGAGACACCAGCTCCATATTTATTGCTTGATTACAGGGAATCCAGCAATATATACATATATACATAGCTGGTTAATGTTTCTGTAACAACGTGCAGGTCATTGCATAAATATATATTTGTATTTGCAGATGAGTCTATTACCAGGAGCGCTCAGTTGCTTTATAGGCAGATGCTTATCATGTAATCAATTAACTGTTTATAATTAATTCACCCAGTGTATGAATGTCATTTAATGGCCCGGGTAACAAGACTGCTTTCTCTATAATATTCATAGATGGCGCCAATTAATGCTGCCAATTCAACTCGGCTCACAACTAGAACAAAGAGATGTATTGTTTTTGGGGCGTCTGAGGTTCTAGGTTAAATTGCCATGTTTGCAGCAACTTGGCAGAAAGTTTGTGAAAGACAGAAAAACTCCAACTTTGAGCGCACATTCCCAGAGATTTTTGGAATTAATAAGTTGCCCCCCTGCTGTACTCATTTAGCTGATGCACTATGGCTTGTCGCTACAATTTGACTTAAAGAGGAACTATGCCAGTGAAAAGAAGATAAGCTTAATTAACTATAAAATGTGCCATTTTCTTGCTATCTACTGAATGTGCTTTGTTGGAGTCTTTTTGTATTTATGTGCCTTGTCAGTAGAAAAAGACAGCGGTTCAACTCACTTATTAAAGATCTTTACAGTATCTTGACAATACACATATAAAGTAATTTGCGCAAGCTCTGTATTAATAGAACATAAATGTTTCAAAGGTAAAGTATAGCCCCATTTATTGTGAAAATGGTGGCCTAGATTCACGTAGGGCGGCTTTACGTTGTGCGGGCGTAGCGTATCTTATTTACGCTACGCCACCGCTACTTAGAGAGGCAATTGCTGTATTCACAAAGCACTTGCGTCTTAAGTTACGGTGGCATAGCGTAAATCGGACGGCGTAAGCGCGCCTAATTCAAATTGGGAAGAGGTGGGCGTGTTTTATGCAAATAAAGCATGACCCCACGTAAATGACGTTTTGAACGTATGGCGCATGCACCGTCCGTGGACGTATCCCAGTGCGCATGCGTCGGATATAATGCCTAATATAGGTCGAACACTGCCTACGACCTGAACGTAACTTACGCACAGCCCTATTCGCGTACGACTTACACAAACGACGTAAAAAGATACGCTTGTTCCGAAGTCCATACTTTGCATGGGCTACGCCACCTAGAGACCTGCTTTATCTTTACGCTGGCGTATGTCTTACGGAAACGACGTAACTAATTGCGACGGGCGTACGTACGTTCGTGAATCGGCGTATCTTGCTCATTTGCATATTCAACGCGGAAAACAACAGAAGCGTCACCTAGCGGCCAGCGTAAATATGCACCCTAAGATACGACGGCGTAGGAGACTTACGCCGCTCGTATCTTAGCCAAATTTAAGCGTATGTGATTTCCAGAATACGCTTAAATATGCAACGGCGCAGATTCAGACTTACAACGGCGTATCTACTGATACGCCGACGTAAGTCTCTGAGAATCTGGCCCATTGTGTCCCTTCATCAGATCAGAAAAATAGGGAGAAGATACAATGGCCCAAATGTTCTGATACATAAGATGCGTGCTATTAGAATTATTTGTTTCCATATAAATGGACTTTGGGGTCCCTTTATAAAGAAGTGGTATGTCTTACAAAGACCAAACCACTACTTTAATGCCCTGTACACATGATCAGTTCGTCTGATGAAAACGCACCGATGGACCGTTTTCATCGGACGAACCGATGGTGTGTGGGCCCCATCAGTTTTTTTCCCATCTGTGAAAAAAAATAGAACCAGTTTTAAATTTTTAAATTAGTTAAAAAACCGATAGAAAAAAACGATCGTCTGTGGGGAAATCCATCGGTCAAAAATCCACACATGCTCAGAATCAAGTCGACTTTCTCTGCACGTCGTTGTGTTTTATGTCACCGCATTCTGACACGATCAGATTTTTAACCGATGGTTTGTAGGCAAGATGATGAAAGTCAGCTTCTTCGGATATCTAATGAAAAAATCCATTGGTTCCTTTTCATCAGACGAACCGATCGTGTGTACAGGGTATAAGTTGTTGGTCTTTATAAATATGCATTGCACGATGCTTGCTTCGAAACTTGGCAAGACCAAAAAAGAAAAATGAGAGCCCAATCATGCATAGCTCCAGAGGGACTGTCCCCTATTTTAAACATAATCCCTGTGTCCTCCTAATTTGTCCCTTTTTTTTGGTCGAGAGCAGGGGTCCCCAAACTTTTCAAACATAGGGCCAGTGTACTGTCCTTTTGAATTAACAGATTGGTGCCAGTTAGGATAGAAAATGTCCGGTGCCCAGCATCAGTGAGAATAAACATGGCCCCAGGGTTTGTGGTCAGTAGGAGAAGTAGTGCCCCATCATTGGTATTAGTGGGAGTAATAGTACCCTATCATCTGTGGCAGAAATAGTGCCCCATTTTTGGAAGGAAGAATAGTGCCTCATTTCACTGGCATGAAAAGGGCCCCAAGGGCCGAATAAAGGCTAGCAAAGGGCTGAATCCAGCCCTTGGACAGCAGTTTGGAGACCCCTGTCCTAGAGATATAGACCTCCTAAGCAATGTATTTTTTAACTACTAAAACTTTTCTACAATCCTAAACCTGTCATCCATCCCCTAAGTTCTTACATTTGTTGTTTTGAACAACTAGTATTGAGGGGAATCAGTGGTAAAATGGACATGTGGGTTTACCAAATCATTTTCTGCATATTACTTTCCCTAAGATCTGCATAATTTGAGGCACGGCAGGAGTGTGTGCCTACATACAAAGGTGTCCCTATTTTTCCATTTCAGAAAATTGGGAGGTATGGTATGGAAATCAAAAACAAAACCATCTGTTAGACAGGGTCAAATTGATTGTTTTGCAGGCTGGCTGGTAAGTGTGCTGGGAAATCTTTTGTTTGTTTGCAATGGTTATGGGATCCATTAAAGTCATGTGACCAGCCTCTTCTTCAACCACAAAATTCTGACTGCACACCCATAAAATGTTGGCTACTGTGTGGAGCACCTTTGCATTGTATAGCAATGAGCCATGTTTCACTCTCCACTGTAAATATCCCCCTTTGTTTTATTGTCATTGTTAAGGCCCATACACACGGTCAGGTGTATGTAATATAAATAGTGCAGGGGTCAAGTGTATGTAATATAAATAGTGCAGGGGTCAGGTGTATGTAATATAAATAGTGCAGGGGTCAGGTGTATGTAATATAAATAGTGCAGGGGTCAGGTGTATGTAATATAAATAGTGCAGGGGTCAAGTGCATGTAATGTAAATAGTGCAGGGGTCAGGTGTATGTAATATAAATAGTGCAGGGGTCAGGTGTATGTAATATAAATAGTGCAGGGGCCAAGTGTATGTAATGTAAATAGTGCAGGGGTCAAGTGTATGTAATATAAATAGTGCAGGGGTCAAGTGTATATAATGTAAATAGTGCAAAGTTTTATTTTCATTAGACTTGGGATCGCAGCTAGGTGGAGAACCTGGAGTACCTTTAGAATCAAGTTAGCTTTTCTGGCCAAAAAAATAATAATATTTGCTTGAAAATACATATAATTACCAAAAGATTCACTTTTTCTGAACATGGATGGATATTTTTAAGCTATCAGTAACAAGCTTTGTAACACTGACTTGTTTTTAATGCCTACTAGAAAAAGATTTGAAATTGCTGAAAACGATGCCAGGACACACATTCATGGACTTTACCAATAATAATTCAGATATTCCAGGCCTGGGTGTAACCATACTGTATATAATGTGCACACCGAGCAGACTCCTAAACTCTGCAATCAATATAAGCAGCACATTGTTTTCTTGGTCTCGCAGAGGTGAAGCGCATCTATATTCATTTCATTCAGAAGTGTAAGGCAACTGTTATTGCTGCCTAGAGAGGTCTTTGTGTATGCTGGCTATACAGAGACACCTGTACTATTATAGCTTTACTCACACTTTATAACATTAGGGCAAACAGTACAGTTATAATACAATTCAATACAGGAGGAATTTACAACTGCTTTAAATAACTTTTTACAGGTCGGGGGTAGCAAAGGATTTCAAATAGAAAGGATATTGACTTTAAAGTGGACCTTCCCCCTTCTGAAAAAACAGCAGCACTATCGGAAACTGCATCAATAAAAAAACACATATATGTCCATGTGCCTTTTTTTTACATATTTAGACACATATGCATGTTCTTCTTGTGCCCCTGCTCCTGTGGCACCATTTTTAAAAGTAAAGTCATCAGTGGCAGGTTTCGTCTCTGCCAGCCCATAGATGAGGTTACACCTCATTTCGAGTGCAATGTCATAGTGGCACATGCGTAAGGTGAAAAAATGTTTAAAGCAGTATTCAACACAAAAGCAAACATTTATTATATTGCATCTTACCGATTCTGCTTTTGTTTTCTTTTTTAAGTTTTCTGTCTTTAACCTCTTAGGCCCCGTACAGACGAGCGGACAGTCTGATGAAAACAGTCCGCCGGAGCGTTTTCATCAGACATGTCCGCTGGGAGATTTCGGTCTGATGGCTGTACACACCATCAAACCGAAATCCGCGCGCACAGAGAACGCGGTGACGTAGACGACACCGATGTTCTCTATCGCGCGAGTTCAATGCTTCCACGCATGCGTCGAATCAATTTGACGCATGCGCGGGATTTCTGTCCGCTGGTTAGACGTACTAACCAGCGGACATGTCCGCTGGACAGCTTCCCAGCGGACATGTTTCTTAGCATGCTAAGAAACATTAGTCCGCTGGAAATCTGTCCACTAGCCTGTACACACGATCGGATCTGTCCGCTGACACTGGTCGGCGGACCAGTTTCAGCGGACATGTCCGATCGTGTGTACGAGGCCTTACAGACTGGAAGATTTCCCCCCTTAATTTCCTCTCACTTCCTGTTAGGCTATGGGACAGGAAGTGAAGGGAAATCTCCTCAATGGGGTACAGATGGGGGGGGGGAAACAATCTGACAGGGGTTATACATAGCTCCCAACAGTCCCTTATTTCCAGGGACTGTCCCTCATTCAGGATCAAGTCCCCCTGCCCATCTTTCCTCCTCATTTGTCCCTCATTTTGTTCTGATCTATAAATAGTTGTATATAAAATGCACTACTTTTAAAAAGTGTTTCCCAGTGCTAAGCCTTTCATCCAATATTTAAATGCTGCATTTGTAAATTCCAAAAGCTAATATAAAGGAATAGTAGTGATAAAAAAAGACTTGTGGATTTAACCATACCTAGCAACTTTTTTATATGGTAGTGAGGGATACATATAAGCAAAAGTATGCAGCCATAGGACACACCCCATTAATGGCAAATTATACAAAAAAAAAATATTAGTTAAGCCCACAAGAGCTTTTTTTTTCCACTACTATTCCTTTATATTGACTTTTAAAAATTGCAAATGCAGCTATTTAGAAATTGGATGAAAGGTTTAGCGCTGAGAAATACTTTTTGAAAGATAAAAAGTGCATTTTATATACAACTACATAGATCAGACCAACATGAGGTACAACTGAGGAGGGGAGAGGGACAGAGGGACATTGTTCCAAATCAGGGACAGTCCCTCGAAATCATGGACAGCCGGGAGCTATGGTTTAACCAATATTTTTTTTGTAAATTCTCCTTAAAGGGGCGTGACTGGGGGTGTGTCCTATGCCTACATACATTTGCTAATAGTGTCCCTCATCCCCATCTCAGAAGGTTGAGAGGTATGGTTATAACCTTCCCTTGCTCTATCCAAAATGAAAGAAAAAAAAGTTGTGTCTACAGTTCTACTTAAAGGGCAAGATCCACATAGAAATGGTATCAGAGATACGCTACGCCGCCGTATCTTACCTGGCTTTAGGTCGAATCCTGGATGAATTTGCGCGGCATAGTGTATTTCTGGTGGCGGAATTCAAATCGGCGATTAGGGGGCATGTTTCATTTAAATGAAGCGCGTCCCTGCGCCGATTGAACTGCGCATGCTCCGTTTCTAAATTTCCCGCCGTGCTTTGCGCGAAATGACGTCGCAACAACTTCATTTTTTGAACTTAGACGTGACTTACGTCCATCCCTATTCACGGACGACTTACGCAAAAAATACAAAAAATTCTAATTTTGACGTGTGAACGACGGCCATACTTAACATGGCAGGTCTATCTATACGCCGCAAAATAGCAGCTTTAACTATACGCCGGAAAAAGCCGACTAGAGAAAGCCGCGCGTACGTTCGTGGATCGTCGGAAAAAGATAATTTGCATACCCGACGCGGAAAATGACGCAAACTCCACCCAGCGGACGCCGAAGTATTGCATCTACGATCCGAAGGCGTACGAAGCCTGTCGGATCTAACCCAGATGCCGTCGTATCTTGGTTTGAGGATTCAAACTAAAGATACGATGCGGGTAATTTGAAAGTACGTCGGCGTATCAGTAGATACGCCAACGTACTCTCTCTCTCTGGATCTGGCCCAAAGTATTTAGTTTTGAAAAGAAAAATAACAGTTGTTTGCTACATCACATTCCAACTGCACTCCTATAAATGCTTACATTCTCACAAATTATAGAAATCCAATTACATTTCCACATCCGTATTTCTGTTTTGGTGAAGTTTGGCTATTGTAAAAAACATGGCATCGATGGATCCTTATTCTATCTGGTATTATTGATAGAAAGCTTAATGAAATATTCATGTGTTCCTGTAATCCCCCAGACACCAGTAAGCTCTCTGCTGCCCCCTCCAGGACAAGCTGATTTATTTCCTCCTCTGTGATCTTCAGGTATAGACAGGTGAAGTTTGCTGGAGGCACTATTATTCAGCTAAATTAAAAGATTACTTCTCAGCAGAAGATCAATACAATCACATAACAAAAATGATTATGCAAATCACCGGGGTGCTCGTGAGCTTTCAGCCTGCAGCAATTATTGTAAAACTGGATTAAAAGGATATTTATAAATAGCAGCTTTTTTTCCAGCCCACATCTTAAAACCTATAAATCAGTTCCTTGCTTCGGGGGCAGCAAATCTTTGATTGCACAGATTGTGAGCTAGCAGAGGTCACCCAGGAACTGTAACAGATAAATAAGTATGCACAGCGCACGCACTTTAACTGCCAAAGCAGGGGAAACAGATAGATTGGGTATTTACGAGCATTACATTACTGCCATTTGTACTGCAGATAAGAACATACATAGATGATGCTTATAATTTAAAACCTGGGTTCTCCATCGGTCAAGGTCGTGTAGCTAGGCTGTGATAGGTTAGGTCTAGAGAGCTACAAAAAGGGCAAGTGTTGTTATGGAACATTTATGCAGAACATTGATCATGCTCTATTTGTCCATAAGCAAGCCCAAACTGGCAATCTGGCAACTCTGGTATTTGCCAAAAGGGCTGCTCTGTTTGTTTGTTTGTTTGTTTGTTTGCTTTTTTCCTTTATTGTTTGTTTGCATGTATTCACAAAACAAAACAAGCATACTCCTGATACTGAATGTTTGTTATTGTACAATTTTTTTTGTGGTTATTCACATCATATACACATTTTTCTACACATTATTTTGTAGCAGTACAAAGGGCCAGATCCACAACCAGCGGGCACAACGTAACTTTTGTGATTTAAGTTACACCCCCGCAAATTGTCCAAGTTAGTGCCCGATCCACAAAGCACTTAACTGGAAATTTGCGGCGGTGTATCCTAAATCAGTCCGGCGCAAGGCGGGCCAATTCAAATGGGGCGAGTCCCATTTAAATTAGGCGCGCTCCCGCACCGGACGTACTGCGCATGCTCCCGACGCTATTTTCCCGACGTGCTTTGCATTACGTTGCGCCGAGTTTTGTGAATCGCGACGGGTAAAAAAGAGATGCGGCGGGAAAAAATAAAAAATGTTTAAAAAATTTGACAGCGATGCGGGAAAGACGGGTATACTTTTACATGGTGTACTAACTTTACACTTTGTAAAAGCAGCTCTATCTTTGCGACGGCAAACTAACACTTACGGCGACTTCACGAAGGGAAAAACCTTTGTGGATCTCCGTAAGTGCTAATTTGCTTACCCGACGCTGGTTTACGACGAGAAATGCCCCCAGCGGCGGCCGCGGTACTGCATCCTAAGATCCGACAGTGTAAAACAATTACACATGTCGGATCTTAGGAATATCTATGCGTTACTGATTCTATGAATCAGCCGCATAGATAGAAACAGGGATACCACGGCGTATCAGCAGATACGCCTGCGTATCCCTTTTGTGGATCTGGCCCAAAGTTCCTAAGTGCTGCACATATTTTTATTTTTTAGCTTTGATTTGCATTTGTTTGGTGTTGTGATGGCTGCTATCTGATAGATGTTTGGGTGTTAGCGCGATATACACAATCCTTCTATAGTGTGTTTATGGTCAGCACTCTATGAATGCTGGTCAATGGTAATGGACACACTATAGCCTGGCACTATCTTAAGAACATTCACTTGTATCTCTTTCTTGCTGCCATATGAGCAACACAAAAATTCCTATATATGCTTGTGCAGGGCCACTCGCCCTGCACATGGGGGTACTTTTTGTGTGGAGCGCTCTCATCGATGCCCAGGACCAGACAGGGGCTGTGATCATGTGAGAATCTAACATTAAGGCAGCTCCCTAACTTATAAATGAGCCTTGTCACTGTGTGCAGTATTAAAACAACAGAGTTCCTCTGAAAAGCATGGTCCTGTGTCACTACACACTGTTGCTTAAAGTGTGAAGCATATAGGAGGGACACTGCTATACCTGTGCCCCCTCCATCAGTCCAGTGTACCTCTGCCACCTCACTCCTTCCTCCCCGTACCATGTGGCCAGGCTATGGGTCTCTGTAATGCAGATTCAGTCCCAGTTGCTACAGGAGACCAACCACTGGGGAGGGAGCCAGAGCACCAACCCCCTCGCTACCAGAGTACCCATCACCTACTCCACCCTTCATGACCAGCTGCAATGTACTTTTTGCTAGCTCTTGGTTACCCAAAGCACCTGCCCTAATCTTTCTGTATGTTCTGAAGAGTAGACCTTCTGTAGTGGCTTTGCTTTGTACCCTATATGTGCTTTACTTGCCCTATTTTCATTTCATACCCCATAACCATCATGCACCCCTTTCAAGAATTTCAGACCAGGCAAAGTTGAGCAACCTTACTTAGAAGTTTTGTCAATTCAGGTCAAAGACAATAACATGGACAATAACATTGAAATGTCCATAAACATCTCTACTTGACTGCCCAGGCATACCCATGTCAGGCGTTCTCCAAGTCTTGGAAGATCTTGGGACTCTTAGCGCCTCCAAAGGACTGCAAGCTGAAGCAGTCCTCCTCCACAACAATCATGCTAATTCTTTCTTCAGCAAGTCACTGACTCCCCTAAACCCAGCTTCCCCCCTTATTTATATCATAGGTGGGTAGCTGGATCCAAAAAGCCTGAAAACAGCAGCACACACATTAACTCTTTCTCCTAGCCTAGACCAGCCTCTGTCTAGCTAAAGTTCCTGTTTTACTGTACGGATGCCAATTTATGTAATCTGTCATAGAGAGAAGTATTTTTTACTGCAGCTAGTCCGATTGGTTGATATTCCTTGACAGGGCGAAACTAAAGACAACTAAAAGCCCAGAAATAACAGATCACCAGAACACATGCTGACAGTTGTCTGTACTTTATTGCATCAAATCAGTATCATCTTCCTAAAGCTCATACCTGGCTAGATCAAACTCATCAGGGATAAAAGAAGCCAGGTATTATTCAACCCTTCTCCTTTGAGACCAGGGCATCATGGATAAATTCTAGAGGTTGTGTTATCACGCCAGCCTGGGCATACAGAAGAATGATGATCAGCATTCACTCCACTGTATAAGACCCCTTACTACGTTTTTTTTAATGTTTGCCATATTATAAAGTCCTTTATTAAAAGAGGAATATACCATCTAAATATTGCCCACTATTGAAGAAAAATATATATTTTTTTATAGCTACAAAAATCCAATAGAAGCAAACCATCAAATCCCACATAACTTCCTAAGAAGTGATAAACTGAACCACAGTTCTAACTCACCCTCCTCTTTCGATACTCTGACTGGCACATGCTTTCAAAGTTCAACCTACTACATAATTGTTCACTGAACTTGCCAATTTTCCCAGCCAATGTTCTACAGATGCTTCTGGACCCGGTCCAATTAATGTTGTGCCACTGGTGCCAACTCCCCAAAATGGTCTGTACTTCTCTTATCAACTTCTACCACATACACAGCCCAAAGCTGAATGACAAATGGTAACTAATGTTTAAAAAAATAAATAATCAAACTGACAACAGCAGGGGAATAAACATGAAGCCATATCCACTAGCGCATGGGTGCTCAACCTGTGGCTCTCCAGCTGTTGCAAAACTACAATTCCCATAATGCCTCAGCCTTTGGGAGACATGCTTGTACCTGTCAGCGGCTTGCAATGCCTCATGGGAATTGTAGTTCCGCAACAGCTGGAGAGCCACAGGTTGAGCACCCATGCACTAGCATATTATTTGAATAAAATGAAGCAGTTTTGTTCTCTATAAAAGACCCCCAAACTATCACAGCTATCGGTGAAAACGTTTAAGTAAAACAAGTTCTAAGTACGACTTAATTTTTCTATCCATTATTTTTAGGACTCACAAACTAAAACACATTGCTTTACCATTGGAAAATACACCTTGATCAATCCTTTCTCTTGTATTTTTGAATCAACCTTACTGGATTTCATGGAAATGCTATATGTTGTACAGATCTGCTCACAGAATGATAGATGAAATAATAATTGTGCCTCTCTTACAATACATTATTACACCAGTGCAACTGCCTCAATGAGTGAAAAATATTGCAGAGATAGTTCAGAAGTAAATGTTCTAAAATGTGAGTGTTACAAAATAAATGAATCCATTTATATCATGGAGCTCTATATGTAGAGTGTCTTGTTTCCACTGCCTAAAATCAAGCCTTAATTGGTTTTGAACAAATGAGCTATTTCCTTGTAAATGGGTGGTAATAGAAAACAGTCAATAACCAACTAATAATTAACAATTTAACTAAACAGAAGATGAGGAGTGATTGGCATAGATGTTAAACATTTATTCTGAGAAATGACTTGTTTGCTAGAAGCAGACATGCATCAGACCAATTTCGGAGAAAAAAGAAAGCTGGGCATATGTTGGGCACTCAGCTTTGCTAGGGGAGGAATCAGTGTGTGGGCATAATCCACATGACCATGCCTTATGAAAGCATACCTCCTGACTTTCTGTAATGAAAAAGAGGGAGACCTTTTAGCCCACATGGGGTTGATTTTCTAAAACTAGAGCACTCAGAATCTGATACAGCTCCGCATAATGACCAATCAGCTTCTAACTTCAGCTTGTTCAATTAAGCTTTGGCAACAAAACCTGTAAGCTGACTGGTTTCAATGCAGAGGTGCACCAAAGTTTGCATGCTCCCGTTCCAGTAAATCTCCCCCAGAATGTAGGCAAAGGACATGTCCCTGCCATGGCCATAGTTATGCCTTGTACACACGACTGGTTTTCCTGGCCATGTGTATACTCCATCGCAGTTTTTCCGACAGGAAAATCGCCAGGGAACCCAGCGGGAAAAAAGAGAACATGTTCTCTTTTTTCCCACCGGGATTCCCATCGGTTTTTAAGCCGGCAGTTTCCCTGTGGGAAACACTGCAATGGAGCATACACACGGACGGGTTTCCCGTCCAAAGTTCTCATGGCAGTTGAAGGGGGAAAAGGCTACCGAGTAGGTTCTTGGTTTTACCCTCGGTTTTCCCGGCAGACTTTTTACCGCCGGGAAAACCGATCGTGTGTACAAGGCATAACACAGACCACAAAGATCTATTATGCAGAAAATAATCAGCTAAACCAAGTGCTTTTTTTGCCTTCTATTTTCCTTTGTATTTGTATTTGTTATGTATTGTTTTGTATTTTCAAAATAACAAATGCAGTAACATAGAGGTTGGATAAAACATTTTGTACAACACAACACTTTTGGTATTTAAATAGTACATTTTGTACAGACCAAAAAGATGGACAACTGAGGCTACACAAGGGATTTAATTTCAAGAGACAGTCCCTCCAAATGGGGAGAGTTGGGAGCTATGCAAAATTGAGGCTTATGTTGGGCCCACAAGTTGTGTAGTCTTTCTTTACATATATTTCAATTTTTTTGTCACAGTTGCCTTGTAACATAATAAAGATCCATGTATACCTTACATTTAGTTTAATTTATAAGGCTGAAGGCAATTAGCTTGTTTGATCCAGATTTAGGTTCATTTGCATTAGACCGTCACATCATTATTTTTCAACCTTTTTGTGAGGGTCCTTATCTATAGATGGTTTAGCGTGACAGATGACTGTGCAACTCATACGTTTGCGTAGCTTTACTTCATGATCTATGGTTTTTGTTTAGAGAGGCGCTATTGGGTAGTAGTGTAGAGATATTATAGGAACATACAAGATGAACACTACCATAGTCATTTTTACTATTGTATAGTAAAAATATATTATAATATATTATATTATATATATTTTATTGTAATATTACTGTTTTGTATACTTGGGTGGAAGTTGACCTTTATTGGAGAGAGACAGAATATGAATATGGGGTGTTTTATTGCGTACCATGGTTTTTTAACAATGCAAATTCCCATTGTGTTTAATGTACAATAAAATATCGAACATACTGTGAGAGTCAGCTTCTGGATATTTGATTTGATGAGGGTTTAAATTCTGTTGAGTTCATTATGACTACAATTCAGATTTAATGTTGAGTGTATTTAGATTTATAACATGCAGATGCCCTCTTTTGCAGATTCACTGGCAAGTGAAGATATCATTTATGTCATACCAGGCTGTTAATATCATTAGGTCAGCTAAATTGCATTTCTTCGATTGCTCTCTTCGAAGACACAAGACAAAGTTCTCACCCTGTTTCCAGGGCACAAGGTGAAAACAGAGCACTGAAAGTAAAATGGCACATTACAGTGATACTATTATGTGGAGGGATCGTTGGTCTCTGGCCACTGGGTTTAGCCATTTTTCTAAATAGGTAGAAGTGAGATTAAGGCATTGTCCACCTGCAACACATCAAACTGTGATGACACTTGAATTTATCCTTATTCTTGCAGGGCAAAGAACAAGGTTCACATTGATGCCAATTGCAGTAGCTGCACATACTTATTTTCATTTCGTCCCCACCACTGCCACACTGTTTGGCTGTTTGAAAAGAAAAGCCACATTTTCAGGCATTCAAATTTTTTTTTCTATTCTGCACTCCTGATGGATCAGCAAAGATAAGCTGCGAAACTTGCTGAGACCATCTTGTGTCATGGTGTACCTAGAATCTATCTACATTGGTCCTTATGATGTTGACTAAACAGTCTAAAATATCATTATATGAGACTCTGGGAGTTATTTACTAAATCTGAAGAGTGCACAATCTGGTGCAGCTCTGCAAAGAAACCAATCTTCTTCCAGGTTTTATTGTCACAGCTTAAATGAGTTGTAAATTAAAAATGTTTTTCACCTTAATGCAATCTATGCATTAAGGTGAAAAAACATCTGATGTTGCTGCCTCCCCCCGAGCCCCAGTTTTACTAACCTTGACTCGTCGAAAGTCCCACGCTGTCCCAAGATCCTCTTTGCCGCTCAGCCTGGCCGCTGATTGGCTAGAGCGGATGGATTGAGAGCAGTGCAGCTATTTGCTGGCCTGCTGTCAATCACATCCAGTGACGCGGCGCGCCGAGGGGCGGGGCTGAGTGATACAGTGAGCGGCTATGGCCGCTCGCTGTATCACAGGAGCGTGCCCGCAATTACTCCCCACCATGCGAGCTCTCGCATAACTGTGGTCAGTAATTGCTAGGAGGACCAGAGACAGACGCCGAGGGACCCCAGAAGACGTGGATCGGGGCCACTCTGTGCAAAACAAACTGCACAGTGGAGGTAAGTATAACATGTTTGTTATTTTAAAGGAACTTTTTTTTCCCCTTTACAACCGCTTTAATTGAACAAGCTGCAGTTAGAATCTTATTGTCTACCATGCATAGGTGCACCAGATTCTGAGTGCTCTAGGTTTAGTAAATCCACCCCTCTGTGTTTTATTTTTAATATTTTTTTCAATCTAATTACAGTAGATTTTGTATATCCAGCACGATGGGATCGTGCTGGATATAGCCGCTGGAGGCTGTGCTTCTCGCGGTCGCTGCCCCCACGAGATGCCGCGCATCCATAGGAATCCATTGGGGGCGACGAGCGGGAGGAGGGACATAGCGGGTGGTCAATTTCGCCGCTAGCAGAGGCGAGATTGACACAAAATCGGCGGCACCTACAATATGTGGACTGTTTTCACATGAATTCAAATAAAATATTACGAAAAATATTTTTTAACCACTTGCTGACCAGCCGCCATCATTATAGTGCTGTACGTCGGTCCGTTTTACAGCTATAGCAGGCACGAGCCCGCTGCACGGAGAGGGAGCTGATGTGTGTGGCTGGCCACCCACGATCGCTCCACAGAGAGCCAGAATGGGGATCTGTCAACAACAAACAGATCCCCATTCTGACCGGGGAATAGAGAGAGAGCTGCTGTTCCTAGTGATCAGCAACAGCGATCTCTCTCCTCATCCAGTCAGTCCCCTCCTCCCACAGTTAAAAACACCTCCCAGGGAACACATTTAACCCATTGATCACCACTATTGTTAACCACTTATACAGTAATCATTTATACAGTAATCAGTGCATTTTTATAGCACTGACGCTGTAAAAAGGTGATTGGCCCAAAAAAGTGTCAATAGTGTCCGATCTGTCTGCCGCAATTTTGCTTTCCCGCTAAAAAAATCGTTGATCACGGACCTTACTGGAAAAAAAATAATAATAATAAAAATGCCATAAATCTTTCACCTATTTTGTAGACGCTGTAACCTTTGCGCAAACCAATCAATAAACGCTTCTTTAAACAAAAATATGTAGAAGAATACATATTGGCCTAAACTGATGAAGACATTTGTTTATTTTTTTTTTTTATATATTTATTATTGCAAAAGGTAAAAAAAAAAATTGTCAGTTTTTTTTGTGTATAGCGCAGAAAATACAAACCGCAGAGGTGATCAAATACCACCAAAAGAAAGCTCTAATTGTGGGAAAGAAAGGACCTCAATTTTGTTTGGGTACAGCATGGCATGACCGCACAATTGTCAGTTAAAGCGACGGAGTGCTGTATCACAAAAAAATGGCCTGGTCATTAAGGAGGGAAATCTTCCGGTCACTAAGTGGTTAAAGATGTTTTATTTGTTCTTATGTAGTACCCTAAAAATCCATTGGTTTGTTATGATACATATATTGTCTATGTCAATTTTTTTTTTTAACCAGGGTGCCTTTTGGGTTCTTCAGTGGCGTCTTGAAAAAATGCCTAAACATTGCCCCAAATTTTCCAAAAAACTGTCAAAAAAGTGGGTGGATCAGGTCAAAGACACAGCTTTGTATAATGCAGCACTAGAACCTTGGGCACTATGTGAGACAAATGTCATCACCTAAGAACCAATGACATCATAGGTTGATAAGGTGGACATCAGGTGCCTGAGGACACCCTAGTTTGCCCCTCCTCTGCCCCTCTCTTTCAGCACTTTAGTAAAGTTAGCTAAGTGAGGGAAAGAATCTGAGAGAGAAGAAAAACACGAAATATTGGGTGTCCTGCTTGCATGCTGCGATTGCGAATGTAAGAATATTAGTTTTTTTTTTAATTATTTATTTTAGAATGGGATGCCTTGAGATAATGCATAATTTTAAAGGGTACCTTGACTGAAAAAAGGTTGAGAAAACCTGGTCTATGTGATTTTGGATGTGACAACTTCCATCACCAGGTATAATTACATGCGGTTTTCAATGAACTATCTATTATTTGGTGCTGTAAAGATTCCTTTAAAAAAAATCTGTGAAAGCCATCACTCTCTTTCCCATAGAACATGATGTGCGTCTCAGCGGGATCCCAGAATTCATTTTAATTATAATTATATGTAGCATCCTGGTGGCTATACCAGATGTAATGTACAGCTTGTGGTTTGAGAGTCCATGTAATTATTATTGTACAACATTCTTTGGAGGAACAGGTCTCTTGAGAGGCTGTGTACAAGTATAGCTTGTACCACAAACAACACTTGTGTTCACCAACAAGTTTCCTGAATCTATAAGGACAATGTACACTTGTTATTGCTTTGCAGTAAAAGAATCAATCATGTGCGGAAAACACTCTCATAAAGCGGGTATTAAAAAACTCTCTGAGTGCATATCTGAGATAACATCAATAGTTTTTTAAAAGGCCTGATTATACTACTTGACATCTAGTTAGAAGACGTAAACAGTGATTTCAGATACTTAGTTGCAGTGGGACTTTTGCATAAAGTTTCAAGTACATGGTCCGTATGAGCCATTCACATATTAATCGTCTAGTACCTGCAGTACAATAATGACGGCTGCAGTTTGGCTGATTAGATGTATAGATATATATGCAGCCAACCTCCCGGATAGTAAGCAATTGTGCTGCAAGTTTGATAATGACTTGTTAAGCTATTGCTAGACGTGCCAGGCTTCACAAGTTTGTTGCACAATTGCAGCAAGTTCCGCATTGCATGACTCCAGATCAACTTTCTTTGCAAACATTCTGCAAGTCTGCTACAAGTTCTGGTTCAGTTATGTTGTGCAATAGTCATCCCACCACCAGGGGTCACTGTGGCTAAATTTTTAAGCTGTAAACTTGCAAAGCTCTTGCTGAAGACTCACCACTGCAACTTTGCTCTTGCTAGAGATCTACCACCCAAACTTGCTACAAATTGGAAAAGTGTCAACTTCAAGTGCACTACAACTTGCCAGAAAATGTGCAGCAAGTTAACAAGACAAAGGCCTCGTACACACGACCGAGAAACTCGACGGGCGAAACACATCGTTTTGCTCGTCGAGTTCCTTGTGAAGCCGTCAAGAAACTCGACAAGCCAATTTTCTCCATTCCCATCAAGGAAATAGAGAACATGCTTTCTTTTTGGCTCATCGAGTTTCTCGACAGTTTCCTCGACAAAAATGTACACACGACCGGTTTCCTCGGCAAAAAAATATCTCCCAGCAAGTTTCTTGCTGGTTTTTGCCGAGAAACTCGGTCGTGTGTACGAGGCCTTAGAGTTCAACAGTGCCACACATTTATGGCAAGTTATTCTTGCTATCTGGGCTAGAGATAGACATGGTTATCAGAAGTAAAGCCATGCTGCTATAGGGCAATTATGTTGTGTGCTTTAAGGCCCTGTACACACGGGCAAGAATCTCATCAGGAAAAAACGTTGTTTTCCCTTGGCAAGAAACTCTATGTACAGACTCTCGTTTCAAAAGAACCACAGTTCTCTTGAAAGGAAAGAATGCAGTGATCTCATCGCATACAACGAGCATGTGCTTGTCACATTCGATGCCGTAGCCGCCATCTTGCTTCACCCGACCTATGCCGTGGAAGCTACCGCGCATGCGTCAAAGTCATTTCGAGCATGCGCGGGTTTCCACGGCGACAGGTAAATATACACACTCTCGGGTTTCTCGTCGGGAAACAGGCCAACAAGAATCTCGACGAGAAAAAAGAGCGCAGGTTCTCTTTTTTTCTCGTCGAGATTCTGGCCAGATTTCCTGACGAGAAACCTAAAAGCCTCGTACACACGAACGGTAATCTTGGCAAGAAGCAGTTTTCTTGCTGGTTTTTGCCGAGAAAACCGGTCGTGTGTACGAGGCCTAATTCTTTTTGGGAAGGAGTCCATTAGGTTTACTACTGCAGATTTTAAACTCACTGGCTTGTAGTTGCCACCTTTTTCCTTAGTACCCTTCTTGTGGAAAAGAATAATATGTAAAAAAAAAAAAAAAAACACAGCCACAGTTCCTAAATTGACAGGCATGTTGGTGCAGATCCTCCAATGTAAGGTGAAATCCGCAACCAGGTGAGTATCGATAAAATTCATCTTTATTCAATCCAAAGGAGTACATGCATTCCAAAATAAAGCACTAAAGATTGATTTTTATCAATACTCACCTGGTTGGCAACTTCACTTTACATTGGAGGACCTTTGTGTGCAGATTGGAGATCGCTTGTTAGGCAAGGTGAGTGAAGAGAGCTCTAGCCCGTCCTATACCTGCAATTAGGTTGTAGTGCCAATACTTTACATGATGGTGGTGCAGGTCTACAGCCTGGAACACAGACAGTGTGCATTTGAGGCCACTCACTTTCACCTACACATGTCAAATTAGGACCTGTGACTGTGTTCATACAGCTGTTGTGTCTCCATAGAATAGCAGGCAGCTCCAGCCGTACGTACAAACAAACCGTTTTTTACTATTTTTTTACAACCCTGTGGGGAGGGGGGGTGGCGTAGGTGAAATATCAGGGGTTTAAACAAACTCCTGATGTCTCTCTTTTAAGACAGAGAAAAACAATCATCCCAATCCCTTCTCTGCAGCTTCAGCTGCATCTCAGATGAAAAGAACAGGAGGTGCTCTGTACAGAGGCTTCCTGTCCATTTACAAACTGAAGCATAATAAACACAGAGTACTATGCTTCAGATATGGAGCTAGTCACTCACTTTATTCACTCAGCAGTAGCGACTGATGCTCCATTTTTGGGGGGCAGTGGCAAATAAACCACCCGCCACCTCTCAGTGGGTAGGTCAGTTGGGGTCGCACCACCCCCCCTGTCGATTATCAGCTCAATTACCACATCTAGGTCGTGGACAGTGCTTCCTCCTCAGTGGCTTCATCCTAAGTCTCCTCCTCCTCTGCTTCATGACTGCTTCCCCTGTGTCTTCTCTTCCTCAGTGGCCAATAAGATTGCTTATCCTCTCGGCTAATCAGGTCTCAGGACCTGCTTCCTGATTGGACAGGAGGAGAATCAGGAAGACAACAGGGAATTCTAATTTGCTATTGTCACACAACTGGGTGTGCTCAGGGCACAGTGCTCTGCGCCCCGAGCCCACCCATTTTTTAAGCCAATTAGAGCCTCTGGCGTAGGTGGTCTAAGAAAAGTTGAAGCAATTGCACTGAACCACTGAAAACTCCTTCTAGCAGCTAATCCACAGATCTATATTTGTAATTATTAATAAAAAATATAATATAATATATAAAAAATATTAATGTAATAAAAATAATGGCAAACAAATTATTTGTATAATATAATACTATACCTCAATGGAAAAACTAAATTGTCCTTCCAACTACTGTAAATGCCCCTCTAGCTGGGTAACCCATAAACACAGGTCTTTCATGCCCTTAAAGGGGTTGTAATGTTTTTTTTTTTTTTTATAAATAGGTTCCTTTAAGCTAGTGCATTGCTGGTTCACTTACCATTTCCTTCGATTTCCCTTCTAAATGTTTTTTTTCTTTGTTTTCTTTGTCTGAATTTCTCACTTCCTGTTCCTCCTCAGTAAGCTGTTTTGGCTGACTAACCCCCAGCCAGAACGGCTCGGATGATGGGGGCAAGCTTACTGAGGAGAAATAGGAAGTGAGAAATTCAAAGAAAAAAAAACATTTAGAAGGGAAATCGAAGAAAAAGGTAAGTGAACCAACAATGCACTAGCTTAAAGGAACCTATTTAGAAAATAAAAACAAACCTTTACAACCCCTTTAATAAAGCTTGGTGTTTACACCAGCTAAAAAGAGAGACCCGAAGTGTGACCGCAGGTATGCATGAAGGGCCGGCATGACATGGGTTAACTTTTGTTCCAGGGAGTACATGCCAGGGGGATGGCTTAGGGGGGGAGCAGGGGGGCCGTGTCATTGGCTCAAGGGTATAGTGCAGGGAGGAAGTCTGCCATCAGGAAGGGGAGTGGTCAGTCCACATGAGGGAGAGTAGGGTAAAGAACTTTCCACCCGTCAGCCCTACATATTGGTGGGTGTTGTGTTGGTATAGGGTGGGGTTACAGGATTTAAGAGTTGTTTGCTGCATTTGGCGGGGTCAAGGTCCTTATGGGCACTTTAAAAGGCATGGTGAAGGGACCCGTCTGAGGTACGTCTCCCAGGTGGTACATGGGTACCTGCTAGTTATCTCTGAGTCGGTGGTTATCGCAACTGGAAGCCTGAGAAGTACTAGCAGGTACAGTTCTGGTTATTAGGCCATTGGGACCTTGGGCTCCAGTGCAGGGAATAACTGGTGTTAAGTTTAAAAGAGTTTATGTTAATTAATATGGTAATTATTTCATATATTTATATTTGGTTAATAAAACAGCTGCAATGGTCACTTTCTCCATTCCAGTGTTGTGTGGTTTCTTAAAGGGAGGTATGGGGTCTTTGGTGCAGCAGGAACAAGACATACTGGGCCGGATTCAGAAAGATATATACGACGGCCGGTCGTATCTATGTGACTGATTCAGAGAATCAGGTACGCATAGATATCCCTAAGATCCGACAGGTGTAAGTGACTTACACCGTCGGATCTTAGGCTGAAATTTCAGGCTGGCCGCTAGGTGGCGCTTCCGTATTTTTACGCGAGGAATATGCAAATGAGTATTTACGCCGATTCAGAAACGAACGACCGCCCGGCGCTTTTTTTTTTACGTCGTTTGCGTTCGGCTTTTTCCGGTGTATAGTTACCCCTGCTATATGAGGCGTAGCTAATGTTAAGTATGGCCGTCGTTCCCACGCCGAGTTTTGAAATTTTACGTCGTTTGCGTAAGTCGTTCGCGAATACGGCTGGACGTAATTTACGTTCATGTCGAAAGCAATAACGTTTTGCGGCGGATTTTCGAGCATGCGCACCTGGCATAAAGAACAAAGAATAAAGAACTCGCGCCCAAAGTTAGAGCGGCGTAACATATCGGAGATACGTTACGCCGGCCGGACAGATACGCTCAGGTATCTGAATCCAGCCCACTGTATTTGCTGGCTTAGGCCCTTTTCACACTACAAAATAAATCCGTTTTAATAATCCGTATTAAAATCCGTCAGATAATGTTAAAAAACTGAAGTTATACGTCCTTTATAAAATATCATTAAAGTCTATGGGATTTTTTTATGTTCCGTAAAGATCCGTAATAGTCCGTTATAACGTACGGACGTTAGTTATAACGGAATATGTGACGGGTCTTGCACTATTTTTTGTCCGTTGCAAGTAACGGATATATTAACGTCCGTTATATTTTAACATTGAAGTCTATGGCGCACGGACGTTAGTAAATGTCTCCGTAAATGTCCGTTATGTTAACGGACGTTAATTTTACTGAGCATGCTCAGTAAAGACTTCTGGAGCTGGACTTCAAGAAAGGGTGAAATGGTTTTTATTAACGGACGTTAGAAAGGAATGATATAACGGATGTATACGGATATATACGGATAAACATTATCCGTTTTCAATAAAGGAAGAATGGTAAAATATTTATCCGTATGTATCCGTTATTAAATCCGTTAATAAACGTCCGTTAATAGGTGTAATACGGATATTATAAAACGGACATACAATCCATAGTGTGAAAGAAGCCTTATAAGACTACCTTTTACACTTTAAAAAAAAGCCTCTGCCAATCCAAGCAGGCTTTGTATTCATTAATAGAATACATTGCTCGCCATGATTGGCTCCAGAAGGAAGAAATATAAAGCGTTGGAAGTGGGGCCGGTGAGTACAGGCAAAAAATCTTAAGAAACTGTAAAATTAGGGGGTAGTCTTATACGCCCGGTCGCCTTATACACCGGCAAATACGGTAGTTAATACCAAAGTCAAGGGTTTGTATATCAGTAATCGTTTGTTGTCCTTCCCAATTTCTGCAGTCTCACCGTTTCCAGCTGTATTTTCATTGTCTCTAACTGCATAGTATTTTTTTTGTTCTGCTATCATCTTGCTGCCGCTATATAAAATTATTCATGCCTATATAATCGGGAAGGAACGAGAGCTTTAAAAATTACCTCTAAAATGTTTACAACCCCTGGATAATTATGTGATCATTTCTGCTCATCATTTATTTCCAGAGGAAAATTGTAGGAACGTAACGGCCAAGATTTATCAGGTGGAAAGGAAAACAATAGATCTTTTCATAAGAAATCAAAAATTTGAAGAAGCCCATCTGCATAATAAACCCTTTTTTGGAATAATGATGCTTTTAAAAAATATTCTTTGTGAATATTGCAAACTTCTGTTTTCAGAAATGGGATCTGACCTTTTCTCTACGCATTTTCACAAGAACCACTTTTATGCATCGTGTGGTGCCTTCAAAAGACACCTGCCAATTTGAATCATTGTCTTGGTGCAATATGAACGAATGTCTTGGTGCAACAGTACATAAAGTATATTCCAATTCAATTTTATTTTACACCACATCAGTTTGTTTTTTTTTCTTTTAAGTTAGACAATATTCTTATCTCTAATGTTTTCTATTGTGTGTGCAAGTTTGGGAAAGAGACAGCGAAGACAGAATTATATCTAAGCAGAAGTCTGAGAGAATTTAGTAGGGTTCCAATAATAAAAATGTTAGTTGCCGGGCTGTCATTCAGACCCCCTGACTTTATTAACCACTTCAATACCGACATTTTCACCCCCTTGCTGCCCAGGCCAATTTTCAGCTTTCAGCGATGTCACGCTTTGAATGACAATTGCACGGTCATGCTACGTGGTATTTGATCACCTCTGCGTTTTTTAGTTTTTGCGCTATAAACTAAAAAAAAGACCAACAATTTTGAAAAAAACATAAAGGGTGTTATTTACTAAAGGAAAATCCACTTTGCACTACAAAGTGCACTTGAAATTGCACTTAAAGTGCACTTGGAAGTGCAGTCGCTGTAGATCCGAAGGGGACATGCAAGGAAAATAAAGCATTTTAGCTTGCACATGATTGGATAATAAAATCAGCAGAGCTTAACCCTTATTTCAGATCTACCCCTCAGATTTACAGCCACTGCACTTCCAAGTGCACTTTCAGTGAAATTTCAGGTGCACTTTGCACTTGTAGTGCAAAGTGGATTTGCCTTATGTAAATAACCCCCAATATTTTTAACTTTTTTGCTATAATAAATATCACAGTTTAAAAAAAAAAAAATTCCTCAGTTTAGGCCGATATGTATTCTTCTACATATTTTTGGTAAAAAAAAATCGCAATTAGCGTATATTGATTAAAAAGTTATAGCTCCTACAAAATAGGGGACAGATTTATGGCATTTTTTATATTTCTATTTTTTGTTAGTAGTAATGGCGGCGATCTGCGATTTTTGTCAAGACTGCAATATTGCGGCGCACAGATCGGACAGTTCTGACACTATTTTAGCACCAGTGACAATTATACAGCGAACAGTGCTGTAACTATGCACTGATTACTGTATAAATGGCACTGGCAGGGAAGGGGTTAACACTAGGGGGCGATCAAGGAGTTAAATGTGTTACCTAGGTTATTCTAACTGTGGGAGGAGGGGACTGAATGGGGAAGGTGACCGATCAGTGTTCCTATATACAAGGAACACAAGATCGGTCACCTCTCCCCTGACAGGATGTGGATCTGTGTGTTTACACACACAGATCCACATTCCTGCACTGTGACTGTCAATCGCGGGTGCCTGGTCGATATCGCGGCCATCTGTTCCCGAGTGGCGTGGCGGCACACAGTGTAAATTGATGATAAGATTTCCGATTGTACAGTGTAACTTGTTGAAACTGGAATCTATGTTTGTAATTTATTTTCTTTAATAAACTTCTTTAATAAAAAAATAAAAAAATCTTGCTTGCTGCATTTTAGGTCAGTAAAAAAAATGCACCGAAAATGCACCCCGTTGAAATGCATTAAAAATGCAGCAAGAACGCATCAATAACGTATCTGTGTTACATTTTTGATGTTTTTTTTTTTTTAGTCGCGCGACCTATAAAAAAAATCACCATATGCAGACAGGGACTTCTGTCTTTGACACTCCTCCATACTTAAGGTCAGTGACTCAAAAGCTAGCATGTTAGCATGACAGCCAGGCAACTAACATTTTCAAAGCATGGGCAGACGGTGCAGTGTGACTCAAAAGCCAGCAGATTAGCATGACAGCCAGGCAACTAACATTTTCAAAGCATAGGCAGACAGTGCAGTGACGCTACACACAGGTGTCACCCCTCTGGCGGATGTCACCCGGGTGCGGCCCGCACCCCCCCCCCCTCCCCAGCGACGCCACTGGGCAGAACCAATATTTTGCTTAGGAAAGGATTACTTTTAATAAAGGCAAAGCGAGGATGCATCTTTTCAGAAATATCGCAGATCCATAAAAAGCAACATCTAAAGTAACACATCAACACAGTACGGAAATGGGGTTATGTTAGATGTAGGTAGCCCAAGATTCAGTGCCAATTTGCCCTTCAATCAGATGTGTGTAAAGTGACAAAGCAGCAAGTAACCTCAGATATATAAAAGAGCATCTGCTATAAGGCATCAAACACAGATCCACCCCAGATACATTACAATTCCTCGCCCCGCTCCGAGCAGCACACTGAAGTTTTCACATCACCAAATTACATTTTTGTGCATCGCTGAAGGATTTCTGGAAGTACATTTCTGTGTTCTGCCACAGTAAAAGCCAGGTCAGCTTTTATATAAAGGAAGAAGCACGAGAAACATATATTCATTCATTTTCTATGTGCAGAAAGATTATTCATATGTGCTACGTATATACATTTAGTATTTTGACAGGACCGAAGCATCTATATTTAATAAAGCTTTTCTGTTTTAGCCTTTACGTGTAAACATGGTCTTTAACTCTCCCCTTTCCGGAGCAAATAAATAAAAGAGCAATTCCTCTGAATCATACCTACTGTATATATGTATACTAAACAGTGGCGGGGGGGGGGGGGGGCAGAAAACAGTATGCCAACCCCATGCTATGCATGTATCTATCCATTGCATATAGGGGGTGGCGTGGAGAGAGGGGGCGGAGCCCAGGCATTCCTAATGGTCGGGTCGCCACTGAACTAAGCCCAAGCCGCACCGGGGTCCTGTGTCAGCTCCATAGGCGTGCGCACAGGGTGTGCCTGGGCACACCCTTATCACCCTGTGTGGCACAGATTCCCATTGTTTAACCCCTGATATTTCACCAAAGCCCCCTAACAAAGCTCCTAAATAAATTGTACAAAAAAATGTAATTGTAAAAAAATAAAAAAAAATAATAATAATGCAAATAAAAACAACTGACACCATCCACTGCCATACTGAAACCAATCTCTGCCCTACTGACACCATCCACTGCTCTACTGACACCGCCAGTATATACTGTATACACACATGCCCACACAAATGTGTTTGAGATTTGAGGTGCACACCCTAATGCAATAGGCTGTGCATGCCTTTGGTCAGCTCACATACATAAGACTGAAGACTGAATGCTGGGCTGCATAGCTTTATAATGACACAATTGTCTGCTAGGCTGATATGTTACCTTTAAAGTGTTACTAAACCCAGGACCCTGCATTCACTATATCTTGTCTCCCACAGTACACAGAACACGGAAATGCAATTGTTTTAGTAAATTTAAACAGCTAAATACCTTTTCTCATCAGCAGTATATAGCAGTCTTGTGACTTCTATCAGTGTCTGGTTAAAGCTTATAGGAGGAGTTTTCATCCTGCACTGGCTGTCCTATCAAGATGCAGGATTCTGATTGGCCCCCGTGCCGATCACATGCCTTCTCGCAAGAACAAAAATAACTCTCTAGCAATACAGTACACACCAAACTGAGCATGTGCAGCCTGACTCCAGTAACTATGTCTTATCGGGACATGTTTTGGAGACAATGCAATAAAGGGAGGATTTGTGCATACAGGATCAAACAGCATTTTTACACAATGCAGAGGATTAACCCCTTAGGTTCCACAGTGAGTATAACAAGCATGCTTTACTGCATATACAGACTGATTTTACTGTTGTGGGTTTAGTAACACTTATACAAGACAAAACAAGCATCTGGCACTCTTGTTAATTTTACTGGTTATCTCGGCTACGCTAAGATGATGTCATCAGTTTGGTGCAGACTCAGTCAACATCATGTTTAATTAATATGCTGCTAGACTTAGTATATCATATTTAATTGCTTTAAACTTTTTTTTTTTGCGGTCTCTGGCCGGGAGGCCAAAATGATCTCATACATCTCTGAAGTCTTTATGGGCATTTTTTTTCATCTGCAGGAAGGGAGGAGGGGCTTTCACAGCCAAGCACACCCTCATGCCTGCATGCATGAGCTATGGACAGATGGATTCCAGGAATGATCTGCCCTTACTCAAAATGGCATCAGCTAGAACTGCTAGGGGGGAGTTTTTCAAAGTGATTTCCCAACAAAATAAAGCATGGAGATATGGGTGGATGGGTGAATTTGATTTGCATATACAGCTTAGTTCCACTTTAGACATTTCCTATGTCTCATCAATTATACCTTGTACTAAGTCACTATGCGAAAAGCCTCAGCCAGGGGTAGGTTGGTGTCAGTCAGACACTTGTGAATACACGTGATTTATTGGTTGAACTAGATGGACATGTGTCTTTTTTCAACCTGACTATATAACTATTTATCTATGAGTTACATGATTCTGACAATTCTGAGCCAGCACCCCAGTTCAAGAAGATAACAAAGATAATGCTGTCCTTCTAGAAAGGAAAGAAGAGGAAGGCATTGCAGGGGAAAGTACTGTCCTTTCTGAAAGAGGTAATAATTGGTCCACTTTAAAATAAACTTCTACCTGGTTGCCTAGCTAACATGCTGATACTTTGGCTTTAATGTGTTTTAAATTGGAAGAAGCATGAAAATTAGAAATGCTTGTAAGCATTAAAGGCATAAAAGCCATATCCGGTGCCATTTAACCACTTAAGGACCACCCACTGTATATATACGTCCTCTTTTTAAACATGGATATCTCAGTAACGGCAGCAGCTGCTGCCACAACTGAGATATCCATGTTTTCAGTGGGCAGTCCGGTAAACGATAACGGCGGTCTCCGCGGCGGATTCGCCGCGAGATCGCCGTTATCGGTGGCGGGAGAGGGGCCCCCCCCCCTCCCGCCGCTTTTCCGCGCCCTCCGCCGCTTACCGGAGCCGTCGGTAGCGGCGGAGGAGATCCGATGCTGCCGCCTTGTGTGTGAGGACTTGAGTGAGGGCAAGATGGCCCCCACCCGTCCTCATAGCTCTGCTGGGCGGAAGTGACGTCAAAACGTCAGTCCCGCCCAGCCTCTTAAAGAGACAATTTTTTTTCTGTCATTTTTTTAAATGACAAATTTTCCTTTTTTTTTTTTTTTTTGCATTTAAGCCTAAATATGAGATCTGAGGTCTTTTTGACCCCAGATCTCATATTTAAGAGGACCTGTCATGCTTTTTTCTATTACAAGGGATGTTTACATTCCTTGTAATAGGAATAAAAGTGATCATTTTTTTTTTTTTTTATATTTTAGTGTAAAAAATAATAAAATCAATAAAATTAAATGAGAAAACAAAAAAAAAATTTTTTTAAAGCGCCCCGTCCTGACGAGCTCGCGCGCAGAAGCGAACGCATACGCAAGTAGCGCCCGCATATGAAAACGGTGTTCAAATCATACAAGTGAGGTATCGCCGCGATCGTTAGAGCGAGAGCAATAATTATAGCCCTAGAGCTACTCTGTAGCTCAAAAAATGCAACTTATAGAATTTTTTAAACGTCGCCTATCTAGATTTTTAAGGGTAAAAGTTTGACGCCATGCCACGAGCGGGCGCAATTTTAAAGCGTGACATGTTGGGTATCATTTTACTCGGCGTAACATTATCTTTCACAATATATAAAAAAATTGGGCCAAATTTATTGTTGTGTTATTTTTTAATTCAAAAAAGTGAATTTTTTCCAAAAAAAGTGCGCTTGTAAGACTGCTGCGCAAATACGGTGTGACAAAAAGTATTGCAATGACCGCCATTTTATTCTCTAGGGTGTTAGAAAAAAAAAAATATATAATGTTTGGGGGTTTTAAGTAATTTTCTAGCAGAAAAAAATGTTTTAGTCTTGCAAACACCAAATCTGAAAAACACCTGTGGTCTTTAAGTGGTTAATAAAATAAGAATATGTTTGTAAGAACTAAGAAATATTCCACTGTCCAGTTGTGTGGCAAATCTTCCAGTCCTGCTATAAGTTTGATTAGTTCTCATTTAAGTGATTCTTGGCCAGTCCATTAAGGTGAGCATTTCCAGCGATGTTTATGATTCCTACATGTAATTTATCAGTAACGTATTAACTCATACGCATTATTCTTCTGATTCTTTTTATAAACCTTTTTTTTTTTAAAAGAGGCCCCTGTTCTAAAAATTATTTCTTAATGCAAGGTAAAGTGTTGAATGGAAGAGAATTAACAAATCCGTTATTAATTGCTTCTTTATGTTAACACAATCCTGGAGGAACCAGTTCATCGTTAGGACTCACCAGTGCAATTTTGTAAGTAAAAAATACAAAGACTTTAACCACTGGACGATTTAACCCCCTTCATGACCAGGCCATTTTTTGCTATACGGCAACACGGTACTTTAACTGACTATTGCGCGGTCATGCAACGCTGTAAATAAATGAAATATTTTTTCCACAAATAGAGTTTTGTTTTGGTGGTATTTGATAACCTTTGCGGTTTCTATTTTTTGTGCTATAAACAATTTTGAAATAAAAACAATGGGGTAGATTCAGGTAGGGGCGAGCAATGATACGGCGGCGCAGGGTATCTTATTTACGCTACGCCGCCGTAACTTACAGGAGCAAGTGCTGTATTCACAAAGCACTTGCTCCGTAAGTTGCAGCGGCGTAGCGTAAATGGGGCCGGCGTAAGCCCGCGCAATTCAAATGTGGAAGGGGGGGCGTGTTTTATGCTAATGTATGATGACCTGACGTGATTGACGCGTTTTATGAACGGCACATGCGCCGTCCGTGTACATATCCCAGAGTGCATTGCTCTCAAGTATGCCGCAACGACGTATTGGTTTCGACGTGAACATAAATTACGTCCAGCCCTATTCGCAAACGACTTACGCAATCGACATCAAAAATAAAAATTTCAAAGCGGGAACAACGTTCATACTTAACATTGGCTGCGCCTCCTAATAGCAGGAACAACGTTACGCCGAAAAAGCCTTAGCGCAAACAACGTAAAAAATGAACGCCGGGCGCACATACATGCATACTCTCCGCCGAAAACGACGGGAGCGCCACCTAGCGGCCAGCGTGAGAATGCACCCTAAGATACGACGGCGTAATAGAATTACGCCAGTCGGATCTTAGGCTAATGTCGGCGTATCTAGCTTTCTGAAAACAGAAAGTAGATACGCCGGCGCAGATTTGAATTTACGTGGCGTATCTATGGATACGCCGGCGTAAATTCTCTCTGAATCCGGCCCACTATTTTTTACTTTCTGCTATAAAACACATCCAATTAACAGAAAAAAAACATCTTCATAAATCTAGGCCAATATGTATTCTGCTATATATTTTTGGTAAAAGAAAAATCCCAATAAGCGTATGGCTCCCCCGAATTCCTAGGGGTGAATGATGCGTATTGCATTTGGTAGAAGTAAAGGAATGTACACAACAGGTGCTCTTTGCTGTGCTCTTTATTACCCAGCCGGGTAAAAACAATAAACTTGTGGTGAGGAAAGTAAAGTTGAAGAAGAAAGGAGAACAGCAGATTCAGGCGTGATGATAGGGAAACAGTCCTGCTCCCAAGTGTAACACGTTTCTGCGCCACTCCTATGTGAGTGGGTTTAGCGTACCCGGACAGGCCTCTCTGACTGACCTGGCAGCTGGAGTATCACTCGAACATTCGTAGGATAAAGTCCCTGCCACAGACCCTCCTTGGTGAACTTGAACTTGAGGAAAAGTCTCTGCCACAGACCCTCCTTGGTGAACTTCAGAAAGACACCGTTGCCACAGGCCATCTCTGATTTGTAGTTACGGAGGCAATCCTCCTTAGGTGAATTACACCTGGATCTCCTTCAACTTGTCGCCCAGGAACCGACTGACAGGTGATTAATCCTTCAGTGTGCGGCTACCTTGATCACCGGTGGTTTGTCAAAGCTCTTTTGGACCGCCAGCCTCTCAATGGCGCTCCTCAGATGGACTCCCCACCGAACAGCAATACAGCTTGGGATCCTCAAAAGTGGGAACCCAGTCGCTCACTGGGTCCCCGTCGCTGCTCAGATGCTCCGGGCCAACATGGTCCCGGAACCAGGAACACCGCATGGCACACACGCCCCTGGCCAGGTAGGCCATAACGCCGTGGGCGCCGTGATGTGGTCACCCTAATGGTGGGTGCCACACTCGAAGAAGAAGACCCAGAACCAATGGTGTCTGCCCCATAAATACCCCTTCCCAGCATGCACAGACTGGGAAAGGATCTCGGTAGTGCGCGCTCTGGTCCTTCCACATCTGGACTATTGTAATGGTCTCCTGGCTGGACTGCCTCAAGTCCAGATTAGGAGACTTCAAAAAGTCCAGAATCAGGCGGTAAGGCTTGCATTAAATCTCAGAGGCCACTGCCCCACCGCGAGACATCAGGCTGCCCTGCATTGGCTGCCAGTTGGTCAGAGGGTGTCAGCCATGGGTCGGCTACAAGGGAGAGAAGAGAGTACTCCGACAATGACTGGTAATGCCTGAGTGGAAACATCATCCATAGGCTCATGGCACATTCGTTGTCAGCACTCCCTCCTCTCCCCTGCAGCGGAACTGGCTGACCCAGCTGAGCTGGATCATGGGACCGGATTGGAGTGGAATGAAAATAGGTAGGTATATGCATCTTCTTTGCACAGTTGTGTAAGCATAGGTAGCAGCAGGGAGGGAATTAACCTTTAAATATGTTGTTGGCTGTACTAAAGGCTCATGCACTTGTTACAAAATGTGCATGTCAACTCTACCCTTCTATGATCCTACCCTTCCTGCCCTGTTGGGATCTGACTGATGTGAAACGCTTGTCCGGGAACTCCATATGTGCCAGACAGGCATACAAAATAGAGCTCCTCTCCCATACAGTATGGACCTGAGTCTTTCATGTTGTGCAGCTGCAGCCCCTAAAACCATCCTGTTTTATTTGTCTGTTGTACAAAAAAAAAATCCATATCTTTGCAAACCTCAGAATACAGCTGAAACCTGGTAATAGTTTGGCAATGTAGATGCCATAAAGATCAGTATAGGGACAAAATCTCCTAGTCATGGACACATGGAAGCAAGCCTGCTGAGCCAGCATACCTATTACTGCTGGTGATATTTCAAAGCTGTGATCAGCTATTGCATATTATATCTCTGCCGACATATATATATATCCCAAGTGACCGCGTGTACTGTAGTGCAAGAATGAAGACAAAAGTAGATCTTCTTCTAGTCTTAAAGGATAATGACTTAAATACGAGAGTATGATACCGCAGAACAGGTACAGTATACACACAGCAGGCAATGCAGATGTTTACATTTGGAGGTGTGAAAGGGTTAATTTCCGAGCAGAATATCCTGTATTATGCTATAAACAGCCCCCAGTCACAGTTTCATGAAATGGTAATGGATAGTTCCCATCTCCTGTGATTTACACCATCATCTGTCCTAATTATTTCCTTCCCAGAAACATTTGCAGATTCATTTATTTTTTTACTCATTAGTGCTCTCACTGTCAATTAGCCTCTCAATATTTCAAAGGAAGGCTTTTTTTGTAATTCAAACTTGGATGCAACATAAACATAATGCGGAACATGAAAAAACATGCCCTCCCCAATTTTCTTCTCTTGCCAAATGCAAAAACAACACTTCTGTACGCTAACAATCCAATATGGAACAACCAGACGTGAAGCAAGGGTCGCTTGTGAACTTTAGTGCTTAAATGGAACTGTATCCAATACATATATGTGAACTGTGTTCCCTGCAAAACTATTTGGAATTACGTTTAGCCGTTATTGTGAGTGTGACTTCCACCTACTGTATAGCATTGGATGACACTACTATTTAAAGCAGCCTTTCTCAGCCAGGGTCCTGTGGACCCCAGAGATTGTTAGGGGGTCCTTAAACAACGACAAATTACTGTCTCTCAGATAAGTAACCACTGATGCCAATGATTGTTTTAGATATCTATAAAGGCGCATTCTTCCCACTGACCATCATCATTATGTACCGTGAGATGTAAATATACTAATTATGAGCAGGGGTTCGATGAGACTCATACATTATTTCAAGGGTTCTTCTATGTTAAAAATCTTAAGAAAGGGTTATTCAGAGTCTATTATTTTGTAATCCCCCACCTCCATCCTCAGTATTGGGTTATTAATAAGCATAACCCCACTGATGTGTCCCCACTTTTTTTTCCAACAATAGTATTTATTGAACATTTTTCACAAGAAATACAGAGAAAGAAAAATTGAAAGGAATTTACAGTTACATTCCGATCACTGTTCGTTTACAGTATGACAGAATACTTATTACAGCTCAAAGAAACAAGTAGACTTTTCAAGATTAAATACAGTCTTCATACAGGTTCTATCATCTCATAAACTTTAGGTGCAATTTAAAGAACGTGTCTGAACTCATGGGTAATATCCGCGTAACGTACTGTGTAATTTGTCTGATTTACAGAAACACCTCTGATCTGGCCCATTGTGACCAGGGTTTCCATATATCCTGTGCCTTTTGGAGTTGTCCCTCGCTAGATGCTAACATTAATTCGTAATTGCAGTGCAAATTAACCAAGTCGAGGGTGTGTTCAATGGACGGTGATGTGTTCCCACTTTACTCTTTTTCTCCAAGTCTGCCTAACTTCCCCTCTGCAAAAGGTGTTTGAAACATGCAAAGATGACAACCTTATGCAATGCCATTCTGTTTGATAGTCTCACATGATTTGGCATTTAGTTACAAGGAATCATGATTAGATTATAATGGCCACAACAGGTAATGCAAGTACAGTGATGCCACTCCTAAAGCCCACCGTAGATTAATGTAGTTGGCTTAATACTTGAGCATTGTCCATGGGTGCATCGACCATTTTAGATGCTTGGACATTGGTCGGTGGGTGGTATGGAGATTTGAGTTAGAATAGGTATAGTCAAGAGATGGAAAGCAAAAGACACCGCAATATTTCCACAATATTCACACAGGATGATGCATGACATATCACAAGGGGCATATCACCAATGTGTAAGGTGCAGGAGGGCCCTAAGGAGAATGGGCCCACTCTGTGCTCACAGATTGCACACATCAGGCATTCGAATCAGCAGGGGCTGTCTGCAGTCTCCACATCTCCTCACTGCAGCCTTCAGTGCGGGACCCCCCCCCCCCCCTTAAGCGATGATTGCTAGAACACTGGTGACCAACTGGCCATCGGCATCCTAGCAACAATAGTGCTGTGTGGCCCAGACACGAGCTAACTGGCCCACTTAAGCCCTTGCCTCGGCATTCAGCAGAGGACTGAGCTTCCATTACTGAAGGAACTCATCTGGAGCCCACCTCCATCCAGCCCTGCTCTGCCTCCTGACCTCCATCCTCTGTCTTGCTGCCTCCCTGTAGCGACAAATCTTCACTGAGGAGCCATTCCAAGCCCTGGACAATTGGGCCCCTTTTACAAGAGTGGCCCCTCCATTCTCCTCTATGGTCAGTCGGATGTAAATAGACTTGTGTCTGTTTACACCCAGCTAACTCTGTGTCCAATCCGATCTGGCAAAAAATAAATAAATGGAAGGAGATTAATTTCCTCCATCTGTCCAGATCAGATTGGAGGGCATCAGGTGTAAATGGATAGCTGGTCTGTTTACATCCAGTTCCCATAGAGCAGAGTGGGCTGTGTCCTGTCATCTGACCTTCTATCCCAGGGTCCCCCGGGTCTTTTATTATCCTAGTGATGCTTACATTTTGTCACACTGTTTTGACTTTTTAGCTGTAGAACCAGACAGATTACCTTTATAGGTATTCTTTACACATTGTTTATACTGTTTACATGTTGACTGAAATGAGTCTGAAATTAAAATGAAATGAGTCTGAACATAGAAAGAGGAAGGGGGTCTGACTTATTTTGCACTCAGAAAATGCACAATATACACCCTACGATTGCAGCATATAGTGTGAATAGTGGATTTCTCTATTACGGAAGACAAAGTCGCTTATTTATCCTGCCTTTGTCAATGTGATCAGCATAATGGGCTTCTCCTTTTACAATCAGTAAAATGTGATTTCTCCAGCTCTGCATGCTTGGTCGCATTGTGAATATACTGCAGTTTGAGGCTTCTGCAGCTTCTCTTATACTTGGATACTTTTAGAACATTGTTATTCCAAGCAGCAGCTTGGGACAAACAAGCTATGGACAAAAATTGTTTTTTGTGATGGACAGAGTCGGCAGGAGCCTACTGCAGTTACATTCCCAAACTGTGTTACAAAATATTAACAAGATTAAACTGAGCCTTTGTGAATGAGATAAACATTTTTTCTACTGCAAAGTCCCATAAAATTAGGCACTTGGCCAAGCTGAGGTTTTCCTCTACATTCTGACTGCTTTTCATCCAGTTAAAGCAGTGCATTCTTAAACAGCTTTGGACAAAATGTTCACCTTTCCTTATGGCTCCTCGGCTGCTTGCTATGTAGCCAGTGGAAGAAGTGCAAGTGTGCAGTAGTGGCCACAATCCAGAAGGGTGCAGCTCCAAATAAATGGAAAAGTATTTCCGTGGTAAGTAATGCCCCGTACACACGATTGGAATTTCCAATGTAAAAAGTCAGACGGACTTTTTCCATTGGAAATTCTGACTGTGTTTGTGTCCCATCGGATTATTTCCATCGGAATTCCGTCGGAGTTTAGATAGAGAACATGTTCTCTTTTGCTCCGATGGAATTCCGGTGTGATTTTGGTCGAACAAAGGTCCGGCCGTATGTATTTGGGATTTTTTTGGCATGATGGTTGTGCAAAAATAGGTGCTAGGGGGTAAATTGGATTTTTGTACTGCTAATTCAGCTTGTATTATTCATACTATTTACAAACTTCATACACATTGCTGGATTATTCATCAGTCATTTTATGCAAAGTCATATTGCAGCAAATCTTTAAAGTGAACCTATATTTTGCTCAAATTGAGCAACAGGTTCACTTTTCTAAGGACCTTAAGGTACGTTTAACTACCTTCCTTGCTACCCTGATCTTCCACCAAAGCCTGAGATACTTAGGGCCTGATCCTCAAAAGGGATACGCCGGCGTATCTACTGATACGCCGTCGTATCCCTGTTTCTATCTATGGAACTGATCCACAGAATCAGTTTCTCATAGATAGGCAGAATATCCGACATGTGTAAGAAACTTACACTGTCGGATCTAAGGATGCAGTACCGCAGCCGCCGCTGGGGGCATTTCTCGTCGAAATGCTGCTTCGGGTATGCAAATTAGCACTTACGGAGATCCACAAAGCTTTTACGCTTCGTTTTTTCTCCGTAAGTATTAGTTTGCCGTCACAATATTAGGGCTACTTTTACAAGGCCTAAACTGTTTACACCTTGTAAAAGTACACCCTTCTATCCCGCGTCGCTGTCTTTTTTTTTTCCCGCCGCAACTCGTTTTTTTTTTTATGCCCGTCGCGATTCTCAAAACCCGGCGCAGCGTCAAACCACGCAAAGCACGTCGGGAAAATGACGTCGGGAGCATGCGCAGTACGACCGGCGCGGGAGCGCGCCTAATTTAAATGGGACTCGCCCCATTAAATTAGGAGCGCCTTGCGCCGGCCGGATTTAAGTTACACCGCAGAAAATTTCTAGGTAAGTGCTTTGTGGATCGGGCACTGAGGTAGAGATTTTCCGGCGGTGTAACTTAAATCCGAATATTTAAGTTACACCCGCTGGCTGTGGATCAGGCCCTTAGTATTTTGTTGGTAAGGGGAACACATGCTATTCCCTATTTCTCCCCACAGTGCATGGCTTGTAGCCAACCATCAGGCCCAAGATTTGTTGGCAGTACAATGGCCCCAGAACATGAACTCGGTCATTTGGATTCCCAATATTTGACAGTTAGAAGTAATATCCAACTGAAATGTAATAGCCATCTGCACAAAAAGTAAAAATATTTAAGGGGAAATAGGTTGTATGTGGTTAATAGAACATGGCGTTTACATTCTTCCCCTTTCATTCAGTCACCTCTCCATGTCTCCAGGGCCGATCTGCCCTATAGGCTCAATATGCAAGCCGCTTGGGGCCCCGCAAAGTTGCGAAGGGCCCCCCAAATTACTAGAGGCCCTGCCTGGTGAGAAGTAATTTTCGGCCCCTCACCCCGCTTCTCAACTCGCTGGCTGCATGGGAGAAGAGGTAAGAAGTCAGCACTCCCCGTTTCTCACTTTAATGTCGGCAGCGGACCCCCCCACCCTTTCTCAACTTTAATGTGACATGTCATTTTTCGGCAGCCCCCCCCCCCCGCTTCTCAACTTTAATGTGACAATTAATTTTGCTTAGGGCCCCAGGGAGGTCAGGATCGGCACTGCATGTCTCTCTGTAGATTTCTCACATTCTATCCTCACTGAGACCAATGTAAGGGGCATCATACTCCCATTGACCCCTGATGTAAGAGGCATCCTCTTTCCACTGACCAAATATGCAAGAGTCATCCTATTCCCACTCACATCAATGTCAGGGGCATCCTATACTCCCACTAACCACCAATATAGAAGGCAATCTTTGCTTGCTGACATCAATTAAATTCTGACACCTTTGTAAGAGGCATTCTACTTTCACTTTTACAAATGCAATGGACACCCTACTCCTATTGAGATTGATGTAAGGGGCACCCTCCTCCGACTAAAATCAGTGTAAGGGACATCCAACTCTCACTGGCCACCAGTGTAAAGGAATCTAGTGGCTGCTGACATCAATGTAAGGGACATCCTACTTCTACTGATATCAATGGAGGGAACATCCTACTCCAATTCACCAGTGTAAAAAGAATCATGTGCCTGCTGACATTAATGTAAGAATCATGTAACACTCACTGACATCAATGTAAGAAACTATCTGCTCCTACTGACACCAATTTAAGGGTTGTTCTACTTCCACTAAAATTAAAAACAATAGACTTTCTATACCCACTGAGATCAATGAAAAATATATCATACTCCCACTTATCACCAATGTAAGTGACATCCTATTTCCATTTACCACCAATGTACTGTAGGGGGCATACTACTTTCCTCATTGTAGGGGGGACATCATATTCCCAAGGACCACCAATGTAAGAGGCATTCAATTTCCGTTTATCACCATTTTAAAGTGGAAGTAAACCCTCCCATCATTTACAGCCAAGGAAGCGGCCATCTTGGTCTCGGTTTGATCTACAACTGCCATGATGCTGCACATGTGATCAGTTATGACACCAGCCATTGGATGATTCAACAGTTTGGTTGAGAGCGCAACCAATGGGAGTGTTACATTCCCGGCATGTGCCGGAAATGTAACTGTTTTTTGAAACTGTTAAATGTATGGGTTTACTTCCGCTTTAAGGTTCATCCTACACCTTCTAACATCATTGTAAGGGGCTGACTACAATGTAAGGAGTATCTTATTCAGACTAACACTAATGCAAGGGGCATTTTATTTTGAACTTCACACAAGCCCAAAACCGATTAGCTTTAAGGTTGTAACCAGAGGTTATACCCACCTGTGGGTAGATGCAGTGTGGTGCAGTGGGCAGAAACCACATGGAGTCCAGGTGCAGTAACTGGAGTCCAGCAATACACAACAGGCCCAGTGGAAAAACAATACGTTTGAAAAACACTCACAAGTTGTAACAATGATGGGACCGTAGACTGAAGATTCTGAGGACCTGACAGTGTCTGCCATGAGGAGCGGAATGCGGCTTGGCCAGTCGATCCCCGACTCTATGCACTGTTCCTGTCAGATGGGTGACCTGTCCCTACTCTAGCCACTCACAAAATGCGTACCAAACCCAGGAACCAGGGTCTTAGGTAGACTCTGCCTGACTCAAGATGACCGCCAAAGTCACATGGGATGCCAGCATCCATTCAGACAGCTGCCTCCATGTGACTGAGCAAGTCATAGAAGAACTAGACCCCCAGCCTCGACTTCCTACACTATTTGCATTGGAGAAAATAGACTGCACCTGCCTACACACTACCACTCCCACCAAAAATAAATGAAAGTATGCCTTTTGCTCTTGAAAAGATTTGCTTTAAGAAACAATATAGAAAATATTAGACATGTTTAAATGATGCCAATGTATTGACAGTGATATGTCTGTACTGTCACTTAGGGAACACAGGATTGTAGAAAGCATGCACAGTGATGTGTGGATTGGTGGGTAGAAAATGAAAGCTTTCCTGGATTTTTTGATAACTTCATGGAGAATGTAATATCAGGGAATTATCAAATTACCAGGGAACTAATCAGTCTCATTGAGTATTGGGCAGCAATGCATATTTGGATTTCTTTCCTTAGTGACATGCAGGCAATGTCAGACAGAAACAACTATGTTGTTACCAAATAGCCATGTAAACGCATGATTTGAAGGGTAGCGGACTTGCCTTTGCTAGCATAAGGAATAATAAATGCAACTTTATCTCCTGCTGAGAGCTCTGTTTTCATTCATTTTTTGTATTTGATTTGTCTTTTTTTTTATGATTATAGAGCATTGCTTAATAAATTGGTATGTTTATGTTACTTTTCCTAACTTTTGGCATTCATGGTATCATCAGTCCTTCAATATACCCTTCTACCATTTAAATAATTTTTGGATGTTGTTAGAATATCAATAATGTGTGGCATCTGTAAAAACAAATGCAATTCTAATTTTCTAGTTTTTTTTATTACTCGATTTTTTTCCTATTTTCTATATCAGCCATATTGAAACACTTACGCTATCGCCAGGAACTCTGGAACAATTGAAACACTTAAGCCCCAGGACCCCCACACACACAATTGTATGTCTGGTGTTAAATTTGATCCCAGATATTTAAATGTGTTTTGTCCTTTTAAACAGTGCACAGCAGCGGGGAGAACCATCTGCTTTTAGTCAAATGCACTTTAATTAGTCAGCGGTTTGATGCTCATCATAGTGAAACTAATTGGCAAATTGTTAATTAATAACAGTTGAAACAGCAATCGGAATCCTAGGGCTACATTCTTCCAGCTATCTGGATCTTCCATCTTGGCTTGCGTCCTGGAAACAGGAAGTGGTACCATGAAGCAATGAGACGCGATGGTTCTCAATCCAATGAGTTCAACGTACATCCTCAGGCACATATTGTACAACATAGCGGTAGGGGGAACAGATGTAGAGGAAAACGGAAAGATAGACAGAGAGACAGATAGAGAGATAGATTTATTACATGTCAGTAAAAATGGTCTCTTTCAGTAAATTCTTACAGATTTATCAGGGAAGAGTCAGTTAACCATGGATAACTGGTGTTTCATAGTAATGACAATTGAAAGTGCTGATGATGTATGATCTATGAAAGTGCTGAGTCTTGCAACCTTTACTTTCATTACAAAATGAGTCTGCTGACAATGAACATAAAACTTCACTTCTGTCAGCGGACAATCGCTGTAATGGTGATAACTTATATAACGAGTATGTCAATCAAAAGAGGGCCACTCCCTCTTTTTGATCAAAGTGTTAGAAAAGGTTACTTGGTGGCTCTGTTCCCTAGGGGAAAACATAAAACAACTTAATACAGCTCCTTATTCATTCCCAAAGCCAAAGCTTTTTCAGCCATACCCTCTTGTTGGTATATTTGAACAATACAAACAATACAAACAAATGTCCACTGCCCTTGCCTATAACTGGCCTTTGCAGCAAGCGGCACATGAAAGGGCAACGTATGAAAAACAAAATTAGTGAAATTCCCAGCTCAACTTACTTGACCAGTGTGCGACCAACTGGATTATCCTGTATTTTCTGTAGTCCTAACTCAACATTTTGAGAGTCTCCACAAAGGAAGCACATGCATTATAATGGCTAGGTAGAGGGCAGGTGAGCTGGCTCCAGCTTCTGGCGTTCGACTAAGAGCCAGAGCCAGCTGTGCCCACTTCCTCCCTTGCCCGGTGCTCCAGTGAGTACTGGAGGAGCAGAGTGGAGAGCGGTGACTGACACTCATCACTCTCCGCCAGTGGCGTCAGGAGGGGGGGCTGAAGGTGGCTGGAGCCCTGTGTGTGCCCCCAAAAATCCCTGTGTGTCAAAATCCCTAAATGCATTACTAGCCCCGAGCTGCGGCAACAGGGAATGATTTCCCACTTGGCCGAGTGACGTACAAAAAGTCTCACCTCCGGGACCGGGCTCCTATGACGGACATCACACTTGTCCATTGTGCCGAGCCCGCGGGACGTGCTGCTGGGTCCAGGAGGAGGCAGGAATGACACTGCGGCCGTGCTGGGCATTGGGAGATCCCTGCTGATCCGCTTGCTCTGTGTAAATGGATGAGCGGCTCCTCTATCCTGGCTCTGGCTGCCTGGCTGCAGGGCTCTCTGAGTGGTGGTGAATTCTGGGGCATGGAATGAGTGTACTCGCACACTACAGGTAAGGCTGAGCACTGTGAGCAGCAACAATCTGTGTATGTCAGATAGGTCAGTCACGTATGATTTCAGCTGCGATATTCAGATGGTCGGGTCACAATTTGGTGAAAATAACATGAAAGCATGGATCCATCCTGCCTTGTATCAATGGTTCAGTCTGGTGATGGTATAATGATGTGGGGGATATTTCCTTGGCACACTTTGTGCCCCTTAGTACCAACTGAGCATCAGTTAAATGCCACGGCCTACCTGAGTATTGTGGCTGACCATGTCATCCCTTTATGACTACAGTATACCCGTCTTATGATGGCCCCTACAACAGGATAATGCACCATGTCACAAAGCTCAAATTATCTCACCACTGGTTTCTTGAACATGACAATGAATTCACTGTACTCCAATAGAGCACCTTTTGGGTGTTTTGGAATGGGAGATTTGCATTATGGATGTGCAGCCGACAAATCTACAGCAACTGCGTGATGCTATTATGTCAATATGGACCAAAATTTCTGAGGAATGTTTCCATCACATTGTTGAATCTATGCCGCAAATAATTAAGGCAGCTCTGAAGGCAAAAGGGGGTCCAACCTGGTACTAGCAAGGTGTACCTAATAAAGTGACCAGTGAGTGTATATACCTTAACTCATTTATATGATCACTGATTTGTGAGTGGAGGAGATTTGCGAGAACTAGAGACTGTTTTACTGGAAATCAAAGAATCCATGGGCCGGGCTGTGGAGTGTCAGGAAATGCAGTTCTGATGTGAAGTTATTTGAGGTCAGCAATTAGGGAAAGGCAGAATTTACATCAAGGGAGTGCCAAAAGGCTGATGGGATTTTAGTTGCCGTGAAAAGCTGCATGTTGTTTGGGTAGCTCCTCGCTATGAATGTAGCCGCAGTTCTCTGGAGTCTTTGAGCTGCAGAGAAAAAAAAAAAAACACACACACACGCTCTTCCCTCTGAGCCCTGCTTTGTAGGCTTAGTACTGTCAGAATGAGAAATACGAGAGATAGACAGACAGCACAAGACAGAGAGATGACAATGTGGCTTGAAGAATTAATGGTTATTGCAGCCCAAGTCATAGAGCAGTCACATTGGGGAAAAAGATTTAGGATGCATAGAAGAGGAGGGGGCATGGGGGAATTTTTATAAAGCAGTGAATGTGACATTCACTGGTAGGGAATCAATCACTGTCATTATAAACACATGGAAGATTTACCAGCAGTGAATATTTGGTGAATGTCAGATTCACTGCTTTACAAATACGGCTTATATTGTTTATGACAAGAAGATATGCTTGAAGGTAACTAAAAAAATAGCACTGATTGGGAATGAAGCAGAGAGGGAACTGACCTCAGATCACCAGCTTTGTATTCAGTAAAAGAATCACTAATGCCTCGTACACACGGCCAGACTTTCCGAGAAAAAAAGTCAGACAGGCTTTTTTTCTCGGAAAGTCCGGCCGTGTGTAGCCTCCATCTGACTTTTTTGGTCGGAAGTCCGACGGACCTTAAATAGAGATTCTGTTCTCTTTTTGTCCGCCGGACTTCCGACCGGCTCATGGCATACTTTTGCACATTCAAAAGTCAGACCGTGTGTATGAAGCATAGGAGGTGCATGTAAAAAAAAAAAATGCATAGCTGTACGTCCATTGATACTGCATGTAAGTTTGTTCTGTGTGAATTGAACAAAATCTTATTTTTTTTATTCTATTAGTCACTAGATGGCTCTGCGGAACATACTTAACCCTCCTCTTATGTTAGCTTTCTGTTACTATCCATGATGTTAACGGGACGGTTTTGACCCGTGTCTTAAATCAGCCATAAAATACCCTCTGAACAATTATTTATCATCCGATTTGTTTCTTACCTCTTGGTTACCTTGTTAGGCTTCTTTATCCTTGAAAAGATTGGTTTTAATATTTTTGGTGTGACCCCTTAGACCTTACTTTTGATAGCATACCTCTCATTTTCAAATTTAAAAAAATGGTAAAATAAACCTCAATAGAATATTATAAATTGGTCCTATGTTTCTTTACTTTATTCAGAGAAGCAGACAAGCAGGCAAAGAGATAGGCCCCTCCCTAACTACAGCTCACAGGGTTGAGAGTTGATTGGCTGTCAGTGTTACTAAGCAGAGAGAGTGTTTATGATTTCAGTTTTGGCACTTATTATTGTCCTATAATCCTATGTTATAACTGGGTCAGAATTGACCCTAACACCATAAACGTCATAATTTTCACCACAGTATTTTATAATTTAGTGAAAAGGATTCTTTTTCTATTGCATTGTTCCTGACAAAGTAAAACAATCTTGATGCAATAAACAAATTTATGTAATACTTATAGACATTCAAAACCTGAAAACGGGTCGGTTCTGACCCTAACACAAGAGGAGGGTTAACCTCTTAACAGTGGGTGACAGGTTGTACTGGAGCACAGCCAGTGGGGGCACATGCGAGGAATGATCCTGGGAGACATCCTCCCAGAAAAAAAGGGCTCATTTTACAATATGAAAAAAAGGGGAAAAATTGCGCTTATCTAAATCTAAAAGTGAGCAGCTACACAGCAATGTTACAAAAATTGAAAAGGTGATGTGGATATAAATGTAGCGCTAGTGGTAATGTGAAACACTCAGGCTAAATGAGTGACTAAAACAAGTAATGAAAATATAAAATCCATATATGTGAAATATATAAAGTATTAAGTGACAAAAATGTCCATCCATGTAAGACGTAGAAAAACGCTGCATGGATCATCATGGAACACACAATATTCCTTCCGACTGGGTAAAGTAGATGAAATACTCTTACCGGATCCAGAGGATCTACCTGTCAGCGACAGCAGATCGTAAAAGCATGAGAGCTCCCAGACGGATCGATTCAGCTTGTCTGATGACTTGAGGAACCACACACTCAGCCTGGTAGGAACCCGAACGTCCTGGACTGGAGAACTCTTGATAGGTGAAAGGTGATCCAAAAGGAAGGAATAGGCCCAAACAGGAAAGGGGGGGGGGACCCCTTGCTTCCAAAAGATGTCAAATGGTATGACAAACAGAACACCCACAAGGAGTGTGACAAAGCGCAATGATGAAGCTCCAAAAAAAAACTTTAAATCCAGCAAGTCATGCAAAGAGAAAAATAAAAACAGTGCTCCATAGTGCAGGTCAAAAATTATGACATGGGTTTTATTGTAATAAAACAAATAGGGTAATGACATAAAAGTGATCACAAAATATGATAAAAAATAGAATAAAAGCAATATGGAGAGTAGGCGTACCAACCCTACGCGTTTCGTCCGAAGGGACTTCAACTGGGGCATCTACCTGGCCATGGCCAATCTTGGCCTTGGCCAGGTAGATGGCCAAGGCCAAGGAAATCATTGGATCATTGTCATGTTGGAATGTCCAAGTACGTCCCATGCGCAGCTTCCTGGCTGATGAATGCAAATGTTCCTCCAGTATTTTGATAACATACTGCATTCATCTTAAAAACAATTTTGACCAAATTTCCTGTGCCTTTGAAGCTCACACATCCCCAAAACATCAGCGATCCACCTCAGTACTTTTCATCATAGGCCTTGTTGACTCCTCTAAAAATTTAGCGTTCATAGCGGCGCCTGCCGTGTAGAGCTGACTGCACAGGCACCGTATAGAGCTGGCTTCTTTCAGAAAACTGGTGACGCGCCTTAACGCACCGGGGGGGGGGGGTTTTCACAAGGCGTCAATCATCTAGCCTTTGCATAGGAATGCCTACTCCCGCGGGAGTGAGAACCCGGAAGCCGGATGGAAAATAACAATAAGACGGTATGTAAGCAAAAAATAAAAAATAAACGTCATAGTGTAAATGTTGGAATTATGCTGAATGGAATGTTAAATACATGTTTTTAGGGTGAACCTCCGCTTTAAGGTTCAGGCATCAAAAATGAGAAAATTGGCCCGGTGGTGACGCCCGGCTGTTTCCCAATTTTACATGCTGCACCCAGCAGTGTTTTCTTTAGGCAACGAGGGGATAATAATAATAAGTATAGGGTAAATATTTACTGACAGGATGGCAGACAGGATAAGTTATGTATCCCCGGGGTTACGTTAGTTATGGCTTGTGTAACCTGAAGAGTGCAGATTTCAGAGAAGTGGCTTTGTGTGCGCATACAGATGCCATCATTATGATGGAGCCGATCAATGCTCATCTGATATTTATCAGTATTGGGAAACATTTTCAATACCAAGAGTTATTCGAGCCACCTAGGTATAAAATAAGACATTTGTAATGAATGTGTGTGTAAGCTTAATTGACCTCATTGTGACACTGTCCATGTAAAGACAATATAGAAAAACAAAGTCTAATAACTGTGATATATTTAAACCAGCCCCATGATATAGTCCAGTTAGTCAACCAAGACTATGGGGCAGATCCACACAGATCTGCACCCGCGTAGCGTATGTGAGATACGCTACGCCGCCGTAACTTTTTCGGCTTTGGTTCGAATCCTCAAACATTTTGCGCCGTAAGTTACGGCGGCGTAGTGTATCTCAAGCGGTGTAACGGCGCGCAATTCAAATCGGCGATTAGGGGCGTGTTTAATTTAAATGCAGAGCGTCCCCACGCCGAACGAACTGCGCATGTCCCGTCCCGAAATTTCCTGCCGTGCATTGCGCTAAATGACGTTGCAAGGACGTAATTTTTTTTAACATAGACGTGAATTATGTCCATCCCTATTCACGAACGACTTATGCAAAAAAAGAAAAAATTCAAATTAAACGCGGGAACGACGGCCATACTTAACCACTTCCATACCAGGTACTTACGCAGCTTCCCGCCCAAGCCAATTTTCAGCTTTCAGCACTGTCGCACTTTGAATGGCAATTGCGCGGTCATGCTACACTGTACCCAAACAAAATTGGCGTCCTTTTTTCCCCACAAATAGAGCTTTCTTTTGGTGGTATTTGATCACCTCTGCGATTTATTTTCTTTGCGCAACAGCTAAAAAAAGGCTGAAAATTTGGAAAAAAAATTACATTTTTATTTTTTTCTGTTAATTTTTTTGTAAATAAGTTTTCTCTTTCAATTACGGGCACTGATATGGCGGCACTAATGGGCACCGATGAGATGGCACTGATGGACATCGATGAGGTAGTACTGACGGGCACAGATGAGGTGGCACTGATTGGCGGCGCTGGTATGCGACACTGATGGGCACTCATAGGCGGCACTGATGGGCACACATAGGCGGCACTGATGGGCACACATAGGCGGCACTGATGGGCACACATAGGCCGCACTGATGGGCACACATAGGCGGCACTGATGGGCACTCATGGGCGGCACTGGGCACTCATAGGCGGCACAGATGGGCACTCATGGGCGGCACTGATGGATACTTATGGGTGGCACAGATGGGCACTGATAGGTGGGCACTGGGCATGTATGGGCACTGTGGGGTGGCACTAATGGACACTGGGGTGGCACTGATGGACACTGGGGTGGCGCTGATGGACACTGGGGTGGCAGCACTGATTTTTGCCAGGTTGCCAGTCAGTGCCCATTTGTGGGCACTGACTGGCATCTTTTTTCTTTTTTTTAATGCTTTTTTTTATATTTTTTTTAGACTTTTTTTTTTTTTTTTTTTGCTGGCTTTTTTTTTTTTTTGCCCACCCTGGTGCTCCAGGGTGGGCATCCCTGGTGGTCCAGTGTGGCGATCCGAGGGGGGGCTGCGCTGATAAACAATCAGCGCGAACCCCCCCTGTCAGGAGAGCCGCCGATCGGCTCTCCTCTACTCGCGTCTGTCAGACGCGAGTGAGGAAGAGCCATCGACGGCTCTTCCTGTTTACATCGTGATCAGCCGTGGTTGGACACGGCTGATCACGTGGTAAAGAGTCTCCGCCGGAGGCTCTTTACCGAGATCGGAGATGCAGGGTGTCAGACTGACACCCCGCATCACCGATTGCCGCGATGCGCGCCCCCACGGGCGCGCGCGGCATGAAATCTTGCAGGACGTTCTAGAACGTCCTGTCAGGATTTCATAACCACTTCCCGGACGTAAATCGGCTATAGGCCGGGCGGGAAGTGGTTAACCTAGCAAATCTAACTATACGCCACAGAATAGCAGCTTTAACTATACGCTGAAATAAGCCGACTAGAGACGACATAAAAAATGCGACGGGCGCTCGTACGTTCGCGGATCGTCAGAAATAGCTAATTTGCATAGTTGACGCGGAAAACGACGTGAACGCCACCCAGCGGACGCCGAAGAATTGCATCTTAGATCCGAAGGCATACGAAGACGTTCTCCTGTCGGATCTAACCCAGATGCCGTTGTATCTTGTTTTGAGGATTCAAAACAAAGATACGACGCGGGCAATTTGAAAGCACGCCGGCGTATCAGTAGATACGCTGGCGTACTTGCTCTGTGGATCTGCCCCTATATGTATAAAGAAGAGTCTAAATCTGTACCTCTTTTACTGCCCATAATGTAACCACCGCCGCCCCTATCACTAGATATGCTCCTCAAAATCCGGAAACCTGGGAAGTGGCTCTTCAAATGTACATTAGACTAAAGCAAATCATTGTAAACGGTCTGTGGACCCGCTCTCTAATGCCACGTACATACACGATCGGAAATTCCGACAAGAAAACCATGGCCCGGATTCAGAGAGCAATTGCGCCTGCGTAACCATAGTTATGCAGCACAATTGCTGACTTGCTCCGGCGTTACGAATGCTCCTGATTCAGGAACATCGTAACGCCGACTGCAGCCTAAAATCTGAGTGGCATAAGGCTCTTATGCCACGCATATTTTAGGCTGCATTCTTGCGATGCCCGCTAGGAGGCGCTCCCATTGTGCTCAGTGTATAGTATGCAAATTGCATACTAACACCGATTCACAATGTTGCGCGAGCCCTGCGTTTGCAAGTTACGTAATTTCAATACGGCGTCTTTAGCGTAAGGCTGCCCCTTCTAATAGTAGGGGCAGCCAATGCTAAAGGATACCCGTCGTTCCCGCGTCGCGATATTTGAATGTTACGTTGTTTGCGTAAGTGATTCGTGAATGGCGCTGGACGCCATTCACGTTCACTCTGAAGCAAATGACGTCCTTGCGACGTTATTTGCCGCAATGTACGTCGGAAAAGTTTCCCGACGGAGCATGCGCTCTACGCTCGGCGCGGGAGCGCGCCTAATTTAAATGATTCCCGCCCCCTACGGGATCATTTAAATTGCTCTTGCCGGCGCGCCCTCGCAATTTACGGAGCTACTGCTCCGTGAATCGAGGGCAGCGGAGCAAATTTGCGGGGGCGCAGGGCAAAATCGTTGCCCTGCGCCTCCGCAAAAAAAGCGCAATTCTCTTTGAATCCGGGCCCATGTTTTTTTTTCCAACAAAATGTTGACTCAAACTTGCAAAGAATGCATTAAGGTGAAAAACCTTGAGGGTTTACAACCTTTAAGGTTTAAAGATGGCAGATCATATCCACATAGGCGTGTTAATAGAGGTAACTGGCAAGAAAGCGTCACTATTAGAGCTTGAAATTAAATTTGTTTTACAATCCTGGAGACATTAGCCGCACAGAACCTCTATTTAAGGCAATTTAAAGCAGTAACCCAAGAGCAAAATTTTAATTTGTTACACCTCACCAATTCGTAGATGTGGGAGCTGCATTCGTTTTCCTTTTTTTCCTTTTATTTTCACATGATGATCCTACCAGTATGTCTGTTATTTTACAACTTCCTTTAACAGACCAATCTATCCAGCAAAAGTGGCAGTTAAAGAGTTGAAACTAATAATTTAACACTGACAAGGGTGCTTACAATGGTCAGCTTTTATTCATTTATGTAAAATCTTGTTAAAAAGGTAAAACAAATTGCAGTAACTGCTTAAAAAGTGTTAGCTGCCGGTCAGCTTTAATTTGGTAGTCAAATCCACAAAAATCTGCTGGTCTAACACTACCCTCTCCCTAGACTGACAATGCTGCTGTCTAAAGGTACCTACATTGATCCTTAAGTGGAGTGGAGTAGTGTGTTACTGGCTGGATTACCAGGTGAAAATAAAGAAAAAAGAAAACAAATGCAGCCACCATTTTTAAGATTTGGTAAGCTGCAATGTTATTGCATTTTTGTTTTTGGGTTAAGAAGAGTTTTTTTATTTCAATCATGCTTACCTAGGTGGATGCTGCATCTGTCCCTCGCTGGCATTAACACAGAACTGAGCGATCCAACAATGCTGATCGCTCGGTTCTCAGAGCTTCCTGAGCAGAGAGTTGGTGACTGTCAGTCGCCGGCTCTCTGCTCTTCCCTCCCCGCGCTCTCACTGAAGCGCTGGGCTGTGGAGGGGGCGGGAGTGGCCAACTTAGGCTCTCAGCGGCTCGATGGGAGGCTGAGCCGGGTGTCAGTCAAGGCATGTGGGTGGATCACGATCATATGGTCACAATCTTTCCCGAGCCTGAACCAACTCCGTGATGTCAGCCAAAAGCGGACTTTAGCCTGCTGTCTGCAGAAAATGGGTGACAGGAGTGCGGAACCAAATGCAACCCTCACAACATTTTGAGATGGAAATAAGGGACACCTACCAACTAACGTATGTAGGCATAGGACACGCCTCCTGCCACACCCCCTTAAAGGAGAATTAACCCCAAAAAAGGTTAATTAAATCCACAAGGGCTTTTTTTTTACCTCTACTATTCCTTTATATTGGCTTTTAAAATTTACAAATGCAGCAATTTAGAATAAAAGGTTTAGCGCTGGGAAACACTTTTTGAAAGATAAAAAGTGCATTTTATATATAACTATATAGATCAGACCAACATGAGGGACAAATGAGGAGGAATGAGGGACAGAGGGACATAGCTCCAAATCAGGGACAGTCCCTGGAAATCAGGGACAGTTGTGAGCTATGCAAATGTACTTCGGTGATCCACAGGAGAAGTACAGCCAAATGAGCTTTGGCTGTACTTCTCCTTTAATACTGCAATAAATATTCCTAAATTTCACCCCTCAAATGTACATTAGACTAAAGCAAATTATTGTAAACGGTCTGTGGACCCGCTCTCTAATGCCACGTACACACGATCGGAAATTCCGACAGGAAAACCATGTTTTTTTTCCCAACGTAATGTTAGCTCAAACTTGTGTTGCATACACACGGTCACACAAATGCTGTCGGAAATTCCCGACTGCCAAGAACGCGGTGACGTACAAGACGTACGACGAGCCAAGATCAATGAAGTTCAATAGTCAGTTTGGCTCTTCTGCTTGATTCTGAGCATGCATGTTTTTTTGCATGTCGTAATTGCATAAAGACAAGTGGAAAAATAGAGAACCAGCTCTCAATCTTTTGTTGCCAGTAAATTGCGACAGCAAAAGTCTGATGGTGCATACACACGGTCGGAATTTCCGTCCAAAAGCTCACATCGGACTTTTCTTGTCGGAATTTCCGATCGTGTGTATGCGGCATTAGGCCTCTTTCACACATGTCCAGTAAGTGCGAATGGGCTGTTTTTGCAGTCTTTGGCCCGGATTCAGATACAATTGTATATCTATCGGCGGGCGTAACGTATCTCAGATACGTTACGCCGCCGTAACTTAGGGCGCAAGTTCCGTATTCATAAAGAACTTGCGCCCTAAGTTTCGGCGGCGTAGCGTATGTGGTCTGGCGTAAGCCCGCCTAATTCAAATCTGGATGATGTGGGCGTGTTTTATTTAAATTAATTGTGACCCCACGTATTTGACGTTTTTTTACGAACGGCGCATGCGCCGTCCTTGAAAGAATCCCAGTGCGCATGCTCGAAATTACGCCGCAAATCGCCAATGCTTTCGACGTGAACGTAAATTACGCACAGCCCTATTCGCGAACGACTTACGCAAACAACGTAATCGATGGAAAATTTTAAGCTGGCCCGACGTCCATACTTAACATAGGATCTGCCTCATATAGCAGGGGTAACTTTACGCGGAAAAAGCCTAACGTAAACGACGTTTTTGAATTGGCGTATCTACCTAATTTGCATATTCCTTGCGTAAATATACGGAAGCGCCACCTAGCGGCCAGCGTAAATATGCAGCCTAAGATACGACGGTGTAAGAGACTTACGCCGGTCGGATCTTAGGGAAATCTATGCGTAACTGATTCTATGAATCAGTCGCATAGATACGACCCCGCAACTCAGAGTTACGACGGCGTATCCGGAGATACGCCGTCGTAACTCCTATCTGAATCCGGGCCTTTGTATCTTACAGGTGCTGTTTGCAAGCTTCCCATTGACGTCTATTAGGAGGTGTAGTTGCATGTACCAGACAATTGTCCTAAGGCGACAGACATGTAGGTGTGGGTGAGCAGCCTCAAACACACAGTTCACAAAAAAAAGACCCGTTCAAGCTATCCAGGCATCATTGCCCACGTGAACAAAATCTAACACCCACACAATAACTCCAAGTGCCTGTTGATTCTTGTCAGGTGTAAACACTCATTCTTGCCTGCGCGCCGCGCTATTATGTGTTTTTTCACACTTTTATCTGTACATTTTTCAAGTGGCAATGGGCTGCCCTACATGCGGCAAATGTGTCAAAAGAAGCGTCCACACCTTTTTGGGCAGTGTGCTGTGTGCGTTTTTTGCTGCTTGTTTTTTCTCTCGACAAAACACGTGTTTCAAACTATATCTTAGAGCCATTCAAGTGCCACATCCATATACAGATGTATTAACACCAAAGCGTGTTTGGGGTGCCATTAACAATTATGCCCTGTACACACGATCGGTTCCTCTGATGAAAACGAACAGATGGATTTTTTCATCAGATATCCGATGAAGCTGACTTTCATCAGTCTTGCCTACATACCATTGGTTAAAAATCCGATCGTGTCCAACGCGGTGACGTAAAACACAACGACCTGAGAAAAATGAAGTTCAATGCTTCGGGGCATGCGTCCACTTGGTTCTGAGCATGCGTGGATTTTTGACCGATGGATTTCCCCACAGATGATCGTTTTTTTCTATCGGTTTTTTAACCATACAGAAAATTTAAAACAGGTTCTATTTTTTTTTTACCGTGGCCCAACCACGATCGGTTCGTCCGATAAAAACGGTCCATCGGTCAGTTTTCATCAGACGAACCGATTGTGTGTACAGGGCATTACAGTAAAACCTTGAATTACGAGCATAATTTGTTCCGGAAACATGCTTGTAATCCAAAGCACTTGTATATCAAAGCAAATTTCCCCATAAGAAATAATGTAAACTCAAATGATTCGTTCCACAACCATTTATTCATAAGTCCTTCAGTTTATAGTCCATGTAAAAAGATTACAGTAATGTGATAGATTGTGTAACCATGAAATGTCCATCCACAAATGGAACCCTCCACAAGGGGATAAGAAGCAAAAATCCAGCAGGAGCTACAGAGTATAAAAAAGAAGGGAGGCGCAACAAATGTTCGATGGGAGCTTGTTGTCGGAAATTCCGACCGTGTGTAGGCTCCATTGGATATTTGCTGTTTCCGACAACAAAAATTTGAGAACTGGTTCTCAAATTTTCCAACAACAAAATCCGTTCTCGGAAATTCCAAGCGTGTGTAGACAATTCCGACGCACAAAATTCCACGCATGCTCTGAATCAAGTAGGAAACATAAGCGCTCGGTCTGGTAAAACTAGCGTTCGTAGTGGAGATAGCACATTTGTCACGCTATAACGGACTGAAAAGCATGAGGCCGAAAAGCACGAGTCGTCTCTTACCAAACTTCTACTAACATGAGATTAGCAGAAGGAGCTTGGTATTGAACTTCCCTTTTATAGTGCCGTCATACGTGTTGTACGTGACCGTGTTCTTGGCGATCAGAATTTCCAACAACATTTGTGTGACCGTGTGTATGCAAGACAAATTTGAGCCAACATCCATCCGAAAAAATCCACGGTTTTGTTGTCGGAATGTCCGAATCGTGTGTTTGCGGCATTAGTGTAGCAATATGTTGCTAAATGTTGTATCTTCATTAAATGTAACCATATTGCTACGCTTAGAGGCGCTTCTCTTTTATATTGAGTTGTGACATGACGCCACTCTTATATCAAGACATCGCTTGTATATCAATTCAAAGTTTATAAAAAAAATGTTGCTTGTCTTGCAAAACGCTCTCAAACCAAGGTTTTACTGTAACAGCAAATCAAGTGCAATGGACGCTTTCTGTGCGTTTCTTGTAGGGTTGTCCCGATACCGATATAGTATCGGTATCGGGACCGATTCCGAGTATTTGTGGGAGTACTCGTACTCCCGCAAATACCCCCGATACCGAAATAGAATACTCCCCCCCCCCCCCGCCACCGCCAACAACGCCGACGCATCCCGCCGCTACGCCTCATCCCCGCTGCCGCCGCCACTTGTTTAATACGGGCGGGGAACATTACAGCATTCATTTGAATAGCTGCAGTGTTTCCCGCCGCGCCGCGTATAGACACTCCCCCTTGCTCGGGTGAACTGTCCAATCCCGAGCAAGGGGGAGTGTCTATACACAGCGCGGCGCGAATCATTACAGCTATTCAAATGAAAGCTGTGATGTTCCCCGCGTGTATTAACCAGTCGGCGGCAGCGGGGATGCGGCGGGATGCAGGTAAGGGGGACATGGCTGCATATGGGGGGGACATGGCTGCATATGGGGGGGACATGGCTGGATATGGGGGGGGACATGGCTGGATATGGGGGGGACATGGCTGCATATATGGGGGGGACATGGCTGCATTTGGGGACACATTTAAAAAAAAGTATCGGTATTCGGTATCGGCGAGTACTTGAAAAAAAGTATCGGTACTCGTACTCGGTGGTATCGGGACAACCCTAGATTCTTGCGCACGTTTCCAGATAATACAGATGTGAATGGGGCCTAACTTTACAGCTGCAAGAAACTTTACTAACTTCAGAAAGATCTTCTAAAAGAATGTATGTATATTCATTAGTCCATTAGCTACTAACATAACTGTTATCATCACCATCATCATTATGCAGAGTGAAAAAAAAAAATGTGTCCCAAAGTATGATAGAAACTGTAGTTCAGGAGCTGTTTCTATTTTTTTGTGCGCAAGAAAAACAGTTCTTTGTAGAATGCAAACTATCCACATTTTTAAAGGACAACACCATCCAAAACCAAAATTGTGGAGTCTTCTGATTACTAATGAGTGTCCTATAATTACCATTTTCTTTCCCCCCTCTCCATGCTTTTAGCATTAGTATATTTTCCAAGGGAAAAACACGTACTGAAAACTCCCAGTTCAGCAGGAAGAGGACAATTTAAAAATGACCCTTCCACCCTTCTCTCACCTTCTGACATAGGTGTCTCTTCTCATGACTTCACAAAGTCTCAAAGGACATCAATGACAATTCAAAGCAACACCCAGCTCATCTTCAGGGAAGCAGATATCACACTCCATTGATTTATTTCAAGAAAAAAAAGAAAGAATCACAAGGTGTAAGAAACCCCCACGGGACTTCAAAGGCTTTAACGGAAATTTCCACTTAAAGAAAAAAAAATATTATATCGTATTAGCATTAGGTATAGACATTTGAAATTGATTGTTTACCTGCACTCTCTTTCTCACTTCATAATATATATATATATATATATATATATATATATATATATATATATATATATATATATATATATATATATATATTAGAAAAAGAAAGAAAGAGGAAGATTTTTAAAAAAAAGCACACACACACATGTAGCACTACCCCCGAAGGAGCTAATGGTTTGTTTTGGTTGGCATGTTACCTCGTGGCTCCTTCGCCATCTAGGGGTGTATGGTGAAAGCAGCAGTAACGGACAGGTGTCTTTTTCTGTGCTCTTTTTTACCCAGCCGGGTAAAAACAATAAAACGTGTGGTGAAGAGTAAAGATGCAGTAGAAGGAGAAACAGCAGATTCAGGCGTAACAATAAGGAAACAGTCCTGCTTCCAACAACACTTTCTTTTTCACCACTCCAGCCAGAGTGGGTATAGTGTACCTGGACATGATATAAATGACAATGCGCAGAAAATTAACTCTAATGATGTGAAAACAAGATCTTCCCCGCTGACACAGCTCATGCAAAACAAGCAGAAAGAACCTGATTGCGCCCATGACTAAGTCACGTGTCTAGTGACGTAACGCGTGGGGGAGGAGCTACGAACGGGAATGACAGACTACACGTCTGAATGAGGAGAACATCCATCCTGAGCGGCTTGTTTGTTGCCTGTTTTTTGTCCAGGGATTTGTGAGTATGCCCACATTAGAACCTTGTGTCTTATCTGCTAATGGTGGTTATTGTATTGCGCAATCAGGTTATTTCTGCTTGTTTTGCATGAGCTGTGTGAGCGGGGAAGATCTTGTTACCTGCCAGTGAAAAGCTACTGGGAATCAGGGAGGCGCATCCCACATAATTCTCTGTTTGCAATTTTCCACACAGGGAGTGTATAGGTCTCTGCACCTACTGAGTCACCAATTGGGACTATTTAAGCATTACACTGTATATTGCACTATTGTTGCACTGTTGCAAAGGTTTTCACATCATTAGAGTAAATTTTCTGCGCATTGTCATTTATATCATATTATTGTTTGGTTAGTTCACCTGTTTTATATGCAGCGATTATTATTTGGTCGTTTTTTTGGTGTCATATGTTTGATTATTTAGTAGCACTGTAGTACATTTATATCTTTATCACAGTGTACCTGGAGAGGCCTCGCTCACTAACTTGGCAGCCAGAGTATCACTCGGAACTTTAAGGGAAAAGATGCTGCCACAGACCCTCCTTAGAATTGAGATAGCGGAGGTAATCCTCCTTGATAGACTTTGCGCCTGGATCTCCTTCAGGTAGTTTGCAGTTAGGTTACCGACTGATAGGTGACCAACGTCCAGCCTTTCAGTACCCGGTTTCAGTACCCGGATTTCTGATGGATTTTTTCGTTGGATATCCGATGAAGTTGACTTTCATCAATCTTGCATACACACTCCCAGACTAAATTTCGACCGTGCTAAAACGTGGTGACGTAAAACACTACGACGAGCCGAAAAAAATGAAGTTCAAAGCTTCCGAGCATGCATCGTCTTGATTCCGAGCATGCATGGATTTTTCTCCGAAGGAGTTCCACACAGACGATCGGAATTTTCTATCGTTTTTTTATCCATAGGAAAAATTTAAAATATGTTCTATTTTTTTACACCGATGAAAAAAAGACTGATGGGGCCCACACACGATCGGTTTGTCCGATGAAAACAGTCCATTGGCTTTTTTTCATCGGACAAACCGATCTTGCGTACACGGCGTAAAGCTCCACCTGCTGGTCAAATATGTATAAACAATTCACATTATCTATTAATAATCTTATTTTAAAAAAAGAAACACATTTCGACATGCTATTTTTTGTCCTCACCATAATATTTAATTAATAGTTCTGCTACTGTTACAGCTGAGTTTTACAGATTTCACCATCAGTAGCTTCTTCTAGTCGAATCTGGTCATTCAGTGCCTCCTTGAAGGTATATTTACACACAGTGGGGCAGATTCAGAAAGAGATACGACGGTGTATCTCCTGATACACCATCGTATCTCTGAGTTCTGCCGGTCGTATCTATGCAACTGATTCAGAGAATCAGTTACGCATTGATATCCCTAAGATCCGCCAGGTGTAAGTGTCTTATCTTAGGATCTTAGGCAGCAAATCCAGGCCGGTCGCTAGGTGGCGTTTCGTTTTTTTTTTAGCAACAAATATGCAAATGAGGATTTCCGCCGATTCAGAAACGAACGACCGCCCAGCGCATTTTTTTTACGTCGTTTGCGTTTGGCTTTTTCCGTCGTAAAGTTACCCCTGCTATGTGCGGCGTATCCTATGTTAAGTATGGCCGTCGTAACCGCGCCAAGTTTTGAATTTTTTACGTTGTTTGCGTAAGTCGTTCGCGAATACGGATGGACATAATTTACGTTCACGTAGAAACCAATGACGTCCTATCGACGTCATTTAGAGCAATGCACGCTGGGAAATTTTACGGATGGCGCATGCGCAGTTCGTTCGGCGCGGGGACGCGCCTGATTTAAGTTTTACACGCCCCCTACCCGCGGAATTTGAATTCCGCCGGGGGATTTACGATACGCCGCCGCAAGTTTACAGGCAAGTGCTTTCTGAATAAAGCACTTGCCTCAAAAACTTGCGGCGGCGTAATGTAAATCAGATAGGTTACGCAGATCTAAAGATCTGCTCACCTATCTGAATCTAGCCCAGTGAATCTCACTGAATCTGAATGGCAACATTTTGTCTACAGCAGTCCCACTATAAGTTACAGGGGAGTTGTAAGAGGAATTCTCAATGTCACTTCAGTGATTAGAAGCATATCAAGGATTTTCAGTTGACTGGACGTTTGTATTTAAAACTTTGTGATAGTCCTTATGGCTCAGTAGAGTCAACAGTTCTTGAATTGTAACAACTTTCAGAGCCGGTTCACACTGGGGCGACCTGTCAGGCGACTCAGCCGCCTGACAAATCGCGGTCCACAGTAGTCAATGGAACCGTTTTAATAGGAGCGACGCAAGTCGCTCCGACTTAGAAAAAGGTTCCTGTACGACTTTGGGGGCAACTCGGGGGGCGACCTGCATTGACTTCTATACTGAAGTCATTTTGCAAGTTGCCTCTCAAGTCGCCTTGAGATCGCCTTGCCGAGTCGCCCCCAAAGTCGTGCCGCCTGTGTGTGAACCAGCTCTCAGTGCCCAAAATGGCTTTTTTCACTGTAAATAGAGCATAAGCAGCCTTTAAACATTTTTAATTAGAAGTGGCACAATTAAACCTAATCAAGAACAATTAATACGCAGTGTTCAAAGAAAACCCAGGTTTTAATACAAGTAAAAAAAAAAAAAGCTTTTTTATTTTTGTTTAAAAGAGACTTAATTCTCAGAGCTTTTGACTTTGAAAATTGCCTTTCCTGAGTTTCTGGAAGAAATAAAGCAGATTTGAATTATTACGCCTAATTACTCACGGACTGAAATGAGCAAGAACGAAGGCAAGCTGTCTTTGTCCCCCAAAATAACATTACATAGTTTTGCTCCCTCTGCACAAAGCATGAAAGGTTATCATTAGAAGCCTTAATAATATCTTAAAGATCAAAGTCTCAGCACACAGGCACTTGTGATGTTCCAGCTCGAGCGGGAGACTGTTCCGGCGTTTGATTCTCGGCATAAAACCCCAAGCTATGCCGGCTTGCGGCTTCCACTGAAGACGTTAATTAACACCCATCTTGTTCTGCAAAGGAAAGAGCAGGCCTTAGTTAATTATTTGCTCGGACACTTCAAAATCTCTTGGCACGCTAATAATTGGCCTGTTTGATAGGACGCCTTTGCCTGATGGTTATAAGCTGTATTGTTATTTAGCGAGGAGTGTGGCCGGTAAAAGAGCGGCACTGACTAGGGAGTTTTACATTGAGATGCCATCACTAATATAGCTTGGTTAAAAAAAAGAGATCATTAGTTGGGAAATGTTATCCATATTTCTCTTCTCTGTTGCAGTCCCCAGCCTGTCTGATCACCCCCACCAAAAAGAAGTACTTAGTCATTGTACAAGGGTGGTGTTTAGACTGTAATCATTTCTGATGCATGCATTGTTATACATACCAATTAATGAGAGGATTTCCACATTGCTGTATCACTTTCTATATACTGAAAATGTCCATTAGGTCTGATTCTAGTTTATTTAATCGGGCAATAGGGAATGTACAATGTGTAACAAACCACTCTAATCAAAGAGCACTTATGTGTGAAGTTTGACTAGTTAATTTGTGTTTTTTTGTTTCCTATTATTTTTTTCTGGTGCTGAGCTGTAGCAGAACTTACACTGAAGAGTTCAAACAGTTCCTTGCAGTTGATAGAAGATACCCTGTATTGTCAAAAGTATTGGGACACCCACCTTTACATGAACGTTAGTGGCATCTCAGTCCTAGTCCGTATTGAGTTGGCTCACCCTTTGCAGTTACCGTAATTTATGCGTGTAGCCTTGGTTATAAGTTCAACTCCCATATGCCACACTATCTCCATAGAGCTTGCATGTTCATCTCAATTTAATTGTAGTATCCATGGATACAGTAGTGATATTAGATTGTCAGTTCATCTAGTGAATGGTTATTTATGTCAATGGGTTAAGTGTTTCATAATATGTTAGTTTTATATGAATACAACATTTTACTAGAATGGATGCAGATGCACTGGTAATAATAAGTGTTGTCCTGATAGCCAGGTACAGTTGACATCTGTACCTTGTACGCCCTTTTTCATTTTACCATGCTGTACAACCCCCTCCCCTTCCTGAATATAATAAGATACCAAAACAAAAAATAGTTCATAGAGGTAGAATTACAATTTATAGGTAAAGAAAAAAAGAATAGAGAGCATGCCAATGTAGTCCTTTAATGCTTACCGTGCATGCCAATGCTGGGCACACATGTCGATGCTTCACACATGCTAGTGCTGAACTCACATGTCAATGCTGCCCCACTTGCTTATGCCAGCCTGACATGCTAATGTTATCACCACATGCCATCACTTGCCATACATGTCAATGCTGGACTCACATGTCAATGCTGGCCTCACATTCTAGTACTTCACACATACTAATGCTGGACTCATATGACAATGCTGGGCCCACATGCCAATGTTGAACCCAAATACCCATTCTTCACACATGTCACTGCTGGCCTCATATGCAAACGCTGACTCTGCATGCCCATACTTCATACCTTCCCACCTTTGCCACTATTTGCTAAAGCCATCCTCACATGCTAATGCTATCCTCACATACCATCACTGGTCGTATCAGTGATGACTTCACATGCTCATGCTTCATACAGAGGCTAAGCTGACTCTACATGTTCGTGTTTCACACGTGTCAGTGCTGGCTTCACATGGTAATGCTTCACACTTGCTAATATTGGCCTCACATGTCAATTCTGACCCCACGTACTAAAGCCAGCCTCACATGTTAAAGGGGTTGTAAAGGTTTTTTTTTTTTTTTTCTAAATAGGTTCCTTTAAGCTAGTGCATTGTTGGTTCACTTACCTTTTCCTTCGATTTCCCTTCTAAATGTTTTTTGTAACGGTATGGCCCGTGGGACCCAGAGGCTCTTGAATGATGTGGGGTACTCCTGTTTCAGCTTCACCAATGACTCCTGTGTCTAGGGTCATCCTATGTCCACTAGGGGCATAGGATGACTGAGAAATGATATCTTAAATTACATGAGATGGGACAGTAATGATAATTCACAATGTATTGCAGGATATCTTGAAATATTACAGGTGGTTAATTCTGAACCCAACAGGTCAATAGGACAGTGGTTCATTCAATGTGGAGCATAGGTAATTAAGTCTGCTCCTGTCATGTAAATTAACCTTAGTTTGGCTTCTAAAGACCTGTTCATGGTGTGATGCTAATTAACACTGTATTGTGTGAAAGTTCTATTGATTATAATGTGTGTTGTGAGTTAGCACAGTCTAAAAGGTCAGATGTCTGACTTATGTTTACTAAAGGAATGTGGTTTGTATAGAAGGTGAGAAAAGCTGGAGTCTTGATGTCTGACTTGTCAGCTGTAGTATTTAGCTCATGTTAATTATGTCAGACCTGGAGTCAGAAAGTCTACCCAAGAAATGTGTATTGGAGGCTTGTTAGCACCCATTGTATGATGTTGTGGGTGGAGTGTGTCATTGTCCCTTTGATTACTGCAGCATGCTTTCAACTGTATAAAAAGAGCCTAAGTTTACCATTAAAGTGTCATTCGTTTGGAACCAGAGAACAGAGCTGTGCGTCTCGTTTTTTGGGGGAAATCCATATGGATCCTGTCTCCTGGATTGTGGAGTGTCGATAAGCTGTCTTGGGTTGGTGGAATGGAATATCGTAACGGCGTTAACCCCTGATTGTTACATCTTTGTCTGAATTTATCACTTCCTGTTCCTCCTCAGTAAGCTGTTCTGACTGACTAACCCTCAGCCAGAAGGGCTTGGATGATGGGGGCAAGCTTACTGAGGAGAAACAGGAGAGACAGTGAGAAATTCAAACAAAGAAACAAAAACAATTAGAAGGGAAATCAAAGGAAAAGGTAAGTGAACCAACAATGCACTAGCTTAAAGGAACCTAATTAGAAAATAAAAAATGAACCTTTACAACCCCTTTAATGCTATATTCACATGCCATCACTTATCTTACAAGTCAAAGCTGGCTTCACATTACGGTTGCCACCAGTCCGAAGTTTTGAATAATGTGCTTGGGTCTCAATGCATGAAAGCCAGACACATTATTCAGACTGGGCTGTGGCTCATAACTCGGCTCCCCAAGTAACCAAGTACCACAACCACCAAGTGCATAGATGTGTGCTGAGGCTGGGTGTGCCTGGGCACACCCTAATCACCAGGTTTGATGGCTGGCTGCAGGTGTCTAAGCTGAGTGTCTGTGACATGCTCTCTCGCACTGCCCAGAGCCAGCATTGCCCCCCTTCCCCCTGCATGGATGGGAGAGGAGAGAGGGCTCGATCTGCTCCTCCACCTCCCTCCCCTATCCCTCTGTGTCTGCCCTCCCACACTCCGATCCCCAGTGTGCTTTCCCTCCGAAAAGGTAGTGCCGATGCCTGAGCCTCCACCCTCAGATGAGTGAGCTCATCATTCACTGTCTGTGACTAGAGTCTACCCTCTCCCTCCCTCCTCTCTCCAAGTGAGTGAGTACAGTAAGGTAAGGGGGACTCAGATATAAGGGGTGCTCTGCAGACTCTGATATAAGGGGGGCTCTGGGAACCCTGATTTCAGCTGGAAAAAATATTAAAAGTCAGCAGCTACAAAAAGTACAGCTGTTGACTTTTAATAATCGGACACTCACCTGTCCTACGGTCCAGTGATGCAGGCTTACGAAAACCCACTCCGCTCGTCCTCCTCTCCACGGCACTGGCATCACTACTGTGGGCATGTGCGAGCCGTGCTGTATGCTGTGATTGGCCAGGCAATTTTCTGGGACCTGTGACGGTGTCACAGAAGATTGCAGGGACGGAGAGAGGAGAGGTGAACTTCCGGTGCCACGGAGCCTGGGATGAAGTGGGAGCTGGGTGCCTCTAAAAAGAGGGTATCCGCCCCCCCCCCCCAAAAAAAATGACATGCCAAATGTGGCATGTCAGGGGGTCATCGCCACTTAAAGCGGAAGTTCCATTTTTGGGTGGAACTTCGCTTTAAGGAGGAATGCTGGAAACTCTGATGTAAGTAGGGCTTTGGTTAGCAGAAACTCCCTTAACCCCCCCCCTTACATCAGAGTTACCCTTTACATCACAGTACACAGCGTTCCCCCTTAAAAACTAAATTTGCCATGCGCCACTAAAGTGTTGGGATTTGGCTTGAAGAAAAGGTGACAACCCTACCTCACATGCTAATGTCAAGTTGTTAACACGGGCCTCTAATGCTAATGCTGGCTTGGCATGCTGAACCCGGCCTCACATGTACACAACCCCAGTGTAAACCATTTTCAAAACATTTCCAGCATTTTCAAACACTTATCTTCATTCTCCAATAAATCATTTAAAAGCTAAAAAGAAACAATATCCTGCAAACTATATTTTATTCTATTTAGATTAGTGAAACAAGGTGCCTATTATATGACCTAACACAAAACGTTGTGTGTGCAATGGGCATCATAGCTGAACATAGTACAGGTGGAACAGACATCACAGGTAGCTTCATCCTTTGAAAGGAAGGGGCCCTGCATGTTTGTCACCTGTGAACATACACATGCTTCTTATAGATCCAATGTACACTTGACATGCAATCTCAGCACACTTTGCTTTCATCCCTCAATTAGATTGATGGTAATAACTGCTGGGAAATGTACGAGCCTTAGATGTTCTGTTATTGGGCTGTCAGTCAGCGAGAGGCTGCGGAATCTCACAAAACACTGCAGCTTGCTTCCTACAACGAAGCAGAACAAGATCATTGCTGGTGTTGTAATTCTTTATACCATGACAGACCACAGGCCACATCCCGTTCAAATCTCCTATCCCCCCATACCCCCCCATAAAAAAAGTCCTACTGTGCAAATGTAAATCTAGGGTTCTATATATTTTTTTTTTTTAGATTTTCAGCTATCGAAGCCATTAGTGGAACAGGCTCCGTGAGAGGTGCAGCTCCTTCTCAGGTATTGCTAGAAATAAAACCTCCCCCTGCTGTGGCTCAGAATGAATTCCTCCAGTCTCTTACATTCACTTTAAATAAATCAAGAGGCTCAGAGAACACCAGAGCATTTATCATTGTGTTGTATTTAACACTTCCGGCGCCTACGGGGACCGGCGTCACACTGCGATCCAATGAACTGTGTGAAAGAGATGGTCGTATATTGGGATCACTTGTACATGAGGAACATGTGTACAGCCAGAGCTTTGAAAATATGCATTGAGTGTTTAATTTTTCCTTATAGATTTAACTAGCCCCACTGTGAACATCTGAATAGTTTATCTGAAATCCAATTACAGCTAAAAGCATAGCTGAAACACATGTATGGGGGCTGTTTTACCTCCTAAAGGGTCTGTATTGCTGTCCATTCAGGCCTGAAGTTTGCACAGCACTGCCTAATAACACAGCCTGATTGGTAACCTGTCTTTTCTCTGTTGTAGTTATGCAATATAACTTGGTCACCTTGCTGCCCCCAGCCTAGCAAATGTTCTCTTTCACATGGGCGATGATGCGCCATTGCATAAACATATCCTTTTTTCTGGTGTCTTAACTTCCAGGTGCTGCATGCAGGCAGTCCATTGAAATATATTAGGATGCGCGCTGTCTGTGTTTGGGACAACTCACCCGCACTGGCACTCTTTTCACATCAGGACAAGTGGTGTGCCCATGTAGCTGCTTTGTCCTAATAGACAATAGACATGTGCATTCGTTTTCGTCCGAATGCATTTTGATCTGAATTTCAGGTATTTTCGTTATCGTTTTAACAAACGATAACGAAACCACAGACGATGAAAACCGAAAGATCCGACATAAACAAATGCTTTATTTTTGTTTTAGTTGCGGTCGAATGTGCCTAACCTTAACTCTATTAGTCCAATATTATTCTACATAAAGAGAAAAGATTCAACATTATAGAGACATGAAGAAGATTCGACATAGAGAGACATAAAGATTCGACATAGAGAGACATAAAGGTTCTACATAGAGAGACATAAAGATTCGACATAGAGAGACAAAAAGATTCGACATAGAGAGACATAAAGGTTCTACATAGAGAGACATAAAGATTCGACATAGAGAGACAAAAAGATTCGACATAGAGAGACATAAAGGTTCTACATAGAGAGACATAAAGATTCGACATAGAGAGACAAAAAGCTTCGACATAAAGAGACAAAAAGATTCGACATAGAGAGACATAAAGGTTCTACATAGAGAGACATAAAGGTTCTACATAGAGAGACATAAAGATTCGACATAGAGAGACATAAAGGTTCTACATAGAGAGACATAAAGATTCGACATAGAGAGACAAAAATATTCGACATAGAGAGACATAAAGGTTCTACATGGAGAGACATAAAGATTCGACATAGAGAGACATAAAGGTTCTACATAGAGAGACATAAAGATTCGACATAGAGAGACAAAAAGATTCGACATAGAGACAGTTTCGTTGATCCGTCGAATCTTTTTTTTTTTAGAACATTCAACAGACACCATAAGCCTTTAATGACAGATTCGACCTTAATTATTTTGGATTTTCAGACGAATGCATTTTTTTTACGTAAAACAAAATAAATAAAAACGAATTTCGGGAGTAACTAAATAAATTTATTTTTCGCACGAAAATGAAATTACGAAACTAAATATTTCAGTGTGCACATGTCTAATAGACAATGGGCTGCCTGCATGCAGCACCTGTATGTTGGGACACGGGGGGGGGGGGGGAACAGCCTGTTCATGCTATACTGGCATCATCTTCCATGTGAACAAGGTTTTTAAGACACAAAATAATATGATTGTTATAGGTCTGTAAACCCTTTCAGACCAGAAATTAATCAAGCAGTCATAGCTTTGAAGCTCCTGCAACCGAGAATATGATTGGGCAAGTGGCTGCAAAGAATGGTCAATTCATTTTCTGAAATCTATATAAAAAAAAAAAGTTTTTTTATATATATATATCTATATCTCCTTGTCCTAAACATGGCAATTTAGTTTTGTCTGGGCCGTAGTTAACTGTGGCTGATCGTATAGTTTTTTTACCTGGTTTCTCCCTAGACTTATATTGGCTTTTGATTGCTCACTGTCACCAGTAGATGTCACTGGTATCAATGGTCATTGTATGAGATTTCACTGGTTATCAATATTTATGTTTTCTTCAGTCAATCCAGTAGAAGGTTTATGCCACTGATGCATGCTGGGGGAGGATATACATAGTTGAGATAGGTCATGTGCTCACTTTCTTGCCTCAGGCTGAGGCCTGGGGCCTGAGGAGGTGTTTCTGTATGGAGTTCTGCTGTTAGGCCCAATAGCCTGGCTTGGGCTTAATGTGTTCTGAAGCTGTCCTGCCTGGTCTGGAAGAACCTATGCCAAGGAGGAAACCCAGGGGAGGCCCCTTGCTGGAGAGAGCCAAGAGGAAGGCTGGCCCTTGTGATTCAGTTGGAGGATGCACTGAAGTTTGGGAACATGCTCACAGTGTTGAGTCAGTTTAAAGGTTCTGACACTGTAAAGCTGGTCATTGATCTGGAGAGTCTGTAAGTGATCTGCTACAGTATCTTGGACCCCTAACCCTCACCATTTTAGCCTGGGGTGAAATGCTGGCCCGCCCCTGATTCTGGAAGAAACTATCCTGCCTTTGGGGTGTCAGAGGGTGCTACATATTCTAAAGACTTCTAGATCATTGATTTGGCAATATACAGTATATTGAAACTTTTGACAAGTTGTACAAGTGTTCCCTTCACTTATTGAGGCTGGAATGATCACGTGATATCATTTGTAATATATTTAAGAAGATGCATACCTTGTAATAGCAGGCACATCGTGAGGGCTTCAGGATGTGGCCAAAAGCTGGTGTATCCTGAAAAATAGAAGTAAAGTAAGAAGCATGATGCTGCACTGTTGATTGATTTTGAAGCAAGCGGCGTTGTTTAAAGAATCAAGCCCTCTGCTCTGCGTATATTGGGTGCTGGTAAAGGAGCTCATCCATGCACCTGGTCCCGGGAATAGGATAGAAAGCAAATCTCACACCACCATGTCACCATTACTTCATAAAACATTATTGTGCCACAAACAGTATACAGCATGTCTCCGCCATAAGAACTGTTCCACTGACGCATTTCACCACAATAGGTTTAGTCGTATAGATCTACTAAGCCTATTGCGGTGAAACACATCATAGACAGTACTTACAGTGGGGACATGCTGTATACCGTTTGTGGCACAATAAAGTTTGAAAATTGTGAGAGAGAGAGAGAGAGAGACTTGTAAAGCGCAACACATGCAAACTGAATCGCCTCTGGGCGCTGTATCCATTTCATGGGTAAGGAACCTCTTGACCTCAGAAGAGATGGGTTTTAATCTTTCTCCTGAAGGCCAAGTGGTCCGACTCCAGTCGGATGGTGGTTGGTAGTGCATTCCACAGGCGAGGTCCCTGGACTGCAAATCTTTGATGTCCTTTGGTCTTGTATCTGGCCTTGGGTATCTGGAGGAGGTTTTGATTGGTGGATCGCAGAATGCGATTGGGGTTATGGGCTTTTATTTTTTCGCATAGATATTGGGGGGCGTTGCCTTGAATACACTTATGTATTAGGCAGAGTGCCTTGAAAGTGATTCTGTCTTTTACTGGCAACCAATGAAGGGATCTCAGTGAAGGTGAGATTGATTCCCATGGTTTTTTCCCAGTCACTAGTCGAGCGGTCGTATTTTGAACGACTTGCAGACGAGTGATTTGGTATTTGGGGAGTCCGAGATAAAGGGCATTTGCGTAGTCGAGTCTGGAATTGATGATTGTTCCCACCACGACTGAAAATGTCCTCTTTCGGGATAAAGGGCGTGAGTCTGCGTAGAAGGAGTCATTAGTGGGAGGCTTACTTTCATAGGTATGCTACAACTGAATCTTCGATAAGGGATATTTGAATTATCAGGGGGCACGCCCCACTCTGTGCAACTGGTAAATGGTTGTGGCAGTGCTGATCCTGCAATATTGAATAATATTATATACAGTACTGTATATAACAAACACAACACAACATGATATACAGGTAAATTGATGGGGTTAGTTCTGCTTTAAAATGGTTAATATGCTAAAATATTGGGCAGAGATGGGAACAGTTAATCGGTCGAATTTCGAACAAATTTTCTTTTCAAAATCAGAAAGTTGTTATTTTTTTGTGATCTGATGAAGCCACCATTGATTTTCGAAATTTGCCGAACCAAGCCTTCATGTCGCTACAGAAAATAATTTTCGTGGCCGGGAATCTCTTTTCCTGCACATGCGCATTTTTTTACATTTCTCGCATTATTCTCCCATCATTGATTAGAAAATCGTTTGTTTTTCAAAAAAATTTCAGATTCCTCAAATTTGATTGCCGCACAAAAATCAGCTGTTGCTGCAGCCCACTAACGGTGCGAAATTCATACGAAAAATCTTAGATGCGATTTTTGAAAGAAAATTCTTTCGAAATTCGAGCCGTGTATGGCCGGCATTAGACTATTCTGTAACTGATTTTATCCTAGCAGTTGTTAAGGGTGCTGGCATATACTGTAGATAACCATTAAAAGGCAAAAGTAGAAATCTGTATTCAAAACATAAGAGACATATGGTGCAGAAAACATGTAATAAAGTCAAAAAAATACTTTCAGAATACCTTTCATTTAGAAAGTATACTGGAACATACACTCATGTTTTCTTCTAAGACGCTAATGATCGGTGAATGCTGATACAGTGATAAATACAGAATATAAAACAGAAGAAGTGCAGAGTACAGAGGGAGATTTTCTGCTCCATATACATTATTGGCTAAGCCATTTCTCTAGAACTCACTGCAGTTTCCTGGTCTGCAGAATGTGTCCGTGATGCTGAATAGGAATGATAAGGCTTGACTTAAAGTGGATGTAAACCCAAAAATTTACAGACTTCCAGATAAAACCCTGTCTAAATAAAAAGTCCTTTCCTCTCTCCTTGCTTTGAGTTACAGGTTATTTACATATCTAGCTTGGACATGTTCATCATATGTTATGTTATGTTTATCATAATATGAGGTGATCCACAGTATAAAAAGTGAGAAATCCACCCCTCCCCCACATAACACATCCTGGTAATATACAATGAACTGTGAATCACCTCATATTATGATAAACATAACATAACATATGATAAACATGTCCAAGCTAGATATGTAAATAACCTGTCACTCAAAGCAAGGAGAGAGGAAAGGACTTTCTATTTAGACAGGGTTTCTCTGGAAGTCTGTTAATTTTTACTGAACAATAAAAGAGGATTGCTCAGAGCTGGATTAACTCTGTGTGGCAAGACTGGGCACAGATGATAGGAAATCTTATACTCTTTTTTTTTTCTTTTTTTTTTTAAAGTGTATTTTGTGCGTGTACTCGAGAGAGGAGCCGGACTGCAGGAGTTGGGAGTAGGCAGGCCTCCCCCAGAGGCAAACTGCCACCTTTCTCCATGCCCCGGGTGGCAATGGCGGGTGTGTGAGGGGGTCCTCCCACATAGCCCACCCTACCTGCTCCGCTTTGAAGCCCAACGGGGCAGAGGGACTCCCTATAAGGGAGTGAGAGGATCTAGCCCGCTCAACCAGCCCCGTTAGTCCTTCGCCTCTCTTTTTAGAGACCACGTGGTCAAAGTGCGTGTGTTAACCCAATTTCGAGTGCGTGTAAGTGTGGTGGTTTTTGTGGGAGGGGGGTGGGCGTACTAAGCGCAGGCTTACCTCGCATAGCACACCCACCGGGAGCCGGGCTGAGACCACCAAACTCAATTCACATGTAGCCGAGACCGGGATCCAAACCCCTAGCTGCAGAGGTGAATGGCTTGTCAGCGCAGTGCATATCGCTTTGAGCCACCGCAGCTCCCGGAAATAAATAAAATAAAAATAAAAATTGGGGTTTACATCCACTTTAAGTGATAGCAAGTAGGACTTCAAAGTAGACCTTTCATGAATCTGAAATGTGCACACTGCCAAGCCTGGCCCCTCCCTGAAAATGTTTGTTTTCTGGCAGTGCTTGGATTCAACACATCTGAGATACAGGCCAAGGCAAAGTCTGGAAAATAAATTCCATAGCTTAACATTTTTCAAACCCAGAAATATTACAGCCAAAGCATCATCATGATAGCCAGGCAGCTAGTATTTCCAGGAGAGGTCAGCAATGGCATCCCTTTTGTTGCTCCCATAACAGCGATTAATTTGAATAAACAGTCACATTCAAACATTTTATAAAGCATCGATAGTAAGAATAAGCAGGCACCTTCAGTCAATGTGTGGACACTACCTTCAATTATATTTTTGAATGCTCCAGGGTGCTCCAATAGGAAAATATTGGCTTTTCTTCATGAAGTCAGCTAAGAGTGGTACTTTATTATGGCTCAAAACAAGCCCTGAGACAGGGGACTGGCATATGGGTATACAGGTACTATGCCATTTATGCACTTTGTGTCTACACTACTGCGTTATGACCTCATTATGCCCTCATTGAGGTTTATTGGTTAAGTGCTGTCTTTTTCTTGTTTTGAGATGGCAAGCTGAGATAAGAAGTCCCATGATCAGAATAATCATAGACAAGACAAGTACAGGACACAGTACAAACAGGAATAATCAGAGGCATAATCAGTCAGAAGTTAGAAACAGCAGACTTTAGGAAGACATACTAAACCTTCTGATCAGGCACATCCTGATTGCCCAGCAGTCTATTTAAGCATTTCTAATGAAACAGATGTGCACTGCAGAGACCTAAGCTGCAGTGCTAAATAATGACCAGCAGATGGCAAAGGCTGGTTGTTACAGGCAGATTCCATACTTCCTCAGTATAATTTTCATTTCAACATTAACCTCCCTGATGTGTACAGATAATTCAATTTCTACTCAAAGTAATTGGATTCTCCAAGGGAAATATGATAAGAGGTCAAAGAAAAGCCAACTTTTATTGTCATTCTTTTTTTTTTTTTTTTTTATGATTTTCATACAGTATTGCAAATGTCTCTTATGTGGCTGTATAATGTAAGCCAACTGTAATTTGGGCTTATTTATATAAAAAAAAAAAAAAGTGGAACAACAAGGAATAAGGTTACTAGGGGCAACCATGGGAGAGGATTTATAATACATAACTGTTGCATTAAAGTGGATGTAAACCTCTTTTTTTTTATGTCACAATGTACAGAATAAGATTTCCTATCATCTGTGCCCAGTCTTGCCACACAGAGTTAATCCAGCTCTGAGCAATCCTTTTTTATTGTTCAGTGAAATAAAACAGACTTACAGAGAAAAACCTTAGTCCGTTCCGCCCCCTTGCTGTGAGTGACAGGTTATTTACATATCTCATGCACTAGCTTCAGACGGGCATTATTTTTTAATTCCCACCCCCACTCCTTTTTTGAAGTCATGTGGTTACTTTTCTGGATTTTGATGGATGTTAGTGATCATAGCAGAATTTAGTGAAAGGAATACACAGGAAAAAATGCATATTGACAAGGGGAGTGTAGAGGTAGGCGGGGAGTCTACTGACATCACGACTCCACGTACCGAGCTCCAGACAACAGATCCACCCACAGAATCTGCAGTTTTTCAGTTCTTATAACAGACAGGGGAAACATTTGACAGGTAAGGATCCATGCAGGAGGCATCTATATCCTTATAGATCAGCACTATTAGCCAGATTCAGAGAGGTTTACGCCGGCGTATCAGTAGATACGCCGTTGTAACTCTGAATCTGCGCCGTCGTACATTTAAGTGTATTCTCAAATTGAGATAGGCCCCATACACACAATAGAATCTATCCGCAGATAAATCCCATCGAATGGGTTTCAGCGGATAGATTCTATGGTGTGTACACTCCGGCGGATATTTATCCGCGGATATTTCCGAATTCCAGCAGATAAATATTTGTCGACATGCACAGAATATCTATCTGCTGGAATCGGATCCCACGGATGGATCCGCTCGTCTGTACAGACTCACCGGATCCATCCGTCCAAAGGGATTCCCCGCACGCGTCGTAATGATTTGACGCATGCGTGGAATTCCTTATATGACAGCGTCGCGCCCGTCGCCGCGTCATAATCGCGGCGACGGCGCGACACGTCATCGCCAGAGGATTTCGGCACGGATTTCAATGCGATGGTGTGTACACGCCATCGCAGAGAAATCTGCTGAAATCCTCGAGAGGATTTATCCGCGGATACGGTCCGCTGGACCGTATCCGCGGATAAATCCTCTCGTGTGTATGGGGCCTTACACTTAAATGTAACTAAGATACGACAGCCTGCGCCGTCATATCTTAGCTGTCTAGTTCCGCCGGCAACTAGGGGCGTGAACGCTAATTTACACCTAGAATGCGTAAATCAGCGAGATACGCCTTTTCACGAACGTATGCTTGCCCGTCACAGTAAAGATAAGCCGTTTACGTAAGGCGTTTTCAGGCGTAAAGTTATTCCACCAAAAAGCTGGCCTAGCCAATGTTAAGTATGGACGTCGTTCCCGCGTCAAATTTTGAAAATGTTACGTCGTTTGCGTAAGTCGTCCGTGAATGGGACTGGATGTAATTTACGTTCACGTCGAAACCAATAAGTCCTTGCGGCGTACTTTGGAGCAATGCACACTGGGATATGTCCACGGACGGCGCATGCGCCTTTCGTTAAAAACGTCAATCACGTCGGGTCATGGTTCATTAACATAAAACACGACCCCCTGTTCCTCATTTGAATTAGGCGCGCTTAGGCCGGCACATTTACACTACACCGCCGTAACTTAGGACGCATGTGCTTTGTGAATACAGCACTTGCCTCTCTAACTTACGGCGGCATAGCGTATATGTGATACGCTACGCCTGCCTAACGTTAGGCTCTCCGACGTGAATCTAGCTATATGGCAGTAGTTTAGAAAGGATGAGAGTGGGTTTACATCCACTTTAAAAAGATGAATATAGATTGGGCAGTACAGTGGCTTAGTGGTTAGCACTTCTGCCTTACATCACTAGAGACCTTGGTGCAAATACTAACTAGGATGCTACCTGCATGGAGTTGGCTCCTGTTTAAATTGGTGGCAGTATGTGTGAATGTCAGGGATCTTAGATTGTTATCTCCTTGAGGGTAGGGACGGATATGAATGTACAGTATGTAAAGCTCTGCTATATAATTAATTGTAATAAATAAATATAGCCCTCCCCAAGAGCATGGAATGTCCCACATTAAACTTACGCACAAGCAAACAGCCACATGGGATCCTGAAGCATCACACAATATATTATATATCATAGAAGACCTCCAATCCCCCGTCCTCTCCCTCTCCGCTTTGCACGTTATTACTATTTGTAGGAATATGCATCACCATTACAGTCATTTGTGAAAAGCTTGTTTGGTAAACCTCCACATACCAGCAGGATGTCACAAAATTCAATTATTCGCTATGAATTATGTATGCTGCAGACAGCCCCATTCAAGAAAGCCACTTCATTTGTCTTTTTAACAAGTCAAGCTGTGACTGGGGATTTCATGGTCTTGTGAAAGGGATGGGAGATGCAGAAAGGAGTTTTCTGACTGTAAAACATTGGAAAATCTGGGATAATGTTCAAGAAGATGAGAAGACTACGGATTTATGTTGCAGATCGCTGACTTTTTTTATGAAGTTACTTTGTGAAAAGAAAGATGTGCTGAAATATTTTTTTCTGCTATCTAAGCGAAGGCAGGCTTATTTCCTTCTTTAAAAGACAATTAAACCGCTCAACATTGTTTAGCTTAACACATTGAGAGCAATACAATAAACATTCCCCAGTAAATTATTTGTTACAATTCTTACCCCCTCAATTGCAGTTTACATCTCTCATTGCTGCTTCCCTGAACTTCTGGTCTTGACATCAAAGTGATAACAGTGGACATTGCAGTCTCCAATCAGTCTGTTAGCTTGGAAAATGGAGGGAAAGGGAGTAGCAGGGCAGTGCCTTGTCTTCCTAGGCCACTGGACTGTGTGTTTCTATTGATGCACACCATGTACGGAGACACAACTCTAGTCCCTGCATGCAAGGGTGGCTCCATAGGATTCTAAAAGAGAAAGGAGCCACCCTGAGGTAGTGGTTATGGCACAAACTTAAAGTGGAAAATAGGCAAGAATTAATAGATGGAGAGTTTCATACTCATGTAGCACTCCCCTGCATAGCAGAATCAGTTACTAGCTTGGTCCCAGAATGGTTGGGCTTCCTCCCAACCAGTAGGCCTGTAGAAGGAGCTTGTCTCCGAGCGCGTAGCCTGTTGTTTCTAGTCTCACCTTCCTTCCGGTGCTCTCCCTGGTCCCACTCTCTGGTAACGTCATCATCTGTGTCTCCACGCTGAACCTGGCTGTTTCCTGGTGTCCACAGGATAGATTTCTCTCCCTGCCTGCAGATCTGTGGATCAAGATGGACCTGAGACTGGACCGCACTGCGCATCATGAGACCCTGATGAGCCTGTTTTGTAATTGTGTATTGTAAGTGCATTTCTTTTGAGATTAAACATAGTATCTGACATATTGCACTTAGGTGGCACCTCCCTTTTTTGTTTCCTGGGCTTCCTCCCACCAACTCCCCTCTGGCTCTGCTTAGTCTCTGGACACAGATCTCTTTAGCAGGCCTCCCAGCTAAGCTTAGCTGGGACCTTACTGTCTTTAAAGGCACCTCTGGCTTCCGCTTTCTCTCTATCTCTCTTTCTCTGTCCCAGGGGCCTCTGTCTGAAGTACTGGACCCAGGAGCTCTTCACTCTGGCTGCCAGGCTTTAGAATATTTATTGTCTCTCCCTCCACCTTCTGGGTACACCTCCCTAGGGATTGGCTGGAGTTCTATACATTTTAAGGCTGCCTGTCCTGCTTTCCCTTCCACTATACTTCTAAAAGTCTCTAGAAGACAGGGGGAGTAGCAGAACAAAAGGCTGTGAGACACTGGACAGCCCAAAGTATTCAACCCCCGCTCCACTGTTACAGAGGTGCTAACTAAACTTACCAAGCAACCTACTCTGAACTTTGAGGCTGCTTTACCCAGGAAGTTATATGTGATGCGTGCCATTATATCTTGTTCTTTAAAACTATTTATGATCTAATTTATAGGTCCCTTCTACTTCTGCCTATTATGCTTTACTCCATACTCTCGTATTTATGGGTTTTAATTATTTAGGCAGCACCCCTCAGTGATGCGACCCACCCTATTTGAAGCCACACATATGATTTACAACCAGGCCACACCCACAGCTTTTTCATTTATGGTTGTTGCACACCATACTGTATATAAAAACTCAGAATGTGTTGCATTCTTAAATGCACTGACATTGTGAAGTGACAGGTCCCTGGAAGGGTTTAAAAAATAACAACAATTTATTCTTTATACCTTCATACTTCTAGCTGTGTTGTGTTTATGTACATTGCCTTGTGTTAAAACACAGACAGGTTGCAGTTTAATGCAATGCACTGCAACCAGTGGTGGTGCGCAGGAGCGCCGCCCCCCTCTCTCCTACACTGCCACTGAAGTCAACGATACATCGATTCATGCAATGCCGCCGCTACCGCCCACTATTCAAATGGCGCCGGCCATCTGAATAACAGCAGTTGGTTGGTTCTAAGGCCGCGTACACACGGTCAATCCATCCGATGAGAATGGTCCAACGGACCATTTTCATCAGTTCACCGCTGAAGCAGACTGATGGCCTGATGTGCGTACACACCATCGTTCCAAAAACCGATTGGGTCAGAACGCGGTGACGTAAAACACACAACGTGCTGAAAAAAACTAAGTTCAATACTTCCAAGCATGCGTCGACTTGATTCTGAGCATGCGCGGGTTTTAAACCGATGCTTTTGTGTACTAACCATCGGTTTGGACCTATCGGTCAGCGGTCCATCGGTTCGATTTTAAAGCAAGTTCTCTAACTTTTGTCCGAAGGACGAAAGACCGATGGGGCATACACACGGACGGTTTGGACCGATGAAACTGAACTTCAGTCCGTTTTCATCGGTTTGGACCGACCGTGTGTACGTGGCCTGATAGTCTTCCCGATTACAGCCTGTGGGCTGTAACCAGGTTCCAAATAGTTAACCAGGAGACGCACGGGGTGTGCGTTCCCTGGTTAACACTGACACGCATCTTAGCCAATCAGGTTCACCGGGCCTGTTTACCGGTAACCTGATTGGCTGAAGCATCATCAAGGGCGGGAGAAGACATCGAGGGACAGTGGAGGGAGGTTGGCTGACCCGAGAAAGGTAAATGTCGGGCGGGGGGGGGGGCAATCTGGTGGTATTTGAGGGGGCGATCTGGCAGCATTTTAAAGGGCAAACTGGCGGTTTTTGAGGGGGCAAACTGGCAAAAATTGATGGGCACAGTGGCGACAATTGATGGCATGGAACAGTGAGGACAATTGATGGGCACAGTGGTGACAAATGATGGCACAGTGGCTGCGTTTGATGGCATGACACAGTGGCGACAATTGATGGACACAGGGGCGACAATTGATGGGCACAGTGGCTGCGTTTGATGGCATGGCACAGTGGTGACAATTGATGGGCACAGTGGCAACAATTGATGGCACAGTGGCTGTGTTTGATGGCATGGCAAAGTGGCGACAATTGATGGCACAGTGGTGACAATTGATGGCATGGCACAGTGTCGACAATTGATAGCACAGTGGCGACAATTGATGGCATGGCACAGTGGTGACAATTGATGGCACAGTGGCGACAATTGTTGAGTACAGTGGCAACAATTGATGGGCACAGTGGCTGCATTTGATGGCAAAGTGGTGACAATAGATGGGCACAGTGGCTGCGTTTGATTGGCACAGTGGCTGTGTTTGATGGGCACAGTGGCTGTAATCGATGGGCACAGTGGCGGCAATTGATGGGCACAGTAGCTGTGTTTGATTGGCACAGTGAGGCTCTAATTGTTTTGTTTTGTTTCGTTTGTTTGCACCCCCTCAAAAAATGTTGAGCACCAGCCGCCACCGACTGCAACACGCATGTTCACAACACTGCTGGTCACTGCACATGTCCTCAGAGAATGATCCCACCCCAGAACACTGATGTGTAGAAGCCCAAACCAAATTCAGCAGTGTCACTATTCATCATCACTCAATTGAACAACTATTTTATGACTAATTTCCATAAATCATTTTGACATTTTTATAAAGACATATAAGGTTTTTTGTTATCACATTCTTTAAATGACTATACCCTGCTCTGTTTTTTTTTTTTTTTTTTTTTTTTTTTTTATGACAAAAGCTTTTAACCAACTGAAAATATTTGTTAACAGTTTACAACAAGACAAAACATACAAAAAAAACTTTACCACTAAACAAAACAACAGAAAATAAAATAAAAATAAAAAATAAATATATATACACAGGCATACCCCACTTTAAAGTACACAATGGGGTCTATTTACTATCACTGGAGAGTGCAAAATCAGGCTCACTTCTGCATAGAAACCAATGAGCTTCTAACCCCAGCTTGTTCAATTAAGCCTGGTAATAAAATCTGGAAGCTCATTGGTTTCTGTGTAGACGTGAGCCTGATTTTGCACTCTCCAGCAATAGTAAATAAACCCCATTGTGTATTTAAAAGTGGGATATGCCTGTAGTATCTCACAAAAGTAAGTACACCCCTTACATTTTTGTAAATATTTTATTATATCTTTTCATGTGAAAACACTGAAGAAATTACACCTTGCTACAATGTAAAGTAGTGAGTGTACAACTTGTATACAAGTGTAAATTTGCTGTCCCCTCAAAATAACTCAACACACAGCCATTAATGTCTAAACCGCTGGCAACATTAGTGAGTACACCCCTAAGTGAAAATGTCCAAGTTGGACTCAGTGTCAATATTTTGTGTGGCCACTATTATTTTCCAACACTGTCTTAACCCTCTTGGGCATGGAGTCCCCCAGAGCTTCACAGGTTGCCACTGGAGTCATCTTCCACTCCTCCATGATGACATCACAGAGCTGGTGGATGTTAGAGACCTTACGCTCCTCCACGTTCTGTTTGAGGATGCCCTACAGATGTTCAATAGGGTTTAGGTCTGTAGACATGATTGGCCAGTCCATCACCTTTACCCTCAACTTCTTGGTCATCTTGGAGGTGTGTTTGGGGTCGTTACCATGTTGGAATATTGCCCTGCGACCCAGTCTCCAAATGGAGGGGGTCATGCTCTGCTTCAGTATGTCACAGTACACAGGGCTGGTCCTAGGCAGGGTGCGTAGGGTGCTTTGCACCCAGGTGCCTGCAGAGGTGGGGGTGCCGAAGTGCCAGAGCTCTCCCCTCCTTCTGGCAGCGCTCGGGGGAGGGGCCGCTCCACTTCCTGACACAAGGGTTTTAGTTTTCACTGGCTGCTGAGTGCTGATGTGCAGGAATGAATTCCTCACACTGGGAGTCTGAGACCCCGCACTGTCTCTACCAACTCCAGTTGGAATGCCTCCCCCTCCCATCTCTATTTCTGGCTGCAGAAAGAACCTAGGTGAGTCACAGTGTTCAGTGTTCAGTGTGCTCTGTGCTGGAGGATGGCATCCCCAGCATCCCTTTACACATGCTCTGGGCTGACCCTGCTCTAGATGTTTTATGGCATGATAGATTGCATAGGATACACAGCCCCTGTCCCTTCCTGTGCCTCAGTAGTCCATCTACAGATGTGATGTATAATGGGATGTACTAAGAGCCCTTTCACACTGACAGTGCGGGGACGTCGACGGAAAAGCGCAGATAGTTTTAGCAGCGCTTTACCGTAGTTTTTTAGGTATTTTTAACCCCCACTAGCGGCCAACTAAAGGGTTCAAAGTGCCACTGCCGAGGTGCTTTGCAGTAAAATTACAACGCCCATATGGGGGCGCCAGAAATATTTCTGCACCCAGGCGCCTGTGACTCTAGGATCGGCCCTGACAGTAAGTGTTGGTATCCATGGTTCCCTCAATGAACTGTTTCCACCTTTTGTCTTCTGATGGTCTCTAGTGTTGTTTGCTCTTCCTGCATTGTTCAATTGATACATGATTATAAGATAATCTATTGATTTTAGTAATGATACACTTTCATGAAAAAAATACATGGTCCCAACAGAGCAGACTATACTGCGCAAACGGCAAAGTACTTATAGATTTGAGCACTAAGGCCTTAAAATGCACAATTTACAAATAAAATAAAGTATAGTGTTAATAACGTATAGCAGTCAAACATTAGATTTAATAAATTTGTCCAATAATAAGTGAAATCTGAATTCAATAGACTTTGTTTTGTTTTTCTTTTGCACAATTGATAAATGCACAGATTTTTATACATTGTATATATCATGTGTTCTGTTGAGCTATGAAAATAGTATTTTGGTTTTAGCATTGGATTGACACAGCTGCTGGCCTTTTCTGTGACTCCATCCAGCAGCAGTGATTTGGATGCCACCTAGTGGCTGCATGTGACAATTGAACTTTTGGTCACTGATTCAGTATCAGCCTGGTTCAATCATTAGGGTAGATAGAATGTAATGGGCAAAAAAAAAAAAAAAATGGGCAGCACTCTACATAGAGAACAAGAAAACATCCTCTGCAAAGGACAAATGTCATTACTGCACTACTATTATGGTCTAATGGTATTGTGATTTCAGCAATACACATCTTGATTTATTATTGTAATGGTATTCTGAAAGTTATTTTAAAGCTTAACTCTTGGAATTCACTAAATTCATAGGATACCGTCCACTCATTCTTCCCCAGAGCATGTATGCAGATTCTGACCTGACTCTGACTTGCTGCATGTTTGTCCTGGGTCAATGGGGGCATTCAAGCCAGACAGCCAGGCAGTTTGCATTTTCTGAAGAAGGTCAGTAATGACAGCCTGTGTAGTTCTAGAGATAACTGCATTTTGGACCCTGTGTTCTGGCAAATATAAAGTGACAAAGCACATATTAACCTAACCCTGTTTATCTACAGTAGATAATATGTACTATATACACATACCTGTAGCTCCTACTGATTTCAAGGGACTGGCCTTGATTTGCAACAAAGTCCCTCTTTCCTCCTCATTTGGGTCTGATCTATATAAATGCACTTTTTATTTAAAAAAAAAAACGTTTCCCAGCGCTAAAACTTTCATCCAATTTCTATATTGTTGTATTTGTAAATTTAAAAGCCAGTATGAAGGAAAAAAGGGGCTAAAAAAAAGCACCTGTAAATTTAACTAATCATTTTTTTTGTAAAATTCTCATTTAAGTTGGTGTGTCAGGGGGTGTGTCAATTTAGAGCGACTGTCCCTCTTCTGGAACCAATTTGGAGCGACTGTCCCTCTTCCGGAACCATTTTGGAGTGACTGTCCCTCTTCCAGAACCAATTTGGAGCGACTGTCCCTCTTCCGGAACCAATTTAGAGTGACTGTCCCTCTTCCGGAACCAATTTGATGTGACTGTCCCTCTTCCGGAACCAATTTAGAGTGACTGTCCCTCTTCCGGAACCAATTTGATGTGACTGTCCCTCTTCCGGAACCAATTTAGAGTGACTGTCCCTCTTCCGGAACCAATTTGATGTGACTGTCCCTCTTCCGGAACCAATTTGGAGGGACTATCCTTCTTCTGGAACCAATTTGGAGCGACTGTCCCTCTTCCGGAACCAATTTGAAGAGACTATCCCTCTTCTGGAACCAATTTGGAGGGACTGTCCTTCTTCCGGAGCCAATTTGGAGCGACTGTCCCTCTTCCGGAACCAATTTGGAGGGACTATCCTTCTTCTGGAACCAATTTGGAGGGACTGTCCCTCTTCTGGAACCAATTTGAAGCGACTGTCCCTCTTCCGGAACCAATTTGGAGGGACTGTCCTTCTTCTGGAACCAATTTGGAGGGACTGTCCCTCTTCTGGAACCAATTTGGAGCGACTTGTCCCTCTTCCGGAACCAATTTGGAGGGACTGTCCTTCTTCTGGAACCAATTTGGAGGGACTGTCCCTCTTCCGGAACCAATTTGGAGGGACTGTCCTTCTTCTGGAACCAATTTGGAGGGACTGTCCCTCTTCTAGAATCAATTTGGAGGGACTGTCCCTCTTCTGGAAAAAAAAAATTACCTTTTTGTTTTTCTCCTTCATTATCCCTCTTTTTGATCCCTCTATACTAGGGGTCTCCAAACTTTCTAAACAAATGGCCAGTTTATTGTCCTTTAGTCTTTAGGGGGCCGGACTGTGGCCAGCGAAAGTGGAAATTTTCCTTGCATCAGTGCCCATGCCTTGGTATCATTAGGAGGAATAGTGCCCCATTGTTGATGTCAGTGGGAACAATGGTGCCCCATTATTGATGTCAGGTGGCAGAATAGTGTCTCATATCAGTGGATGAAACAGTGCCACAAGGGCCGGATAAAGCAAGCAAAGGGACGCAGTTTGGAGACCACTGCTCTATACCGTGCTAGAGTTTTGATCCCCTTAATACATGATACAGTATTTAACTGGTTAATTGTTATAACACTAAACTCTTAAACACTTATGAAACCTCTGAATAATTGCATTTAATTCTGAAAAGCCAGTATAAGGGCCCATGCATACATACCAGCAAGAATTGCAGATTGTAGACACTAATCCTGTGCATAGAGTGGAGGAAACTCATTAAAAGTGACAGGTTCCAATGACAGCTAATCATGTCATGTAAACAGAGCCAGCAATCAACCATTGTTTTGACAGCGTGGGGAGAAAAAAAAGCTGATCGCTAGTAGCTGTCAGAGGGACATCAGTCCCAATCAAGAAGAGAAGCCGCGGAGTCATCTTTGCCCACCAGTGGCATCTACCAGTGCACAACAATGCCACCCATCAGGGCCCACAGTGCCACCTATCAGTGCCCACAGTGCCACCTATCAGTGTCACTAATCAGTGCCTCATTACCAGTGCTACCTATCAGTGCCACCTACCAGTGCCCATCAGTGCCACATATCAGTGCTGCCTATCAGTGCACATCAGTGCCAACTATCAGGACCCATCAGTGCCGCCTATTAGTGCCACCCATCAGTGCCATCCATCAGTGCAGCCTACCAGTGCCCATCAATGCAGCCTCGTCAGCGCATATCAATGAAGGAGAAATATTACCTGTTTGAAAATTTTTATAACAAAATATGAAACTTTTCCTTTTTTTTTGCAAAAAATAAACACCCCAGTAATGATTAAATACCACCAAAAGAAAGCTCTATTTGTGTGAAAAAAAATGATACACATTTAATTTGGGTGCAGTGTCACATGACCACGCAATAGTCATTCAAAGTGCGACAACGCTGAAAGCAAAGAAAGCTAAAAATTTGTCTGGGCAGGAGGAGGGTTTAAGTGCCCAGTAAAACCCCTGCATTCAGAGGTGTAAAAAAAAAAAAACATAACAGTCGTCTCTTAGGCTGCATTCACACCTCCGCGACAAGATACGCGACGTATTTTGCCGCGAGTGTGTAACTTTTTTTTTTTTTTTTTTTAACAAAGCCTTCCCATTGCTTTGTATGGCCGAACGCCAATGCCGCCTGAAAAAAAGGGTCCGGGACTTTTTTTCAGGCGGCAGGCGTACGGCGTCTATGAGATGTGAACCATCTCCATAGACAGCAATGGGAATTCTCCCCTCCAGCGGCACGAGCGTCCGGCGTCGGGCGTTTTGTCGCGGAGGTGTGAATGGGCTCTAAGAGCTGCGTTTTTCACACGCATATGCATGAGGCCATTGACTTGTAAGGCCCCGTACACACGGCCGAGGAACTCGACGTGCAAAGCACGTTGAGTTCCTCGTCGAGTTTTGGGATGAAGCCGCCGAGGAGCTCGGCGGGCCGCCTTCTCCCATAGAACAACGAGAAAATAGAGAACATGTTCTCTATTTTCTCGTCGAGCTCCTCGGCGGCTCCATCGAGCCAAAACTGTACAGACGACAGAGTTTCTCGGCAGAATCCGGGTTTTGACCGAGTTTCTTGGTGAATTCTGCCGAGAAACTCTGTCGTGTGTACGGGGCCTAATGCTCACATTGCTGAGATTTGTTTCTTTAACTCTAAGCCCTAATTCACTTCGAAATCTTCGTTGCGATTTCAAAGTCGCAGATAAGTGCAATTTAGATCTCCGATTTCATTGCGGCTTGTGACTTCATTTAACACAAGTCGCCCAAAAATCACCAGAAAAAAGAAGAGCTGGGACCCTTTTCAAAGTGGCTACAACTTATGTTGCAACTATTTGAACGGTTTGATTGCTGGGAATGAAGTGCGACTTTCCATGCGATTTTGAATTGTCAATTTGCATGACAAATCGCACTGGTGTGAACCAGGGCTGATAAATGAGGTGTCATACCTGCCATTTTTTCAAGGTACACATGGCTAGTAAGAGACTTCAGTAAGATCTATGCTATGCTATTTGCAGGATGTTTTCGCGATAGTATTGGGGAGACAAAAAAAGATTTATTGAAAGCTGACAGAAAAGCGAGCGGCTTTCCCTGTAACAAAATATTTACTCCTGGAGAGGTAATGTATTGTTCCACCGCGCAAGGTCATCCCGCACAGATTAGTCATGCTTTGCAGAGATTCCAATTAATCACATGTCTGTCCAGGTCGGCAAGTCAAACACCAATATGATTCTCATTACAATCTGATTAAATTAATGGAGGGTGGATGGGGGAAGGGCTGATGAGAAGGGGGCCGCGGGGAAGCAAAAGATGCGAGATTGTTAAAGATAAACAGCTGGTGTGACCCCTCCCTGGTAATGTGTCTATTAGCACAAAGTGATTTGCTTTTATCTGGTGGAGAAGCAGTTTAGAACGGTAAAATAAAATACGTTTAAGCAGATTTAGACCCCTAAATATTTGGGTTATTATATATGGCCACACACTTAGCCAACTAGGCCTGACGTGACTTAAAGAGGAACTGCAGTCTACTCACATAATCTGTAATAAAAACATCTTTGCCATTCTGAAGCTACCCTCCAACCACTTTGCATATTATTTTATATATACTGTGGGCCGGATTCAGATAGATTTGCGTAATAATGTGCGGGCCACCGTAAATTAGGGAGCAAGTTCCGTATTCAGAAAGAACTTGTGCCCTAAGTTACGGCGGCGTAACGTATGTGCTCCGGCGTAAGCCCACCTAATTCAAATTTGGATGATGTGGGCGTGTTTTAATTAAATTTAGTGTGACCCCACATATTTGAAGTTTTTTTATGAACGGCACATGCGCCGTTCGTAAAAGAATCCCAGTGCGCATGCTCGAAATTCCGCCGCAAATCGTCAATGCTTTAGACGTGAACGTAAATTACGTCCGGCCCTATTCGCGAACGACTTACGCAAACGACGTAAAAAATTCAAAATTTGACGCGGGAACGACATCCATACTTAACATTGCTTACGCCTCATAGAAGCAGGAGCAACGTTACGCCGGAAAAGCCTTACGCAAACAACGTAAAAAAATTCCGCCGGGCGCACGTAGGTTTGTGAATCGGCGTATCTAGGTCATTTGCATATTCTACGCCGAAAACGACGGAAGCGCCACCTAGCAGCCAGTGTAAATATGCACCCTAAGATACGACGGCGTAAGAGACTTACGCCAGTCGGATCTTAGCCTAATTTAGGCGTATCTTGCTTTCTGAATACAGAAAGAAGATATGCCGGCGCAGCTTTGAATTTATAGATACGCCAGCATAAATTCTTGCTGAATCCGGCTCTTTGACTCTGTACTTGCCAAATATGCTGCAGAAATCTCAATTCACTGAGTCTGGCTGCAGCCATTTTAACTGTGGGCAGCTAAAGCTGCTGCCTGTTCACTTCCTGGATTTACACCGAGGTACACCTCCAGCTCTGCAGCTCATTTGGCCCTCTTATGACTCATCCCCCTCCCTTTCTATAAAACTCTCAGGAGAGAGAGAGCTGTGCATGATGTCATAAGCCTAGGCTTTTTACCAGACAAAAAACAGGAAGTGGGCTGTATAAGTTACTGGAAAAAATAAATTACTATCCAAAGTTAAAACCCACAAGGGTAGAAGATTTATTAGATGGAAAGTTGAAAAATGACTGAAGGTCCGCTTTAAGCTGCTTGCATTGGTACTTTTTTATATAGTAAAGTAATAATACCCCCATGTGCTGCTCCTGCACTGCAAGGGTTAAATGCTCATGAAGGTCTAAGCCCTGGTTCACATTGGTGTGATTTGACATGTCAATCAGCGGCAATTGCCTGCAATGGCACCATCCTAATCGGTGCGACACTGCATTTGCGGCATACAAAAACATGGAATATCCAGGCTCAAACTTACTGACCAATCAGCAACCAACCAAATTCACCTGTCTAATGCCGCGTACACACGATCAGTTTTCATCAGACTATCCGATCGTGTGTGGGCCCCATCGGTTTTTTAACCATTGGTTAAAAAAATAGGAACTTGTTTTAAAATTATCTGATGGTTAACTAACCGATAGAAAAAAAAAACGATCGTCTGTAGGCACGTCCATCGGTTAAAAATCCACGCATGCTCAGACTAAATTAGGGGACGGGAACGCTCGTTCTGGTAAAACTAGCGTTCGTTATGGAGATAGCACATTCATCACGCTGTAACAGACAGAAAAGCGCAAATCGTCTTTTACTAACACAAAGGGTGGCGCCATTGGATTTGAACTTCCCCTTTATAGTGCCGTCGTACATACCGCGTTCTGACACGATCGTTTTTTTTAACCGATGGTGTGTAGGCACGACTGATCATCAGTCAGCTTTATCGGACAACTGATGGAAAAATGCATCAGACCGTTTTCATCGGATGGACCGATCATGTGTACAGGGCATAACAGTGTGCGTTAAAAACAGAGGTTTAGTTGCACGCATTTGCAAATGCATGTGTAAGCTGCAGGCCCCGTCAAGGCTCTCTGTATACTTCAGTCCTAACTATAACATTGCATTTTAAGTCTCCTAAGTAGGAGCACATGATTGCTGATGAATAGATAAGGGGCAGGTGACTGGAGGTAGACCAGCCCTCATTAAAGGGGCAGGAGCACACTAAACACCCAGCACATGGAAGCAAAGGTGCCAGTGCGCTGCCTGACCACAATGACATAAATACAACAAACAAAAGTCACTGCCCCTACCTATGACTGGTCTATACAATAAGGAGCGCAGGAAAGGGCGCATATACATACAAAAACATGGAATATCCAGGCTCAAACTTACCAACCAATCAGCAACCAACCAAATTCACCTGCCTAACAGTGTGCGTTAAGTTGCACGCATTTGCAAATGCATGTGTACGCTGCAGGCCCGTCAAGGCTCTCTGTATACTGCATTTGCGGCGCTGCATCGATTTCAAAAAATTGTTTCTGTTTAATGCGATTTTGGGGTGCAATTTCCATTGACATCTGTGCAGAGACCCTTTGGAAAGGGTCAGGAACTTCTTTATCCTCTCCAAAAAAATACTATCCCTGACCTTTGAACCTTACATTGACATTTGACCCTTGACACTGACCCAGGCACTAACCCTGGTATTGACCTAGATCAAAACTGGATCTAGGTTTTTTTTTTTTTTTATGGAGGCGGGCTTCACAGTGGCTGATCACTGTTATAGCCAATCAGAGGCTATCACAGCAATCGAGTGACCTGAAATCAAACGTTCCGGGTCCTGATCGTTAGAACGGAGCCTGAAACTCTCGGTGAGGCACACTCCCAGCACAAAGGGGTACACAAATATGCAGGCCAACAGCAAAAAGTCCAGCGTAGTGGGGCCTCGTGTTACGTCGGCTCCAAGGGTTGAAGTGTAAGTTCACCTTTTCAGAAAAAATGAAAATGTGAACTTACACCCTCCCTACCCCCCAGTTTCTGCACTTAACTCCATCGGTGATTAGCTTTCAGGGCCCACACAGCCAGTGTAGCAATCAATGGATTTGAAATCCCCGCCCTTCTTCTTCCTCTTGTTTTTGTGCGGCTTCTGGGATTGATCAAAGTGATTCTGATTGGTCAGTGCCGGCACATGACCACTTTGATTAGCTTGAAGTGATTGTAAAGGCAACTTTTTTGATATGGACACTTCTACAATGAGAATAATGCTTTTCAGAAGCAGGGTAACATATTTGTTGTGATCTCCGATAGAGAATCTTATTTAAATTATTTTTTCTTGCAGTTTGTTTTCAAGTCTTATTTGGCATAAAAAGCCATAATCACATATTACGAGTGGCCTGAGAAACACGAGTCGGGATGACATCAAGCAAAAGGCCTTTGTGCAGGCAGAACACAGAGTGGGCAAAGGTTTAAGAGAATACAAATGAGTGCTCATCGGTCAAACTGTGTTTTTCAATAATCACTATAGTTATTGGCAGCTCCCAGCCAGAGCGCTGCATGGATCAAACAACACAGTGGGATTTATCAATACATATTCAGAATCTGAAGCATTCTCCGTACATCTATCTCTTGCATCTCAGTTGTGTTTTCTTGTACTGCTTCTGCAAGGAAGGCATGTACAAACTCAAGGGAAGGGTCTTGTGTTTTTTGAAAGCTAAGAGTCGCAAAACTAACAGTTTTATTTAATGAATGCTTGCAAAATGTTAACGTGGTCTTAAAAAACTGATAAGATTTTGTACACCAACAATAAAGCACCAGACAGAAGTTCCCTACCTATTGTGTTAATGGGTTTTACTATACAAAAGCAAGATTCACTACTTCCACATAATTCTGAAGTCCCGGCAAAAAATGAAACCCACCAATCAATACCACTAATCATGTTCTACGTAATGAAGAAAGGCTCACCTGATAAGTTGCTGTAGTTGTCTTTGCAAAAGCAGAAGCCTTGTGCTAGAACCACCCTAGCCATTTTCCACTGTCAGCTGCTAGACCTGATTGTATGATGCTGCCTCTATGCTTTTGTCATTCTGGTCCATAAACCTGCCCGGTAGTGTTTTTGGCAGTACTGCAGTTGTTTATGGTTTCTCCTAAACTTTAACTTCAAGGGAACATCCCTATGCACACCCACATGATTAGTTATTAGGGAAATAGACCTGGAAATTAAAGAGAAACCCCAAGTTGAAGCTGGCAATTACTCCCACAGATTGACATGTTTTAGATTTTTGCATCATGTGACCCAAACCTTAGGAATAGAATGTGCTTAAAATAATAATATGCACTCCCAATTTTTTATTTGTATATATTATTACAGTATATTACTAGTGATCATAATTTCATTACTGAATTATACTCACAAAGCAGAGTCTTCCAATTCCATAACCTTAATTTTTTGATTGCTCAGTATAGCACTTCTTACTATGCAATTAGTTTGCATATATAAGTGAAGGTATGCATCTACACAAGACAGCTATATAGAAGTTAGGTTGGCTTCTGGGTCTTTCCTCATTTAGGAGGGGGATATTTGCATACATGTACTGTGAGGCATTCCCTGAAGTCTCCCTACCTGCATACATTGATTGCTAGCAAAGCAGTAAAAGGTCCTTATAAAGTGTGGTTACATTTTTTCAACAATAGCATGGTTACAGAGCTCCTGTTTACTGATTGAAGGATATTGTTTTCCCAATCACATAAAAGGGAGTCTGTAATTTCAAGGTCATGGTTATTTTGCAGATGCTAAAATAGATTATATGGCAGAATAAATTAACTGTGGCCAACTGAATATAGGATGTTATAATATTTGTATATTTTTAACTAAAATGCTACAGATATTTTTAAATGTGTTTAAAAAAAATCCTCACTGACCCCTGTAGCTACAGGCACTGTGGAACAGTTCATGAGTTTCACAGCAGAAACGTATTATTCCTTGTATAAGAAAGCTCATCTTTCCCCTCCAAGCAATTACTGCAGTAGCCTTTCAACCTTTATCTATGTAAGTACCTGTAGTAATAAATAAATAAATGTTGAGGGTTAATTGCTCCACCATACCTACAGCTACAGAGGTCAGTGCAGGCCTGTTTTAAAGCATATTTACTCTTTGCTATAAATGTGTAAATATTTGAATATCAATAGCTTAACCTCAGGTTCACTTTAAGTGTCAGGCTGCGTACATACGACTGTTTTTCATGATGAGAAAAATGCAATCTTTGCTCCAGAGCATTTTTCTTGACGAGAAAAATGGGCATTAAAAATTTAAAACATGCTCTATTTTTCTCATCGTTTTTCACGACATAATTTTTCTCGTCGTGAAAAGCGGTTTAACGACGGGAAAAAAACGTGCATGCTCAGAAGCAAGTTATGAGACGGGAAATTAGCATAATTAGTCCAATGAGTGGTGCCAACCGTCGTTTACGTCGTTTCCGTAAGCGTAAACTTACCCCTGCTATATGAGGGGTAAGTTTACGAAGGTCCGTCGTATGCCATGTTAAGTATGGCCTCGGGACAGCGTCGTCTTTTTCCGCTGTTTACGTCGTTTTCCTAAGTCGTTCGCGAATAGGGATTTGTGTAAATGACGCTCACGTCGGCTTCATTCACGTTTTTGAGTTGGAGCATGCGCACTGGGCTATTTTTATGGCCGGCGCATGCGCAGTTCGATCGGCAGCGGGGGCGCACTTAATTTAAATACAAGCCGCCCCCTTTGAATTACGCGGCCTTACGCCGGGCCATTTACACTACGCTTTGAGAATACGGCACTTGCTCCAGTAAGTTGCGGCGGCGTAGTGTAAATGGCTTACACTACGCCACCGCGGATTCTACGAGAATCTGGCCCAGAGTGTCCAAAACTAACCTATGGCACAGGTCTAACTAGAGACCTAACCTGGTCTGTGACAGAGGCCGTGGAAAATAAAAGATAGCCACTCATCTGGCTAAATTAGCATAAAGAGTCCTAAAGCTTACCTGTGGCAGAGGTAAAAAAATACCGTAAAAAAAAACCTTTGAGAAGTCTATTGAGCAGACAGAAATTTAGCTACTGTTTATGGGTATCCTGTATCTCCCCAAAACAAATTAGACAATTTGCAAGAAGAGGTTTGAAGGGGAGTTTGTCTATATTGTGCCATTGGTGGGTTTGTAAGTGTTTGGGTGCAGCTACAGGACATATTACCATTAGTACAAAAGCCTGTTAAAATTCAGGTTCAGTACTACTCTCTAAAAACCCATTGGTAAGGCATTCACTTACAGGTCTGCAAAAATAACAACTACCTGAAAGTAATTTGCCTGTTAGAGAGGATTATTTGTATATACTTCTAAGTGAACATTTCCTGATGATCCTCTGCTTGCTCTTCAGTTATATAACCTGGTAAAATAGTTTAACAACCAAAGGACATTTGCCAGGTAATTAAACATCTCTAATGCTACATAGAGTGCATTGTCCATTTTCCTATTAATTCCTATTAGCCGTACAGTTTTTAGTTGGGTTGATAGGTGGTTTGACTGTAACATGCAATCAGCCTGACCTTCAGAGGTTACCTTCTCTATCATTTCATCTCATTCCAGCTGAGTGAGGAATTAAAAATATATGCCTCACTCCCTTTCCCATCTTTGCTTATCTCCAGTTTCCATCTCATCTTTGTCCAGCATTTTCATTTTGTCTGAATTAGAGCTGCAGTCCCAGGAAAAGTGATGGATTTTGTCTCAATCTCAATACTTCAAACAGAGCCTCAGGAGAGCGGCAGCACCTTCCAACTGCACTTGTTTGTATCATCATCAATCAGAAGGGCTTTTCTGTGAATCCTTATTTATAGACCTTTTCAGGTGCAAAACTGAGCACTGTGCCATTCTTTATTTATCTCCTTCTGCATGCTTGTGCCGGGATTAATGTTGACGAAGGGAGCTGTTTTTGCAAATGAGAAACACTTGTCAGGAGAACTGTATCTATTGTTAAATGACGACCGGTGCAGGCACACATACATAACATAAAATATTTTTCCCATTTCCCATTCCGCAAGCTTTACCTACCATTGTTTTTAACAGCATAAGCAAAATATGCTCCTGAGGAAATGCTTTCATTTTTTACTCGGCAAAAACCCATTCATCTGGCAACCTGTGGGTGGAAGAGATCTATCAAACCTTTCTAGGTTCTCCAGACACTCTTATTAATCTCCCTACTCCCGATATGAACTTAGCCCACCAGTGCTGCAACATTGGAGGTTTATGTAGCGGAAATGGTGCTTCGTTAATTGTTAGGTGACTGTCACACATGGAATACATTGTACTGGAACTTAGACTGGATCTCTGGCACATGTCGGGAGATCTAATGTGGGTAGGAATCTAGCTCACATCTGTTCCAAGCCTAATTAAAGTTTCACACTTTTTTTTAATAGACATGTACAGCCATATGCTATGAATTTTAACAGTTTTTCATTTGGAAATGCCTTAAAATTCAAGTTTCTCTTGGTGAAAATGCCCTCCATGCCCTCCTATGTAAGTGTTGGCAATCATAGATGAGTACCAGCCAAACCCCTCATCAAAAATATCCTCACATTCAGATATGTATTGCTAAGGAAATTAGAATGCTTATTGCTTAGAAAACGGAGTGCGCTGGAGCGGCGGCCCGTTCATTAGGGGCAGCCGGGCACCACCTCCTCTCTTCAGGCCACCCCCTATATAAGTAATGGTTAGATTCATTCATAGCATGAATCTATCCATTGCCGCTGTGGCCACCCCCTATTCAGGCATCAGGCCCCTTTCAGGACACCGGGTGCCTGAATTTCAGTGGTGGGGGTGTTTTTTTTAAGCACCTGAGGCTCTAATAGGCTTCAAAATAGGGTGACTTGTGGTGGAGAGCAATTTAGCATGAACCCACCCAGGTGTTACAACAGCGAATTAATATTCGCTGTTGTAACACTGATCCTTAATCCGGCCAATCAGAAGCGGGTGTGAGACCCTTTTTCTGATTGGCCAAAAGGAGGAGACTCCCGATTGGTCGCCGAGGAGGGAAGAAGCAGAAGCCGCTGGCCGCCACTGTTGTACTGTGCAGTGCAATCAAATTCTGTCACTTATTTGACTAGTCATATTTAGACACATTGCACAAGGGGAAAGTGGAAGTAATGTTACGAAAAAGGGGAATAGTTAGAACAATGGCTAACTGAGTAACAATGTTTGCTAATTCAGTGAGGAAATGCTTTCATTTTTTACTCAGAAAAGCCCTATTACTTTTCAATCTGTGGGTGGAAGAGACCTGTCAAAACTTTTTAGGTTCTCTAGGTTCTCTAGATACTGTTATTAGTCTCTTTACTTCAGATATGAACTCAGCCCACCAGTGCTGCACCATTGGAGGATTATGTAGTGTAAACGGTACTCAGTTGATTGTCAGGTGACTGTCACACATGAAAAGTATTGTACTGGAACTTAGACTGGATTTCTGGCAGATGTCAGAAGACCTACTGTGTCTAGCTCATGTCTATTTCAAGCATAATTAAAGTCTCACACTTTGTTTTTCGTTGTGCAGCCATATGGTATGATTTTTTTACTTGAAAACAGGGCTGGACTGGGACATAAATTTGGCCCTGGACTTCATCCAGACTGGCCCACTTTGACAGGTCTCTCCCATGGCGGCTGGACATCTCCCGCACCCCCCCCCCCCCGGCCACCCGCACCCCCCTCCCTCTTCACTAGCCACTAGCCGTTCTACTTTATTAGAGTAGAACAGCTGGTACTGGTACTCTTATAGGCAGTACCAGTGGGGAAGCTAGACATTATTTCACCCGGGGCAAAGAATCAGTTTGGTGCCGCCCCCCCCTTATGACAAGATTAGGCAGAAGTGAGAAACTCCCAGGCCATAGCTGTTGAGTCAGCTGTCTGTCCCCTCCCCCATGCTCCTCTGTCATCCCCCCTGCTCCTCTCCCTTTGTTCCCCCCAAGTGAGCGCTGCAGGGAGGAAGAAGAGGTGAGCGCTGCGGGAAGGGAGAGACAGAGGAGCGGCGTTCCGCTGTCACTGAAGCCGGCCCACTGAGCCATTGGCCCACCGGGAAACTCCCTGTAGTCCCAATGGCCAGTCCATCCCTGCTTGAAAATACCACTTTTCTCTTAGCAAAAATGCCCTCATATGTCATTGTTGGCATAGATGAGTACCAGCCAAACCTCTCATCACAAGTATCCTCATTCAGATATGTATTGCTAAGAACTATTAGGGTGTGTGTTAAATCAGGTCTGTTAGAGCGCACTATGCAGTGCAATAAAATTCTGTTGCCTCTTGACGCATCATATTTAGACACACTCCACAAATCCTATAAGAGGAAAGTCGAAGTAATGTTATCAAAAAGTAGAGTAGTTAAAAAAATAAAGATCACTTTTTGCTATGTCAATTTGGCTTTACACTGGCAATTACTTATTAGGACCACAATAATTCTTTGCAAGTTAGCACATATTTCCTCTGTTAAGGTATCAACTAGGGTTACATACTTGAAATACAGAACAAGGATTTTGGGGACACACAAATAAAGATTAACATACACATAGTTTACAAAAAATTATACTTTGATGCCTGGGGTTATACTACCCTGACACTCTGAATGCGGGGACCACATAACAACGGAACAATGAGATATAAATCTATAGAATAATGACACTCTAAGGCCCCGTACACACGTCCGAGAAACTCGACGAGCAAAACACATCGTTTTGCTCGTCGAGTTCCTTGTGAAGCCGCCAAGGATCTCGGCGAGCCAAGTTTCCCCATTGACTAACGAGGAAATAGAGAACATGTTCTCTATTTGGCTCGACGAGTTCCTCGTCGGCTTCCTCGGCCAAATGTGTACACACGACCAGGTTTCTTGACAGAATACGGCTCCGATCGAGTTTCTGGCTGAATTCTGCCGAGAAACTCGGTCGTGTGTACGGGGCCTGACACTTAAGGCAGCAAAAATATTCTTGAAGTCATGGAACAATGCCATTAAGACCCTTGGGGTCACTGAAGATTAATACACTGACACATAGGGGTTGCTTTACTAAAACTGGAGTGTGCAATGCCTGGTGCAGTTATGCATGGTAGCCAATCAGCTCCTAACTTCAGCTTGTAGAATCACAAGACAATGATACACTTTCATATACAAGGTATTCCAATAACTTTAGATAACATTGCTAATGCATGCACCATTTTAAACCTTTTTCTTTTCCTATGGTTACAAAAAAATCTGCCAAATATGAAAAAAAAAATATTGAAAAAAAAAAACTGCTGCAAGTGTAAAGTCATGTCAAAATTTACATATTAGCAATCATGCCATTAAGTATTCTTAGGCAAAAACCTTTAAATCTGAAGTTCAGTCAATAAACACATTTTGCTCCTATAACTGCAGTCACACACTTACCATTAATGAAATATCTCTCTATCATGCTCCTGTACTGTAGAAATCTTCTGTGCAGTGGTGACAGGTCCTCTTGCTGCTGCTGAACTTTGAGTTTTAAGATAGTTAATAGCTCTGAGCTTCTGTGAGCTGCAACAAAAAAGCTCTTGATGGTGGACTTCCCCCTCCCCCTCTTCCTCCATTGATTACACCTTATATGACATGGGGATTCTTGACCCCTTTTACAGAAAAGTAGACACCCAGGGATAGGAAGTGTGTTATTGGAAGAATCAACTGAGAGCTGGTGTGTTTCAATACATTACATTTTTGTTGTTGGGTTTGGATACAATCTAACTTTATCACAACCAGGGATTTTACCAATAGATGGTTGTATGGCTGATGCATGGTTTTGTGAAACCTATGCTTCCAATGGAGTCCATTCAGGCCCCTCAAAGAGCAACCAGACAGTGTTCCTTCCCTCTTGGCTTCCAAACCAATTAAACACTCACTTTCTTCTTTCTCTTCCTCCTTAGTGTATCCTAAGTCTTCAATTTCTAGTTTGATCTGCTCCACTCTGGAGGGAAAACTTGAGTGAAATAGATTAGCAGTTAGAAACAACATTAGCATTTAAACAAAGGTAGTCTTGTTCTCTCAGAAGCAAAATTAATCTTTTGACCCAGAAATGGAAACTAATGATGTTTTTACAGTTTTCTAAAGAATCACTAAATATGGCCATACCTACTTTTCATTCACTTTCCCTAGTAGCCTATATCAATACCTGCAGAACAAAATCAGTTAAGAAGCAGACAGTCCAATGCAGCCTTTTACAACCCTTTTACTGCAAAGGAACCCTTGAAATAATGTTTAAGTCTCAGTGAACCCTTGAAAAAAAACAATTCATTGGTGGGCATTGAAAAAATACCTCTTATGCTGGTGGCTAGTGGCAAGTATGTTCCCCTTACAGTGGTGGTCAGAGTGTCAGGCCTCGTACACACTACAATTTTCCTCAACAGAATCCATCAAGAAACCTCGGTGGCAGAGCTTTTTTTGCAGAGGAAAACGGTCGTGTGTATGTTTTTCATCGAGAAAACTGTCGAGGAATTCGACGAGAAAAAAAGAGACCAAGTTCTCTTTTTCCTCATCGGGAGTCTCAATTTCCCCATCGTGTTCCTAGTCGGGCTAGTTTTCGACCAGAAACACGTTTGTGTGTATGCTAAGAGTATGAGACGGGAGCGCACCTTCGTTAAAAGTAGCGTTTGTAGTGGAGATAGCAAATTTGTCACGCTGTAACAGTCTGAAAAGTGCATATCGTCTCTTACCAAACTTTTACTTAACACGCAGTAACACGAGATTAGCAAAAGCAGCCCCAAGGGTTGTGCCAGTGGAATCGAACTTCCCTTGCAGTTGTATGTGTTGTACGTCACCGCGTTTGAGAATGAGGAGATTTGGTCTTGACAGTGTGTACGCAAAGAAAGCTTGTCAAGTTTCTCGACAAGCCTAACAAGGAACTCGTCGAGGAAAACAATGTTTCAATTACGACGAGTTCCTCGGTCGTGTGTACGAGGCCTCATCCTTACATATCCAAAGTATATGCTGAACCTAGAGGAGATCTTTTTTCCACTCAAAAATATTGGAGTTCCACTTTATTGATAGGCTGGTGCTATGTCTACTGTTCACAGGCTTCTTTATGTTGGAAAAAAGAGATCTGGATGCCTTGAAACTGTGCCGTGTACAAAAGCATACTCTAATCTCGCTCCATGCTGTAGAGTGTTTGTTCCCATTAACCCTTCTCCATGGCCTGAAGTAAAGACTTTGTTAGCTACTTTATAAGATTCAAACTGCCTGTTTATTAAGTTACACACTGAGATCAAATCTCCCTTCAGTTCCCTTTATTATTCCAAAGAGAACAGTTTTTAAACCCAGGGTTCCAGCCCTCAATTACATTAGCTAGGGAATTATTTGTACCTCGTACTTTATAAAGCCGTAAATAATTATAAAGGGTCATAAATCCTGCAGCCTAACAAGAATGGTGTTTTCTCTTTATAGGCAGCTGAATGGAAAGGAATCTAGGAGGTAATTCAACCATCTGTACAGTTGAGCCAAATTTAGACAGAATAAAGATATTTGTACTGAGTCCCAACCCCTCCCAACTCCAGTCTCCTCGGTCTCCTCATATTCTTAAGTACTTTTCTGATTAATACGCTGCTGTATTTGTTTGATGTTCTTAACAGCTCTGAATGCCAACAAAAGAATTGTTAAGATTAAAAGATTGTACCGATAGTTTTATTTTTATTTTTTGAAAAACATTAATTAATTTCTGTTGAAAATAAAAGCTCTTTAGAAATGGGTCAATTCAGGAACCTGACTAAATTGAACTAATGCTATAAAAAAAACATTAACTCATTCAAAAGTATACCCCTTAGGAAGCCATGTGAAGTAAAGCGCTCAATGTGAAACTAACTATAAGATTTAAAGTATAACTTTTTATAATTATGATTTGATATGCCTATGGTTTTATTGTTGTCTGCACCCCAATTATAAAGATTCCTTCCAGCTTCCTGTCTAGTGACAACCCCCCTGAGGACAGGAAGTAATGGAACACTCCCTAATTATGAGGGGAAGAATACTCAACCAAGGTTTTAACCCTTCTTTACTCCAAAACAAAAGAAAAAAGGTGACAATGGCCACCTACCTTTGAAAAACAGCCAACAAGTATTGGTATGGCTTCCTTCTAACCACTGAGCCTTTATGTAAATCATGGCTTTATTCTAACCACTGAGCCTTCATGTAAATCATGGCTTTAGATATGGGTTTTAATCTTTCTCCTGAAGGCCAAGTGGTCCGACTCCAGTCGGATGGTGGTTGGTAGTGCATTCCACAGCCGAGGTCCCTGGACTGCAAATCTTCGATCTCCTTTGGACTTGTATCTGGCTTTGGGTATCTGGAGTAGGTTTTGATTGGTGGATCGCAGAATGCGATTGGGGTTATGGGCTTTTATTTTTTCGCATAGATATTGGGGGGCGTTGCCTTGAATACACTTATGTATTAGGCAGAGTGCCTTGAAAGTGATTCTGTCTTTTACTGGCAACCAATGAAGGGATCTCAGTGAAGGTGAGATTGATTTCCATGTTTTTTTTCCGGTCACTAGTCGAGCAGCCGTATTTTGAACGACTTGCAGACGAGTGATTTGGTATTTGGGGAGACCTAGATAGAGGGCATTTGCGTAGTCTAGTCTGGAGTTCATTATTGTTCCCACCACTACTGCAAAGTCCTCTTTCGGGATAAAGGGGGTGAGTCTGCGTAGTAGGCTCAGCAGATGGTGGGATCCGCTGACTACTGACCCTATGTGTGCATCCATTGTCATGTAGGTATCGAAAATTACTCAGAGACAATCATCAAACAATCATTATTGTGGAGAGCACTATGTGTTGTGGTTTTATGATTGCATGAATCGCGTTACCTTGGAGTTTTGAATCGTTTGTTCATCGCTATACTCCTTTGATCCTGGATTGGTTGGCTGCAATATTGTATCATCCACTTTTATGCCCGTAAGGGAATGTGCATGTGATCCTCCATAATTAAAGGGTCGTTTACATAAGGAAAAAAACAAGATGCGCTACACATAATACAATGTAAACAAGTATCCAAAATCTAATGAAATAAATCATCCGTGAATAATTGTGGAATGTGAATGGACAGCAAATATTCGGAAACAGTCCTTAGTGAAAACAAAAAAAGTCCTTTCACCAGTGATTATGAAAAGAAAAGTCCGTATTGATAAGTGACAATCCAAAAGAAGAAAAGACCTCCACCAAACGAGTATTGAATCTGCTTACCAGATTCCCGGTGGTCTCTTAGTTAAAAGAAGACCCCAGGTAGCATGAAGATTTTAAACTCTGCAGAGTCAAAGCTTGAAGGGCAATCAGGCAAACGATCTCGGTTGCACTCCAGTGTTAGGGGATACGGTGACCATACCACATAGAAGACATAGGAGGCCACAATAGTGTAAATCCGTAAAGAATTACTTTATTTAAAAGTTAGTAACAAAAACACACTTACAATTTAGCAGTGTTTAACAGGCTTATCAAGTAAAGCTCCGGCCGGAAGCAGACCAAACAGCCCATCAAATGGTGTGGAAAATATGCAGACAACGGGGGGTGATACCGATGTGAAAGCACGTTCCGCCCGACCTGGTTTCGCGACAAATCGCTTCCTCTGGGGCACTCGTTTACATAAGGTGAGCCTCCATCCTTATTATCGGTGGAGGTTTCCTGTTTATACACCAAGTCACCTGCATGCTGAATTCATGTATCATCGCTGAAGACCACACAGATGGTGTTTGTTATTGATATATGGACTGGATACTAGCGCTGCAGTATCTGTTTTTATATTTTACCTTAGGGATTTGATCATTGACCCTGGTGTTCAGCTGCTATACATTGTTTGGGTATTTTTTGCGCTGATTTGTTTTCTCTTTATTCAAATTGTGTCATAAACCCAAGGATGGGAAATTCCTACCTCAGATACCATTGTCCATCAACCTTAGCACCTATTTGTTAATTTGTCTTTGTAAAGTAGCCAAGTATGATTTAGGACAACATGGTGATTAACATAAAGCGATAAATTGAAAGAGACCATAAACAACCTTTCCCATGTATCTAATGGAACACAAGAGAACTCAGAACACAGATTAAAGGGGTTGTAAAAGTTTGTTTTTTATTTCCTAAATAGGTTCCTTTAAGCTAGTGAGTGCATTGTTGGTTCACTTACCTTTTCCTTCGATTTCCCTTCTAAATGTTTTTTTTCTTTGTCTAAATTTCTCACTTCTGTTTCTCCTCAGTAAGCTTGCCCCCATCATCCGAGCAGTTTTGGCTGGGGGTTAGTCAGACAGAACAGCTTACTGAGGAGGAACAGGAAGTGAGATATTCAGACAAAGAAAGGGAATTCAAAGGAAACGGTAAGTGAACCAACAATGCACTAGCTTAAAGGAACCTATTTAGAAAATAAAAAAACAAACCTTTACAATCCCTTTAATTCCAAACGTAACTCCAAACGCAACTCTATAAACTGAAACTAACTATGAAAGTATTGAAGTCAACACTATAGCAATCTCCATATTTATCTTTTGGCAGGTTTACTTATTTTCTCTTCAGAAAAGCCCATATAAGCTGATCACGTTCTGTCAAGAAAAAATGTAGCTTAAATGTCCCCTTTAAGGCGCATACCGATAAAAATACTGACAAATTATCATGGCAAACACTAAAGACAGTAACACTAATTTCTATCTTTTGTGCTTTGTTCATGCTAGGAAATATGGAAAGCTATGGATTTCATGGCATATCTGCCTGGCCAGGCGCACACACAGTCCCCGGCAGTTTTATGAGCTTGCAGTGTTCTGTTGTATTCCGAATTCTGCAATAAACAAATATCATTTTCTCTTAGAATCTGCAGACTGTAGATAGAATGATGCCGCTTTGTGGATGAATCTTTCAAACGCTGCATTTGCAGAAGAACATTACATTTGTTTACTAACAGGCCACAAACTTAGTTCAGCAAGAAAAGTGACAAGACTCCTTAAAGGGTAAGTACACCTTCCAGACAAATCTGTCTACGTTACCAAGAAAACACCTGTACACCATACTTTTTTTTCATCGAATTAACAGAAACAAGCACAAACCTGAGATGCAGAGAGGAAAAAAAATCTTGGCCTGGCTGTATTTTGTTTATATAATCTGTGTCTTCAGTATCTTGAGGGCCACATTCAGGTGGGATTCAATAAAGCGGCTGCACCACTTTTTGGCGTTAATCCCGTTTGTTAATGTATTACGCCAAATGTGTTGCATTCAATGCACCAAAATGTAAACGTAGGAAGTGCCTAAACAAAAATCTGCTGGCAGGATCAATAGATATTATTTTAATGAAAGCTGCAGATTTAAACATATTAAAAACTACTTTAATATTACATTAACATGTTAAAGCTTCTATGAGATTCCAGTGCTTGGATTCATGTCTACTTTAAATGGAGGACGTTAAAGCGGAGCTCTTCTCGATTTTTAAGTAATATTTCTAATGCTAAAAAACAATACCGAAATGGATATTTAAGTTTAATAAATATGTACATTACCTGAGTTCTTCGTTTGCCTTCCGGTCTGGAGCCTTCGGGTTTTCCTTGGGTTATTCTTATTTCCTGTCCCGCGCTGTGTCTTCTGGGAGCTTGTGTCATAGCTCCCTTGTTGTCCTATTCTGGCCTAGACGAAACATCGCGTGATTTCGGGGACCAGGACGAACCACGCCTGCCATTGCACACAAAGAGAGCGGAGCAGACGTTAGAGCGGAGAAAAGTACGTTTATTTAAGCCCTGCAATTAGCTATGTAACTAGACTAAAAAAAAAAAAAACGTAATTGCATGGGAGATCCGCTTTAAGACCTTTTTTAGGTTTCTTTTGCTGATTCTGTCTCTATCAGAGATGAAAATATTCTCAATAGGGCTCCTGGGATCAGTAAAGACCTGACAGAAGTTCTAACTCTCCCTGAGCAATCCTGAAAGCTAATAAAACGTTTTGGCAGTAGTTATACTTTAAAACGATTTTACAATAAAAGGCAGCCTATGAAATCACCAAACAAAGCTGGCAATGCCCCCCGGTAGCTTAGAGTAAATAGTAGAGGGAACAAGAAGGGTTTTGTAGTCACACACTATAGCCATGATTAGCTATGTTGTGTTCTGTCCTAAGGCTGATAATTGCAGGTATTCAAAATATCCATTTGTACTCAACATGAAATAAATGAAGAGAGCTGTACAATGAGGAGCACTTGAACCACATAACCCCTCCATTGTAGACTAAAGCTCCTGTTTATCAGAAACTTGCCCAGTGAATCTTTCTTAAACACATTGCTATATAAATATATTATCTTATCCCAGACTCTATGTTCTCCTAATGATAAAATGATGATGGATGGTACTTCATGCTACAGAGACGATCATTAAGGTGGTTTGAAGAGGCAGCTATCACTCACTCATTATAATCTTACTTCAACCGCTGCTAATTAAAGGCAACTTATTTGTGTATCATGTCTGCTTCTGAAATCTTTGAGGTTCCCAATAATTATATTTGTTTCCTATTTTTAATGACATACCATACCTTGCAAACAACCTCTACATCTTTATACAGTATCAAACAGCCTTTTTTATATTGAGTCATTCCTTAAAACTTTTTTTCCTTGGTAAGGTCAAGTTTGCACAATAAAAGTGATCATTTATGGTCAGGTTAGATGGTTAGATAGAATTCTTCAGCATTTTAAGAATCAGATCTCACCAACCTGTTAGACCATTAAAGCCCATCAAAGCCCTTGAGGAAAAGTTTAATATTGGGGAACATGTGACTTTCTTCACCTTCCTCCCTCCCTCCATCCCTTCCTTCCTTCAATCCCCCATTGGCACTTACATGGCCAATAACCAGGACTATGCAAAGTAGGCTACAATAATTGGATCACTAACCCTGTAAATGCCAGCGGCACAGAGCTTAAAAAATATTTTTACCTCATCGCTCCAGCAGGCAAACAGGAGGGGCACAGGGAAGGTTGGTATCAGCAGGAGTGGGCTAATTAGAAAACCTGCCACTTTGCCTTAAATGGGGATATTAGATGTTAACTTTAATATATAATTGCTTTTTTTTATACCTGTGCATGTGTCTCTGCCATGTGTCTCAAACCGAAGAAATACAAAAGAGCACCAGAAAAAAACTAGAAGAGAGTCCAAGATAATTGTAATTCTTGGTTAAAAAAAAAAGTCTTATAAAAACACTACTCTCCCTTCAGAAGGGCTCAACAGAGGATAAAACTTGGCTCTTGACATGACGTCACAGATCTATATTAGAATTAGTATTAAATTATCCCCTTGCAGTAAACTTGACAGCAGTTGCTGAGCAGCATCCAAACTGTTGGGTGCCTATCGGAGGAAGCATTGCTATTTGGGAGATATTCAGTTTGTTTTAGGTTTTTCTTCATCTGGCTACACTTGCAAGTCCAAAGGTTCTGTTGTGTGTGTAGGTGTTTCTTCATTTCTGTGTGTAGGTTTTTCTTCATTTATTAGAGGATATGCAGACCCTTATGCCTCTCATATCTGCAGTTTGAGCTCAGGGACATCTCCTTCCTCTGCACCATCATCAGTACTCTCATTGAAACACAAAGTGCTTGGTACCGTACAGTTCCAGATTTATTTAGTGTAGCCGGACATTTGCCTTATTGTTTACCTCCCTCAGAAAAGCCCAAAGTGCAATTCTCAGAGCTACCTTTATGTAATGGATATGTTCTTGTTTATATATGAAAAGGTTCAAATAACCAAGCTAAATACATTATATAAAATTGGGCATAGACACTGTAGTAGTCACTAATGCCTCGGACACATGAATGGTTTTCCTGGCGGTCAAAAGTCCGCCGGGAAAACCAAGGGGAAAACCGAGAACCTGCTTGGTTGCTTTTCCCTGTGTACACGCGGTCGGTTTTCCAGACAGGAATACTGCCATGACAGCTTTGGTCGGGAAAACCGTCCGTGTGTGTGCTCCACTGCAGTGTTTCCCATAAGAAAACTGCAGAGCAAAAAAAAAACAGAGAATCACGGCGGGAAAAAAGAGAACAAGTTCTAATTTTTTTGCTCTCAGTTTTCCTGTTGGGAAAACTGCTATGGAGCATACACACGGCCGATTTTCCCGACCAAAAGCAAACATGGCAGTTTTTTTGCGTTGGGAAAACTGATCGTGTGTACGAGGCATAAAAGTCCAAAGAACAGGAGTAAGGCAATGGCATGAAAGCTACATGTCACATTCTTTATGCTGGGCACCCCTACAGTCAATTCACAAGTGGTCATCAATTGCTGTCTTTTGGCAGATAAACCAGTCTCTACATAAGCATTCATAGAGAAATGGATCTGTTTAGCTAAAATTCTTCTTTTTTCCTAGGGAAGGATGCTTCCAGTCTGTTGCATTCACTGTATGCTTATTGCGTGCTAAACAGTTTCACTCAGCATACTTTATATTGCTGATCTTCTTGGAGCTGTATCAGAAAGGATAAGTGTTTAGGATGAAATAAATGGTGTGGTTTATGTGAGAAGTAGAAAAAAAAAAAGAAAGAAAGAATAAATATGCCTGCTGCTGCCAGTCTGTGGATCCTGCAGTCTGACAGAAGAATCTCTCTGCCAATTAGCAGAATTACCAAGTCTTAGAAGTACTGCAGCCCTGTGTTCGCCTGCCAAGGCTCTCCAAATGCTAAACCTGAGGCTAGAGACCAGGGATTCAGCTGAGCAGCACCAGCTAGGCTGCTTCGAAGGAGCAAGACTTACCGTCTGTAAACTCTTTCATATCTAAGATGGTTCACTGGCAGCAGTTGCATCAGTATGGCTCCTGGCTGCTTGGTGGGAACCAGCCATATTGTGAGGTCATAATGCAGTTCCATGGTCTCATTTCATGGGGTGTATACAAACTTAAATTCTCAACTTCATAAACAACACTCCATTCATTCATATCCTAAAAACACTGATGCATTTCCAATACTTTCAAATATATAACTCTGGGCATACAACCATGATAGACTTGAACTATATGTGCCAAGATTTGTTATTTCTATGCACACCTGGGCACCTCTACCAGTCAACATAGACAGTAAGTCAACCTTCACTAGAGCATCACCATTTTCTAAGTCAAGAACACACCCCGAATATGCTTATTAGGCATTAGGAAGCAGAACAGTATCCTTCTCCTTTGTCTGCTCTCGCCCCTTTTAGCATGTTAACTGTCCACCTTAGGCCTTCCTCACATGGCTGGGTAGCTGTCATATTCCTGCAGCAGATTCTTGTCACAGGAATCCGGCAGCCACAGTTACCCGGACATGTAAAAGAGGCCTTACAGGATGCAGATTTGAGATTAATTACCCAAATAGCTATTACAAATATAGCTTTACCCTGATACAATTGTGGTTTTCTGGTTATCTTCCAGCGCTGAAATTGACTATGGCCTGACTCTCTGAAGCAGTGCTAGTTTCAAGGTGGCTACCTCACTGAGCATCATGCTATAGAAGTAAGCTATGCCCCCAGAGGTAGCACAGATTTTGGAAATTAATCTAGCACCTACCGGTAGTCTTGTGGCAAAAAAAAAAAAAAATTGACCTGACCTATAACCTCTATAAAGCTGTCAGATGTGTATTTATTAATAAGACCTATTAATAAGACCTGGAATCATTTATATCATCAAAATTAAAGTGTTTGTTTAAACTGACTTATCTAAGGTGTATGGGCAACTTTAGCCTAGAAAACACTGCCTCCATGGCTCCAATGTTACTAAATGTCATGCTGCCAGGATGGAAAAATCTAATTTTTTCAATGTACAGTACATAGTCACTATGCAAGCTCTTCTATTGATCCCAACCTGATCCAGGGCCTTAAAGGGGCTTTCTAATAAAAACAAGAACACAAACAACAAAGCCTTACAGTAGAACTAATGACAATTATTTGTTCTCATTTTGGTTAGAGTAAGGAAGGAATTATAACCCTTATCTATTTCTTTTTGCCATATGTGTCCCACTAAGTTTTCCTTCACTTCCTGTCCTATAGAAAATAACTGAAAGGGAGAGGAACTATCCCAAAGTGAAAGAATCACCAGGGTCAGCTGAACTAGTGTCCCTATTGGAATTTTTCCTGTCTATTACTGTTCTGGTTACAATCTAAAATTTGGGATTTTGTTTCACATTTAGTCTTGGTGATAACAGTAAACAGAACAAATATCACTATCCCTAATGGGGGAACACACAGCAATTCAAACCTGACAGGCATTCTAATCCCTCTCCACATTATGCAAAACTACAAAAGAAAAGTTTTTAATTTTAATTATAAAAAAAAAACTTAAAATTGGAGCACTTCTGATCATTCCAACAGCATTGGAGAATTGGGGAATCCGAATGAGGAGGGTACACCCCTCACATTTTTTTCATGTGACAACACTGAAGAAATTACACATTGCTACGATTATTACTATATAGGATTTATATAGCGCCAACAGTTTACGCAGTGCTTAACAAAATTAAGGCAGGCATTACAGTAACATTACATTTTGGTACAAGAGGAATCAGACCGTTTTCATCAGACAAACCGATCGCGTGTACGCGGCATTAGTGACATAAACACATACACACATACACATACCTTACCAAATATATACTCTGTATATATAAACACACACACGTAATAAGGGGACTTGTAGTTCTCCTATAGCATGCAGAAAAGAATAGATTGTGCTTCCCTTCATGGAAATGTGTTAGTAAACTATTGTTAAAATTCTTAAAGGTTTTTCCTTTTCATCAACAATGGCAGACATATCAGGGGGCTGGTCCAAAATAAGAATACTCAGTATATACCTCACGTTCTCTTGGAGGTGACAATAAACGTGCTCAGGGGACAACCTTTGTTGTATTCCCAGGCATCCCTCCCCTCTCCTCTTGCAGTTCCCATTGCACAAGTGTTTGCATTCAGGTGGCTTGCTTGCCGTATCTCTAGCAGATAACCCTGGCATCAAGGGAAATAGAAGGAGTGACAAGGCCGTCAAAAGGAGATTCCGCTCAGCACTTGATCTTTTGATCGGTTTCTCAGCAGACTTAGCTGTGACCTTTAAAAGTTATCTCATTCAGAATGGAGTCCAAGAAGTGTTCCAAATAGAATGGCTTTCCATGAGATTTTGCACGCTTCCGGATGGAGAATTCAGTACTTTTAAAATATCCAGAGCACGCATACACCCCTTACCTGCCAGACTGTGCAGAAGTAGTGAGTAGCTAATTTACCGGTATATAAACTAAGACAACTATGTAATAAATAAAGCCCCATGTTTCCTTCTCCACAGTTTTCATAATTTCTTCCTCCTTAAATAGGAACTTTGCCTTAGAAAAGGAAAGGGATTGTAGAAAATTGTTTTTTAAATGGTAGTCCTCATGGTTAAAATAAAACAAATATGCACGCCAATCATAATTATAAAGATAAAAAGGTTTATTTATTGATACTGAACATCTCTTGTTCATAAAAAGAGGCAAAAGGGGCACCTAAATCCCAAATATATGTAAAGAACACATCACAAAAGTAACAGATTTGATATCACATGACTTGTATGGGATCGGCCAACATGTTACCGCTTCTTCAAGGCTTAATCCTCTATATGTGAATCACAAAACATTTATGTAATTGGATGTGTTCAGGCTAAGGGGAGACCAAGAAAAGAGAAGACACTCCACCTTATTGATATGAAGCATGTGGCAGGCGCAGCACTATGAAGTGCCTTTATGCGCTGTGGCATTAAAAGAATTTTGATTTCTCTGATCTTTTAGTCCAAACAAGACTATCTGTTACTCTATAATTCCTCTAGCGCCATTCTATGGAAGCAGTAGGTTTAAAGAGCAGACCAAACTCTTGAGATAACTTCTTTATTAACTTTCAAAGCTTTTCTTCATATATAACACTGACAATTTCGCAGCAGACAGTCCATGTACAAACATGTGCTGAATAAAATATAACAAATGGCGGTTCAACTGTTCAATCTTGTCATTCTACATAAAATGGTAGATATATTTCTTTCTTCAGTATCTGTACTCTCACTTTAAGTTATTTAAACACTTTATAGTCTCTTTGAGGCTTAATCAATAGTTTTACTCGCTCTATATTGCTGTTTGCTGTTTGTTTGCTTGCTTGAACATTTGCTATGATGTTTGGAATTGAAGTTTGCTGTGATGTTTGATAGCACGTTTGGAATTGAAGTTTGCTGTGATGTTTGGTGGAACTACAAGTGAACACATAACTAGTTAGTATACAGTTCTAATCACACTATTAACAATAGGAACATATATAATTGTATTAAATACCTATTTTGGCCACTTGCTTCCATAAACTAGAACTCTGAGTGGATGTGTGTCTGTTCAGATCTTCTCTCTCTGGTGTAATAAGCTCTAACAGCTCTGCTAGGGAACTTTTCAGACAGAATGGGTGTAATGCTGGCTGTGATTGGCCAAGACTCTTGCTCAGTGTGAGATTGGCTGTGATTGGCCAAGACTCCTGATGAGTCACAAAAGCTTAACTCTATGCTTTCTGGTTTCAATTCTGCTGTGTCTTGAGCTTACCTTACAGTATATAGAACAAATCTTAAAAGGCATATTCTCTCCTTTTGCTTCTGTGAACACAATATACAACTGTTACATGACATCCATATATAAAGTCACAGTAAATAACTCTGCTTTTATCTCTCACATATGAGCATATGAACTGTATTAAGGTTATTAGCAGGTATATAAACAGTAAAAATATTGCTGGCGCAAGTGAAAATATATATATATATATTATATTATATTATGTTGTTGTAGTGGGTTTGCTGCAATCAAGGAAGAAAAGGGTCAGGACACCTGTTGGTGTCTGGTCCTTTAAGGAATATGTGTAGTAAGTGAATTGCGCTCCCCTTCTTTTTCCCTTTATTTATCACCACCTATTTCTAGGTATGATTAGATTATTAATCATCAATACATAACACCTCTATTTAAATCAACAAATGTGCTAAAATTCTTCTCATTGGGAATACAAGTGCACCCCGGGGGGCGTAAACCTGTATACAACTTGCGTAAAACGTGACCTTATCCAATATATTAAAGGTGACTGCCCATCCGAAGGCAAACAATTGTTATACAAAAAACAAAACAATATAAAACAATATTATAGAACAATATATATGGTGGAACGACACATATATATAACAATTCGGTGGAGGATTTCAAAATAGATCCTCTATTCATTAAAGTCCCAATGTGCTGATTAGATATTCATTTAAGTGCTTCTCCCGTGAGTTTGTAATACAACGATAATGACTCCACTTTCTGTGATACCCACAGAACTGCACGCTAATCGTGAGGTAGGCGCTGGGGGAACCTGAGAGGAACAACTTTTACCTTCCATTTTTGGCTTGGCTTTGCATACATGGTTGGAGAAGCTTGGTGCCGGCATACGGGCACATTTAAATGTGAGTGCAATATTTGTTTGATTTTAAGCAGCCAATACATTTTTTACGTATTACACCATGAGGGGCACTCCTCGTTTTTATGAGCTATTGTAGGAGAGATAGAGACCCCATTGGCATATTCAAGGCATCTGGAGATTGGTGAACAGACGTGCAAAAGGAGTGGTTATCCTGGGAATGAACCAAAGGCATTTTGATTGATTGTGATCTGGTGAGTGGCCATTTCTAGCGGTGACGGGAATATCACAGAAAGTGGAGTCATTATCGTTGTATTACAAACTCACGGGAGAAGCACTTAAATGAATATCTAATCAGCACATTGGTACTTTAATGAATAGAGGATCTAATTTCATGTATTTTAAATGCAACTATGAGGGGCTGCAATTGTTTTATTCCATATACAACAGAACTTGAGGGTCAGTGCTAGGAGCATATCAGGTGTGTTGCACTGGATGTATGCTGACAGGCAACATAATGACAGGTGAAGTGAGCAGAAGGGTGACCTCATCACATTTCTGCTGCTCCTTCACTGTCCAAATAACAACTTGACCAAGCTGTCCTGTTTTTCCTTGTGCAGTGGAGGTCAAGGCGCTGACTATGCTCACCAGCAGGGTATCTTGAACATAAGCTTGGCTGTTGCAGAGAATTACAAATCCATTAGCTTATGAAACAGCTGGAGTTTAGATTTAGTCAGTGTGGTAGCTATGACTAAATACAACCCCTTTAGAAATATAGTGTTGTTTAAATTGAGTCAAAAAGGTCACTCCTTGTATTCCTGTGCACTTTACTTTGCTGCAAAACTACAGGTGCACTTAGCAGCAGACATTTTCCTGGCTTGTTATATAGTGCTCAACCACTTGAAGAGTGAAATGAGAAACCCATCTGTATCTCCACTGGTGTTTTTTGTACCAAGAGCGTAATATGTCGGCATTTTAGGGCCTGTTTGTTAAAAGTCAAAATGATGCTGTAACTAATAAGGAGAAAAAACATTTACAGCAGCTGATCTTTTAACTAAATAAATATTTTCCCTGCCTTAAAGTGTATGTAAACCCCAATTTTTTTTTGTTTTTATGCCACAATGTAGAGTATAAGATTTCCTATCATCTGTGCCCAGTCTTGACACACATAGTTAATCCAGCTCTGAGCAATCCTCTTTTATTGTTCAGTGAAAATTAACAGACTTCCAGATAAAAACCTGTCTAAATAAAAAGTCCTTTCCGCTCTCCTTGCTTTGAGTGACAGGTTATTTACATATCTAGCTTGGACATGTTTATCATAGGTTATGTTATGTTTATCATAATATGAGGTGATCCACAGTATAAAAAGTGAGAAATCCACCCCTCCCCCACATAACACATCCTGGTATTATACAATGATCTGTGGATCACCTCATATTATGATAAATAACCTGTCACTCAAAGCAAGGGGACGGAAAGGACTTTTTATTTAGACAGGTTTTTATCTGGAAGTCTGTTAATTTTCACTGAACAATAAAAGAGGATTGCTCAGAGCTGGATTAACTCTGTGTGGCAAGACTGGGCACAGATGATAGGAAATCGTATACTCTACATTGTGACATCAACATCCACTTTAAGAGGAAGTTAATTATGCCTGCCCTCAAAGAAAACTAATTATCCCTGTCTTCAAAAAACATTTACTAGTGCATAGAGTTCTGCCTTGTCTTGGTTAAAGCCTAAAGTGTTACTAAACCCACAACAGTAAAATCAGTCTGTATATGCAGTTAAGAATGCTTGTTATACTCACTGTGGAACCTAAGGGGTTAATCTTCTGTATTGTGTAAAAAGGCTGTTTGATCCTGTCTTCTCTGATCCTCCCCTTCTTCCTCTGTCCCCAATCTATCTCCTCGTAGAACAGAGAGAGCCTTTGGCGGCAAGCAGCACATGCTCAGTTTGGCATGTATTGCTAGAGAGTTTATTATTTTTTTCCTAGGAGGGTACATGTGATCAGCACAGGGCCAATCAGCACTTTCCAGAGGGAGGTCAGGGGTCCTGCAGCCTTATAGGACAATCAGAGCAGAATGAAAACTCCTCCTACAGGCTTTAACCAGACACTGATATAAGTAACAAGACTGCTATATACTTATAAAAAGATATTTAGAAATGTACATTTACTAAAACTATTGCATTTCCATGTTCTGTGTACTGTAGGAGATCAGATATAGTGATTGCAGGGTCCTGGGTTTAGTAACACTTTAAAGTGACTGTAAATGATCACCTTGTAAAACACCCCATTCAGTTTAAAATATAAATGAAGGGCAAAACATTTTTGTATACAGGTGCATCTCAAAAAAATTGAAAATCAAAAAGTTTGTTTATTTCAATAATTCAATTAAAAAAGTGAAACTAAAATATATAGATTTGTTACACACAGGGATATATTTCAAGCATTTCCTTACTTTAATTTTGATGATTATGGCTTACAGGTAGTAAAAAAGCCCAAATACAGTATCTCAAAATTAAAATGTTACATAGCAGTGGTCATCAACCCTGCCCTACAGGGCCCACTAACAGGCCATGTTTTATCTATTATCTTGGGGAGATGCAGTCTAGAATACTGCAATCACTGAGCAGCAAATGATATCACCTGTGATGTATTTCAGTTATCTTGCAAACCTGGCCTGTTAGTGGGCCCTGTAGGGCAGGGTTGATGACCACTGTTACATAGGACCAATAAAAAAAAGGATTTTTAATACATAAATCATCACTGACTTTGGAAACGCCACACTGCTCCTCATGCAACTTGGATTTTGTGCATATCTATCTTCCTCCAGATTCTGGGAACTTGATTTCCGAATGAAATGCAACATTTTCCACAGTCCATGATGATTTGAGGAGCCATGTCATCTGTCTGTGTTGGTCCACTGTGTTTTATCAAGTCTTGTTTAATGCTTCCCTCTGCTGATCAGCTTTATTTTCCAGCAGGGCTTGGCTCCTGCCCACACTGCCAAAAGTACAGTGGTATCATGGGATCATGGGATCACTGTGCTTGATGGGCCAGCAAACTTGACTGACCTAAACCCTATAGAAAATCTGTGGGGTATTTTCAAGAGGAAGATGAGAGACACCAGACCCAACAATGCAGACGAGCTGAAGGCCTTCAAAATACGACAATATGTGAGTCAACACTAAAGCCCTGTACACACGCTCAGTTTTCTCTGTGGTAAAAAGTCTGCTGAGAAAACCGAGGGGAAAGCAGAGAACCCAGAAGTAAAACTGCTATGGAGCTTTGGCCGGGCCTTGCAGTGTTTCCCATAGGTAAGTAGTAGATCTGGCGGGGGGGAAAAAAACGCTGGGAATCCTGATGGGAAAATAGAGAGCAGGTTCTCTATTTCCCGCCGGGATTCCTGGCTGTTTTCCTGACGGGGAAGCATGCACACATCCGGTTTTCCCGCCCAAAAGCTCTCCTGGCAGTTTTCCTGCCGGGAAATCCAGTCGTGTGTATGAGGTTTAAGGGTTGTTGAGTCCCAAGAAATAGGACATCAACATGAACAAATATGTCCTTCAAAGTTTTGCTAATAAGCAATAGACGAACACCAAGTGTTTAGAGTCCTCCTCGTGCAGATGACAAATTCACACCAACATGCAAAGTGTATCCGCCACCACATAAAGTGCGCACTTACCAGCTAACACAAGCTGGATCACTTGTGGCTAATACCCAGCCAGGGCCTTTGTCTCCAGGGATGGCAAGCAGGGACTCTGACCAGAACAGCCTCCAAACACCACTTGTAGGTGGATGGACATATATTACTAATCTGGTTTTACCTATGGCAAGCCTTTTCCCTTTTTTTGGGTTATCATGAAAATCGAGGACCCTGGTTTTCTTTTTGAGCTTCTGTGATAATATATGTCCATCTACCTACAAGTGGTGTTTGGAGGCTGTTCTGGTCAGAGTCGCTGTTTGCCATCCCTGGAGATAAAGGCCCTGGCTGGGTATTAGCCACAAGCGATCCAGCTTGTGTTAGCTGGGAAGTGCGCACTTTATGTGGTGGCGGATACACTTTGCATGTTGGTGTGAATTTGTCATCTGCACGAGGAGGACTCCAAACTCTTGGTGTTCATCTATTGCTTATTAGTAATACTTTGAAGGACATATTTGTTCAATTTTAAAATGTACCTACATTAAAAATAAATTAAACTTTGTTTTTGTTTTTTTGTATTTTTTTAACCACTTGACCACCAGGCACGTAAATAACTTAATAACCAGACCAATTTTCAGCTTTCGGTGTTCTCACAATTTGAATGACAATTACTCAGTCATACAACATTGTACCCAAATGAAATTTTCGTCCTTTTTTTCACACAAATAGAGCTTTCTTTTGGTGGTATTTAATCACTGTTGTTTTTTTTATTTTTTGCGCTATAAGAGAAAACAGACTGAAAATTCTGTAAAAATGAATTTGTCTTTGTTTCTGTTATAAAATTTAGCAAATTTGTATTTTTTCTTCATTCTTTTGCATAGTATTGCGGGGTATTGCAGAGTATTGCGGGGTATTGTGGGGTATTGCAGAGTATTGCAGAGTATTGCGGGGTATTGCAGGGTATTGTGGGGTATTGCAGGGTATTGTGGGGTATTGCAGAGTATTGTGGGGTATTGCAGAGTATTGCACAGTATGGGTATGGAGCAGAGTATTGTTAGCATGGGGCAGGGATGGCTGAGCAGGGATGGATGGCTGGATCTGTGACTGCATTTGTCACAGATCCAGCCCACAGCACTCGTGCTGCATCCGCTCTCTCCCCTCTCCTCTCACACTGTACCGTTCGGTACAGAGAGGGGAGGGAGGAACCGGCATCATCACATGATGCCGGTTTGTTTACAAGTAATCGCTCCGTCATTGGACGGAGCCATCAAGTGGTAAACCACCGATATCAGCGGTGATTTACCGTGATCCGTGTGCACGCCCCAGGGGGCGCACTGGAGCGCGATTCTGGGAGGACGTCCATGGACGTCCTCCCAGAGTTAAGGAACCACCTTGTAGACGTCTTCCGTCTATAAGGCGGTGATTAAGTGGTTAAACAAATATACATTGGTATCCGGACTTTACCAATGTAACTGGCAAGACTCTGCAGTCCATCAAGTAGTTAGTCATAGGACCATTGCTGGGTTAAGTCAGAGCAGAATGCTTTGTCTAGAACCTAGAAATAGCACATTTCCCTATATTTCTCGAAACACTTATAACTTTAAGTGTTCAGTACACCCAACCATTGTTTCTGAGAAAAGATATACTGAGAACTCTATGGCACAGTATGAAGTACAGCAGCTGAATTGATCAGCCACGTTAAGTCTTTGTTCGGATGGACATAAATGTCTTTTTTTTTCCTTGTCCACAGAGCCTGGCTTCAGGCTGTGCTGACAAAAGCACTGCATGCAACTTTCAGGCAATGTTTGCTCATTGATTTATATTGCTTCCTTCTAGGGGAGAGCATTAAACCATGGGAAGAAGCCTGTCCCAATGACATGGGTAGGGAATGCTATTCTGTATTTAATACTTATACAGGCAAAGTTAGCTATTGACCCAAGCATATGATATATGAAGCTGAGCACAGCTGTACTGTTGCCGTACAACGATGGGCCTAAATGGCAGAATGTGTGAAGCAGAGGTTAGCACCCTTTTTAGGTAAACCCTTCTTCAGGGTTGATATTATGAGGGGCTAGCTCAGCCCCTTATAATCTAGAGCCGAAGAGCCTTGGGCAGAAGGTGATGAGAACAGGCTCCACCTAGAATACTGTCATGTAAATTTGTAGAATCAGGAAGTAAACCCAAAAAGGCTGAGAACCCACCAACAGGGACCTACAGTGAGGAAACTGGAAAAGCTAAGTGACAATCCTACGTTAAAGCTCACTTGAATGGTTCAGTAGTGCTAATGGTGGGAAAAAAGAGTCAGAGGTTAAGTGACAGAATAAATAAGAACAGTACAATATGTTCCTGCTTCAGAAAAACAATAAAAGGGCTGATTGTGTGGACATTCCTTATTGATGGAGGTAGGCCTCAGGCTAGGAGAATGTAAGTGACCAAGTTGGCTGAGTTCCCCTATGTTGCTCGTGTGTGATGCCCTATCTGAATACTGTCATGGGAAGGTGGTGGAAAGGGACATTGGCATTGCAGGGCCCTGCTTCCAGCTGATTTTGTTGTTACATTGATATCGACCATGTATATGTTTACGTTGGACATATTCAGGGTACATTTTGGCCAATTCCTGCTGAATATGATTTTCATGTGTTGCCTCATCAGCACCGCCAAGTTTGAAAAAAATCTACTTTTTTTAAAACATACAACCTAATGCAGGCACTGTCTGGGTATACTGACCAGTGCCAGGACAATGTCATCTAAAGCCCAGGGCAAACATGCCAAAATGTCCCCCCCCCCAAGATGTATGAGCATTAGGTGTCAGTAAAAATCCCCCACAAAAAAACCTAAGCACTTATTTGCATGCTTACCCCCTAAGCATAAATTTACCATCCTCCCAGTACAAATCTGGACCACTAGTGTAATCCCCCCCTCCCAACACACATTTTCTATCCCCCAGCTCAAATGCCCCCCACCACAAAAAAAATCAACCCCCAGTACAAATCCTCTACCACTAAAATTTCCCCTCTTAGTACACATTTTCTCCCCTCGCCCTCCAAATCCCCCTCCCAGCACAAATAACCCCTCAATCTTACCCCCTGATCGTGTGTACGGACCTTAAGTGTTTCATGGAAAATAGATTACAATTAGATGTGTATGGACTATTTTTGCTGAATAAGGATATCATTTAGTGTCATTTAAATCCCATGGCTGAAAAAAAAAAACTTACATTCTTGGAGAAAGCTTTGTAAATAGTGCCTACTAACTAATCAGGTAAGGTTTTCTTTACTTATCCTTTCAGCCCCAAATTGCTGGTCTGTACTTTGGCCCATGGAGACCGATTCTGTTTGCCCGATAATCAAATTTTTGTTGTTTATTGTCTTGCTTGCAGGGGACTCGCAGTATTAAATTATTTGTTGTTTTGAGAATCATTTTATCTACATGAACAGAAAGAAATTTGATCATGTTCATAATTTATTCACTCTCCGAATCTATACTTCTGGCCTCTAGGACTCAGAGGATCTATCATGATCTCTGGATGATAGGCTAACCTTGAACCGCATAATGTAAATCTTTGAGTTTGGATCAGCAGGACAGAAATACAACCCGGCGAGTCACCTCGGGGATCCACAGCATCGTTTGATTTAATTATCTCTACAGCAGCAGTATGTTCACATCTCAGGTGCTTGTCCTTCTCTGTCAGAGCTCACAAGTAATGTCAGTACTACTTTTTAATGTTCCACCAGAGCGATTAGAGATGTTGTCAGGAATAAAAGAACTAGTTTATACTGACAGGGAAGAACAGGCCTCCGAAACTATAGGATCTGGAAATCAAGGACAGTTAGTAACTGCTAGACATTTTTATGTACAATAATCCAATGGATTGGACTGTTTTTTTTTTTTTTTTTGCACATTAGCAAAAAAAGATGCAACTTGGTGTCTGGCCTGCTGGAGGCGCTGCATAAGTGCTAATCAGTAAACAGCTGTTCTCATCTGTGCATATTGTCTGGTTCACACTGTGACCTTTTCCAGTGTTTTTTTTCAGCGGTTTCAGATAGATAGGAAAATGTCAGAAAACATCTAATTAACAGTGGCGGCTGGTGCTCAACGTTTTTGGGGGGGCGCAAACGAAAAAAAAAAAAAAGAAAAAAAATTGCAGCCTCACTGTGCCCATCAAAATGCAGCCACTGTGCCATCAATTGTGACCACTGTGCCATGCCATCAAATGCAGTCACTGTGCCATGCAATCAAATGCAGCCACTGTGCCATCAATTCGCACCACTGTGCCATGCCATCAAACACAGCCACTGTGCCATGCCATCAAACGCAGCCACTGTGCCATCAATTGTCACCACTGTTCCATGCCATCAAATGCAGTCACTATGCCATGTCATCAAATGCAGCCACTGTGCCATCAATTTGCACCACTGTGCCATGCCATCAAACGCAGCCACTGTGCCATCAATTGTGACCACTGTGCCATGCCATCAAACGCAGCCACTGTGCCAATTGTCACCACTGTGCCCTTTGATTGTCGACACTGTGCCCATTGTCGCCACTTTGCCCATTGATGTCACTGTGCCCTTTAGTTGCCGCCACTGTGCCCATTGTCACCACTGCGCCAATTGTCACCACTGTGCCCATTGTCACCACTGTGCCAATTGTCACCACTGTGCCCATTGTCCCCACTGTGCCAATTGTCCCCACTGTGCCCATTGTCACCACTGTGCCCTGTAAAATGCCCCCCCCACCCGGTACTTACCTTTCTGGAAGTCAGACATCCTTCTAGTCCTTCCACGTCCCTCGATGTCTTCTCCCGCCCTCGATGACACTTCAGCCAATCAGGTTGCCGATAACCAAAAACGGTGAACCTGATTGGCTGAGACGCCTGTCAGTCTTATCTAAGGAACGCACCCCCCGTACGTTCCCTGGATAAGCATCCGGAAGCCCACTTTTGTTGAAAAAAAAGAATTCACCTCTGGTTGTTCAATGTAGGCCCGTTCACTTAATGGGGGGGATCATTTTTCCAGCGCTGCGACATGGCACACCATCGTCTGTTGAATTTGCAGTTTAAGGGGGAGCAACTGGTGGGTGATAACTGAGGGGGTGCCTAACCATATGCCTTTATCAGTCCCCAAATGTAGTTTTAAAGGAGCCCTAAATGTGGTAACTACGTTTTTTTGTTTTTTTTCATTTGTTTTCACCTGCTGACCCAGCTAGTAATTCCGATCATGTGTACAAGGCATAAGTGAGTATTTTAACTTTTGTAGAGTTCAGGCCATGCCCTCCTCACTCCATTTTCAAATAATCAATCATCTTGGACCGCTCCAATTCATACATGTTGTCCACACCAAATCATTAAGCCATGCTCCCTGCAGTCAAGGCAAACTTTCCCTACGGGATCAAGAGGCCTTCATTAACATCAACTGGCAAGTTAAGCAGGTGGTGTTGCCTGTCAAACTCGGCTTCTCAAATTAAAAATGCCACGGCTGCAAAGCAAGCATAACGACCACCTCATGTGTACAGCCCTGTCCGGCTGTATTTTTAAGATTCGAGTGGGTGTCTCCGTTGCCTGTTTTTGCTGTCCCCCGGCCGCCTGTGTGAAAGAGCCCTTACATGAATGAATAAAAGCTTGGTATGTTAAACTTTAAAAATAACTTACTGGCTGGATCAACAGAAGAAAAAAAAAGCCTAAAAATGCAGCCAACATATCTAAGGATTGGAAAGCTGAAATATATTAAATTTTTTCTTTCAGGTTAAGATACCCTTTTATCCTCCACCATAAAGGTGATTTCACCTACAAAACTGATGTCATTCCAAAACAATAACCTTCACTGCAGCATGCTAATTGCTTTGTGGACACCTGACCATCATACCCATATAAGCATGTTGGATATCACTTTCTAAAACCAAAAGCATTAATATGGAGTTGACCCTTCTTTGCATCCATATTATAGTGCTGACTATGTTATTTTTTGTCTCTTTTAAGAAGGCTTTTTACAAGATTTTCTAGTGTGTCTGTGGGGATTTGTGTCCATTCAAGCATTTGTGAGGTCAGGTACTGATGTTGGTCAAGAAGACCATGTAGTCAGTGTTCCATTTAATTTCAATGGTGTTCAGTCTGAGCTTTTTTTCTACACACCAAATCAATCAAACTACGGTACAGTATGTCTTTATGGAGCTGGTTTGTGCTCAGAAACACTCTTTCTGGGAAAAAAAATGTCTTCCCAAAACTGATGCCACCAAGTTGGAATCTCACAATTGTAGTGTTAACCCTTCGGGACCCTTCGGGTAAGACCACGCTATATTAAGACACCTCTCAACTCAACTCAAATCAACAGTCCCCTTGACTGGAAACACCTCAACAATTTGTGTTGTAGGGATGTCCACATACATTTGGCAATATACAGTAGTTTCCAGCACGACGGCATCGGGCTGATTCTCGGCGACAGGGTGCCGAAATCTCGCTGGAATAGGAAAAGCACATTTCAGCGAGCGCAACTTAGAAGTGACGGGGATCCGACTTGGATTCCCGACAATTCTAGCCGCGGCGTTTGGTATGAATCATGAGGGGGAACTCCACGCCAAGTTTTAAATAAAAAAAATGACACGGGTTCCCCCCTCGGGAGCATACCAGGCCCTTAGGTCTGGTATGGATTGTAAGGAGAACGCCGAAAAAATGGTGTGGGGGCTCCCCCACAAACCCTACCAGACCCGTATCCAAGCACGCCGCCCGGCCGGTCAGGAAAGGAGTGGGGACGAGTGAGCGCCCCCCCACCTCCTGAGCCATACCAGGCCACATGCCCTCAACATGGGGGGTGTGGGTGCTCTTGGGCAGGGGGGCGTGCCCCCCCACCCAAAGCACCCAGTCCCCATGTTGATAAGGACAGGGCCTCTTCCTGACAACCCAGGCTGTTGGTTGTCGGGGTCAGCGGGCGGGGGCTTATCGGAATCTCAAAGCCCCCTTTAATAAGGGGGCCCCCAGATACCGGCCCCCACCCTAGGTGAATGAATATGGGGTACATTTTAATATATTCTGACCAACCAAACCGTGCCCAAAAAGTCCAAAAACTAGCCCTTAGTTATCTCCTTTATCATTTATATTAGGATGTGGCACTCTTTCTTTACTTTATAATATCCACATGCACACTACATGTGAGGATATTGTCATCATTCCTCTTTCGAATATGGGGTACATCCTACCCCTACCCATTCACCTGGAGGAAAAGTGTCAATAAAATAAACACACAACACAGGTTTTTGAAATTATTTATTAGTCAGCTCCGGGGGTCTTCTCCGCTCTCCGGGGGGGTCTTCTTCCGTCTTCTCCGCTCTTAGGTGTCATTTCAGCGCTCCCTGGTTCTTCTCGCGCTCGCTCTCCGGTGCCTTCTTTGGGGCTGGCCGCCGCTATCTTCTTTGAAGCTCTCTCACTAGCCAGGTCTTCTTTGCCGCCTTCTGCCTTCTTGTTTTCTTATTTTCTTCAGATGTTGACTCGACGCTCCCTCCCACTGTAATGCCGAGTGTGCGGTGCACGGCGATTTATATAGGCCTCTTATGACGCCACAGTCCCAGCGTGCTCTGGGACCCACGGAGCATGCTGGGACTGTGAAGTCATAAGAGACCTTATTAAAGGGGGCTCCCAGATTCTGATAAGCCCCCCGCCCGCAGACCCCGACAACCAGCGGCCAGGGTTGTCGGGAAGAGGCCCTGTCCTTATCAACATTGGGGTTAGGGTGCTTTGGGGTGGCGTTGAGGGCATGCGGCCTGCTACGGCTCAGGAGGGGGGGCGCTCGCTCGTCCCCACTCCTTTCCTGACTGGCCGGGCGGCATGCTCGGATACAGGTCTGGTATGGATTGTTGGGGAACCCCCACGTCGTTTTTTCGGGCGTAGGGGTTCTCCTTACAATCCATACCAGACCTAAGGGCCTGGTATGCTCCTGAGGGGGGAACCCATGCGTTTTTTTTTTATTTAAAACTTGGCGTGCAGTTCCCCCTCATGATTCATACCAAACGTTGCGGCTAGCATTAGCGGGAATCCAAGTTGGATCCCCGTCGCTTCTATGTCGGCTTTTTCCCATTGTGGCGAGCTGGCTCGGCGCTGGCTCCTGCGACGGGGCTCGTAGGTGGTAAATCTCGCCAAGAAAAGGAGCGAGATTGACACAATATCGTGCTCACCTACTGTAGCATAGGTGTGATGGTCAGGTATCCATCAACATTTGGCCAAGCAGTATAGTTTATATACATGTTGCATTTTGGGTAAATCATTGGCCAAAGACAATGGGCCAGATTCAGAAAGAATATACGTCGGCGTATCTCCAGATACGCCACCGTAATTTCAAATGTGCGCCTTCGCATCTTTACGCCGATTCACAAAGCGAGATACGTCCAAAAACATGGCTTCAGCCGTCCGACGTAACTTGCCTACGCCAGCGTATCGTGGGCGCATAGTTACGCTGGACGCATTCAGCGTTCCCATTATAAATATACAAATGACCTAGATACGCCGATTCACAAACGTACTTGCGCCCGGCGTATTACGCTGTTTACGTAAGGCGTACGACCGGCGTAACTTTACCCCTCATAAAGCAGGGATAAGTCATGTTAAGGTATGGACGTCGGAAACGTCAGAACAGCGTTGTATTTTACGTCGTTTGCGTAAGTCGTATGTGAATGGTGATGGGCGTAGGTTCCGTTCACGTCGACAAAGCATTGAGCCGACGTAACTTAGGGAGACAATTTGACGTGATACTGAGCATGTGCGCGCATGCGCCGTTCGTTAGGCGCGTCATTTACGTGGGGTCACGATTCATTTCCATACAACACGCCCCCTACCAGCCTACTTTGAATTTGGCGGGCTTACACCGGCCAATTTACGCTACGCGTCGCAACTTACGGAGCAAGTGCTTTGTGAATACTGCACTTGCCTGTCTAAGTTGCGGCGGCGTAGCGTAAATAGGATACGCTACGCCCGCACAAAGATGCGCCCAGATACGTGAATCTGGCCCATTATCTTCTGAGCTCCATAACAATCACATCGTCCTTTATGGGTCCAGTTACTCCCTTTAATTTAAATCCATACTTATATTCTACTGTATGGAAACACTTGTAAATAAATAAGGGGGAAAAAAAGGATCTCACAATATTGCAGTTTCTCCCAGAAGAGAACACAGTTAATGTACTCTGCCCTGGGAATGAATCACTGAAATCATAGGCTCATATTAAAATGATGGAGAAAATAATCGAAAAGGAGTATATTCAGTGAAATGTATTCATAGGAAAATTCAAAAGGCATTATTTCAGGAAAATACATGCCAATCCCCCTAATTATTTTGCTGTTCTCTGGTTAATATGGCTGTAAAACAGTAAAATAACGGTTTCAATTCTAAGCCAGGTGCTCAGGCTTACACTGCCTGCTGGAATAAGAAATGGCTGCCTGTAGACCATTACTCACTGAAAGCTGTATTTATTTTACTATAACTTACTTCTGTCTCTTCTCACCTGAGAAATCTGCCTCTAGTTTTATCATTTGGAGAATTATTGATGTAAAAACGATGCAGACAAGACACTAATTAGCTACTCTTTGTACAAGGAGAGGCAACCAGAGATGTGAGCCTTACAGGAACTTAATGGGCCTGATTCATCCAGCTGCCATAGTGCTTATGGCATGCCAAAATGGCCTTTAAAACCACGTTATCATATGTGAAAATAGAGCTTGATTTACTAAAAATAGAAAAAAAAACTTTGTTAAAACTCAAAAAATATATTATCACAAAAATAGCTTAAAGCCATATTTAAGGTGGAACTGGCATTCAGACATTTTTTAACTCCTTGCTGTCACCTCCCAGCAGCCTTTTAAATGTTGATGTATGGAGGTGGAGGCGGCTTCCACGTGATTGCTGTGATTGGTTGTCACAGTGGTCACATGGTCAGTAGACTGTCCTGCTGCCTCACAATCGCAAATACTGGGACCTGATGACAGCTAGGTCAGTGTGTTGGGAGTGCACAGAGAATCTTGGTGGCATATGGACGCACTAAGGCCACCAATCCTGCTTATGGTGGGAATAGGTTAAAGTGCTCTATTAAAGCACCAAGTATAAACTTTCTATAGGACTGAATGGCGGGTGCAGCATGCAAGTGCCTCCGCCCCTGGACACATCTTAATATGATGCCAATGAGACCACACATCTGAAACCTGGCTAGATCCAGGACAGGTGAGCATAAGACTGATAGGGCCAGTGGTAAGTAGAATAGAGTGCAGTTACATGTTAACACATTACTTTTTTGCTTGCAATTTAAAGTGGTTGTATAGTCTTTTTTTTTTTTTACTTTTACCTACAGGTAAGCCTATATGAAGGCTTACCTGTAGGTAAAAAAAAATATCTTCTAAACTTTTAAGGAAATCTTGCCCTCGCAATGAGCCGCTGACTGCAGCGGCGCATGCACACAGGGGATTCTCGGCTGAAGGCCTGGCAGACTCCGGACCTTGCCGGAAAGAAGTCTCCTGCGCGCATGCGCGGGAGTGAGGACATCGCGGCTCCAGCCACTCACAGCGCTGGAGCCACTAAACCCTGAAGACATGCCGAGGGAAAATGTTATCTCCCTTGGCGTGGCCTGGCAGAGATACCGACGCCTCGTTCTAAGGTAAATATTTCATAATGAGCTAGTATGCAGTGCATATTAGTTCATTATGCCTTTTGCCTTACAGGTGGCAAAAAATAAATAAAAACATGTTTTGGACTATACAACCGCTTTAAGAAGTTATACACAAGTTCTTGTTTGTCTCTATAGCTACAGACAATGTGGATCAATTAATCCTTAAATCATACAGTAGGTATAAGCCAAAATGTTTTCTCCTAGTTTTGGATGGTTTAGGTAAGAGTTAAAATCCCCCATTGGTTTATTTTTTTGCTGTTTGTTTACTGTTGTTGAGATGTTCCTTCACTTCCTATCCTGGAAATACAAATGGAAGTAAGAGGAAAGTTTTACAAAATGGGGGGAATTCCTCTCTTAGACCTCGTACACATGGCCGTTTTCCTCGACAGAATCATCAAGAGACTTGGTGGCAGAGCTTTTTTGCCGAGGAAAACGGTCGTGTGTATGTTTTTCATCAAGGAAACTGTCGAGGAACTCGACGAGAAAAAAGACAAGTTCTCTTTTTCCTCAACAGGAGTCTCAATTTCCTCGTCGTGTTCCTCGTTGGGCTGGTTTTCGACGAGAAACACGTTTGTGTGTATGCTAAGAAACCCGCGCATGCTCAGAATAAAGTATGAGACGGGAGCACACCTTCGGTAAAAGTAGCGTTTGTAATGGAGATAGCAAATTTGTTACGCTGTAACAGTCTGAAAAGCGCAAATCGTCTCTTACCAAACTTTTACTTAACACGCAGTAACATGAGATTAGCAAAAGCAGCCCCAAGGGTTGTGCCAGTGGAATCGATGTTCCTTCACTCCCTATCTTGGAAATACAAACGGAAGTGAGAGGAAAGTTTTACAAAGTGGGGGGAATTCCTCTCTAGGCAGATGCTACCAGATCTGGTGTACCTATCGGAAGATTTACCCTCATATCTTGTTCTGGTAACAACTTGTATCAGTGACAATGGACACCAGAACAGATAAAGAAGTAGAATATTCCGTGTGGGGATGCAGGCAGCAATATAAACCTGACATGGATTATAATCCTTACCCATTCTATCTAAAACTGAAAAAAATAAAATAATGATACATTCAGTATATGCAGATGTAGTAAAATTCTGATCTCTTGGAAGCTTAGTACCCCCTGCTCCTCCTTCCAGGACTCCTGCTTTGGAAGGCTGTTGAGTCACTGTTGAGTGGGGGAGCGGGGAGGCTGATCTGATGAGAGACAAACTCCACTGCTTCTGCTGTGAAATTTGAAAATGAAATGCAACACAGAGGGCAGTGCTATGGAGGACAGTGAGGGTTTAAAGATTGTGTACTGTTTCCTAGGAGTATGCAAATACTTGAAACCTATAATCTGGCTGCAGCAGCTTCACTTTAAAGAGGAAGTAAAGTCTTATTTTTTTAATTGTACCTACAGGTAAGCCTTTATTCACTAGAGGGCCGCGCTATAGACAAAAGACGTCCACAGCGTGGCTCTCAAGGGCCGGGTGGACGTCCCTGGACGTCCTGTTGTTTACATTCCCCGCACGCGCTGCTGGGGGAGCGCAGCGGGGAAACACTGTGCCCGGCGCATCACTGGAAAGCCGATGCGTGTACCTGGTGGCCGCGATGTCTGCCAAGTACCCGCGATCGGCGGTGACAGCAGGGACGTGGAGCTCTGTGTGTAAACACAGAGCTCCACGTCCTGTCAGGGAGAGAGGAGACCGATCTGTGTCTCTTGTACATAGGGACACAGATCGGTCACCTCCCCCAGTCAGTCCCCCTCCACACACAGTTAGAACACACACAGGGAATACATTTAACCCCTTCCTCGCCCCCTAGTGTTAACCCCTTCACTGCCAGTCACATTTATACAGTAATTAGTGCATTTTTATAGCACTGATCGCTGTATAAATGTGAATGGTCCCAAAATTGTGTCAAAAGTGTCCGATACGTCTAACGCAATATCGCAGGCCTGACCAAAAAATTGCAGATCGCTGCCATTACTAGTAAAAAAAAAAACATAAATCTATCCCCTATTTTGAAGGCGCTATAACTTTTGCGCAAACCAATCAATATACGCTTATTGCGATTTTTTTTAAATAAAAATATGTAGAAGAATACATATCGGCCTAAACCGATTTTTTTTTTTTTTTATTGGGATATTATTATAACAAAAAGTAAAAAATATTGTGGTTTTTTTTCAAAATTTTCTGTCTTTTTTTGTTTATAGCGCAAAAAAAAATTGCAGAGATGATCAAATACCACCAAAAGAAATCTCTATTTGTGGGAAACAAAATTATAAAAATATAATTTGGGTACAGTGTTGCATGACCGCGCAATTGTCATTCAAAATGCGTCAGCGCTGAAAGCTGAAAATTGGTCTGGGCACAAAGGGGGTTTAAGTGCCCAGTAATGAAGTGGTTAATAAGGTTTACCTGTAGGTACTGTAAATATCTCCTTAACTTGCACAGTTTAGTAGATATTCAGAGTGCCTGCAGCCGCTGACATCATTGGCTCATGATTTCAAAACTGTAGCTTGAGATATTTTGATGAATTGTATAAAGCAATAAAATGAACGTTTTGGGGGGAAATTGGTCAATGAAAGTGAACTTGAACTCTATTTTAAGAAAGCATGTATGTGAGTGATAGGTCAGTAAAGAATACAAATAAGAAGCCAGTCTAAACTACTTCACTCGCGGTCTGATCTTTAGTGAACTGAGTCCATAGACTCTGACAGGAGGTATTGTACATCTTCCCCGTCTCTCTTACCGAAGGAATTTGCAGGGAATTGAAATAAAGAGCTACTCCAGAAAAGAAGAAAAATCAATCAATTAATTGCTAATTCTATTTAGGATAGTCAGCAAATCCACCTAATTTAACACTAATCCGTGTTTTATATAATACATTGTAACAGAGGCGTAACTAGAGGCCAAAACATGCACTTGTTTTATCTCCAACAAAAAAAAAACTCTGACTGTCCTGTGATATTAGCATCCGTAATTAACAATCCAAGGCAACAAGTGAAACTTCACAATACCCTGCTCCCGATCTATAACTAGTACTGTATTTCTGCAAGTCAGAAAGTGTATTCTTGTTTTTTTGTGGTTTTTTTTGGGGGGGGGGGGTGGCATTTGCTACTGAAAAAAAAAACATATGTGTTCCATATATCCTTACCCCTAATTTGAATCTGACATTTTGCATTTGACCCAGTCTATCTAACCCTGACACTTCTGGATGTGTGAGATGTTTAGGTGAAGAACCACAGCGTCCAATGAAGGATATTAATTTGACACTCACTGAAGTGTCCAATAGCAGCTGTTCATAAGAGGGAAGATTTAACACACTGCCCACAAGCAGTGTTGCCAACCGTCCGTATTTTTATGGACAGTTCATAAAAACTGGCACTTTTCTCCCCGTTCGTAAATGTCCGTGGTTGCGGGAAGGTGCCAGTAAAAATAGCCGAGATCGGTTCGGCTTGGAACTGCGCATTGGAGATTGGAGGCAGGGGGTAATTGAAGGCAGGGGGTGATGGTAGCTGCGGTGGCACCGCAGAGTGGGATGAAGGCAGGGGGCAATGGAGGCAGGGGGAGATTGCAGGCAGGGGGTGTTAGTGGCAGGGCATGATTGGAGGCAGGGGGTGTTGGTGGCACTGCAGAGGGGGATGGTGGCACCGCAGAGGGTGGGGGATGGAAACAGGGGTTGTTGGTGACACCGCAGAGGGGGATGGAGGCAGGGGACGATGGAGGAAGGGGGTGATTGGAGGCAGAGGGCATGGGGGAGATTGGAGGCAGAGGGAGATTGGAGGCAGAGGGAGATTGGAGGCAGGGGGAGATTGGAGGCAGAGGGAGATTAGAGGCAGGGGGGTAGTGTGGCACCACAGAGGGGGTAAAGGCAGGGGGTGATGTGACTAAATAATTTGCCCTTATTATATCGAAAATAACAAAAATATGTTTTTTTACCTTAATATCTACCTTAAATCACATTGCTATTTGCCTAGCGTACTTGGGCCAAATTCTCAAAAGAGATACGCAGACTTAACTCCATTTTTCTAATTTTACACGGCGCGTATATTTGCGCGCGATCGTCAAAATGACTTAAGCAAAGATTTCCGTATTTTCAGCCGTACTTAAAGTAGTTACACCTGCGCATTCCCGGGCGCAAATTACGCTAGGCTCGCCGCTGTTTTTGATAGGCAAAGATGCAAATGAGGGAGTTAGGGCGATTCTCAGAATTAAGTGTGTGTGCCGTATTTTCCGCCCTGTGCGCACCTGTTAGTTTTTCTGACTAAATTTCCACATTATAAAACCAGCCCTAATTTTACACATGCTGTGGAAGGGTTTGCAGAAGGGAGTTACAGCTCTAGTTGTGAAGTTTGTTGTTGAAAAATGCCAGGACCAGCAATGATTTTGACGGCACTTGCTGCCTTACAGGCACAAAGGAGGAGGAGGGCACAGAGGAGGAGGATGAGGGCACAGGCGCGTGTTTATCGGCCACGCCGTGATATTTGGCAAATGCCAGTTTATGAGGTCATTGGCAACTACCGATTTGATAGGGAGGCCATCCTGGAGATTACCCAACTCCTTCATGAGGATCTAATCGCCCCAACCCTACGTTCCCATGCCCTGACACCTCTTGAAAAAGTTATGGCAACACTGCATTTTCTAGCGAGTGGCTCCTTCCAGCGAGCATCTGGAGGTGTGGCTGGGATGGTGCAGTCAACCATGAGTAAATGCCTACATCAGGTGGTCCCTGCCATACTGCGGCGCATGAGCCATCAGTTTGTCATGCCCACCCAGGAGGACCAGCGTGTGCAAGCAATGACAGACTTTTACAATATTGCTGGCTTTCCTAAGATCATCGGGGCGATTGACTGCACCCATGTGGCACTCCAGCCCCCCCATGATACTGAACACCTGTTCAGAAACAGGAAAGGCTGGCATTCAATCAATGTCCAGATGATCGTAGATGCACATGGCCTCATCTGGCACGTTTGTGCCAAGTTTCCCGGCTCGTGCCATGATAGTTTCATACTAAGGCAGACCAAGATCTACAGAGACTTGGAGATGAACGTGTATGGAGACAGCTGGCTGATTGGTGAGTGACATTGGTGTCAGGTATGCCCCCCCCATGATGGAGACATCACAAGGGGCACATGCATGACTAATATTCTCCTGTCTTTTCCCTTACAGGTGACTCAGGATATGCATTGGGACCCCACCTGATGACCCCCTTTCGGAACCCCCAAACACCCGGAGAACGAAAATACAATGAGGTGCACGTCCAGACCCGGGCTATAGTTGAGCGGACTTTTGGCATGCTAAAGTCACGATTCAGATGCCTGGACAAGACTGGGGGTACACTATTGTATTCCCCAGACTTTGTATGCAAAATTATTGGTGCATGTTGCATACTGCACAATTTTGCATTAAGAAGGGGCATGCATGTGGAGATATCTCCTGACCTAACCCCCCACCCAGGCAACCCCCCCCCCCCCAAACCCCTCTACCCGGTCTGCTGAGGGCCAGGCAATCAGGAGACAACTGTCTGAAGGCATCTTTGCCCAGTAAATGCATCCTAATACAATTTTTGTTTTTGATTTGCCAAGACCAAATCACAGAGATTATGTGACCTTTAAATCTTTATTTTGCTAAATAAATGCACATTACTTATATGCCAAACAGAATGTTTATTTTGATTTACAAAACGCACATTAATTATCTCACAATGAGAATGCATGAATGCACGTCACTGTGGTCCCTAGCACAGACACATCACATGCACATAGAATTGGATTAGATCCAAGTACCCCCCCCCCCCTTTGGTACTTGGGAGCAGTAACGCCCCGCCACGGCTCCAATTATGTCACTGTGCATTCATACACCATTCAGGAACCTAGGATGACTTCTCCCTGGTCCTGGGGATCCCTACTCCACCAAAACTGAGGGTGACACCCTTATGTTTTCAGGAATGCCATCCCCCCACATTCACACATCATTCACACACATATACCAAATCATAAGTACAGTGTAAAAAAAAAAAAAAAAAAAAAGTACCCCTGCAAATTAGGGATGTTGCCGAGTGCTCCTTCTGGGCTGCCCACGGGCACGGGCACGGTCACGGGGACGGGCACGGGGACGGCCACGGGGACGGCCACGGCCAACTGGGGGATCTTCACGGGGGGGGGTCTGTGCAGGGGAGGGAGTATTTTCAGGGGGGGGGACTGTGCAGGGGAGGGAGTATTTTCAGGGGGGGGGGACTGTGCAGGGGAGGGAGTATTTTGAGGGCGGGGGGACTGTACAGGGGAGGAAGCAGCCTCCCCTGGTGTCTGTCCTCCTGCTGGCCTTCCCTCCAAGGCAACGGCTATCCTTGTCAGACAGGAAGTTATGGCAGCCGTATTGGCCTGCACAGCCCGGGTATTGGCCTGCACAGCCTGGGTGAGGGCAGTCACCTCCTGGGCCACACCTGTTGTGGCGTTCCTCAGGTCCCACAAACAGGTGATGACCCCCACGGAGTTGGTGGCCACGTCACCCAGTGACTCCCTCATTGCACCCAGGCTGCGCTCCACCTTGCTGATAGTTTTTTGTATTGCAGACAGACTGCGGGTCTGCCGGACATTGTCCCTCAACAGACTGACCGGCAGACGCACCAACCCCCCCCTGTTTTCAGGGGTCGGCATCCTACTTGCCCCTGAGGCTTGTGGCCTTGGAGGAGGAGTTGGAGTGAGCCATGGGTGCTGCTGCATGTTGGAGGAGGGTTGGAAGGGGCGACCCATGATGGTGGCCTGACTTCTGGGCGCCTGTGGGGTTCCCTCAGGGGATGATTCAAAAGTCATATCTTGGCCCATCATTATTTCCTGCCCAATCAGAATATTGTCATCTTCCTCCCCCTCATCCTCCTCCCACTCAACATCCAAATTAGGGGAGTTGTGGGCACTCCCCTCCCATGGCAAATCCTGCCCTTCTTGGGACTCTGCATGAGCCTGTCTTGGGGGTGGTGCAGCAGCCTGCCCTGATGGGCCTGCAACCTCCTGACCTGATGGGGCTGCCACCTCCTGGGCTGATGGGCCTGCAACCTCCTGACCTGATGGGGCTGCCACCTCCTGGGCTGATGGGGCTGCCACCTCCTGGGCTGATGGGGCTGCCACCTCCTGGGCTGATGGGGCTGCCACCTCCTGGGCTGATGGGGCTGCCACCTCCTGGGCTGATGGGGCTGCCACCTCCTGGCCATCTGGGGAGGACACAAAACAATCACAGGTTGTTGGATCCATACACTTGGCACATCTTCCCTTCCCCCACCCACACATGCTAATCACCAGATAGAAATTCCAAAAAATTACCTGTCCTCATAAGAGGATCATTGTCAAAGCCAGGCAGGCTCACCACCTGCTGTGGGTGGAAACACTGGGCCACTGCCCATTCCTCCTCACTCATCCTGACTGGGCAGGGTCCCCCTCCTCCAGTGCCCCTGGTATGGGCATGCAGCGTTGCCAGCTTGTTCCGGGACACGCTCCTCAAGTCATTTATTTTTTTTTGAACTCCAGCGATGGTCCTGGTCTCCCCCCCCCCCCGCCGCATTGATCCGATCGGTGATCTTTTGAAGGATCTCCTTCCTCCTGGCCGGGGTGGTGGTGTGGCTCTCAGGGCCATGGAGAAATCGCCCAAATTTAATGACGCCCTGAGCAAGTATATGCTTCTCTGCCGGTGAAAAATTTAGCTTCCTGCGCTTGGGAGCCATGACAGACAACACCCAGCAACAGGGAACTCAGCCAACAAACAAACAACAATACACACACACACCAAAGAAAATACAAACAAGCCAAAATAAAAAATAGACAGACAGCTACTATTAATTCGAAAACAAACAGGCAAAAAAGGAAAACAAAAAATATAAACAAAACCCAAAAAATACTATTAGGAAAAACAAACAGGCAAACAATCAAAACAAAAAACAAATTAGCAAAAACAAACACCAACTATACCCTCCAACTCCACAAACACTTTTCTCACAAAACAATCTTACCAACAAACACTGACAAACGTTCAAAGCAGAAGCAACTTGCTTTAGGAAGGGAACACAGGGAAATACTTTTGCAATTGAAGTGTGTTTGACTGGGGCTATTTAGACACAGGGCGATCTTCAAACTAAGTACGCTTGGCCTTTTACCTATCTCACTGATTGCGCTGACCAAAGTTCTGCACATGCGCATTGAGGTCCAGATTCGTGCGCGCATGCGCAGTACGGCCGGCACTTCATTTGCATGGGGTCACGGCTCATTACAATGAAGCACGCCCACTTCATTCCCACTTGCCATAACCACGCCTTAGGCATTGAAACTTAAGTTAAGGATGGCGCAGTTTTGTGCGCAAATGCACTGAGAATACGGTAGTTACGACACCAACTTAGGGCGCCGTAACTTAAATGACATAAGTTAGATAATCCTAAATTTACACATGGTTTTGAGAATTTGGCCCCTTGTCTGTAGCCTAGATACTAAAATTTGCACCTAGAAATTTAATTTAGTAACTTTTTGTGAAATGCCAGTAAAAACGTGGCTGCGCCAGTAAATTTCGGGTGTCGTGCCAGTAAGTTTCAATCTGGTAGGCTGGCAACACTGCCCACAAGAAAGTTAAAGGCTGGCTCCACCTTTTGCAGCATGTTACGGGCTACACCGTAATTAAGGCTTAACATAGAACATGGTGTAAATGGTCCCCTCTGCCCGCACAGAGAATGAAGGAACTTAAAGCGGAAGTAAACCCATTGGTTTAACAGTTTCAAAAAGCAGTTACATTTCCGGCATGCCGGGATTGCTAACTGTCACATTGGTTGTGCTCTCAACCAAACTGTCAAACCATCCAATGGCTGGTGTCATAACTGATCACATGTGCAGCACCATGGCAGTTGAAGATTAAAAATAGGCCAAGATGGCAGCTTCCTTAGCTGAAAATGATAGGTGGGTTTACTTACACTTTAAAGTTCAGTCTGCTACCACTGCAGACAGACTTGTAGTTAAATGAACATGAGTGCAGTGATCACCATACTTGTAGTACATTGACATATCCTCCAGCTCGCTAAATGAAAACCTGTACCTCTGTACAGACTGGTAGCTGGAAAAAGAGTCTGCAGGAACCTAGCATTGCACCTGCGATACAGTGGATTGAGGTTACAAGGCTTTCTAGGGTCATTTGCAAAAATATAATAAATACACATTTTTTCCTGCAAATACAGGTGAATCTCATAAAATTACAACATCAGCAAAAAGTAAATTTATTTCCATAATTCAATTTAAAAAAGTGAAACTCATGTATTTTATATAGATGCGTTACACACAGAGTGATATATTAAAAGCATTTTTTTTCTTTTAATTTTGATGATTATGGCTTACAGCTAGTGAAAACCCAAAATTAAGTATCTCAGAAAATGTGAATATTACATAAGACCAATAAAAAAAGTATTCACAATACATAAATGTTGGCTTAATGAAATGTCCATGCACAGTATAGTATGCACTGAATACTTGGTTGGGGATCCTTTTGCATGAATTACTGCATCAATGCGGCGTGACATCATTTTAACTGTGGGCAGCTGAAGCTGCTGCCTTTTCACTTCCTGGATTTAGACAGACACACAGAGGCACACCTCCAGCTCTGCAGCTCCCATTGGCCCTCATATGACTCATCCCCCTCCCTTCCTGGCAAACTTTCACGAGAGTAAGAGAGAGAGCTCTGCATAATGTTATAAGCCTAGGCGAATGACCAGACAAGAAACAGAAAGTGGGCTGTATAAGGTATTTACCTGCCGATTTTTTTTTTTACTATCCAAAGTTAAAACAACAAGGGCAGAAGATTTAATTGATGAAAAGATTAAAACATTACTGAAATTCTGCCCAGCATTGCCTAAACTAGTGGCCCAACTACTCATTGCTGCTGTCCTACAAGTGTATTCTACTTCAAATGACTTACCATTCCACAATTGAAACATCGTTTTTTGAATATTTCTGCTTTGCTATTAAAAAATTCCTTGTCCCCACATAGAACATACTTTTCTCTTCTTCTGCAAGCTTTTGTATCGATGAGAGAAATGTAATTTTAGTTATAGTTTTTTTTTTTTTGTAATAACATTTTCTAACTCTTCTACTCACAATCTTGTATGGATAAAAGTCTCGACCCCTTGCATTTGACATGCTCTAGCTCATTGCTTTCATCCATAGTTAGTGTGCTATCACTTGCATTGATCTGCTGTTATCACGCTTTGGCACAGTCAAATGGGAGCCCAACCCAAAAAACAACTTAATTTAGTTTAAGAAAACTTAACACTAACTTACATGTGCAGACCCATTTTTACTTTGTTAAAGCAGAACTTCAATAATTTTGTTTAACTTTCCATCTATTAAACCTTCTGCCCTTGTTGTTTTAAGTTTGGATAGTAAAACAAGAGCTATGAGACTGAATTATGTTTGTTTATCGCATTGACGGTAAGAATCCCCTGCATGGGAAGTTTTCCATGTGAACTTTTGTGTTTCTTTTTGCTTTGTTTTAAATAAAAGTGGGCAGAAAAAAGCCCTGAGGCTGGGTTCACACTTGTAGCTAGATTCAGGTAGCCGGGCGCATCTTTGAGGCGGCGTAGCGTATCGTATTTCAGCTATGCCGCCGTAAGTCAGAGAGGCAAGTGCTGTATTCACAAAGCACTTGCCTCCTAAGCTACGGACAGAATACGCTTAAATTTAGGACGGCATAGATTCAGAGTTACGTCGGCGTATCTAATGATACGCCGGCTTAAAGCTATCTGAATCTGGCTATTAGTGTGGATGCGGCTCACAGCAGGGGGTCCGGTGATGTTTTCTATTTTAGGGACAAATCAGGCCTGAAAATTTGCCTAAATTCGGACCTGAAACTGAGCCAAAGACGCACAGGACCCCTGTGCAATCCACTTTGCAGCCGCCACGGAGAGGTGTGAACCGGCTCCATTGAGAGCCAGTCACAGTCTCCTGTCATGAAAAATGGATTCGGGGAACCCCGCATTCAATTTAAATAAATGTTAACATATCTGTGAAGGATAATGAGAGCAAACGCGTATGTTGTCAGCTATGATAATGGGGATACCAAGCAAGCTATTAGACCTGTCAGGAAGGATGGAGTACTGCTGGACCATTCTATGAAAGGGCTATCTCAGCTAAGACTTTGATTATAGATAGAACATATCCAATTCCACAAGGCTGAATTTTTAGAGTAGAGTCTTTTTGTAAGCCTCTTTAGAGTGTCAAAATCTAGTAAAAAGAGAGACATGGAAATTAAACTATGTGTAAATAAACAGACTCTCAGGCCTCGTACACACGACCGAGTTTCTCGGCAAAAACCAGCAAGAGACTTTCTGGGATTTTTTTTTTGCCAAGGAAACCGGTCGTGTGTACATTTTTCGACGAGGAAACTGTCGAGGATCCCGTCGAGCCAAAAAGAGAGCATATCTTCTTTTTCCTCGACGGGAATGGAGAAACTTGCCTCGTCGAGTTCCTTGATAGCCTAACAAGGAACTCGACGAGGAAAATTATGTGTTTCGCCCGTCGAGTTCCTCGGTCGTGTGTATGAGGCTTTAGGCTCCATGAACACTGGCTTTAAAAACATTGCTTCTACAGGAGTTTTGTGTTCTGCCTGTAGAAGCAACTCAATGTTATCCTATGTGTCCATGCACATTAGAACATTTAAGGGGTTGTAAAGGTACATGTTTTTTCACCTTAATGCATCCTATGTATGTATTAAGGTGAAAAAACATCCAATGATAAGCGGGCCCACAGACCCCCTGACTTACCTGAGCCCTCGAAAGTCCCGCGTCTTGAACACGCTGGTTTCTCGGCCGGGCTTCTCGGCTCTTCTCGGCTCTTCTCGGCTCATTCATTGGATGATTGATAGCAGTGCTGCCATTGGCTCCCGCTGCTGCCAATCAAATCAATGACGCAGCACGCTGGGGGCGGGGCCAAGTGATACACTTGGCGGCTATGGCCGCCGACTGTATCACAGGAGAGCGCCTGCAAGCTAACCACCTTGGGAGAGAGCTTCCCAGAAGGGGGTTAGCTCTTGTGGGGAGGAGCCAAGACAGCCGCCGAGGGAGCCCAGAAGACGAGAATCGGAGCCACTCTGTGCAAAATAAGGTGCACAGTGTTTGTTATTTTAAAAAAGGAACCTTTACAACCACTTTAAGAGGCATATTTTGAGAACATTTAGAGACAGAAAAACCTTCTGGTTCGCATTTTTGATTGGAGCTTGGAGGCAGAAAAAACGTAATCCTGTCCTAAACTTGTCTAAACTTTGTACAAAAAAATGCTCTATATGAGCGTTTTTTATTCCCGAAAGATGAGACGTTTTTTTAAGCCCAGTGTGCATGGAGCCTCAAAGTGTGTATTTCCTTCACTTCTACATCAGATAAATGAATTTTTATTCCCTCTGTAAATAACTCCAGTTTCGAGCAGTTCTTGGAATTGGAGTATGTTAAAACGAAATGAAAACAAACAATGCAGGGTGTTAGACTGATTCTTTAACATGACTACACTCTTTTTATTAGCTGCAATGAACATTAGTTTTGACTTTCTGCAAAGGCAGAACAAATAGATGCTTATTCTGAGCATGCCAGCCTGTACGTGCCTTGCATCTGTTAATATCAAAGAATCAAATAAAAGCTGTGTAAAATATGTATTACATTATATGAGTAGTGTAACTAGGGGAGGGCAGCTGCTAAATACATAGGAAAAGGGAAGCAATATCACACTGAGAAAAAAAGAAGATTTATATATACTGTATATTTCGAATGCCTTTCAGTTCCGTGCCTGAGCCTGACGATTGAATCTGTTTCTTACAATTACATTCTTTAACCAGATTTTTCATTGTCCTGAAAAATATAGCAAGATGGAAATTAAGTTATGAAAATGGATACAAAATGAAAGAAATTGACTTTGGAATGAATGTCTTCCTTTTTTGTGTTTGTTTTGGTGGCGGAGGGATGGGGGCAGAGGCGCATCTAATGTAAATTTCGCCTATGTCAAGCACTGAAACTGCGCCCCTGTCGAAACATTTGAAACCCATCTTTCAGATAACCTTAACAAAAAAAAAAAGCTAACAAAACTAGTGATATTTATCATCCCTTATGATACCTTGGGTAGTGACATATACTCTTTATGGAGAAATCTGGGGTTTATTAGAGCCCTGGTCCCTCCTCTGCCCTTCAAGGCCAGGTAAATGCAGAAACAATACTGGAAGTGATGAAATCTCCATCACTTGAGGCCTCAGTTTTCACAGAGGAGAGGGAGAAACTGATGTTCCTTTTTCTTTGTGCGCTGCCAATCTGACCAGATGGAATGGGAGAGCCTGGGAGAATAGGGGAGGGCTGTGGCTAAACGCAGCAGGGATAGCGCTGCCATTGTCCATTAGCAAAGGTGCTGAAAAGGAGATCATGCCTATGTCCGGGAGGGAAGAAGAGACCCTCAGACCCTGGTAAATGCCTTGCTGCCCAGCCACTCAACAGCCTCCCTTTCATATGGCGCCCATGGCACTTGCCATGGCTGCCATACCCTAGATACGCCACTGGATGGGGGTATTTTGAACTCTGTACCTAGGGAACAAAAATCCCTAGGTAGATGCATTAAACATAAGAATAAATTAACCAAACAATTTAGCTACTAGAAACCACTTTAATGAATATTCTTCACTGACCCTGAATAAGCATCTAGGCCAGGGGTCTCAAACTGGCGGCCCTCCAGCTGTTGCAGAACTATAAGTCCCATGAGGCATTGCAAGGCTGACAGTTACAAGCATGACTCCCAAAGGCAGAGGCATGATGGGACGTGTAGTTCCGCAACAGCTGGAGGGACACCAGTTTGAGACACCTGATCTAGGCAAAGAAAACACTGACATATTTTCGCTGAGGTCTGAGGGCCACACTGGTGGGCTGCATTCTCCCTCAGGCCACAAGTTGGGCACTAGATCATTGGATAGATAGACATATCTCCCAACCTTTTGAGATGGGAATGAGGGACACCTATCACCAAAAGTATGCTGGCACAGGACACAGCTTTTATCACGCCCCCTTAAAGGACAATTGTACAAAAAATAAGATTGGTTAAACCCACAAGTGCTGTTTTTACCACTACTATTCCTTTATATTGGCTTTTGGAATTTACATATGCAGCTATTTAGAAATCAGATGAAAGGGTTAGCTCTGGGAAACACTTTTTGATAGGTAAAAGGTGCATTTTATATACATCTTTATAGTTTAGACCAAAATGAGGGACAAATGAGGAGGAGTGAGGGACAGAGGGACATTGCTCCAAATCAGAGACAGTCCCTCGAAATCAGGGACAGTTGGGAGGTATGAGATTCATAGAAAGAAAGATAGATGGATATATTAGATAGCATAGGTGTGTGCATAGGCAGGTGCATAGGGTGTGCTGGGCGTGCAAGGCCGATTCCCCCTGCGTAGATAGATAGATAGATAGATAGATAGATAGATAGATAGATAGATAGATAGATAGATAGATAGATTTGTCCTTTTTAAGTCTTTGACTACAGCTTACATTACATCAGAGCATGGGTAGTCAAAGAAGCAGAAGGAATAACTCCCATGTTGTGACTTCTCCAAACACGGCTCTGATATCTTGCAAAAATGTTCAACAGCTTTTGATGTCTCTTGGGTCAATTTGTTTGCAGATGTTACAAACAAGTTTTCAAAGGAGTTGCCCCCAGTCCCCTTGCAGTGAGAGCTGCAGAAACAGGAGGGATGAGAGCGTTCTTGAAAGGATAGCTGTAGCTACATCACCGGAGGGCCTTCATTGCTATGCAAATATAGAGAATGTCTGCAAGAAAATGACTAGCACTCTTGATGACATTCCCAGCTTCTGAAGGTAGTTAACAAGCAGGCTTGGGGAGAAAGGGGTTAATGAAGGCATTTCTGATGTGTCATGTTGGCTGATCATTTAAACATTACCTATTAAACAGCATTGTACCCGTGGTTTAAAGCACTGAAATATAAATCCATGTAGTCACATATTACAGGCATGTTGAAGACACACACAGAACAATCAGTTACATAAACATACAGTGCATAACCAGCACTTCCATGATCAAAGACCAAGCTGGTCCTGGCAATTGATTCTGGCACAAAGCACAAAAGTCAGACATCCAATGTGGGCATTTGTTTGGGTCACTCAATCTATGATAAATGTATTGGTTATGTGTGAATTTTCACTCCTCTCATTACCTGACTATTCAACATGACACAGTGCCACCCACCCTTCTGCTGCCATTTCAGTAGATACTCAATACCTGTCTGAACAGTTTCATAATACCCCCACCTCAATTATCCAATTATCCAGCCAAGAAGAATTATAATTTTTAAAATTGTGCAGCTTCAGCAATGTACTGACGATGTAGACCCGATGTCCTATGCTATTGTTAGCATGAAAGATGCTTTCTTCTCCTTTCAAAAAGTTGTAGTAAGAATAGATAGGTGATAAACTAGAGAGAAGCAAATTACATATACTGGCCAAAGGATTTTAATATGTTCAATTGATAAGGAAATAATAACCCCTGGCACAACTCCAGAGCATAAACCATTCTGCCTCTGACCCAAATTCATAATAGTGAAACACGCAGACAAGAGGGAAGTTTAGTCTACATCCTTCACCATCCCAACGTCAAGAGAAGGAACTTTATTGGCAGCACAGCTTTATAAACAGAATGACATCATTCATATGAGCACATCTGATTGGTTCATCAACATATAGTCTCTTATTACACGTCCCTGTTGCCACGAGGTCTTTCATTCAGACTCCATATTTGCTTCACTCGATGGAGGGGGCCATGGAAGGAGTGGGTAACAACTGTCTTCACTTATAACCCCTGAAGGGTTGTTTAGCTCTATATCGACTTATTTTAAGGATAATAACAGTATTGTAATACACACACACACACACACACACACACATTTTATATATATATATATATATATATATATATATATATATATATATATATATATATATATATATATATATATATATATATATAAAAATATATATAAAATAAATAAAACAATATAATTAAGAAAAATAATATTTGAGTGGTTTAGGATAAAAATAACATAAACACAAAATAATCATTTTATTAGCTCCATCGCACAATATATTGTCTAATACAACTTCTAAAGGGTTCATAGCTTTAAGTATATGTTTTTATTTTTACAGATCAATACAATTTAAAGGAAACACAGACAGTGAAACGTGTAATGTTTCTTTTAAATCAATGGTCAGTGCAAAGTATGTTTCCTTATATTGGTTGTCATTGGGAAGAATGTCCTGACATCATTGGTCAGTGGGAAGATATTGTTCTTACAAAGTGCTAAAAAGATAATTGGTGCCGTGATATTAGAGCTATAGCCCTTAGGTATTTAGATTTATCAAAAAAATAGCTAGCACAAGTTCAGTACCTAAATGTGACCAGGTAGAATAGACTAAAATGTGGAAACACTAACAAGGTAGGTATTTTGCTCCACCAGAAAATCAAGTATATCATCTCTGAGACACCTAATAAAGCACTGACCGGCAGCAGAGCAGTTCTGTGAGCTGATTGAAGAAGTAAAGGCATAGAACCAAGACGGGTCCCTGTTGCATATTGCAAAATATATTGTAAAAGCATTTTGTTCCAGAGACAATTCAGAAAAATACTGAACAGCAGCAAAGTGATAATTTAACATATATATTGTCGAATGTATTAGGACGCCTGCCTTTACATGCACATGAACTTTTATGGCATCACAGTTTTATGCCGTGTACACACGATCGGAAATTCCGAGAAGAAAACCATGGATTTTTTTCTGACTGAATTTTGGCTCAAACTTGTGTTGCATACACAGGGTCACACCAAATTCTGACCGTCAAGAACACGGTGACGTACAACACTACGACGAGCCAAGGAAAATGAAATTCAATGCTTATGAGCATGCGTCGAGTTGATTCCAAGCATGCGTAGAATTTTTCTCAGTCAGAATTGCATACAGAACTTTTCCCGTCTTAAAATTTGAGAACCAGCTCTCAAATTTTTCTTGCCGGAAATTCAGACAGAAAAATACCGTTGAAATTTCCGACCAAAAGCTCACATCGGACTTTTGTTGTCAGAATTTCCGATCTTGTGTACTGTAGGGTTCAATATTGAGTTGGCCCACCCTTGCAGCTATAACAGCTTCAATTCTTTTAGGAAGGCTGTCCACAAGGTTTAAGAGTGTGTCTATGGGAATGTTTAACCATTCTTCCAGAAGCGCATTTGTGAGGTCAGGCACTGATGTTGGACAAGAAGGACTGGTTCGCGATCTCTGTTCTAATTCATTCCTAAGGTGTTCTATCAGGTTGAGGTCAGGACTCTGGTTACCTGCCACTGTGGTGTAGCACAGACCATAAACTGAAGGAAGTGGGTTCGATATGGCATATTCTAAATTGTCTAAAAATCCTCTTGGCAGACTTCTCTTCTTCCCCAAACTTAAAACGGGCTTTAGAAAAATAAAATATACCCCCCCAAAGAAAAAAAAAATTATAAAACCTGAAACACTAAACCCCAACACATTTTTTGACCTAGCAGAACGTAGAAAACATCAATAAATGTGCATAACAGGAAAAAAATGAAAAAGGGGTTGCTGCTAAAGAAGATTGTTCAGTCTCTGAACTATAGAAAGCTGAGGACTTTAGTTTTATTTTTTAAACTGTGGTGTTTTTCCATGCTGCCCTCAAAAGTCTCATTAAAAGGACCTTCTCCCAGCTGTACGATATATTTTGTTTTGTTTTTTGCGTTGTTACATGTCCCCCCATGTTAGTGCCCAGCTTCCCATGTTTTTTTTTTTTTTTTCTTTCTTTTTTTGGCAAAAGCTTGCTTATTGGCCTAGAAAAAATATTATAAAGACTTAAAATACTTACCAGTGTGCATAAGTCCTTACCAATACACATGCTCCAATTTCCTCAGGGTGATACATCTCAGTATTGTATTTGAGAGTCATACTTTGCAATTCCTGGATCATCACAAATGTTTTCTTCTCAGATCAGGCTAGATTGTTCAACATTTCATGAGGTTACCTTGGTTCCTTCTTGAAGTTTAATTATTTTTTTCTTTTATCCTTACTTAAAAGAGTAGCAATGAAATATAAAAGCATTTTTAATCATCTTGATTTAATGATAGATTTTACAGAGCACTCATGTATGAACTACTAACTTGCTTCTGATTGGTTAATATGTTCTGCTTCTGGGCAAAACTTTCTTTTAACCACCTCTGAATAATGAAATGTACAATTAAATGAATGAAGAAATATTACAGTTACCCAACAGAAGAAACATAAATAGTCAGATTGATGATGAATAGTGTCAGCTCATGTAATGCTAGGGGTTCCCAAGCGAGAGCTGAAATTAATGTGACTGGTGACAGACTGTTTGTTGCTTGTGATCCTTATTTTGAATTATGCCTCAATCATTTGCATTGCACCTGTCTCCAATACACAGTGGAGTTAGACAATATGTAGGCTAGGCCAAGATTCATGAGCATGCAGCTTGTTCTGTCCTAGTAATACCTTTGGTTTCAAACATTACGTCAATTTATAATCTTTGCTTTGGCCAAGGTGGTCTCAATCATTTGCATTGCAACTGCCTTCTCTACACAGTTAAAGGGGTTGTAAAGGTTTGTTTTTTATTTTCTAATTAGGTTCCTTTAAGCTAGTGCATTTTTGGTTCACTTACGTTTTCCTTTGATTTCCCTTCTAAATGTTTTCTTTCTTTGTCTGAATTTCTCACTTCCTGTTCCTCCTCAGTAAGCTTGCCCCCATCATCCGAGCTGTTCTGGCTGGGGGTTAGTCAGTGTGCTCTCCCCCTCCCTTGGGACTACATCCCTGCGGGGAGACGCAGCGTCTCCCCGCAGGGATGTAGTCCCGAGGGAGGGGGCAAGCACGCCCACTAACCCCCAACCAGAACGGCTCGGATGATGGGGGCAAGCTTACTGAGGAGGAACAGGAAGTGAGAAATTCAGACAAAGAAAGAAAACATTTAGAAGGGAAATTGAAGATGAAATACAGTATATAAAGCAGCACTAAAAAATGTAATTCAATATAATGACATCAAACGTATTAGGTAAAAAACATGTCTAAAGAAGTCATACCAAATACATAAATAAATAAGTATCCATAAGAGCATAAGTATCCACAAGAGCCCATTTACAATGGTTAAAAAGGAAAAAAACATATGTGAAACAAGAAAGTCCAAAGGAAACAAATCATCCATGATTCACTTGTCCCCACAATCACAATTTGTAGTGCTTCCACCATCAAGTGACACCAAGTATTAAAGCCTCTTACCGGACCCTGTGGACCATCATATAATATGAGCAAATGCGCCTGTTACATCTCCTTATTGAGGGAAACTCCAAAGCGCCAAATGTGATACAGTCAGGGTTGAAATTAAAAAGCATGTAAGCCCATAGTGAAACCGATAAAAAAATGTTATTCAAAAAATAAGTAAAACTTGCAAAGGGGATCACACTAAGCAAATCCTTGGGCAATAGGTTTAATAACTTGCATTTAACAAAAAAAAAATGCTCTCCCAAAAAACAGCAGGCTGTGTAGCTGCACCGGACTCACTGGTCAGCAAGCGTGCGTGATGACGAAGCGTCGTAGCCACGGCCAACTAGTTTCGTCAAAGAGATGACGTTGTTCGGGGGGCTGTATAAATCTTAGGACTGGATGAACAGAAATAAATAATCCATTGGCAAGTAAAATAGCTCTTTGTATTTCAACTGTGTGTTTAGTTTTTAGGCTGGAGTTAATATTTAAAGTGGTTGTAAACCTTCAATTTTTTTCTATTTTTTAAATAACAAACATGCCTTTGCTTACCTGCTCTGCTTACCTGGTTTTGCAGAGAACAGCCCGATTCTCTTCTTCTGGGGTCCCCCACCGGCGCTCTAGGCTCCTCCCCTTCATCAGGTGCTCACACACCCGTGCAGCCTCACATCCTTCGACACAGACAGCGGGACTCAGCCCCGCCCCCCTTCTCCTGTGTCACAGCTTTTGATTGACAGCAGCAAGAGCCAATGGCACCTGCTGCTATTAATCTGTTCAATGAGGAGAGCAACAGTGGCTGGAGTCGCTGCGCTTGTGCATATTGCTGGATTGGATCGGGCTCAGGTAAGAAAAGGGGGGTTCTGGGGGGAGGAACTGCAGCACAGAAGATTTTTCACCCTAATGCATAGAATGGCTTAAGGCTTTACAACCACTTTAAATTAACGTAGCAAATACTCCAGCTCACACACACTAACTAAAATGTAATGTCTTGTTTGTTGTGGTGGTAGGAAAAGCATGACTCTTTCCCATAGCGAGATCCACTAACCATAAAATGCATGATGCAGGAAAACCTATTATTCGCTGGGATAAATGCGTCAGCACCCTTTTAAGCCTAATAGGATGTTTAGTGGAATTTTATTGAATTTGACTGCTTGTGTCTACTGATATAATCACAAAGGGACTCATGCATGGACACACGTGAAGGAAACTATTCTTGCTGACAATAAAAAACAACAAGATTCTTTCCCAGTAGAGTAGTAGCAGGGGTTACAGCAGCTGCAAGTGGGCCACTACTCCAGGGAGCCCCAAGCCAAATAAATCATAAATCACATGACCAAGTGCATGGTTACATGCATCTATTTTCTATGTCTACACAAAGCTGATTTACTAGTACCTTCTGGCTGAGTGCTTTGCAGTACCTACCATTACTGTACCTCTGTAGTTATACCTCTGTTCTTACAATTAGGTCCAAACCCAAAAACAAACATGGGATGTGTTACCACTTACCAGCCCTTGGATGTAGGGGCTGCATGTGTTTTTGCTTTTTTAAGCTTTTTGTTTTTTATTTTCACTAGTAACACAATTCTATATACTGTATATATGATGACAATGTTCTGTATCAGTACAACAGAAACAGGATAGAACTACAGGACTCAGTACCTCTTCTCTTCTCCAAAACACAGAGGGGCTTAGTTCATAAAGACCACATAACAATCAGTACAGACAGGGTGCAAAGAAAATGATCAGCTCATAAGGATTCTGGCAAGGTTGACAGGTATATTTTCCACTTAAAGTGGTGCTTAATCCGCAACAGTAAAATCAGTCTGTATATGCAGTAAAGCACACTTGTTATACTCACTGTGGAACCTAAGGAGTTAAATCTCTGCATTGTGTAAAAAGCCTGTTTGATCCTGTCTTCTCTGATCCTCTCCTTCTTCCACAGTCCCCAAACCATCATCTGATAGTACAGAGCCTTGGGGCAAGCTGCACATGCTTTGGTGTGTATTGATAGAGGGGTTTTTTTGTCATGGGAGAGTGCATGTGATCAGCACAAGGCCAATCAGCACTATCCAGACAGAGGGTCAGAGGTCCTGTATCCTCATAGGCCAGTCAGGGGAGAATGAAAACTCTTCATCCCTGCTTTAACCAGTGCTTTGCTCAACACTGATAGAATGTCACAAGACTGCCTAACTGCTGAAAAGAAAAAAGTATTTAGCAGTTTATGTTTACTAAAACCATTCCATGTTCTGTGTACTGTGGGAGACCAGATATAGTGAATGCAGGGTCCTGGAGTTAGTAACACTTTAATAAGATATAAAAAAAAAACTGTTAGTGGTATATGTAATAAACCAAAGGGACCAAATAAAATACGTTTTTTGTTAGGGTTTACATAAGATTTAATTTTATTGCCTCTTGATCAAAAACGCTTGTGAGATGATGAATAAAATGCATGTTTTTTTTTTTTCAAAATCCAACAAGTCAGGCCCCGTACACACGACCGAGGAACTCGACGGGCAAAACACATCGTTTTGCCCGTCGAGTTCCTTGTGAAGCCGCCGAGGATCTCGGCGAGCCGAAATTTGCCATTAAACAACGAGGAAATAGAGAACATGTTCTCTATTTCCTCGCCGAGGTCCTCGTCGGCTTCCTCGGCCGAAAGTGTACACACGGCCGGGTTTCTCGGCAGAATTCAGCCAGAAACTCGGTCGGAAGCTGAATTCTGCCGAGGAAACTGGTCGTGTGTACGGGGCCTCACTGTGTAAGTGTAACTGTGTCCAAGTGTGGGATAGTATTTTTGAGTAGAGATGAGTTTTGGGTTTGGTTTGAACCCAACCTGTAAACAGGTTAGTAAATGGCTGAACACTGGCCATGTCTGGCCAGTTTGTCCTCCCAAATTTATCCATGGCTGTTTGGGTTTGTAAACAAAACTGCCAGGGTTCTTGGGTGAGATTACTGTATTTGCTGGCGTATAAGACTACCTTTTACACTTAAAAAAAAATGGCAAAAAAGCAGGGGTCGTCATATACGCCGGGTCAGCTGCTCGGATGCCTGCTGGATGTGCGGTAATACTGTATGTAGCTTCGGCTACATACAGTGTATACCGCTTAGCCAATCCCGGTGAGCGATGTATTCAAATGAATACAGAGCCTGCTCGGATTGGAGTAACAACCTCTGTCAATCTGAGCAGGCTACATACAGTAGCATGTTAGGATTGGCTTTGAGAGTCAGAGAGGCGTGGGCTGATGATGTTACAGCCTCTGCCAATCCAAGCAGGCTTTGTATTCATTAATAGAATACATTGCTTGCTGTGATTGGCTCCAGCAAGAAGGAAGAAGAATATGGCTCCAGAAGGAAGAAATATGAAGCGTTGGAAGCCTCGGAAGGGGGGTCGTCTTATACGGTGAGTACAGGCTTAAAAAACTGTAAATTTAGGGGGTCGTCTTATACGCCTGGTCGCCTCTGGCAAATACGGTATAGACCAAATATGACAATGATCATATTTGGTCAATGACAGCAGTCAGGATATCCAGCCAGTTTGTTTACATACAGTAGCCAGCTGGTGGTCTGTCATTTTAGCAGTGGGAGTGTGCCATGTAAACATGGTTGTACAGTGGATTATAAGGCAGTGGATGACATGTTATTGCATAATAGTTCAGCGTAATTCTTAATGATTAATCTTTGTTATATTCTGGGTTCCCCCCAGTGAACCAAATGTTGCTCAGTTTCGTTATCCATAGTCTTGAGTACTGATGGAAGAATGATCTAGTTTAACCACTTCCGGACCGCCGCATGTACATTTACATCGGCAGAATGGCACGGACAGGAACATCAACGTACCTGTACGTGCCTGCCTAGACGTGGGTCATTAGTAGTAAAGAAATAATAAAACTATCCCCTATTTTTTAAATGCTATACATTTTGCGCAAACCAATCGATAAACGCTTATTGCGATTTTTTTTTACCAAAAATAGGTAGAAGAATACGTATCGGCCTAAACTGAGGAAAAAAAAATGTTATATATGTTTTTGGGGGATATTCATTATAGCAAAAAGTAAAAAATATTGCATTTTTTTCAAAATTGTCACTCTATTTTTGTTTATAGCGCAAAAAATAAAAACCGCAGAGGTGATCAAATACCACCAAAAGAAAGCTCTATTTGTGGGGAAAAAAGGATGCCAATTTTGTTTGGGAGCCACGTCGCACAACCGCGCAATTGTCTGTTAAAGCGACGCAGTGCCGAATTGTAAAAACCCCTTGGGTCATTTAGCAGCATATTGGTCCGGTCCTTAAGTGGTTAATGGTGTTAAGCACCCTCTATACTAGATCTTGTCTATGCAATATGTCAGCCCATCTGCGAAGCCAGAGTCAGGCAGTAGTCTGACAACACTGTCAGACAGTAGTGACAAAACTTGAAGTGCTTTACTTATGAAAGATGTAACTGGTAGAACCGAATGTACAGGGTACACAGACTTCGCTATAACCTATATATAACCTATACATAAAAGGTCCTATGTATATCTCCATATAACCATGGGTCTATTATTAAAGTAGGGCAATACAAATGTTTTCACATGAGCTCCAGACAGACATTAGAGATGTTTTGCTTTAAGCCCTAGAATAAAACTATATTGCTGTTTACTTATTTAGATTTTAATAGATGATTCATGCATAAAATAAACATTTAGTATACAAGGCGTAAAAGTTCTGTCTTACAGTATATGCCATTTCAGGCTAATGGCGGCTTTAAAGTTACAGCTGGTAATATTCTTCTATAGAAGAGTTGGAAATTATTGTTCCCACTATACCAGCCTTATTGTAAATTCAGTTTTAACAAGTTCTTGAAACTTTTACATATTTATACAGCAATGTTATTAAAATCTTGTACATAAACCAATATGTTATTTATGTATCATGGTCATTTATAACTTTTTTTCCAAGCATAACAATGAAACATTTAAAATTGACTGATACTTAGAGCAGAACTGAACCCTTCTGTTATTTTCAGCTGCCATTTTGGCCTCTGTTTGATCTTTAACTGCCATGATGCTGCACATGTGATCAGTTATGACACCAGCCATTGGATGGTTTGACAGTTTGGTTGAGAGCACAACCAATGTGACAGTTACATTCCCAGGACGTGCCTCAAATGTCTGTTTTTATAAACTGTTGGGACTCGTTCACACCATACATGCAAAAAAACTGATTGGGAAACCATGCAGATTTCACTTGCAGAGACATCAGTTTACATCAGTTTTCTTTCTCATTTGTGTCCCCTTTTACACATGTGTTTATTTAATCAGTTCAGTCATGTTTTTTCAGAAATTTTTTTTTTTATCAAGATTACATCAGTTTTTCATCCATTTTCACATCATTGTTTTTACATCTGCCAGCTAGATTCCTTAACCACTTGAGTCCCGGAGTCATTTTTTCTTGCAAAATTTACCTTTTGTCCATTTACATCCATTTTTCATCTAATCTCTGGCCCAGATTCTTGTACAATTGCGCAAAACTGGGCGGGTGTAACGTATCTGATTTACGTTACGCCGCCGCAAGTTTTACAGGCAAGTGCTTTATTCTCAAAGAACTTGCCTGTAAAGTTGCGGCGGCGTAGCGTAAATCACCCAGCGCAAGCCCGCCTAATTCAAATTAGCCGGGTAGGGGGCGTGTAGTATTTAAATTAAACGCATTCCCGTACCAAACGTACTGCGCATGCGCCGTCCGAAGAATATCCCAGGGTGCATTGCTCCAAATGACGTCGCAAGGACGTCATTGGTTTCGACGTGAACGTAAATGGCGTCCAGCCCCATTCACGGACGACTTACGCAAACGACGTAAATTTACAAATTTCAACGCGGGAACGACTGCCATACTTAACATTGATTGTGCCTCATATACCCAGGGGCAACTTTACGCCGGGACAAGCCTAACGCAAACGTCGTAACTTCACTGCGTCGGCCGCGTGTATGTTCGTGAATTCGCGTATCTAGCTAATTTGCATATTCGACGGGGAAAACGACGGAGGCGACACCTAGCGGCCAAAAAAAAATTGCATTTAAGATCCGACAGCGTAAGAGCCTTACGCCTGTCGGATCTAATGGATATCTATGCGTAACTGATTCTAAGAATCAGTTGCATAGATACGACGGCCCAGATTAGGACTTACGACGGCGTACATGGCGTTGCTCCGTCGTAAGCCCTTTGAGAATCTGGGCGTCTGTTTTTAATGGAAGAAAAATAGGGTTTTAATCGGTTCCAAAAAAGGGATGTGGACGGAAGTGGATGTAAATGGAGGTAAATGAATGATCATCCATTTACATCTGTTTTTCCATAGCGATGCATTGATGCCAATTTTCCATCAATTAATGGATGGGTGAAAAACTGACGAATGACCTGCATGTGTGAAAGTGGCCTAGTGAGTTTTTATGCACATTGACATCAGTTTTCATCAGGTATACGGTCATGCAACACTTTACCCATATGAAATGTATATATTTTTTTTCACATAAATAGAGCTTTCTTTTAGTAGTATTTAATCACCACTGGGTTTTGAATTTTTTGCTCATCAAACAAAAAAAGACCAAACATTTTGAAGAAAAAAATATGTAATAGTTTTCTATAAAATTTTGCAAAGAGGTAATTTTTCTCCGTCACTGATGTGCACTGATGAGGTTGCACTGAAGAGCATTGATGGGTCTCACTGATGAGCACTGAGGAGGTGGCACTGATAGGTGGAACTGATGAGGTGGCACTAATAGATGGACTGATGGGCATTGATGAGGCAGCACTGGTGGGCACAGATGAGGCTGCACTGATAGGCAACACTGAAGGACACTGAGAGGTGGCACTGATAGGCATCACTGATCAGCTTCTGTTTACATCCTGTGATCAGCTGTCATTGGCTGACAGCTGATCATGTGGTAAAGGCCGCTGTGATTGGCCCTTTATCTCAATCTGTGGTCTGCTGAGTCTGAAGGACTCGGCGATCTAAGTGTGCGGGCAGCGCGATCATGAGAGGACGTCCATTGACGCCTTCCTAGCAAACTAAGCCCACGCTGTAGCCATCTTTCGGCTATCGCGCAGGAAGGAAGTAATTAAAGGTTTGCTAAATGTGCATTACACAAGGGAATTTTCACTTTGCAAAAAAAAACTTTCCCTTAGCTTAGTGAACGAGGTGAAACTCTGTTTACTTCTACCATACAATCACGAGCAAGCAAAACTACTGTTTACTTTCTTGCTTGTGATTTTATATTTTTTGCAAATGTTTTCCACATTCACTAATCTATGGAAACATTTTCTTTCAACATGCATATTCCCATGCAAAGTGAATAGCCTATTTTCCTTTAATAAATCAATCCCAGTACCCCACCACCAATCATCCTCTTTGGTAGAGGCCACCTGACTAAAGACAAAGTTGGTCACGTCAGAAGTTTCTGGCGCCAGCTCCATAAAAAGTCATGTTATGGGTTTTGTTATTTTTTTACCCATCCAAGCAAGTTTGTAATAACATTTGAGTAGTGGTCTACTTTAATCTACCATTATCCACAGAGTGGAAGAAGCCCTGAATAAATGAAATGACATGAATATATTACAGTCCTGGTGCCCATTCATGTCGCACCAGAATCCTTTGTTCTCACACAGGGATCAAGGTTGATGTTATCAGCAGAGATGTATGCACAGCTATTCCTTAACAAGACAAATAAATGGCTATGATAGTCTGTGCATTTAACAGGAAGAGCAGCTCAGCGCTGTCCTGGAAGCATGTTGGGAAAAAAAGGCTTTCTTACTAAAGAAAGTGCTCAATTAATTGGAAGTGACAGGAAGAAAATGATCTGGCTGAATGCTTTGATAAGCAATCAAGACTTAATAGATCAGGAAATATAATTGCTTACTTAATCATGCCTGGAGAGGTGCTATTTTATGTGTTGTAAACACGGAGAGAATAATCCAGTGGCAAGGGCAGCTGCCATTCTCAATATGAACGTGGCAATTGCTGATTCCATGTGACTAGCAAGGTGAGAGAGAGTGAGCGAATGGCACAAAGAAGGAATTTTAAACGCTGTGCTGCATCAGGCGCTGGAAAGCCGACTCGCCATATGAAGCAGCAGACTAATGGAAACCCTAGTGAAGGAATGCACAATGAAAGGGCCTTTTTTTCTTTTTGTGTGATATCACGGTTCTAGTATGTCAATTTTAAAGCAGATTTCCACCCATTTTTTTTTCATTTGCAGTCATTCCCATTTACATCCTCACTGCTATTTGAAATAACCATATATTTTATTTTTTCCTCCTAAATACCTTTTTTATATGTTTTCATGTGGCACTTGGTGCTAGGTGATTAGGTCACAAGGCGATTCCCATGGACTCCTGGGATATCGGCGTCATCTATCCCAGGAGTCTATGGCAACCGCCTAATACCGAAATCTTGCGTGATTTCCTAACCGGAATTTACCCAAACAGGAGGCATTGCTGTGCATGTGTGAGATTGGGAGGTGCATGCTGGGTAGCCAGCTGCACCGAATACTGGAAATTAAGACAAGAGGGCTTCAGATGCCCACAACAGCCATAGACCCTGCCTGCTTCTGAGATCTAGTTAATTTATAATAATTTAATAAAAACAAAAAAGGGACCACATTGCTGACATTCTCTTAATGTTGATTTGGAAGTAGTAACAATTATGGGGTTGCTTTTAGAGGTAAAAACAATGGATTAGGAGACTGGAATTTCGCTTTAAATAAAAGAAGAGACATTAACATGGGGCACCACTGCCTCCATACCCGTTAATTGTTCAACCATACTTTGCTTTCTGTCTGGAAAGTACAATGGTCCTTCTGTGCTTGGAGGACCCCACTGCTAGTATGCAAAATAAGTACATGTAGAAGTCATAGTGGCGACTTTGTGTTTAATAAATCTGAGAAGCGTTCTGAAAATTCATAGATGCTGTTACCAATTGCATATAAATACTCATTACATCTTTAATTTATGTTGTGGAAGGACCTGCTCTCATACCATGAAATTAAACTATTATTCCTGCTATCATGTAGTAAGCATGGGTGACATTAAAGCACAGCATTAAAGCACAGTACGCAGATGTAAACTGGACCTTTTAGTAACCTTATAAGTATGTATGAAAACATTTATGGCATTTTACAATATACACAAACAGTAGATTTTTTTCACTAAATACCCACTTTTTATCACTAAAAAGATGGCCTTGATGTCCAGGTAAGTAACGTTGTTTAGGCTAAGATCAGTCTGCTGCAAGCAGGAGGTAGTATTTCCTCCGTCTCCTCTTCCCTGGTGATCAGACTTCGATAATTTACCTGTTTAGTTACAGCAAACGCTACTCAGACTTGGAATAGAGGGGCAGCACCAGGAGCCAACCAGATGTGTGCATTAATACTATGATATGGGGAACGCCTGGGATCACCAGCCAGATGATTTTATAAAAGTAAACAAGGGAAGAGAAGGAAGTGCCACCTATATGTAGCAATTAAAAAATTGGCTTATTCACAATGGTTATAAAAATTCACAAGATCGAGTAGTAAAATGTTTATCAAAGGCATGGAGATAGGAGATGTCACTCTGGTCCGTCCTGCAGGCACCGCACTGTGATGGGGAATTGCTGGAGATGGAAGAGATGGATTTAGCGTCCTGTGACTACCAGGAAGTCCACGCCAACCAGCTTTAAACACACAGCGGATGTGACGTCACCGGAACAGACGAAACAGCAGCATTGTGAATAAACCGATTTTTTTAATTGCTACACTTAGGTGGCACTTCCTTCTCCTCCCTTTTTCTTCATCCATATAGAGCTATTTCATGGACTGAGACATTTATTATAGAGCTGTGTTCTCTCATGCACTCTTGATCCTTATGGTCACATACTTCCCATGTGCCAGAAACTGTTATATTATGTTAACAGCAAACAGCCTTTTATTTGTTCAAACAGCAAAACAAGGCAACTTTTCTTCAGCACAAAGCATACAAAACAGTCCATACACTTCTGATACAAAACAAAGATTCAGCTCACCTCCAGTAGAGACCCGTAACACAACAGGGTTTAGAGTTCCCACCAGCTCTCAGAGTCACAGAGTCTCAGCAAAGGGAAGCTTACAATGCACTGGGGTTGGTTTGCTAAAGCTGGAGCTGGACAATCTGGTGCAGCTTTGTATAGAAACCAATCAGCTTCCAGTTTTTTTTTTTTATTGTCAAAGCTTAAACTAACAAGCTGAAGTTTAGAGGCTGATTGGCTAACATTCCCAGCTGCACAAGATTTTGGGCTTTTCAGTTTTAGTAAAGCAACCCCACTGTATCCAGCTCCACAAAACACTTCACAGACATCTGCTGACTGCTTCCTGCTCTTTTTAGACCTTTCTGTTAGATGGGTTATTCCTGAGTAATCAAAGCTGCTTCTCCTGTTGTCCCCCATACAGGGACCACAACCCAAACAATGGTGACACATATTTACCATCAAGGACCCAATCCTGGCATCTTATACAATATGTGCATTATGCTAGGGTGACCAGACATCCCCGGTTTCAGGGGACAGTCCCCGGATTGAGGACACTGTCCCCGGACCAAGTCTGTCCGTGATTTTGTCCTCGGATTGGATTTGAACAGGGACTGGGGCAATTTCAAAGACATTCAGTGCTGAATAAAAAAAAAAATCTGAAAAAATCAGAATTACACACCTTCACTCCGCCGCTCCTACTAGCTGTATTTTTTTTCCATTATCTGTGCCCCTTTCTGATGATCATGTGCTGGTCGGAGCAGAGGGAATATTTCTTCAGTTTCGGGTGCATGCCCATTCCGCTCCACTTCTGTTCTTCTGCCTTGGCTCAAGTCCCGGTCAGCCGCCTGCCTGCTTATCTTGCCTTCCCTGGTGGAGGGATCTTGCTCCGCACCCCATCCAGTAGTAGCCGGGGCCCGGAGAGTGAGACTTGACAGGCTGTGAGGCGGGCGGCGATGGGCAGAGAGTCGCTGATTGCTGCCATTACTAGTAAAACAAAAATATGTCCCCGGATTTAATTTAAAAAATCTGGTCACCTTACATTATGCACTGACTAGAAACATACTGACAGGAGGAGAGAACAGGCTGAGTAGTGGGATGACCTCATCATATAGCTGCTGCTTCTTCGTTGTCCAGTCCTAACCTGGGCGCAGGGAGTTAATCAAACTGTATTTTTTAGTGGTAGCAGAGAAAATTGAGGCCACTAACCTGGCTGTGCTGTGTGAGGGGACTGTGTAAATCTACAGATCGGATTGACAGAAGTATAGCTGAACGTGTATCTAAACATAAATGTAATATATTGAAGTTTACTGGTTCTTAGATGAGGTGGCTGAATTCATTCTTCTTTTTTTTTGCTTTTCTTATTAGCCTTCCAGTAACAACCTTTATTTCCTAGTGTGTCAACATTTATGCCCTGTACACACGATCGGTTCGTCTGATGAAAACAAACCGATGGACCATTTTCATCGGACGAACCGATCGTGTGTGGGACCCATCAGTTTTTTTCCCATCGGTGAAAAAAAATAGAACCTATTTTATAATTTTCGTATGGTTAAAAAAACGATAGAAAAAAAACGATCATCTGTGGGGAAATCCATCGGTCAAAAATCCATGCATGCTCAGAATCAAGTCGACGCATGCTCTGAAGCATTGAACTTCGTTTTTCACAGCACGTCATTGTGTTTTACGTCACCGCGTTAGACACAATCAGATTTTTAACCGATGGTGTGTAGGCAAGACTGATGAATGTCAGCTTCATCGGATATCTGATGAAAAATCCAACAGACCGTTTTCATCAGACAAACCGATCGTGTACAGGGCATTACTCACTCTAGAGAAAGGCAGCATTGTCACCCCTGGCTGCTGACTTCTGGTTTGGACTACAGAAGACCTCAGTCTATCCCAGGGATGTCCTAATGCATGGGCACCTGCCCCAGGTGCATGGGGGCCTATGATTGTCCTGCATTAGATTATACTTGCCAACTGTCCCAGATTTGCCAGGCAGTCATGCTTTTTACTAAGCTGTCCCAGGATGGCCGTGTCCTGAGCAGAGTCCTGGAACTTGATCTTAGTATTATGCCCCTCCTGACCCCCTCCCCTGTACTGTGCCCTTCTACCTCCAACCCTGTACTGTGCCTTTTGTGTTGATTAGTCTTTGATTCATTTAACACTTTTTATATTGTTTAAATCTATTTTATTTAAAGTACTAATAAATAGATGTATAATTCATGAGAGTAGGTGTGTAAATTGCCTTACTTTGCCATGGGGCACATGATGCTTTTAAGATGGTCTCTTCTCATTACAATAACACAGAGGAGAGGTATTCTGTAGAGCCCTAGGTAGGGCTGATAACACTGCCTGAGATTTCAGTGCTGCAGAGGTAGAGTACATTGTATGTTGCAAGCTCACTGGGTTTCTGCCAGGATCAACAGTTTTTTGCACTCTTTTGCACTTATTGAACAAATTTAACAAACACTTTTAAAGGTATGTTTACCAGACCAAATGCAAGCAGAAAATAGAAGTTTACTGTTAGAGATTACAAAGGGGTTGCAAATAGGCTGTTTATTTTTCTCCGGAATTTTTGCCAGAGCTTAGTACACATGGAGAAATTTCACTTTGCAAAAAACACCCAATCACGTGCAAAGACAAAATAATTTTTTTTTTTCTTGCACATGATTGGATGATAAGTCGGCAGACCCTTACCTCATTCATTTCGCTCTGGGGAAAATGATCTGACAAGGTGCATCTTCTCCTGCAAAATGAACAGTCTATTTGTCTTTAAAGCACAGGTTCACACAAAATGTGAACCTCCGCTTTATGGATCCTTCCCCCCCTCCAGTGACACATTTGGCACCTTTCAGGGGGAGGGGGGTGCAGATACCTATCTAAAACAGGTATTTGCACCACTTCCGGGTCTGATCCCCGCGGGGGAATCCAGCCTGTGACGTCACCCCCCCCACTGTCTTCTGGGAAACACTGTTCCCAGGAGAGAGCGGGGACCAGTGACGGCGCGCCGCGATCCTCGCGCATGCGCAGTAGGGAATCGACCAGTGAACCTGTCAGGCTTTATTTTCCTACACATGTACCCATAAGAAGGAGGAAAGGGGCACCATATTAATTTTTCAATGACTGTCAAAAGGAATTTACGTGGCTGTTTAAAAATATTTTTTTTCTCTGAAACAATGATATTTAGATTTTTTTATCATTCTGCTCTGTAGTGTTGTATTTTTTGTTGTTATATGTCATGTTTAATCCAGTAAAATTAATGGCATGAGCTAACACCTCCTGTATTCACGGCTGTCCAGGAAATTGTGCTCACGCTGATTCTTTACAATGATCAGTGCAGCCTCATTTCCAAACACTAGAGAACGGCAATATTTCCTTATAAGCCAAGATACGGTGGAAATGTTCTCGGCAAAATTTATGGCTATTATGAAAATGGTAAAGCACGGGCCGTTTGTCATCCCTTGTCTTCTTCAATGAGTTGAGATTCATCTTTAACAGCCCAGCGACAAGGGTTTTGATTTAACAAGACTCTTCAGCAAACATGGGATTTAAGGGCAAGTGAGGAAACGCAATGCATTATCCTATAGTAGTTCTGCTGGGACATTCATAGAAATTGGCAGCTCTGACAAGAGTCTCCTTTAGGGAAATTCAGTAAAATATGTGCACTGATGACTGTTAAAAAATTGAGAAAAGCGAGGCAGCCAATCAAATATTTGCCGTAATGTAAGATACATCAATGGAAAATCAGCAGACTAAACCCATATAGTTTTTGGTATAGTATAGTTTTACACATTTATATGACTACTACACCATTGTAACAAATATTTGATCATCTCAGATACAAGTCTCTTATTTTTCTATGCATGAAAAAAATGTCGTAAGAAGAAATTCTTGACAATAGTAACTTAAAAAACAAAAGACATTCTGACCAATTGAAAATAAAGGACAAAAAGCGTAAAAAAATAAAACAAATTCAGCAATCACATCTGGAATTGGTAAACTGCAATATAGTAAATGTTTCCTTTTGGGAGGGTTAGTATACTTGCTAAAGATAAGAGATGTCTTTGCTAAATTTGTATATATACTATATACGTTGGTTGAGGTTACTTTTTTGGTAGATACAATTATATAAAGTACATTTATATTTCACATGGTTAAGTGATAATATAAATTTAATATTCAAACAAGACAAATTGTATAGCTTTTGCAAATGGCGTATTTATATGCCATCTTGTATATATTTATACTAAGCTTTTGTACCAATAAACTCAGGGTTTTGTTATTTATACCCACGCAAGCATTTCTATTTGGGTTATTTTCAGCCTTTTAATGCAAAAACAAAAGAGGGAATTAATACACACGTGACGTTATTCTGCAAGCCGGCCTGACGGCTTGGACTTGCTGGCTGTTTGTAACACATACTGTGTAATTCCTTCAAAATTGTAAGTGTGATTTTATCATTTTATTAAAATGTTGGTGAAATACTTCACTATGTGGATTTTTCTTTGTACTTTAACTTCCTCCATGTATTCTATCTTGGTTTAGGAGATTGTGGAACATTTGCATGCAAGATCGTGGTGTATATGGCTGCTGAACGTCTCCTTGTGGGATCAGAGCAGCTAATTTAATCACTTGTGTTGATTCCCTTTGGGAGCACTCTTTCTTCAGGGGTGCACGTTGTCATCATTCCTTCACAGAAAAGAAAGAGGGACTATTGAAGCTTAGAAAATCTGAGCACCTTATTGCACCTTAAAAAAAAAAAATATATATATATATATATATATATATATATATATATATATATATATATATATATAATCTTTTTTAATTTTTTATTTATTTTTCACAGTGTTTGCACATTTTATATGGACTTTATCTGCACAGATATGTCAGTTTAGGATGAGTTCATCATATTTTTTAAGGACTTTTTTGTGTCGCTTTATCAACTTATACCTAGCACACTTTTTACTGTTTGGTTGGAGCTTGTACATATTTATACCTAATTTTTGTACCAATAAACTGAGGCGTTTTATTATACCCACGCAAGCCTTTCTGTTTGGGTTATTTTCAGCCATTCAATGCAAAAAAAAGAGGGAATTAATAATAAAAAATATACCATTATAAGATACAAATTCTTATATTGAAATTTTTTTAGTTTAACAAACATAACTAGAAGTTAATGGATGTTTAATTATTTTAATTTTTTTACGTGGGAATGTTTGCTGTGAGAATTGATTTTTAAACCTATTATGATTTGTTAAATTGTCTTTAACATTGCTGACTAAAGTGCTATATTTCTTAAGTCCTGTACACATGATTGGTTTGTCCTATGAAAACAGACTGATGGACTGTTTTCATCGGACAAACTGATCGTGTATGGGCCCCATCGGTTTGTTTACCATGGGTGAAAAAAAATAGAACACGTTTTACATTTTTCCTATGGATAAAAAACCTTTAGAAAAAAACGATCATTTGTGTGGAAGTCCATCGGTCAAAAATCCACGCATGCTCAGAATCAAGTCGACGCATGCTCGGAAGCATTGAACTTAATTTTTCTCAGCACGTCGTAGTGTTTTACGTCACCATGTTTTGGCACGGTCGGATTTTTGACTGATGGTGTGTAGGCAAGACTGATGAAAGCCAGCATCATCGGATATCCGACGAAAAAATACATCGAATTAGATTCCATCAGATATCTGATCGTGTGTACGAGGCTTAAGAGTTGCTAATTTTTAACAGTTCTATTTTATTCTTAAAAATGTTTTAACGTACATAGAATTTTTTTTTTCAATAACATGATAGCATTTAACAATGTTTGCACCCTGGCGCCTGACCTGTAGTTCTTTGACATTTATTGTGCAGCCCTTAGAGCCCTTGCAGACAGTAGTCTAGGTTTTCCTTAGCTAGATGCTTACTCAGATCAGTAAAGGAAAAATAAAGTGCACTGTATTAACTGAAGGCAGCATCAGCTGCATACATTATGCAGCAATGTGTTCCGGCAGCGGGAAGAGAACCTCCCGACCAGCCCCCGGAACAAGATCGAGTTGAGCTAAGTGCCGCTCAGCCATTCACAGAAGGCCTTTTATTTCATCAGTAAATACATGGCTTCCCCTGACTGGCTGAGGTGAAGATCATGACATCATCCGCCTACCTCTCCACCATAGTCGGGGGATCCTTGTATTTTTTTATGAAATACAAGGCTGCCTGTGAATGGCTAAGCAGCACCTGTCCTGACTCGATTTCGTTCTGGAAGTGGGAAGGAAAGTCCCCTTCCTGCTGCTTGGAACACAGAGCTGTATACTGTATGTAACTGATAACAATTACTGTTTATACAGTGCTCACAGTTGGCACATCTGATAGTGAAGCAAATAGTTTGTTTGGACCGGCTTGGTCCAAATAAACTAAAGTCACAAGAAACTTGGAGTTAGGCTTCTTGTAGTTAGTAGTAAATCACCACTATGTCTTCTGAAGCATGCCTCAACTCTCCAAAAACTCTTGTAGCATGTCTACAGTCTTTGAACATCTTCCAATGCATATCTGCAGTCTCTGACAGTTTTTTGTAGTATTATATTCCCTGAATATTATGTGTGGCCCTGTAGTAATTTCAGAGTCCATGATTGAGACCCATTATATCAAGAAAATTTACTAACACTGCCATAGAATATCCACTTTTTAGCATGCTATTAAACAATTCCTGTACTATAAGTGTTTTGGGGGGAAAGAGATGTAGATATGGAAACTTATTTTATTTTTGGAAATGTATTTTTATTAGTTATGTATAAGTAACAAGAAAAACAAGTTTTTCTGCCACACAGGGCTCAATACAAAACAAAAAAACCCACAAAACAACACCCCCCCCCCCCTTCCAGGCAACAACACCTGAAAAACTTTCACGTCATCTGATGTTATGAGTCCCTCAGGAATGGAGAGAAATAGTCCAATCCGATTGTTGGCAGGGGATTGTCTGTTGACAGACGCTCCTTCTGACAATTGTCCAACTTTCGGCCAACAAATGTCGGATGGCAGGCTAGTAAATTTGCGGCGGACAGCGGTCTGTTGTCTGATTTTCGTATTGTATCGTCAGTACACAAGTCCATCACACAAAAGTCGAAAGTACAAACATGCATTCTCGGAATCAATGCTCACCAACAAACAAAATTAGCAGAAGGGACCCAAAGAGTGGCGCTCAAGAGCTGAAATTCCTCGTAGTATGTCACTACGTTAGTTTTTGTTGGCCGACAATTGCAAGACAAGATCCAGGCACATGCCCTTTGGACATAAATTAGATGCTCGGTTGGCCAACAATCAGATCATGTGTACGAGGCTTTATTTTCAGTGATAAATACAATTTATAATTTCCTCCCTGCATTTGCCCTTCTTGCAGTTATAAAGTGTCACAGTGGGATGGAATTTTAAAAAGTATCTGTTTTTCGTTAAATGCAAAGAAAAAAATGCAGATTTTGAACTTTAAAATCTGAGGTTGCATTGTATTCAAAAATAGTAATCCAGCCATTTTCTTTTCAGAATGTAATTTTTTTTTTACTTAGTCCTGGCCTTTTTAAAAAAATATTTTTTCATCTGTTGTTAAGTTATTTTATTCAAAATACAAACCATCTACTGCACTAAATTAGCACAGTACTAAAAAATCCGACAGGCAATTTATTTGTCTGAATAGGTTAAATGTTATGTTTTAATTTTTTTTATATAAAATTGCTTTTTACAGATTTAATTTATACATTGGACTCCTATGACACTGCATTTACAAAGCATTTTAGGTTTTCTAAAACAGGGGTATGCAGAAGCTGAATGCTTTCAGACTGTCTCTCTCTCTTTTCGTAACCTTTAAAATGAATTATTAAAGCAGAACTAAATTCTTTAATTATTTACATCATTTTTTGCAGTTGCCATGGTGTCGCACATGTGATCAGTTATGACACCAGCCATTTGATGGTTTGACAGTTCTGTTGAGAGCACAAACAAATATAACAGTTATTATTCATAGCATTCCAGAGTGAGAGCAATAATTATAGCACAAGAGCTGCTGGTTAAATCAGAACTCATGAGCTATAAAGGCTTTTAAAGTGACACCTATGAAGACTTTTAAGTACCAGGCACAATTTTAAGACATTCCATGTTTGGTATCTATTTACTTGACAGAACCTCATCTTTTATATTTTATCAAAAAATGGGTATTACATTGTGTGTGTGTTTTCACTAAAATTCATTTTATTATATACTTTTCTGAAAATTTGCATTTAATAAACAGTTGTGCAAATATAATGTGACATAAACATTTGCACTGCTTTCTAAAAATATATATAATATCCTGAGAGTTTAAAGGGGTTATAAACCCTCAGTTTTTTCCCCTTAAAGCGGAGGTCCACCCAAATTATTTTTTTAACCACTTAACCCCTGGACCATATTGCTGGTCAAAGACCAGAGCACTTTTTGCTATTCGGCAATGCGTCGCTTTAACTGACAATTGCGCGGTCGTGCGACATGGCTCCCAAACAAAACTGGCGTCCTTTTTTTCCCACAAATAGAGCTTTCTTTTGGTGGTATTTTATCACCTCTGCGGTTTTTATTTTTTGCGCTATAATCAAAAATAGAGCGACAATTTTGAAAAAAAATTATATTTTTAACTTTTTACTATAATAAATATCCCCCAAAAAATATAAAAAATATATTTTTTTCCTCAGTTTAGGCCGATACTTATTCTTCTACATATTTTTCGTAAAAACAATCGCAATAAGCGTTTATTGATTGGTTTGCGCAAAAGTTATAGCGTTTACAAAATAGGGGGTAGTTTTATGGCATTTTTATTAATATTTTTTTTTACTAGTAATGGCAGCGATCAGCGTTTCTTTTTCGGTACTGCGACATTATGGCGGACACTTCGGACACTTTTGACACATTTTTGGGACCATTGGCATTTTTATAGCGATCAGTGCTATAAAAATGCATTGATTACTATAAAAATTACACTGGCAGGGAAGGGGTTAACACTAGGGGGCGGGGAAGGGGTTAAGTATGTACGCTGGGTGTATTCTAACTGTAAGGGGGGGTGGCCTCACTAGGGGAAATGACTGATCGCTGTTCATACATTGTATGAACAGACGGTCAGGCATTTCTCCCCTGACAGGTCCGGGAGCTGTGTGTTTACACACACAGCTCCTGGTCCTCACTCTGTAACAAACGATCGCGGGTGCCCGGTGGTAATCGCGACCGCCGGGCACGCGCGCGGGAGTCAGGAGCGAGTGGGGGGCATGCGCGCGCCACCGGAGGCCGCTTCTCTTGCCGACGTAGAGCTATGCGCTCTCGCGCAGGAGAGCTGACCTGCCGCCGTAGAACTGCGGCGGCTGGTCGGCAACCAGTTAAAGCCAGTAGCTACAAATTCAGCCGTGACCCACCCCACTTCTCCTCATTGGCTCACTGACTTTGATTGACAGCAGCGGGAGCCAATGGCACTTTTCTGCTGTCTCAGCCAATGAGGAGCCAGACAGCCGAGTCTCTCGTGCAACATCGCTGCATCGAGATGCGGCTAGGTAAATATTAAGGGGGCTCAGGGAGGCTTCGGCTTGTTATCTTAATACATAGAATGCATTAAGATAAAGAACATTCTGCCTTTACAACCACTTTAATAACATTGTTTTTTGCCCCTGTGTGCTCATAATGAACGTACATGTGCTTTCACTCAGCGGATTTTTAATAAATACTGTCTGTGTCTGTCACTTTTATTTCTAAGTTAAACGATCTTCATACACATATTGTTCTTATAAATGTTTGACTTTTAAACCCGTTTTTCTGTTTCTGGCAAGCCTCTGTCTGATCATCATTCTGTAACGCGTCTCCTGTTTACTGGTTCATGCAAAGTTGATATGCTCTTTGTGACAAAGTTCTATCTTGTAAGAAACTGAGCAGAAAATCGAGCGGATCTGTGTAGAATGAATAAAGCTGGAGCTTTCTCAGATGGCAGATTATTGCTTCAAATAAAAACAAGGAAGGAAATCATTTAGCTTTAATGTGGTGACTCTGGTGGAAAACAGGTTAAAGGGCACATTATACTGCATGTATTTACAGTTACATAGTTAATCAGGTTAAAAAAAAGACACATCTTGTTCAACCTTAAAAATAAATAAATAATGTCATACAATCCCATATACCCCATCCTATACCCACAGTTGAAACGTGTACCTGTCATAAATCAACAGCAATACATTTATTTGATTTTATAAGTCTTATCAAGCATAACATCAAACTACTACAGAAGCATCCTAGCAATAGTTGACTCAGGGGTGGACTGACCATTCGGGCACTGCCTGAGGGCCCCAGACCACTAGGGGGCCCCATCAGGGTGGCCAGCCTCAGTAAAACTAGGGACAGTAAGAAAAAATCTGTGTTTTTTTTTTTACATCTGTCCCTGAAAAGTCAGATACTGACACAATTTTGATGTGAAAATCTAGATCTGAGGCCAACCACAGCACTACGTTATTCCATTAGCTCTACGACTCACTTGTGCAGTTCAGAGGCTGCAACAAGTGGATTTTTTCTAATTAAAAGCCTTTTCCCACACCAAGGTGCAAAGGTGTGCAAAAGGGACACTGATGGAAGGTGACACTCTGGGAGCACTGCCATAGGGTGGCACTCTGTGGACTGTGATTTATAGGGAGAATGTTGGGACTTTGATGTAAGGGAGGACTCTAATGTGAGAGTGGCGGTCATTCTGACTGCTGTATTCTATATGTTGTTTTGTTTGTTACTTGATCCTGGTGTGACGGCCATCTGTAAGCCCGGGGGCCCCATAATCTTCTATTGCCCGGGGGCCCCATAATCTTCTGTTGCCCGGGAGCCCTGTGAGTTGTCAGTCCGCCCCTGAGTTAACTATTCTTATGTAAATGAGAGCACCCAAAGTGGGTGGGCATGCATGTGTGATTTGCCTTTTAAACACATTCTCATATGACAAACATCATAAAGAGATAGAGGTTTGTATTAAAAAAAGCATATATCTGTGCAGCTGCAAGTAGATCAATAGACAACAAGTGCAATCCAACTTGCTTATTGACCTTCCTTAAGAAGGAAGCTGGGACTATCAGATGAAGTCTACATGAGCTGTAAATAGTGTATTTGAGAGGATTATGATCATAAACTAGATCATAATATAATTACAGATAGAATGTATTACACCTTTATAGTATATTGCTTAAAGTGTATGTCATGACAAAATGAAAAAAAGAAAACAGTCAGTACTTCTCTGGAATACATGCACAATCCCTATGTTTTGACGCTTTAAAATGCTGCAAATCCAAAAAAATACTTTGATCTGCCAAAGATCCAGTAAACTCTTATAGTGATATTCAACTTTTTTTATTAAAATAACAAACATGTCATACTTACCTGCTTTGTGCAATGGTTTTGCACAGAGCAGCCCTGATACTCCTTTCCCTGGGGGGTTTCTAATGCATGCTTGCTCCTGAGATGCCCAGTCTGCATGTAATAACACAGACTGGGGTACTTGGCCCCGCCCCCGCTTCCTCATCACAGCATTTGATTGGTTGCCACTGCTATCAATCTGTCCAATGAGGAGGGAGAGAGCCGCCGCTCTAGTGCACATAGCTGGATTGGATAGGTAATAATAGGGGAGGGGGGCTCCTGCAGCACAGACGGTATTTCACCTTAATGCATAGAGTGCTTTATAACTACTTTAACTTTATTTATATATATCCTAGTGATATGATACCTGAAATGATGTAACTCCATCCCTCAAAAACAATCCAGTAACACATTTCAAATGCCCGTGGGACTTTGTATGAATACTAAAATGAGCTTTACATAAAACGTGCTGTCATTGTAGTTTCATATCTTGTGCACAAATACTTGTATTAGGGTTCCACAGAGTGACAGTTGATTGCCAAAATAAAATGCACCACAAATCTCAATGCATTTTATGAATATTAAAGTGGTTGTAAACCCCAACAGACCACTTTTCCCACTGTAGGTACTGGAAATATATCCTAAGCCTGTGCGGTTTAGGAGATATTTGCCATATACGCTTGCACCAACTCATCAGCGCATGTGCACTTTAGAAGGGGGCACTATCATGCCATTTATATAGGAGCCATACCCTAACCGTCAGCTCCCGCGTGCATGCGTGGGAGTGACGTCACGCAACTCCAGTCAGTCACAGAGCTGGATTCCGTGACCCGGGAAGGAAGAGGGGTGAAGATGGATGCTTCCATCTTCAACCTGCACAGATGTCTCTTAAATCGCGGCCGAAATCGGGACTGCCGGCGGGAGTGAAATCGCGCGAGTTCAGCTGAACTCGCACGGCTTCACTCCCGCAGCCCAGTGTGAACCAGGGCTTAATGATTCTTTGTTGCTGGAGGGTCCAGAATATAGCTTCTAAAAAAGAGAGACCTATAATTTTAAATATGTTTTTTTAAATTATATTATGTAAATGTGGACATGTAAAAAATATAACATAGGTGTCCCAATTCGGCTGCAAAAGTGAAAATGCACTTTAAGAATTACCGTTTTAAATGTGAGGCAAAAATGTATGTGAATTTATTAATTAACTGTATGAAGCTACAATGATTATATCAGTTCCATATAAACACATATTATATTAAATTAAAGGGGTTGTAAAGGTAAAAAAAAAAATTCTAAATAGCTTCCTTTACCATAGTGCAGTCCTCCTTCACTTACCTCATCCTTTGATTTTGATTTTAAATGTCCTTATTTCTTCTGAGAAATCCTCACTTCCTGTTCTCCTGTCTGTAACTCCACACAGTAATGCAAGGCTTTCTCCCTGGTGTGGAGTGTCGTGCTCGACCCCTCCCCTGGAATACAGGAGAGTCAGGACGCGCTCTACGTTGCAGATAGAGAAAGGAGCTGTGTGTTAGTGACTCTCTAGTAGTCCAAGGGAGGGAGCGAGCACGACACTCCACACCAGGGAGAAAGCCTCGCATTACTGCGTGTAGTTACAGACAGAAGAACAGGAAGTGGGGATTTCTCCGAAGAAATAAGGACATTTAAAAGCAAAATCGAAGGATGAGGTAAGTGAAGGAGGACTGCACTAAGGTAAAGGAAGCTATTTAGAAAAAAAAAATGGTACCTTTACAACCCCTTTAATGACAAACTTGTAGTAAGAATGTACTGTATTTATCGGCGTATACCGCACACTTTTTTCCCCTTAAATTAAGGGGAAAATCGTGGGTTCGTGATATACGCCGATCCCCGCTTCCTGCGCTGTGTTTAAACGCCGCGGCCGACATCTACCGAGCGCAGTACACTCGGGTACACTTGGCCAGGCTTGGCTCCCCTCGTGGTCACGCCCTGTGCCGCCTCCTAGCCTTTATGCAAAAGGAGCTGAGCGTGGCCGAGCATGCCGGAGTGTACTGTGCTCGGTATATGTCGGCGGGGGCGTTCAAACATAGCGCGGGAAGCGGGGATCGACTCAGAAACAGCGCGGGAGAAGCAGGGAGGATACCACCAGGGCCGCAGACAGACGCCGGACCGGACAAGGCCGCCGATGGATGGCGGGCAAGACACCGACGAGGGGCATTCAAACTGTAAGTAATTTTCTTTTTTTCAGGAAATTTTCCTTCCAGGTTGGGGGTGCGCGCTATACGCCGGGGCGCGCTATACGAAGATAAATACGGTACTTACTTTTCATTATTTTGTTGATTACTATTAGTTCCTGGTGTTTGGGAATACCTGGGCACCTCATGCCTATGATATTGTTCAAAAGAAGTAGAGGATTGGATTTTAAAAGTGCCAAACACAGAAAATTTATAAAAATTTAACATTTTATTTTAAACATTAAAAAAATAATTTTCAATTACAAAAACATCATGAAAGTGTCATAAAATATCCATACAGTATTGATGCAATGTATTCATTTCTAATGGATATTTCATGACACTATCATGGTGTTTTTATAATTGAAAATATATTTTGTTAATGTTTAAAATACAATTTGACATTTTTATAAATTTTCTGTTTGGCACCTTTAAACTCCCATTCTATACTTCCTTTACTATTAGATCATGATCATAGGTACACGGGCCTGAAAACAAAGCCCATACTTTCCAGTCACACATATCCTTGCTGTATTCTTGTGTTCCTTTCTGAATAAAGATGTCCCTGCTTTGTATGCTTTCCTAACACAGATATCCCAGTCACATATCCTCTCCTAATACAGATATTCCTGCCATATGTGGATAAAAGGAGTAGTATAAGAAAAAACATAAAAAACATAAAGTTTGGTATGAAGTATTTAATTTTACATCAGTTTAAAGGAAAGAATTACTGTAATGGAGCTGAGTGGCTGGGGGGTCATTAATAAAACAGCATCTGTATGGAGAGATGAGTGGTCTTATCCAATAAACTGTCAGTGAGCTGCTTTCTTTTTTATTGATAAAATATTTTATGAATAAATGAACTCCCAGTTAATGGGATTTTTTCCTGAATAAGCCCAGTTGATTTATGACATACACAAGTCTCTTCTCTCCTGTGAGCTGAGGTTTAAGACTTTTTTTTTTACTTCTTACTTTGTAGCTTTTTTCTTTTTATTTCTACTGTGGTATATTATCAGGTTTTGAAAGTCATTTCAATTATGTGAAAGTGTCTTATATTCTGTAATAGGAGGAGAATACTCATTACTACTTTGTTTCTGTAGTCAACAATCTTCCATCAATATACAATGACAGTGTTTGTGTTGAGTTTCCTCAGGCAGCCCTAATGTTCTATGGATTAGAGATATTACTGGTCAATTAGTTTATCTATCTAATTAGCTGGTGTTTGACCGGATATAGAAAAACTACAAGCTCTCCCAGGACCTGGACTCTTCAAAGTGAAACATTATGAGTAATACTGGGGCCTTCTCTAGGATCTAGATATCAGCTTCGAATTAATTAACAACTTTTGGTAGAGTGAGACTTTCAGATGTGTGCTGATTTTAGCTTTTAAAAACATGTCTACTCTGTTTCAACATGTAATTCAATCAAAATGTTTACTTTTTTGTAGGGCTGTTACTGATCAAAATTTTTGTGTTCGATTAATCGTTTTTTTTTCTTTTAATCGATTGATCGACTAATTTCGATTAATTATAACGCACATACAGATCCAACTACTTTTAGCTGATCTCCTTGCAGGCTGATTCGCAGTGCAGCTATCGACCACTGTAAAAATGGATAGCAGGATACAAAAAACACACAAAGGCAGCGCTCGATGGGAATAGCATTAAAACTTTTATAGTCTTCAAGTAGGTAACAAAATAAATATTGCACTGGAGATAAAATCGATGTAGCTACATAAACTGTAAAAATGGTGCGAGTAATACCAAACGGTAGCAAAAGCAGTCATAAAAACATGTAGCTAAGTATGATACTGGTATAAAAAAGTGTTCAACGATGCCACTGCTGAATCCAGATGAGGAGAGGTTAACATCAGTTTGTTGGTATGTAGATGTCCCATGAAGGGAACTATCACAACTCCCAGTGGATGGTTGTAGAATCCCAGGTTGATAGAGGGAAGTGTAACAGCCCTTGCGTGTGGCAGATAGTAAGGTCCCGCCGGCATGCAGATATGAAGGCGCAGCAAGGGAGCCCTTCAGATGGACACGGCAAGCCCCACCGGTGTCTGTGACGTTACTGGATCTCCGAGGGAACTCCCTGAAGGCCCAGAAGCCGGCGGAGAGGTGAGTACCAATCAAAAAAATTAAAGATTAATCGATTAATTAAAAGTTAATTTGCACAGCCCTACTTTTTTGGAGTATGGGAGACTAGGACAGTTACCACAATGGTTTTAAGGCTTTTCCGTGCTACAGTGGTCAATGTACTATACAATAATATCATTATGCATTCACTGCTAGGCTGTTCACAAACTGGGACTCTACTGACCAAGGAAACGTCTGATCATATAATATATGAGATAGGCTCATTACATGCAAAGCAAGATAGTTCAAGCTATGATTTGTCATAATTGTGATGATTATGGCTTACAGCTCATGAAAACCCCAAATCCACAATCTCAGAAAATTTGAATATTACATGCAATCAATAAAACAAGAATTGTACATAGAACAATATCGGAGCTCTGAAAAGTATAAGCATGAATATGTACTCAGTACTTGGTTTGGGCCCCTTTTGCAGCAATTAATGCCTCAATGCGATGTGGCATAGAAGCTATTAGCCTGTGGCACTGCTGAGGTATTATCGAAGACCAGGATGCTTCAATAGCGGCCTTCAGCTCTTCTGCATTGTTCGGTCTCATGTCTCTCATCTTCCTCTTGGCAATGCCACATAGATTCTCTATGGGGTTTAGGTCAGGTGAGTTTTCTGGCCAATCAAGCACAGTAATCCCACGGTCATTAAACCAGGTTTTGGTGCTTTTGGCAGTGTGGGCAGGTGCCAAGTCCTGCTGGAAAATGAAGTCAGCATCCCCATAGAGCTTGTCTGCGGAAGGAAGCATGAAGTGCTTCAAAATCTCCTGGTAGACGGCTGCGTTGACTCTGGACTTAATGAAGCACAGTGGAACAACACCAGCAGATGACATGGCTCCCCAAATCAACACAGACTGTGGAAACTTCACATTGGACTTCAAGCATCTTGCAGTGTGTGCCTCTTCATTCTTCCTCCATACTCTGGCTCCTTGGTTTCCAAATGAGATGCAAAATTTGGTCTCATCAGAAAAGAGGACTTTGGACCACTGAGCAACAGACCAGGTCTGTCTTTCTTTAGCCCAGGTAAGACGCTTCTGACGTTGTTTGTTGTTCAGGAGGCTTGACAAGAGGAATATGACATTTGAAGCCCATGTCCAGGATCCGTCTGTGTGTGGTAGCTCTTGATGCACTGACTCCAGCCTCAGTCCACTCCTTGTGAAAGTCCCCAACACTTTTGAATGGCCTTTTCCTGACAATCCTCTCCAGGCTGCGGTCATCCCTGCTGCCTGTGCACCTTTTTCTTCCACACTTTTCCCTTCCACATAACTTTCTATTAATGTGCTTTGCTACAGCACTTTGGGAACATCCAACTTCTTTTGCAATTACCTTTTGAGGCTTTCCCTCCTTATGGAGGGTGTCAATGATGGTTTTCTGCACAACTGTCAGGTCAGCAGTCTTTCCCATGATTGTGATTCCTACTGAACCAGACTGAGAGACCATTTAAAGGCTCAGGAACCATTTGCAGGTGTTATGGCTTAATTAGCTGATTAGAGTGGGACACTTTGAGCCTAGAATATTGCACCTTTACAATAGTCTTTTATTCTCTTCTTTATACTCTATTTTCTGAGATTGTGGATTTGGGGTTTTCATGAGCTGTAAACCACAATCATCACAATTCTACCAAATTCTAACAAGTCTATGTCATATATTAGTTTCACCTTTTAAGTTGCATTAGTGAAATAAATGAACTTTTGCACAATATTCAATTTTTCGAGTTTCACATGTATACTAGTGAAGGCTTGAGCAGAGATGCTTTTACATAATTTTCTGCACAACCACAAAAGTGCATAAATCAGTATAGTTTGATTTAAATGAAAACTGACCTAGCATCCAATGTAACACTACCTCTGTCAATAACTTTATCTTGCTTTCCTCTCAGAAAAAAGGGACTAAGGATTAAGGCAGGCATGCAAATTTCTAGTGCCTATGCAGTAGATATTTGGTTTAGATCTTGAGTATATAGGTTGTACCACATGGTTCAGCCTGCCGTGACAAAGATATCGTCTTTCCCCAAACTGCTTTTCTCAGGCATACTGTGAGCATCTAGACTCTATAAGAAACAAGAAAAGCCACGCCACAAAATAAAAGTCAATTGAAATCAACAAACTCTGAAGCCCCATACACACTATCAGTTTTCCTGCAGGTTTTCTCTTCAGGTTTACCAAAACCATGTAGTACAAGGACCTGCCTAATTGCATTCAAATTGAAATGCTTAAGGTTTGACCTCATATTAGATGGTTTTGGTAAACCTGAAGAGAAAACCATCAGGAAAACTGATAGTGTGTATGGGGCTTGAGAGTGTGATAAAGGAAAGTCCATATAGATTCAGTAAGTTATTACATGAAAGTCCATATAGGTATGCTCCTTAGGTGGTAAACATATGGTATGCAGATTGTTTCCTTGCAGAAAAAACTCCTACGGTCCACACCACCAAGTGACATATAGACAATAAGTGCACCCTCCACCGGAAAAATAAGCCGCTTACCAGAGGGCAAGCAATTTGGTCAATTGGCTATAACCCAGCCGCGGCCTTTTAATTCCTTAGGGATTCCAAATAGGACAGGTTACCTCTGGGGCGTGATGACAGCCAGCTCCAAATGGTTCCGTGAAAATGGAAAAGAGAGGCGCACATAGCGTAACTCCACATGACAAGTGAATCTATCTAAAAGTAAAGAGATATACTCACAAACGAACAGTTAAAAACAGCATAAAAGTACAAACATTGCCGGCCGGCATGTAAGGAGCCCTCCTCCCCAGCGCGGTGACGCCACCGCGTAGCCTCCCAGATGCGCCCCGTCACTCATAAGACGCCATCTAGCATCTAGAAAAGTCACTAAATCAGAGATTATACTTTTTAATAATAATGATATTAACAATAATAATAATAATTATTATTATTAGTAGTAGTGGCAGTAGTATTAATATTCTGTTGCTGTAACTTGTGATATATCAACAACCTGTTCATTCAGACTTGTAAAATTACTAATAGGCCCTTCTTCTTTTAACCAGGACTGATAACATGACAATTAGGACATTTCCAGAATGGCTGGGGTGTTTGAGAGCATCATTGGGCTACTCTGAGATCCAGTAAGATCCTGGGTCTTAATCATACTTAATCAATGATCATATCTTTTTCAATCTGATCAAGTGCCATGCATTGCAATAATTCTTGGCCTTCAGAGATATTTGTCTCTATGACTAAATACTCTTGGCCTCCAGTCCTATAGTAGTTTAGTAGTACTAAATACTTTTTCAGTCTATCTTTGGGATGACTAAATGTCCCTCCTTTGCTATCACCTAGCTGAAAAAAAGGTGGGCTGGTGTGTTATATGCCCGTGGTCAGGTTGTAGTTGTGGTGCCCACCTGTCCAGCATATCACCGCTACCTCACTGCCAGCTTGGGGTCCCACCGAGCACCTAGCATAGACTCCACAGGTGCATTTCAGCTAACTATTTCTCTTCTGTATCTGTGTATAGGATGTGGAATACAGCGGTGCAGATTTGCCCCTGTTGCTCTGGAAGATGGATTGCTGTGACAACATCTACCTCGCTGCTAAAGGCTATCCTCATCTGCCACCTGTACATGCTTACAACAGGTGACAACTAGAGAAACCTTTGTTACCCTATCTTCAGACTGTATGAACTCATGTGTCATTATCATCATACATACACCAGACAAAGGCAAAGTTTCAAATGCTTTTCTTGACTAAATTAACATGATGACACATACAGACAACAGTCCGAAATAAGTGCAGTCTTTAACTAACATCCCTAGTCCCTAACTTCAGGCTTGTGGCTGCCCCAGCATGCCTGCATAGGAAAGAGACAATTCTTGGCAGAGTCCATAATGGTAGTATTCAGGATTGGCATTTTTCATAGCTGACTGCAAGTCCCACTAAAACCCCTAGGTAGCAAGAACTCTGACATTGGCATGGCATTGGAAATCCAGACTCCATCAATGGCAGTAAAGAATGCCTGGTCTCTCCTCTTAGTATGGGCCCCTCAGTAAGACAGAACCCTTAGAAAGACAAATTCATAGCAAGACAGACCCCCTAGGGCCTGTGCCTCCATCTGTTTTATAATAAACAGAACCAGGGGGTCGGACCCAAGAAATCCCACCAAGAAAAAATTGGGAAACACAATTAACCCCAAACTTCCTAACCAGTGGTAGCATTAAATACTACCGGCCTACATGCCATTCCTGGTTCTTTCTTTCTGCCTGGCCTCGAGATAAGGAAAATCGTGCAAGCAAAGTATACTAATATTATAGGTTATATTAATACTAAAACTTGGTTAATAAGTTTTGTAGTCCAACAAAGAGCCAGTTTAGGACTAAAACATTCTTGTATTTATTCTTCTTACATCTCTGACGTAATATGACAGCCATTGCAAAATAATATAAACTATTTATAGTTGAATACAGCTGTAAATACCTTCTCTATTTTCTAGTGCGTGTTTAAAAATGAAAGTAGAATCTGGATTTCCCCCCCTCTGGAAAAGGCCTCAACTATGCGTCTGTTAATGTACTGTCTTGCTTTATATTATTTCTAAATAGCAATGTTGCTAAAGCTGAGCCGTTATTGGCAAAATAGATCAAGATGGCCCTCATTTGCAGTCTCTTGGTGCAGTTATAAAAGCACTTTAGGTTTTGTAGGTCATTGTATGAATTGCAGCTTCTCAGAATATGAGTGACATCTGGGCTATTGTAGAAGTGCATTAGCAGAGATCTTCAGTTTGGCAAATTATACACAAGCATAGATTAATTATAAACAAAATTCCTCTTGGGTATAAATGAGTGTCCAATTATGCAAGATCAGCATATCGGAGCTGAATATTTATGAGAAAGGGGGGCAAAGGGTGGCAGAGAAGGTGGCCCTTACTGTCCCCTCTTCTGCCCATCTCCAAGGTGATACAGAGAGCAGATCTTCTTTAAACAACAAGCAATGCCCATAATTACATTTTCTGACTCCATTCTGTAGAGATACAAGCAAGTAATTCATGCTTCATGCAAGCTTGGCCCAGAGCCTGTCCAGAATACCAAACTGACAATTATGCTGAATTATGGGAAACTCGTGGATGTAGATTGTTATCCAACCTGAGCCCGAACCAGAGAATTCATTTTGCCTTATTAATGATCTGTACCGCACTCTGTGGTTAACCACTGGTCACATCCAGAAGCTGGCTGCTCCAATATAATTGAACACATTTTGGACTGGCTTACATTGTAATTGCATCTGCTATAGGGAGATAGAAAGGTGGGCATAGAATTGTATGAACAATCGAACTCTTCAGCCATGTCTAATGCAAGCACAAGGCATATCCTAATAACTGGACTTGCCACCAAAATAACAAAGGTAGACATTTTGTACAATGATGACCCTTATTAATAATAACATATTCAAACAGCTGACAAGGAATAAAGTGCCTTATGCCTCAATGACCTGACAAGAACCTAATGAACTGACAGACTGTATATTAGCCTACACAATGATCACTCTTTCAATGAGCAGATGACAGGAATATATACATTTGGTATTTGTGTATTATCTCAAATTATTGCAGGAAATCAAGCTATATAGAGGTTTATATTACTTAAAGGGGTTGTAAAGGTACAATTTTTCTTCTTAAATAGCTTCCTTTACCTTAGTGCAGTCCTCCTTCACTTACCTCATCTATTGATTTTGCTTTTAAATGTCCTTATTTCTTCTGAGAAATCCTCACTTCCTGTTCTTCTGTCTGTAACTCCACACAGTAATGCAAGGTTTTCTTCCTGGTGTGGAGTGTCGTGCTCACCCCCACCCTGACAAGAGAGTCAGGACGCTCTCTACATTACAGATAGAGAAGGGAGCTGTGTGTTAGTGGGCGTCCTGACCAGGGGCGGACTGACAACTCATGGGGCCCTGGGGCAATAGAAGATTATGGGGCCCCCAGGCTTACAGATGGCCACCATGCCAGGAGGCAGTGCAGAGGCAGGACCGTTAAAATCTCTGGATTTTCACATCAAAAGCATGTCAGTTTCAGACATATTAGGGACAGATATAAAAAAAACACAGATTTTTACATACTGTCCCTGGTTTTATTGAGCCTGGCAACCCTGGCATGGGGCCCTTGGGCAGTGCCACAGAGCCCCAATGGTCAGTCCGGCCCTGGTCCTGACTCTCCTGTAGTCCAAGGAAGGGGGTGAGCATGACACTCCACACCAGGGAGAAAGCCTTGCATTACTGTGTGGAGTTACAGACAGAAGAACAGGAAGTGAGCATTTCTCAGAAGAAATAAGAACATTTAAAAGCAAAATCGAAGCATGAGGTAAGCGAAGGAGGACTGCACTAAGGTAAAGGAAGCTATTTAGGGAAAAAAAAATTTACCTTTACAACTCTTTAAAAGTGACTCAAGGCTAAATATGTTTTTTTACACTTGTGCCTTTTTTTTTACAATAAATTTCTGTATAATGCCAATAGTGAAAAGGGAGTACATGAAATCCCTGAAAGCAACAAAAATACTCTTTAAAAGTACTTTTTTTGAATAAAGCATATATTGTAGCTAGCTGCAGTATGCTGAATGAGACATCAAGTCAGAATAAAAAGACTATATGTAATCCCAAAGCAGCTCCCTGCGGCACCCTGTGTGACTCTTCTTTTCATGGCCAGGAGCATTGTGCAGTGTAGCATCTCCTTTCTCTCTCCCTATTTTGTTACAGTATATCAGTGGTAGAAGCAAGGATAACAGGACGTGAACCCAGGGATTGATGGGTGTAAAGGACTTCAGGCCAAGGGTCAGGTCAAGTATGTTGTGTGCACCTGAAGTCTCAAATGGAGCATAGGTATATCAGTTTCATTGACGTGCTCTAGCAATGCACTTGCTGTCTGTTTTGAAATATCATTCCGTTTAAGGAACATTCTAATGGTTTTGGGTCCATTTTATTTGAATTGCTTATTTTGGGGTATATGCATTTTTAAAGCAGAACTCCATCTTTTGTTTTAGTTTCAATGGTATTTATTGAGGTTTTATAAAGATTACAGAAGATCAAAAAAACAAAGAGTACAATATAAAAACAAATAGAATACAAACATCTAGGTTTCACATGAGGCAGAGTACTACATGTTTCAAGAGGCATACAGATTGGCAGAAACTTTCATTCTCAGAAAAATATGAAACACAAGCCTTTTGATATGAGTCATAGTTTGCATACTGTGCTACCTTGTCTATGACCCAATGCACATCGTCAGTCTCAGGCCTCAGGATACGGTCCTCCCACTGGGAAGAACCCGATTCCCATCCAATTATTGTGGAGTACATTATAACCCTACAAGAGTAGAAGATGAAAGGACTCCACGTATATAACAATGATTTTGTACCCTAATACTCAACATGAGCAAAAGAGAAAGGATAGAGAAAACGGAGGAAAAGTTTAAAGGGAAGAACAAGAAGAGGAGAATAGGGGGAAGGGAGGGGGAGGGGGGGGATAGGACTTTGTGCTTGACGACCCATCTCTAGTCAATAAAGTCTAAACAGCGAGCGTCCTGGGGTCGTTTGTCAAGTAATTAATACATGGATCACATATTTTGTGAAACAAGTTCATCTTGTCTTGTACTAATGCAGTTAACCATTCGTTTAGCATTAGCCACGACAATTTGTGTTTGAGCTGATTGAATGGCAGGGCAGCAGACCTCCAGTTTCTGGCAATTGTTATCTTTGCTGAAATAAAAATAAATGTAAGAAGTCGCCTTTGGGCCCTAGAGGCTTCCGCTATTCTGACACCCAGGAGTGCGTGTTTCACGGATTTCGTCAGATTAATCTGGGTAAGGGTATATATAAAGTTGTAAACCCTAATCCAGAACCTCCTGACTTTGGGGCATGTCCACCATATGTGAAAGGTGGAGCCCACGACCTCTAAAGCATCCAGTGGTGGCTCCGGGTATAAACGTGGCCAGTCTGGCCAGAACCATATACCACCGTAATAAGACCTTATAGTTAGCCTCTATAATTGAGGTATTAAGGAGCGACCTAGAAGCCGCATCAGATATTGCATGCCATTCCTCTAAATCAGGGGTTTCCTGAATATCTCGCTCCCATTGGAGCATATAATTCAATTTGGTTGAGACATTTGTCAAGATTGTATATACAGCTGAGATGTGACCCCTGAGTTTATCATGTTGTCTGCACAAATGCTCCATGGGAGTCATTGTCGCTAAATCACCCTTGCGGGCTATTGTTTGTATATAATGATGTATTTGCGCATATCTATAATGTTCAGATGATGGCATTTGATAATTTTCAACCAGCAAGCTTTCAGATAGTATACCCCTATGATCGCAAATGTATGCTATCCGTATTAATCCCTTATTGGTCCACCATTCAAAAGCAACCATCTTTTGTTTTAATTCCTCTTCTCCATCAGTGTGGGAAAAAAAAAATGTTGTACTAGTCATCCTTTCCATGCGCCAGGTCTACCCTCTGCTTCCTGCTCTGCCACTCATTGCTGCCAAATTCCAGGTTGAATGATATCATGTGTCATTCAAGCCCTTCCTGTGAGCCCAAGCTGTCTTGGATACACTGACTGGGTGTGCGTCATCATGTTGGCTTGGGCTCACAGTAACTCTGCACTGAATGGTGCTCAAATACCAATACATGAGTGATGTACAGTGCTGTAGTAACGAATGTCTTCTGCCAACACTGGACAAGAAGAGGAAGGATTTGTAACTTTAGCATTCCAGCGGACAACTGGAATTAGGGTACTGTGTAGGTTTAGAGAATTTTTTTAATATTGTCATAGTGGTGTTAGTTCTGTAAAATACCTTTTTTTTAGCACAAATTAAAAGGACACCGTGCTAACAATATGAAAATGAGGCTATAGTTCCATCTGCTGCTTGGATAGAACACTATGTAATATTAATATTCATAACTACTTAAATTTGTTTCTAACTTTTTAAATTTGTTGCTAGACCATACAATAATAAACAAGGAAAGGATGCATGTAAAAATTTACAGCCCCTTCAAAAGGGCTGGATAATGCATCTAGAATGCTGGAATTCTTTCTTTGTGGTAGGAGACTATAGGAAGAAGGATCTTAGGCAAGCTCAAAGTGAGGAGAGCAGCAGAAGTATGTGTGCTTCAGACTAATGGCAGCATGCCATGGAATCTGTTTTTTTCTTAGGCCTTGTACACACGGTCGGACCAAACCGATGTGACTGGTTGGTCTGACCGTTTTCATCGGTTCACCTCTGAAGTGGCCGTACGGCCTGATATGTGTACACACCGTCAGTCCAAAATCCGATCGGGTCAGAACGCGGTGACGTCAAACACACGACGTGCTGTTTAAAAAAAACGAAGTTCAATGCTTTGAAACATGCGTCGACTTGATTCTGTGCATGCGTGTGTTTTGAACCAATGTTTTTCTGTACTAACAATCGGTTTGGTTCGATGGGGCAGCGGTCCCTCGGTTCGGTTTTGAAGCATGTTTTAAAATTTTGGACCCAAGGAAAACAGACCGATGGCCTATACACACGGTCGGTTTGGTCCGATGAAACTGAACTTCGGTTCATTCTCATCGGTTTGGTCCGACCGTGTGTACAAGGCCTTAGACATCAGCAACACGTTAGAAAAGTGAATTTGGTAAAGATAAGCCCTGGAGAGTGGGTTTAGATCTTCAAGAGAGGATGCAGCAATGGGAAATATGTCATTTGGGAGTTTTGTCATGTCTGTTGCCGAGGAAGCTGCACACTGGTGTTAATATGGATAAAGTGTTGTAAGGAACTTCATTCATGTGCCTGAACCAGCCAGTTGTATTGAAGTTTGGGTTGAAACAGTTGGCACTTCCATACATGAGACTGGCTGTATAAACATCAGGCATACCGCCTAGACACTTCAGTGCCTCAGACACTTTGAAGCTCTCTAGATAATGAATTTTAAAATGTTGGAATCTATTTTAAAATGTGTTTCCTGTCAAATACACTGTTTGTGCTTGTACCTGGCTGGAAGGCACAAATCTGGAATACAGAGGACCTGGTCCTTTTTTAAGTACTGTGAAAAAAGCAATACAGTTTAAAGGACTGAGTGGTGTATCACTAGCCATGACAAGTGGCTGGGAACTTTCTCTATATTATTCAACTTCTGCCAGCCATCTCATTCCACAAGTTTCTGGATATCCTGTATGCTTTGCAGATTCTCCTCTGTTGTTCACTTTCAATTTCTAATAACTATATCCCATTGTACCTTGCTGCTTTCAGCAGTGATTCCTGTACTGAGTCCACCTCCTGAAACTCCTCTTTTTAGCACCTCTGTAGTTTGGAAAGCATGCTGTCACGTACCTGGTTAGGAGGCTGAAATGCAGAGAGGGCTCCCCTTGCAGCTAAGCACAGTACCCCCCTGAAGATGGTACAGAAGGTGTAGTGCCCAAAGAAGCACAGGTTGCCAGATATGTACAGGAGAGTAGAGCCGGTGGTCACCTGAAGTATACAAGATAATGCAGGATACACAGCTGGTCCAAAGTCTCTAGGAATCCTCAGCAACACTTGGCAGTAGGGTGTGCAGGAGACGGTAGTGGAAGCCAGGCCTGAGGTCAAACACTTTAGATCCAACAGAAGGAAGAGGCAGGTAACAGAAACAGGTAACAGAAGCAAGTCCATGATGCAAGCCGGGATCAGACTGGAGAAAGCAGCAAAGTCGGTAAAGCAAGCCAGGGAGTCAAACCAGGAGAGCAGATCAGACAGGTCAGGAACAAGCCAGGTCACAACAGGAAATCCAAAGAATAGGTGCACGGGTACAGCAACACAGGGAAGCTGACGACAATCCAACAAAGTGATGGGCTCAGCAGCAGTCTTATATAGGCCATTAAGTCGCCGCATCTGTCACATTGTGCATACGCCGATTAGCGTCTTCGCGAATGCGCGTATGCACGTTAGCAACATTGCGGACCTGCGTACGCCGTTCGCACTTCTTGCACTTGTGCGCATGGCAATGTGCCGGAAGCGTCTATTATCAGTACTGACATTATTGCCAGTTCTCCTATGACCATTTCCCTGACACATGCTCTGTGAAATGTGTGACACAGCAGGGTATACTCACAGGAGATCATGAAGCGTCTCTGTTCATGGTGCTAGTAAGTCATGGACAGGCATGACTGAAGGTGTACATTTTTGTCATAATTCCTGGGGTAGGGATGTTGAAATGGCATAATAGGTGATATTTTAGATGATGTTGAAGGCACCATTCCTGTTTAGAGATGGATGTGCCGATTTGAACCAGATGTCTTTTCTGTCCAAAATGTGCTTGAAAGAATGTTCCTTCTATTAGGTTGTTAAGAGACTGCATGCTGAGTCCTGACCCAATGTACATGTTTTTGCAACCACTTTTTCCCGTCAGTTGACCTGCATTTGGTTGCTGAGTCTTTTGAATTTTCAAGTTTCCCAACAAACCAAAAGGTCTAACAGCTATACACAAGCAAAGTAACTTGATTTATGCAGTCCAGTGTATTAAGGATTACATATCTATTCTGGCATGTTCCTAACACTCGTTAGTACTGAATAAGCTACTGGGATAAGTAGCACAATGTCTTCAACACTGGCCAAAGACCGCCCCCCCCCCCCCAAAGCTGGAAGGACCGTCAACTGGCCCTTTAATAAAACATTTGGAGACCCCTGATCTATACCATAGACATGTTGTCCATAAGCAGGCCATTCCCACTCCTGAGCAGACAGGCAATACAATGAAGCTGGCCAACTATGGGAACACTTTAGTGGAGAAAGCAATTACTTCTTACAATGAAGGTTTTTGATTGTTTTTGATTTTTAAGAAAACTCTAAGTACTTAGCCAGTACTCCCCCCTTCTCGCTGAGTGGACCATGTATACACCACATTTGTCCTTCAATAAGAAGCATACATGCAGCAGGGGATCTTGGTTTGATTGAGGATGGGCTTATGTCAATCTGCACATCATTCTTAGCAAGACGTGTTGCGTCTAATGCCAGTTATAGTCAGGGAATATAGAAAACAGAGTTGCATTCTTTGAGAGCACATCTTATAATAAATGTAATCTAGGAAAATATGTTCAGTGACGGAGGGGAGCTTGTGGAAGATGGTAACTGCAGAATAATTTAACATAACATATGTAAGGTGTATAACAAACATGCGGGTTATGGATGTAACATATTCACACCCACACTTCAACATTCGCAGTTATCTTCCTGTCACCAGTATGCATACAGGAGCACACAGAACATTTTCTTTCATTTAGGTAAACAGAGGCACGGCATACCTGGTACATTCAACTGACGAGCATTAACTCTTTCTTAGAAGAGAGAAATGCAGCCACGTGTTGTTGTCATTGTTTGATATACTATAATGCCGCGTACACACGATTGGAATTTCCGACAACAAATGTTTGATGGGAGCTTGTTGTCGGAAATGTAGGCTTCATCAGGACATTTGCTGTCGGAATTTCCGCCAAAAAAAATTTGAGAGCTGGTTTTCAAATTTGTTGACAACAGTTTTCACTACTAGGGTACCAGGATTTCTTTAAGGGGCAGCAAATGGGAGCTGACGGCTTTTTCTGGGACTTCACAATGTGTCCCTGAATATTTCTGTTGTTTGAAATGTGCTTTTTTTTCCCTATACTCCCCAGCTGTACAATCAAAACTTTTTTTTTTCTTTTTTTTATTCTGATTTGAATTACTTTTTTATATGAATTATACTTTTTAATGTTGTATGTACTTTAACCTCCTGGGCGGTGTTCCCGAGTCTGACTCGGGGTGAGATTTTTGGGCAAGGATCGGTAACCCCGAGTCAGACTCGGGCTCACCTCGCTGGATGTACAGGGAGTTTTACTTACCTTGTCCCTGGATCCAGCGATGCCACCGCGCTGTGTGAGCGAGCGGGACCTCGCTCGATTCACACAGTGCCTCCGTGTGACGCCGATCTCCGTTCCCTGCGACGTTACGACGCACGGGGACGGAGAACGGCGCCAAATTCAAAAAAGTAAACAAACACTATACATACAGTATACTGTAATCTTATAGATTACAGTACTGTATGTAAAAAAACACACCCCCCTTGTCCCTAGTGGTCTGCCCTGTGTCCTGCATGTCATTTTATATAATAAAAACGTTTCTTTCTCCCTGCAAACTGTAGATTGTCCATAGCAACCAAAAGTGTCCCTTTATGTCAAAAATAGTTTTAGATCAGCTAAAAAACAGCGATAATAAATTATAATCACTTGCAGAATTGTGCGATAGCGATTTGTGGGGAAATTCGTCATAAAAAAAAAAAAATAATGACAGCAACAATTCTGCAACTGAGCAAATTTCAGTGATTTTGATTTGATTACATTATTGAATAATTTTTATTATAATTATATTATTATTTGTTATAATTATTTATAATTATTTATTATATTATAATTTATAATTTTGTTTTTAAAAAAATGTCATACCCGGGATGCCTATTAGAAGCTTGTTTGGTCAGATTTAAGTGAGTTATTTCTAAAAATGACAGACCTACAATATAAAACGCCAAATTTCCTTGCAAATAATGGTACCGCTTTCAGCATGTTTTTTCTGAAAGAATCATACCGCCAGGGAGGTTAAAGAAAAAAATGTATTAGGTACACAGAAATGTATTGCATAGTGTTACAATAGACTCACTAGACTCACTTTGATTTGCAATATCCCCTTATACATACTCAGAATAAAGAAAAGCAATCAAATTGCAGGACTTTACGGGTACGCATGTGATACCAAATCATATACACATGTATAAAGAAATGTTTTTATTATTGTATAAAGTTAAACAGGTCCAATGCTGCATCTGTCCCCGTTGGCTCTAAGACTGAGAACCGAGCGATGATTGTAGACCGCTGATCGCTTGGTTCTCCATGAGCAGAGAGCTGGTGACTGTCAGCAAAGCACTGGGCTGTTGAGGGGGGTGGGAGCATCTGGCTCGGTTTCTCAGCTGCTCACTGAGAGGATGAGCCAGGTGTCGGTTCAGGGTTGTGGGCAGATCCTGACATTATTGTCGCGATCTTGCCCGAGCCTTGACCAGGTCTGTGACGTCCGCCAACAGCGGACTTCAGCCTACCAACAGCGGACTTCAGCCCACTTTCTGATGAAAATGGGTCATAGGAGTGTAGAACAAACTGTACTCTTGTGATCCACAAGAGAAGTAGAGCCAAATGTGCTTTGCCTGTACTTGACATAGCATAGTCAGCTGCATTGTTTAAAGTTTTTAATAAATATGCTTGTTTAGTCTGACACAGTAAGGAATTAATAGTAGTAGTAGCATCCCTGGAAAAAAAGGTAAAGCATGAAATTACAGAAACAAATATAAAGGCAGATAATATGAGCAACCTGCATTTTTTATAGTATAGTATAGGGTGTCAAAATTGGCAGTAATAGACCTGGTCAGACACACCCAATTTCTTTCAGTGAAATAAAAGTCTATGTAAGGACATTTATGCTGAGAGTTGTGGCTGTTTTTCAATGACGCCAGCACAAAGCAGCAGAGTAGCAGAGCAGGAAACATAATTTACAATGAGAATTTTTTTTCATAATTTACAGTAATTTAAGGTGCTCCACGCAAAAATCCCTTTCAAGCTCGGTTCAAACTGGATGATGCCGCATCAGAGATATGTGAACCGGATACATAGAGAACCAATCACAATCTCCTGCTATTGTGAATTGAATGCGCCGATCCTGCATCCAATTCGCAATAGTGGGAACCCAGCCTTAAATCAAAACATGCAGGGAACCGGACTGCAAAGCAATAAAAAAATATGTAAGACTTGAATTGAGCTTTAAAATGTTGGCAACTATTCTTAACCCCAAGATCAAAGATAAGAGATCATATACACAAATGCACTATATTGTCAAAAATATTGGGACATCTGCCTTTACGTGCACATGAAGTTTAATGGCATCCCAGTCTTGGTCAAAAGGATTTAATATTGAGTTGGGCCACCCTTTGCTGCTATAACAGCTTTAACTCTTCTGGGAAGGCTGTCCACAAGGTTTAGGAGTGTGTCTATGGGAATGTTTGACCATTCTTCCAGAAGCACATTTCTGAGGTCAGGTATGAAAGTGGACAAGAAGGCCTGGCTCACAGTCTCCGTTCTCATTCATCCCAATGGTTTTCTCTCAGATTGAGGTCAGAACTCTGTGCAGGCCAGTCAAGTTCCTCCACCCCAAACTCACGCCATATCTTTTTGGACCTTGCTTTGTGCACTGGTGTGCAGTCATGTTGAAACAGGAAGGGGCCGTCCCCAAACTGTTCCCACAAAGTTGGGGGCATAAAATTGTCCAAAATGTCTTGGTATGCTGACGCCTTAATAGAAAAGTATGGGTTTCATTTTTATTTTTGATTCATACTTACCTCAGTGGATGGAGCATCAGAACGATGCTCCTTTCGTCCCCCGCCGTCTCTGCACTGAGTACCAAGCCACCGAACATCGCCGATGGCTCGGTTCTCTCCCCTCCCCGAGAGGAAAGCTGCTGACTGTTAGTCAGCGTCTTTCCTCTCCGCTTCTCCACACTCATTGGAGCGCTGAGCCATGGAGGGGAGGGGAAACTGCCATCAATCAGGGCAGCTGGCGGATCCCGACTTAGAAGTCGTGATGACGCGCAGCCCCGACAGATGGCAGTGACATCAGCATAGAGTAGACTTCAGACCGCTCCCAGCTGAACACGGGTCACAGGAGTGCAAAACAAATTGCATTCCTGTGACCCTTAGGAGAAGCTCAGTCTAAAAAGCTCATGCTGGACTTCTCCTTTAAGAGTTCCCTTCACTAGTCAAACCCAACTCCTGAAAAATAACCCCACACCATAATCCCCCTTTCACCAAATGATTCGGACCAGTGCAAAAAGCAAACATATAAGCAAGTGCATATAAGCAAAAATATTTAACTCTATGGACTAAGACTGGGAACCCATTAAAGTTCATATGTATGTAAAGGCAGGTGTCCAAATACTTTTGACAATATAGTGTATACACGATGATTAGTGAATACACAGAAAATGATAAAGTCGGAGATGATTATTAGGGCTTTTGTTTGCTTTTGTTTTGTTCTTAAAGTGGATGTAAACCCAAAAAATGTTTTTTTTGTTTTTGATGTCACAATGTAGAGTATAAGATTCCCTATCATCTGTGCCCAGTCTTGCCACACAGAGTTAATCCAGCGCTGAGCAATCCTCTTTTAATGTTCAGTGAAAATTAACAGAATTCCAGACTACAAACTTGCCAAATTATAAAGTCTGTTTCTCTGTTCTTGCTTTGTGTTACAGGTTATTTACATATCTAGAGCTTGGACATGTTTATCATACAGTATGTTATGTTATGTTTATGATAATATGAGGTGATCCAAAGTTCATTGTATATTACCAGGATATGTAAATACCCTGTAACACAAAGCAAGAACAGAGAAACGGACTTTATAATTTGGCAAGTTTTTATCTGGAATTCTGTTAATTTTCACTGAACATTAAAAGAGGATTGCTCAGCGCTGGATTAACTCTGTGTGGCAAGACTGGGCACAGATGATAGGGAATCTTATACTCTACATCCGTGTTTCCCAACTCCAGTCCTCAAGGCACACCAACAGGTCATGTTTTCAGGCTTTTTATTATTTTGCACAGGTGATTTTATCAGTTTCACTGCCTTAGTAATTACCACAGCCGTTTCATCTGAGGGAAATCCTGAAAACATGACCTGTTGGTGTGCCTTGAGGACTGGAGTTGGGAAACACTGCTCTACATTGCGACATCAAAAACAAAACAAAAAATTGTTGGGTTTACATCCACTTTAATGTTATGTTATTAGTGGCAAAATGTGGTCAGAGGTACCTAGTAAATTAATTGACAAAAAGTGAGGTATGGTTACTATAGATTAAAACATCGTATTTCATGGTAAATGTGAAAAAAAAAAAATCGTATTTCATAATTACATCATCATGTCTGTTATTTTTGTGTCATTAAAAGTCGTAGCTATTTTAGCCTATTCCTAGCTGTCATTTGTATCCCACCAGTTTACCAATATTAATTTTCATATTACTCCCCGTGTAAGTCATCCTTGTGTTGTCAGTCATGCTTTCTGTCTACAGTAACTGTTTTATTCAATCTTAAGATTAAAAAAAAAAGTAATATGCATGCCCTCATTTTTTTCCCATTTTGACTTTTGCAATCTTCTGCTAACTGATTTAGTAAAGTAATTCTGTGATTGGATGGTATTCTGAAGCCCCTGTTTTCTGTCCACAGGCCAGGTACAGTCAGGTCTCCACAGTGCAAGCCTCTCTTTGCTGACCCAAACCCTGAGCTGAGCTGAGACCACATGCCTAGGAGGTGAGAGTTATTTCAGTATTCACATCAGTTAGCACGAGATTGTTATGGCCAAGCATGCCTGCTCTTTGTCATGTAACCCCACAGCTCTTGACCGTCATCTCCATTTAGAACCACAACAACCACCCCCCATTCATTATAATATAAATTGCAATGCTTTCGCACAAGGGAATTGTTATATGAGTTGGTTTCCAACTTTTCCTTCAATTTATCGTCATGTTAACATAAAGCCCAGGATTCGTTTTAGCATTTGTGCGCTTATTCAATAAGGCAGAGCAATTATAAAGTGCAAAATGCTGTAAATCATGCACCCTCATTTAGTATATGCTGTTACATTGCCCACAGAGTAAATCCTATATAATAGTACATGTTTTGTAGTCTAATAACTAATTCATGACTGTATGTAGTCTATACTATTATCCCAACTTTCCACTAGGTGGTATGATTTTCTTTTTAATCATGTTTATTTTTTTATTTTTTTTATTTTAGATTTTTTTGATATATCATTTTTTTGATATATCGTTTATATAATTTTTATTGTACGTTTCCTTATATTTACTTATTTATTATTTTTTATTGTTTTTGGTTTAAGGGTTTTATAGGTATTTGTAATGTATTGTGTATGTATAGATTCATGATTTGTTTTTTGCCTGGAAGGGGTTAAAGCTTTCGGTTTCTCTGAACATGCCCATTTTTATCCATTTCCTCTTCCTTCCAATATCATCCCTCCCCTTATTTTAGACTATTTAATCTTTGCAAAAGCCACACACACTTGACTTTGAAAAAGCGATTTGAAGCGCGAAACGCGTCGTCAAGGCTATCATCTGATCCCCCTTATCCCCTTATTCATGGAAATTCCACCCATTTTTTACGTTTTCAAGATCAACTTCATTTTAAATTTGTATTTCCCACTGGCGGCTTCCACCACTTTGCATGGGAGTGTGCAACCTATGGATCTTCCACTAGAGGGCTCCCACGACATCCTTGCTTCACTGTTTCGATCACTGAGCGGCGTCTCAGACGTGTGACGTCAACGCGATCGAACGGAACGAGCGCTTGTCCCCTCAGACCCTATCGTGTTGTGTCCCCGGCTGTAGGATTCGCTGGACGGTCTCGCCCTTTCCACCCCGCGGTGACACTTCAGGCGAGGCGGATCACCTGATGTCAGGATCCTGCTGAAGGTCGGACTTCCATCTCCTCACTACCGCCATTCCATCATCTGCCCCTAAGGTACTGTCAGTTTCATTTCCACCTGATGGCATGTTGATTGAATCCGGGAGGTTTGACCCCATTAACTTGCTGGTGGCTGCCTGTGGAACATTACATCTCATGTACACAGCCTAAACAGCTTTGCTTATAATTCCATACGGACGTTTTATTATAGTGTTGGAGTTGATCTTTAATAAATGGATTTTTTTCTTAATATTTAAAACTTTCCTTCTTTCCCAATTGGGTTTATTATGAACTGAAGATTTTCATGAGCGCGGACTTTTTGGTGTATTTTTGTATGTTTGGTACTTCTGGGTACCACGATTTCCACAGCACTGGACTATCTATCTTATACCCTACATACCAGTCACGTTCAAATCTGTACATTGTGCCTGTGCATTGTGGTGCTACATGCTACAACACATGTACATTGTTGTGTGGTGGCTAGGTGCATTGCAGTGGCTTTTAAAATGAATGGAACTGAACACAGCAGACTTAGTTTTCTGCATAACCATGCATTGCAGTAACAACAGATAGGACAAGCGTTTTACCTTGCATTGCCGCACAGCAAAAGTTTGAATCCAGCCTATAACACAACAAAATATGCATGCTCTCTGTGTAATAGTGCAAATCATTTTCAAAAATAGTGCAGGTACTTTCTGTATCACGTTGAGAGCTTATTCAAAATGATAGGGTTGCCTTAAAGAGGCACTGCCACTTTGCCCATTACTGTTGGGCAACCCAACAGTGAAAAAGTATTGGTGTTAAGGGAATTGGCGCTGCTGTACTGGTATTCAACTATGGCACAATGTGTTGTAGACAGGTGAATAATTCAATAAATAGTGTTGGGTTCCCTCCTACGGTTGGCTCATGTATGAAGCCAACCGTAGGAGGGAACCCAACACTATTTATTGAATTATTCACCTGTCTACAACACATTGTGCCATAGTTGAATACCAGGACCAGGACAGCAGCGCCAATTCCCTTAACACCAATACTTTTTCACATTGTCCCTCGATAGAGGGCACTCATAGGGAGGCAGCAGCAATCCTTAGTCCTAGCGCGGATATACCACCTCATTGCAACCCAACAGTGTTCCTTTCTCCATAATAGTGGTTACCAAAGTACCCCTTGTCAGATAGTGTTGAAACCTAGAGGGAGATGTGATGACTCCCTCTGTCACATGACAATACTCAGGCCTAGTGGTTGGGCATGCTCCAAAATATAAATACACACTGGGTATTTTTCAGGCCCCGTACACACGACCGGATCTGTCCGTTGGGATTTATCCGCGGATCAGTTCCAGCAGACAAATCCGGTCGTGTGTACGGCCTAGCGGACATTTTTTTCGGCGGAGATTTCTCCAGCCGCCGGTTTTCAAGCGGATAAAAATTTCTTAGCATGCTAAGAAATCTATCCGCTGGAAACCTGTCCGTTGGACTGATCCGGTCGTCTGTACAGACTCACCGGATAAGTCCAAGCGATCCCCATCCCTTGCATGCGTCGAAGTGATTCGGCGCATGCGTGGAAGTAATTACCTTCCAGGGTCGCGCACGTTGCCGCGTCATCGTCGCCGCGGCACGTCACCGCATATGTTTTCCGCTGGGATTTTGATCTGATGGTGTGTACAGCCCATCAGATCAAAATCGGGAGCAGAAATGTCCGCTGGAAACGGTCCGGCGGACCGTTTCCAACGGATATCCTCTCGTCTGTACGAGGCCTCACAGGCTGTAGAGGACTGGTAGAGCAAAGTGTGACAATGGAGCACTAGGAAGGTGAGTATTAGTCACAGACACTGTCAAGTTTGCACTGAATAGGCAAAGTGACAGTTATCCTTTACTGTAGCACATCTCAAGGCACAAAAACATGTACATGGGCCCATATAGTCCACTCAGCTAGACAAGCTACAGCTATGACTGCTTTGACCCCAGTTAGCGATTGTAAATAAAAAGAACCCTCCTCCCTTCATGTTACTTACTCCGCATACTCTTCTATCCAGAGACAGGAATTTATTTTACCAAGCCATCTCAGCGCAGACCTACTTGTCCAATCTGTTTAGCATTTCCCCTATTAAATCAACCCAAATCATTAAGGGATCATTGTGTTTGTGCCTGAGGTTGCCTGCAGCTTACGTTTCAGATTAGATGTGGGGAGGTGAGCTGCACAAGGGCGCAGATTTCCTAACAAAACATGATTTTTCATCTTGTTCTGCAGCCTGTGTACAAGATAGTCCCGCTTCTTTCATTAGATGTTAATAGGCTACGCTCTGTTTTCTTTAACGCAAGGCTTTATGCTGCATAGTTCAAAGCCAGCAGAGATTACAATCATAATACATATAGGCTGATGATTTAAACCAATGGCTTATACATTGAATATACCTTTTACATTTTACTATTACTATAGGAATGCTCAATATCGCAGCAGCAAATGGAAACTGAAGTACAAACAAAGCAATGGTAGTAAACATACAAACAACATTTTCTCTGTGTGTCTTATTTTATTCCATGTTATATTCAAGAGAAGCTTTGTTTTATATATATTTAGTAGACCAGTAACCCCAAACTGGTTTATTGATAACAGTCGCTTAGTGAGCACTCCTGCTTTGCAGCACTAGGGTTATTGGTTTAAATCCCAAACATTATACTACCTGCATGGCATTTCCATGTTCTCCCTGTGCTTGTGTGGGTTTACTCCCACATTCCAAATATATGGTGATAGGTTAATTGGCTCCTCTCTCTAGCATGTATGCATGTGAGATAGGGACCCTAGATTGTAAGCTCCTTACGGGCCGGCAGGAACTGCGGCGAATGTACAATATATGCAAAGTACTGCATAAAACTGTCGGCCTAATATAAATACCTATAAGTATTTAAAACATTTAGAAACATTTAGCAGGCCTAATAGGAGCTGGCTAATGCAGGGGTCCCAAAACTCGATACCGGTCCATGGCCTGTTGATGACCGGGCCAAACAGCGTAACGTAAGTGGTGATCGTGGTCCGACTAACACGGACCTTGGTTGCCGCTCACCTCCCGCTATGAGGCCATGCCTGTGTCTCCTTTCCTAACTTTGCTCTTCTGATAGTATGACATCATTAATGGGGTGGGAGGAGCTGGAGATTTGCACAGAGAGGGAGTGTTTTCATATTAACAAGCAAGTAATTACCCACTTGTTAATTTGATCCAGATCTGCAGCTCCTTCTGGCCCTCGTCCTGCTGATAGGATGACATTGATGGCAGGAGATCCTGGAGAGGACAAAGAAGGCTGAATCTTGCCTCTGTCCTGACAAAGGTACGACTGTGAAGGGGAGGCAGAGAGTAAAAGGGGGCACTCTGATTAGAGGGAAATAGGGGGGCATGACTGCAAGGGGCACTGTAATGTAAAGGGGCCCTACGGTATTAAGAGAACTGCACAGTACTGTGGCACAGTATTTATTACAGTCCCCTTTATATCACAGTGCCCCTTTCCATTACAGTGCGGAGGACCAACTCACCCCTGCAAACGTTTGCCGATGCACCCCCCTGTCCCTGGAAAAAAAATGGTAGGTGTCATTATTTGACATTTGTTTTTTTTAAATAGACTGCTCAGTCTAAAATGCCTGGGTTTATTATTTGTCACAGTCCAGCTTGGTTGAGAAACATAGGCAGGCTGATGCAAAAGCTGTTTTCTGAGTAATTTTTCTCTCTACAATTTTCTAGAAGGGGAAACTGTCACCTACCAATTCAGAGAAGAAAGTCTGCTGATACACCTTTCCTCACTCCACGCCGCCATCAGGGGGTACAGGCACGATGGTCCCCAGGGGCCTGGTTCCCCCGCCCCCCTCCAGTTTAAAAAAAATACATATATTAAAAAAAAAATCCGGCAGGAGAGAGAAGAGAGGAGATGACACTTTCGTTACCACAACCCCCCCCTCTGCTTATCATCTTGCGGCAGGAGCGAGGAGGGCCCCCTGGGTTCTCTTCCCCGGGGGTCCCCAAAATTTGTGATGGCTGCCCTGCTGCCCTCACTGTCTCACTGCTGCAGAAGTCCACCCCAGGTAAAGTCCTGGGTTGGATGGTATTGAAGGTTACGTGGATGGATGACATCACTGTAATGTCATTTGTTTTTTCTCCCACTGACACTGGGGCATTTTCTACTTCTACTGGCCACTCCGGCCCCCCTATAGTCTGAAGGACAATAAACCAGCCCTTTGTTTAGAAAGTTTGAAGACCCCTGTTATAGACAGATATACATGTGTACGTGTTTTTGATATTTTAGCTAATTGAGTTAGAGGTCATTAGGTTCATTGGCTATGAGATAAAAATATAGTTTTGGATTAAACATTGTCATTTTCTATGATGATCGTACTACAAATTGCCTCCAGAACAGAAATGTCCCTTCTATCTCTTTAATGACCTCTCTCATGCAGGCCTTAAAAAACACTACTTGTAACAAAATCAGTAAAAAGGCAATTATGGGCCAGCTGGGACTCAGAGATGTGAGTGGGCGGCAGATCCCAAGTTCTTCTGTGAATATAAGGAATTAAAGGCTGCTCCGAGTCGAAATCAAAACGTCGTGTACTGATTTTTGTTATAGGAATATAGCCTGGCTCTCATAAATATCTTCAGAGTGCTGGGATTATAGCTGAGCCGCAGTCAGACTCCCGTTGACGCTTTTAATAAAATAGCTGTCTGCAGCTTTCGCTGATACATGGCCTGAGCTACTTTACAGGTTCAGCGGCGGTTCGGTACTTTCAATGAGCCCGGTGATTGGAAGACGTACCACATCTTTGTTAAAGTGTTGAACATTTCACATATGTATATGTTTACTGAGTGATGGGTTGACTGTTAATGTTGTAGGCTATTCATATGTGGTCTTACAGGCCCATATTAATTAAAGGGGCTGCGAAGACGAAGAATGAAAATACTCTCAGGAGGTTGGTGGGGGGTTAACATTATTTCCGTAGATTTCCATAAATGTATGTTTTGCTATTCAGATCTAGTTTTACACTGTTTACACAGCATTCCATGCTTGTCAATCACTTTCCTCTTATGTAATACAGGTTTTTAATTTGACAAGAACATTTCAATCAAACTAATTTCATAAATCACAAATTATCCTTTATTTAGAGAAATATATTAACTGTCACTGCTCTCAATTTTTTTTAATAATGCTAATTCCCAGGTTGTCATGCTTATCCAACAGCTCTAGGGCTAGTTTACAAGGATTAGTCCTCTGAGGAACGATCACTTTCCCACCGCCTGGTTTAAGCCCTACAACCCCCACCACCATGCCAAAACCGCATGTGTAGTCAGGTGCTTACTGCATGTCACTACTTGGTTGTGTTTGTACCCATGGTAATTATATTGGTATTGTTTTACTTTAAATATTCAGGCTGATTGTTGTAGGGGTTGGGTTGTGACACATTTCCCCTGCAGCAAAGCTGACCTTGTAGGAGAATCTGGTATATGAAGCCGACCTGTGAGGACTTTTGCAGCCACGTAGATCTAGACTGACTGTTCTAGGGGGGTTGTAGTAAAGAAATCCAGGATGGCATATCACAACTGGTGCATGGGAGCTCCAGTGAATTCTTCGACTGAGAATCTTCGCCACTTTAACACTTCTGTTCTCTATTTTGTTCTCAAATCTCACAAACAATTGGTAGAAAGGTGCAAACTAGTGATTTGATTTAGGATATGCCTGTGGGCACTAATACGCCAAGGCATAAAATAGGCTTGAGCTATAAAGGGGAATGAAGGAACTAGTCCCCACATTAATAGTCCATATGTAAGATATAGCAAAATAAAGGGCCAAATCCTCAAAAGAGATACAACGGAGTAATTGCTGTTACTCCGTCGTATCCCTGGTCCTAACTATGGAACTGATCCACAGAATCAGTTTCCCATAGTTAGGACGAAGATCCGACATGTGTAATTGAATTACACTGTCGGATCTTAGGATGCAGTACCGCATCTGCCGCTGGGGGCATTTTGCGTCGAAATGCCGCCTCGGGTATGCAAATTAGGACTTACGGAGATCCACGAAGCTTTTCAGCTTCGTTTTTTCTCCGTAAGTTATATTTTGCAAACGCAAAATTAGGGCTGCTTTTACAAGGTGTAAACTGTTTACACCTGCCGCCGATCCTGGGGGGTTTAAATAGCCCGGGTGAAGAGAGCCGAGCGTGACACGCTGGGACGCACTTCCGTGTTCCAGCGTGGAACGCAGATGTCCGCGCACCCGAAGTGACGCGGACGGCTTACAGAACGGAGCACAGCTGTTTGAAACAGGGACAGCTGCGCTCGTTCTGCATGAAGTAACGCGGATGGCATTACAAACAGGTGCATTAAAGATAAAAGCATCTAGGATATGCTGTTAGCACTGCCAGTCCGCACCTTTGTAAACCTACACCTGAAACAAGGAAGTCGGCCAAAAGATAAAGCAATCCCAGAACGAGGCTTGGGGTTCTCGTGATGCGCAGCATATGGAGTGATGACATCACTGGAACATGCATTGTGTTTCCGAGCATGTTCACTGTCGGTGTAGCAGCAACACTTAGAGGCGCCTCTCTCTTTCTGTTTCTCATGACAAAATCTCACCACTGTCCTGCCCCAACCCAGCAATTTCTGTCTACAACATGTGTAACTGGGAATTAAACTGGGCTAATGAAATGGACTTTAGGCGGTACAGGTAAGTATAGTAAAAATACTATGGGTACATGTATTCATAAAAATAGAAAATTTTACAAAACAAGAAATGATATAAAAAACTTTGTGAACATGATAATATAGTATCGGCATATTTATCACAGTACATACATAGGAGAAATTTCATAAAAGTTGATACTAATGCATGTATGCTAATTAAACAAGAATCATACAGCACCAGAATTATACACAAACTCTTAGATCCTTGGAACTGGGTTGAATATGTGGATTGATGGAGGTTGCTTTTACTCGCTTTTACTCAACATGTTTCACGTTGAAAAACGCTTCATCAGGAGCATAACGGTAAGTACGTTAAATCTCCGCAGGAATGTATAAGACAAACCATCGAAAAATAGTCATATGGCATATACAGTGATGTTGCCTGGCCAGCCTGGTAGGCTAGTAACAGGTAGTTTAAAACATCAGGGTATATGCATGTAAAAAACTTCGGGCTAGTGCACAAAAATTATATGAGTAGACAAAAGTTTATGTCAGGCGACCAAATGCACTCCAAAATTTAGGTCCCAGTAGCGAGTCCCGGGAGTGGTAGCCAGCAGATCTGGATAGCTTGTAGGCTAAATATCCAGCAGGGCATAGAGAGCCGGTCCAGGCAGGAGCCAGGAGGAGTGTACAGTATCGGGGTCGCACAAAACATGCGCAGCAGGTGTTTTGTGCGACCCCGATACTGTTGGGTTTAATTCCCAGTTACACATTATCGGGACGTTGGTACACTGTTACATTGGCATTCACAGCGTTAGTCGCCCTGTGTTTTATGCATTTTTTATAGCAAGACCCATCTATATATTTCTGTCTACAACAGTTCACTTTAATCCTCCCTGAACACAGTTGCCCCCCTTTACAGAATCGCACAGAATCAGGCCCTGACTGCATACCATAATTGGTGCATGGGAGCTCCAGTGTATTCAGAGAAGCAGTGTACTCTGAGCTTATATTAGCATCTGGGTCAGGGGCACCACTGCCTGGTTTTCGAACTAAATTTTTTTATACACTTCTAATGTCATCTTACAAAGGCAATAAACTAGTATTATTTATTTATTCATTACAGGTACTTATATAGCACTGTCATTTTTCGTAGCACTTTACATATACTGTATATTTTACAGTCATATCAGGAGCATACAATCTAAGGTCTCTAACTGACATTGATGCATACACATACTAGGGCCAATCTAGACAGGAGCCACTTAACCTCCTAGCATTTCTCAGCCATCACACTCCAGTGGGAGGAAATTGGAGTACCCAGAGAAAACCAACGCAGACACAGTGTCAGGGAATCTAGTGGACCAGACTGTGTGACTGCAAAGAGGAGACCCAAAACACATATAGGTAAAATTATAATAATTTATTAAGAAAAGGGAATAACACACAGCCACCTCCAACAGAACACAGTGCATTAAATAAACCAACAAACAGTGACCCAAAGATACTAAAGACAATGGGCCATATTCTCAGTGAAGTTACGATGGAGTAAGTCAGGATACTCCATCGTAACTCCCTTTTTTGGCCAGTGTATCTATGCTCCTGATTCTCAGAATCATTTTTGCATAGATACACTTAAGATCCGCCATCTGTAAGTCACTTACACTGGCGGATCTTAAATGCAATGACGCCGGCCGCCGCTAGATGGCATTTACGTGAAGGAGTCATTTGCGTATGCAAATGATCCTTCTACGCCGATTCCCGAACGAGTTCGCGTCGCGTAACCGTCGCTAACGTCGTTTGCGTAAGCGGAAACTTACTCCTGCTATATGAGGGGTAAGTTTCCGCAAGTCTCGCGTAGGCCATGTTACGGATGGAGTCGGGTCCCCGTCGTGTTTTTTCGTCGGGTACGTCATTTACGTAAGTCGTTCTTGAATACGACTTTACGTCAATGACGCACACGTCGGCGTCATTGATGTTTTCCGCCGAGAACTGGAGCATGCACACTGGGCTTTTTGCAGCCCGGCGCATGCCCAGTTCTTTCGCATCGGGGCCCGCTTCATTTGAATAGAAGACGCCCCCTTGGAGATCCGCCAGGCTACGCCGGGACACTTACACTCCGCTGTCCCAACTTATGGAGCAAGTGTTTGGGGAATACAACACCTGCTCCAGTAAGTTGGGACAGCGGAGTGTAAGTGCCCTAAGCGCAGCAGGCGGATATTTAGAGAGAATATGGCCCTCTATGTACAGAGAAGGGAGATACCGTAATCGTAAACAGGCCAGGCCAAGGTCATACACAGGGAGATCAGACAATAGATGACAGAGGATGAGCAGGAACAGGGAGATGACGAATGGATGTGCTGCAAAGCAGAGATCCAGGTAACAAGGGGACAGGGATCCAAGGCAATGGGGGAGCAGGAAGGGCAAGTCCAGGATGGGTTCAGGATAGGTTCAGGATAGGGATCAGGGTCGGATCGGGTCAGGAAGATACAGGCTCAAATCAGGATCACAGGCTCAAGGTCAAGGAGAGAGATACCAAGATGAGGTGTGCTTGCACTCACCGGGTATAAATAGGGATCAGTAATTGGCTTCACGTTACACCTAAATGCAGAAAGAGGCGTCCACTCCATACTGCCAGGATCCATCCGCTGGTGGAGACCAGTATTGCATCCCAAAGATGATATAACACCAGCAGGGAGAAGTTCTCCTGACAGTTCCAAACTGCCAGGAGACACCTGCTGGTGAACCACAGTACTGCGAGCCAAATAATAATAAATATTACCAGCGGATGGAACCTTTCCTGACACACAGGGAGAACATGCAAACTCTGTGTAGGTATTGCCGTGGCTTGGATTTGTAATGACGACCCTAGTGCTGTCAGGCAGAAGTGCTAACCACTTAGCCACTGTGCTGCCCTAGGTAACATTAGCCAAGCAAAGCACACTAGAACATGTGCACAGACTTTTTGGTGGGGATTTACTAAAACTGGAGCACACAGAATCTGAAGCAACTGTGCATAGTATCCAATCAGCTTCTAGGATTTATTGGCAAAGCTTAACTGAACAAGATGTTAGAAGCTGATTGGCTACCATACACAACAGCACCAGGTTCTGTGTGCTCCAGTTTTAGTAAATCTCCCCCTTTCTGTCTCTCCAAGGTCCAGCACCTCAACCCTTCCTTTTTTGTCTTTCCAAAGTCCATATGCTCTACCCCTCTTTTTTTTCTGAGTTTGCAATGTCCACCCTCCTGCCCCCCAACACACACACTCCAAAGTCCAGCCCATCATTTTTTAATTCCCTGAAAGTCAAGCCCCCCCCCCCCCACTTCCTATTTTTCCGTGTTTCCAAAAATCCAGTTCTCCTCCCTCATTTTTCTGTCTTCCAAAATGACAGTCCCCTTCACCCTGTTTTTTTGTCTCCCCATAGTCCAGCCACCCCTTCTCAAACTTATTGTTTCTGTCTTTCCAAAGTCCAGCCCCTGTTTCTCTGTCCCCACAAATTTCAGTCCCCATTTGCCTTTTTTTCCTGTCTTTTCAAAGTCCAATCCCCCTTTTTCCAATCTCCCCAAAATACAGCCCCTCCCCCCTATCTTTCTGTCTCCCCAAATCCAAATCCCCCACACCCCCATTTTTCTATCTCTCCAATGTACAGTCCAACCCCCGCCCCCCCCCCCCCCCGTCTCCAATGTCCAGCCCAGGAAAGTAGATCCCGGCTGCTGTATTTGCAATTGTATTTGTTACAGGCAATTTTTATGAATAGGGTTAATGCTGTCATGGCCAACAAAAAAATCAGCAGAAAAAACTGTCCTGGGTGCATTTCTGTATCTAAAGACACAAGTCCAACCAGAATAACCCCAGCCCTGCCCCTCCATTTCTGACTCTCCCTCCTTGTCACCGTGTCACAGATCCCACTCATCCTTGGCATTGATAGACACTAACACAGCTGCCAGCACACTTAGTAGAATTAATAAGAGTGGAGTCTAACCTGTGAACAATAACTCGACTGCAGGGGCTCTGGAGAAGTGTGAGCAATCTGTATCTGGGAGGACCTAGGGAGCCCTGTGTGGCAGTGCAGGGAGAAGGATCACGGAGCATAGTATCAACAGCAGCATGGGGGGGCATGACAGAAATCGGTGGGGCATGACTGAAATTTGGGGGGACACAGCCCAATCCAGCAGCCCCTAAATCCGGCCCTGGTAGTGCTTCTTCTCCTTGCAACCCCTTCAATGGGCCCACATCAGGGATCCGCGTTTTCATGTACTTTTGCTGCTTAGGACATTTTCTATCTCAGGTATGGGCCTCACTGTGTGCTCTACCTGAAAATGCTATTGACAGTGTACCAGGTCAACAGCACAGTCAAACTACCTCAGTCAAATTGCACTGTTAATTTGTATGCAATCATGTGTACATGTATATGGAGAATGTTGTAAGATGCACTTCGGCTGTAGAGCGGAGTGGCAGTAATATCACCTGAAGCAGCAGAAATTTCAACTGGTGGACCAGGCTTGATGCTCTGTCTCTTCTCTACTGGATTCTCTCCCTAATTAAGCACACTGTCTCTCACAAACAGGGTAATTTCTTTACCTTAACCACTCACACAACACGCACCAAATGTAGTGAGCCATAGCTTTTTATAAGCACCATCCTCACTAAAGTTGCATCTTCCAATCAGACAGCTGCTTCCCTGATGACGGGTATGAAGGCTTCAGAGGAACCAAGTTCTTCTTATTCTCCATTCCATTCTTTATTGTAGCTGCAATACAGTGCCACCTATAGATGGGAGGAAAAACTACACCTGACTAAACATGGTTGTGGGGTGGTCACAATGAAGCTCTATTCATTTTAATGGGTCATGTTTGGTGGGCAATACTGCCTGGCGAATGCAATAGGGGATTGCAGCTATAAAGCAAAGCATTGTGGCATGTACATCCCCATCCATTGCCTTTGCAGCTTAAATGTGAGCCGTTGGGTTGCAGTAAAAATGCAGCTCACCGTGTTTTAAAGCCCTCAAATGCAAATGTAAATGAACTTTCAATTATTCACTAACTGGGAACAAATATGCAGATATGGGGTTACGCTGTTGCTTAAAAAAAAATAAGAACAAAAGCCAGAAAAGGGTGGAAAGAAGATTTTAAATATTTGCCTCTCCTGCTGCCCATGCTGCTGAAGGCCTCTACATTGATGAGAGATCCTCTGTTGAAGTCTGTGTAGAAATTGGCACTTCCAGGAGTGTCAATCTTTTGTGTCTCCTGCTGCACTCAGTGGTTCCTCCCGCAAACTCCACCGTCACTTCAGGACACAATAGTTATCAAAGCAGGTAAGTATTTAAAATCTTTTTTTTAGTTTCTAACTTTTAATTAAGCAACAAAGTTGGTTTTAAACAGTGGCGGCTAAGGTAAATCATTTCATGTAGCCACACACAAAGTGAATTTTCTGTTTGATTGTAACACTGATCTGAACAATGATAGACTCAGCAGGAGCAGGTTATTAATTAGTAAATTGCTGCATGTCCTCTGCAAGGTGGTTTGCCGACAGACTTTGAAATTTGCAGATGTGCAGAGTTAGATGTTCAGGATATCAACTGACAAAATTCAACAACAATGCCTATCTATTAATTCTTCTAAATATCCTTGGAAGCTTTCTTTATGTGAAAGAAACTCGCCAGTGACCTGTGGCAAAGTGCTATTTTACAAAATCTAAGGTTTCTAGAATTCTGTTACAAATTCAGTTATAAACTTTGTTAAATGCGACATTTGTTCTCTGTTTTGCCAGTCCCATATTCGAGATAGAGAAAGCACTATAGAAACCCTGTCACCAGACATTTCTGTCATCAAAAATCTTCACATACGATTAAAAGCCTCATACACACGTCCGAGGAACTCGACGGGCGAATTACATCGTTTTGCTCGTCGAGTTCCTTGTGAAGCCACCGAGGACGGGAATTTTCCCATTCCCGTCAAGGAAATAGAGAACATGTTCTCTTTTTGGCCCGTCAAGATCCTCGACGGTTTCCTCGTCAAAGTGTACACACGACCGGTTTCCTCGGCAAAAAAAAAAAAAAACAGCAAGCTTCTTGCTGGTTTCTGCCGAGAAACTCGGTTGTGTGTACGAGGCCTATCACATGCTATTTTTCAGTAAAAAGCCTTCTTTATGTAGACATCTAAAAGCCCTGAGACTGTTGCTGGGTGCCGCTAACTTGGATGTGATATCAGCAACCCCAACAGTCTCAAAGCCATCATTCAAGTGGCACTATAGCATTTTCCTTTGCTCCTTCCCCAGCAGCTACTTAAAACATTATGTAAAGAAGTGATGGGAAAGGTGGAGGAGCTGGGCCAGCACATAAAGTAATTAGACAATCTCAGAAGAAGAGAGGGCTATGGCATGCAAGATTAGAAGGGTCTGTGCTAGATAATTGGCTAGGCACATTTTTTAGCAAAATCTGTGTCACATTGAAATTTATCAAACTATTGTTTAGAGAAGACAAACTGTAATAATAATAATAATAATTTTCCTTTGTTTTTACCTGAAATTTTTAAAGCTCGTAACCGGTCTCTTAAAGCTTACATGTAGGAAACAATGATTAGTGCATATTGTGATGGAGTTGATAAAATGACTATTGTGTCTATGATTATCCCTCTCTTTTAAGCACTCAAATACTGTTATTTTCTCTCCTTTCTTTCTTTTATTATTTATTTTCTTTCTTGTTGCGATATGTATGTGTATATATATACATGTATGTGTGTGTATACTGTATATATATATGTATGTATGTATGTATGTATGTATGTATGTATGTATGTGTGTGTTTTAGTATTCGTGTAACAAGACAGTAGTATATATCCTTACTCAAAAATGACAAACAGATAAATGACAAACGGATGTCTCTCCAAATACCCACTCCTCCTTTCTACCCCTCCCACTGTGAAAAGTAATGGCGACTGAAAGCTCTGGAATGCTTGCCTCGTGGCCAGGAACAGATGTAATATGAATGAGCCAATCAGATGCACCCATATGTGATGACGTTTGCTTATGTCACGTTGTTTATATAAGGGGCAGTGACTGGAATAAAGCTCAGTGAGAGTTGATGATGGAGACTGAAGCAGTGTGATTTATTTTACATGCATGCTCTTACACCATCATTTTATTTGGCTCAGCGGCAGAATTGAACATGTATCCTGGAATTGAACCAGGGAAAAAGTCTATTACAATATCTCCTACCCGCTCCTCCCCATGCTTACTCTCTGGGGCTTACTCTCGGGCCCCTGTTAGTTTCTCAGGCAGACCTGATCAGACCCTCTTGTCTCTTCTATGAAGTGGCAGATGTCAGCAGTGACCTATCCACTGACACCTGACACAATCTGACCCGACCCTGTCCTTCAAAAACAGACGAATGGTGGTCCTATTCCCCATCGATCCGACAGATCGGATCAGATGGTATCAGACGGACAGGTGGTCCATTTCCATCTGATTGCTCCATAGAGGAGAGCGTACTATGTCCACTTAGCGGAGCTGACACAGACCTGTCATCCACCTACTCAGTAGGGATTCCCCACTAAGCAAGCGGATTCCGCTTAGCAGAGGTGCCCATGGGAAAGTGGCCTTACCTTGGATGTCAGCTTTTGGTCTATTCCGAAAAAATGCTAGTGACAACACTAAGCTTTATCTTAGTTCAGATCTCACAAGAATTTCCTCCTGCACTGTGCACTAGTTGATTTTTCCATGCACGGTTTGCTTTATTTAAAGTTGATGTAAACCTGATTCATGAAATTTGAGCTGGGCACATATATCTGTAGTGTTTTCTTATCTGTCTCCAAAGCACTAAGTCCCATTAAATTAGGACCACATACGTCAAGTTTTTTAGTAGTTAAGTATTTAAATAAAGGTAAAAAACTATGTATGAAATAATTAAAAATGTGTATTATAGATTGGGTGGCTGCTGAAATATAGGCATCATGTCCCATTCCATCGAAACCATAGGAGCTACAGCATATAATCCAGAAATACCTTCATTACCTGTATGGCGATCATGGCCTTTGAAGCTCCAGCACATATAGCATAAGGAAATCTACCCAAAGTGAGGGTAAATTCTATCTTTGAGAGTTGTCACTAAAACAGGTGCCAGTAACTGGTGACAGATTAAGGTTGGCCATATACTGAGCAAAATTCAGTTGGTTGCTAATGAACCAACTTGAAATTTGTTTTGTGGGTGAGTCTGTTGGAACTCTCCTGCCTGACATCATTGGTGGAAAATTGTCAGCTGAACAGCACCTGCATCCAATCAGATGCAGCTGTTGTACAGTTATTTTGAAAGTTGACAGTGCCAGCTGTCAGTATGCACTAGTTTGCACTGCAGATTTCTCCATCCACACTATATGGCCAACTTGAGGAAAAATAGGATCTTAGGCAGTGCAGTAGCCCCTCTCTCTTACTCATCTCTTTAATTGACATTGATTAAGGGCTCTTTCATACGGAGCGGACCGTTTCCGGGTCCGCTCCGTGTGTCTCCATCGGCTCAGCGGGGATCCCCGCTCAGCTGTCGGCGGATAGGGCGGTCCCCGCACACAGTGCAGGGACCGCCCTGTCTCTGCTCCGCTGTCCCCTATGGGGAACCTGATGCAGACGGACCGTCTGTCCGTCTGCATCAGTTCCGCTCCGCCGAACGGAAGAAAAATAGGGTTTCTTCCGTTTGGAAAAGCGGATCCCGACTGACGCGGACGCTAGCGGATGCTCCATCCGCTAACGGACGCGTTCCCATAGGGATTCATTACAAGTCCGTTAACGGACTTTTAATGAGCGGACGAACGGTCCGCTAGTGTGAAAGGACCCTTAGACTGCAGGAGGCTCAGGGAAGCTGCCTGTTTGCATTGTCTGTACTGTATTCCCCCCTATCAGACATCAACTGCCTATAAGTACATCTACCATTGTGAAGTGGCAGCATAGTTTTGACCTGTTTTGCTATCAGTAGGTCACATAAAAACTTACAATATTGAAGTTCCACTTTACCATTTAAAAAATAAATATTTATGCATATTGGTTATGCATTTTTATAACTCAAATTTTTTTGTTAATGCAAATTAGGAAACGCATTCAGAGCTACTGTAGTTACCTTGTGCAGTATTTACCGAGACGCCACCCTCAAGGTGACTTTTCAAAAACAATGACAGAAACCTTTGTGTAACCACAGATCATGTGCAAATCCTACAGCAAACATGTCAAGAAGCTTAAGTGTTATTCTTCAGCTTGGGATGTTTGGCCAGTTCAAACATAATTCAGCTAAATCCCCTTATTATTTCATTGTGTGTACAGCCAAAACAGTTAAACAGATCAAAGTTTCTTTCCCACTTTAAAAATAGACACATTTGGGTAGCAGAACATAAACTGTGGTTCAGAGTAAATAGTAGACTAAAAAAAAAACGTAATTTGTGCTATATGTGCACCTTCATGCCCTTAGGAGACAGGTGGTTGATTTACTAAAACTGGAGAGTGTAAAATCTGGTAGAAACCAATTAGCTTTCAGATTATTATTTTTTGTCAAAGTTTAATTGAACAAGCTGAACTTAGAATCTAATTGGTTCCCATGCACAGCTGCACCAGATTTTGCTCTCTCCACTTTTGGTAAATCAACCGCACAGTCACAACTATTTACAACAAAAGCATCATAGTATTAAGGGGGTTCTTCTCCCGAAACCTTAAGTAAAATGAAACTTTAAAGTCAAAGCTGAACTCCAGCCAAAACCTCTTATGGAGTTTTTGGTTAGAGGAGATTTAGCCTCAGCTGGTGTTCTAGTAACAAAATAGCACAAGAGGAAGCACAGACAAAACAGAATGACCACAGGAAAATCATGTCTCCTTGTTGTGGAGCATTTCAGGATATACATAAGTTGTATTTCTTTGTTTTGAAAAGCCTTTCTACCCCAGGAAATGGTCACCATATTCTTAATCTCACTTAGGCCCCATGCACACGAGATGTTGGTAAATGCTGGTAAATGCATCAATGTTATCCTATGTGTCCATGCACACAGTCCAGTTTATTGCCATTTTTAGGCAATTGCGTTTAACCTTGTTTTTCCAGAAGCAAAAAAATGGGTTCAGATGCAAAAGTTTCTAATGTACAATGCGGCAAAACGCGGTACCGGCGTTTTGCCGCGATTTCGTTTATAGGCATTTTTAAAGGTGCCCTATTTTTTTACATTAGAAATCGAAAAAATGATGGAAAATGATGAAAAACCATTAAAAAAACATAAAAAAACTGTAATTGCTTGCATTGCATTGTGGGAAATCCACAACTTGTGGCAGGTGAGGTGGCAGGTGACGTGGCAAGTAGACAATCCACAACTTATGGCAGGTGACGTGGCATGTGACGTGGCCAGGTGACGTGGCAAGTGGACAATCCACAACTTGTGGCAGGTGACATGGCCAGTTGACGTGGCAGATGACGTGGCAAGTGGACAATTCACAACTTGTGGCAGGTGACGTGGCAAGTGGACAATCCGCAGCTTGTGGCAGGTGATGTGGCAAGTGACACGCTAAATACAAGTACACTGCTGCTCTCTCAGCTGCTACTCACTCTGGTCTCACAAAATGGCTGAAATGGTAAATAATACAGTTTTTTGAGCTTAGGGAGGGTCTTATGATGTTTCTTAACTAAACGCTTATAAATGCAAACGCTGTAAAAAGCCGCAAAATTCGCGGCAAAACGGGCGTTTTTAAATGCCGGTTTTAGCCTTAAAAAATGTGTGTTTAGCAGAGTTTGAACCGGCGTCCCGTGTGCATGGGGCCTTAAACCAAACACTTCCCTGAACCCCATCAGTTCATCTCTGCCTGCTGATGCTTCATCACCTCCGCACTTCCCTGTTTAAGCCAACATCTGATGTCCCTCGGGTCTCCTTTGCCGTCTATGATTAGAGTACTGACCATAAAACTGCCCTGAAGTTCCCACAATTTTGCATTCTTATGAAGACTGCCAGGAAAAATGTTCACTAGCTAGTATCTATGTTGTCTGAATGAGATACTGTAGTGTGGATAGAATTCCTTCCCTCAGACTGGTAAGTACAGAGCCCACAGTAAAAGGTAGATACTATGAGTTAATAAGCTTATATAGAATTTAACCTCCCTGGCGGTATGATTCTTTCAGAAAAAACATGCTGAAAGCGGTACCATTATTTGCAAGGAAATTTGGCGTTTTATATTGTAGGCCTGTAATTTTTAGAAATAACTCACTTAAATCTGACCAAACAAGATTCTAATAGGCATCCCGGGTATGACATTTTTTTAAAAACAAAATTATAAATTATAATATAATAAATAACTATAAATAATTATAACAAATAATAATATAATTATAATAAAAATTATTCAATAATGTAATCAAATCAAAATCACTGAAATTTGCTCAGTTGCAGAATTGTCGTTGTCATTGTTTTTTTTTTTTTATGACAAATTTCCCCACAAATCGCTATCGCACAATTCTGCAAGTGATTATAATTTATTATCGCTGTTTTCTAGCTGATCTAAAACTATTTTTGACATAAAGGGACACTTTTGGTTGCTATGGACAATCTACAGTTTGCAGGGAGAAAAAAAGGTTTTTATTATATAAAATGACATGCATGACACAGGACAGACCACTAGGGACAAGGGGGGTGTGTTTTTTTTACATACAGTACTGTAATCTATAAGATTACAGTATACTGTATGTATAGCGTTTGTTTACTTTTTTAAATTTGGCGCCGTTCTCCGTCCCCGTGCGTCGTAACGTCGCAGGGAACGGAGATCGGCAGCACAGGAGGACGCTGTGTGAATCGAGCGAGGTCCCGCTCGCTCACACAGCGCGGTGGCATCGCTGGATCCAGGGACAAGGTAAGTAAACACTCCCTGTACATCCAGCGAGGCGAGCCCGAGTCTGACTCGGGGTTACCGATCCTAGCCCAAAAATCTCACCCCGAGTCAGACTCGGGAACACCGCCCAGGAGGTTAAGGAGAGAACCGGATTGGGAAATGTTATTGCCTTGGTCATAGTTCAGCTTTTATAAATAACTCTAAAGAATAGCTGCGGAAAAGCTATTTATCACCAAACTTTTCAGTCCAACATGAAACTAAAAATGAGTATGCCATGTAAAAGTTCCATTATACTTATTATACATATAAAAATACACAATAAAAATAACAATAAAATTACAATAAAAATCAAGAGAGTATATAAGGCCACAATAGTGATCAAGACATATTCAGTATGATTTTTATTTATTTTTTTACTCCCATTGTGTTGCAAACAAACTTAGTGGCTTCTTCAGGCCAATGCAAATCTGAAAGCTAAATAATAATTCATAATCATAGATTAAGATATATATATATATATATATATATATATATATATATATATATATATATATATATATATATATATATATATTACACTGTACAGCATGTTCACTCTATTTGAGGAGTAAAAACACTTTCTTGGTAAATTGAGAGCGCAGTTATAAACTAGTTACATCCTATTATAGGTGGCACAGTGGTGTAGTGGGTAGCACTCTCGCCTAGCAGTAAAAAGGGTCCCAACCATGACACTACCTGCCTGGAGTTTGCATGTTCTCCCTGTTCTGTCTAAATTGGCCCTATTATATTAATGTGAGTTAGGGACCTTAGATTGTAAGCTCCTTGAGGGTAGGGACCAATGTGAATGTACAATGTATATGTAAAAAGCTCTGTGTAAATTGACGGCGCTATAAAAGTACCTAAAATAATAATAATACAAATTATAATAATAATGTAGACTTACATTAAGCTGCCCCCAAAGCAATATACACAGGTTTATAGTTTAGTTTAAATTTCTTTAGCTGAATTCTTTTCTTTAGCACTATTTGTTTGATAATTTTATCGTGCCCTCTTTAAACTCGATTTTTAACATACAACTCCTGCCTATAGATATAATCAACAACATCTACACTTACAGACCCAAAAGATCACAATACATATGCAGTCAAGATCATTTCTGTGTTAAAAAACTAATCAGTAAACCCCCAGATAAGCCAAAAGAGGGTGCCTCCCTAAGGAGTACTCAAGGCGCCAACTCTATTTGAAGTAATCAAATAAAGAAAAAAATTTAGCTATAATGATGAGGAGACTGCGTATGAGGAGACTGTGTAGAAGACGCAATTGGCCGCTGGCAGTGACGGACCATCCATTCAGGGCACAGGGTCGCCACCCCCCTAATCCCTGCGCCCACCACCCTAATCTACATACAGGGTGCCAAACGCATGGATTTCAATGTTTGTTTGTTTTTGAAGCACATGTTTAAAGCCTGAGGCTCTAATTGGCTTAAAACAGGGTAGGCTCGGGGTGCAGAGCACTGTGCCCTAAACCCACCCAATCGTGTGACAATAGCAAATTTATATTCGCTATTATCTTCTTGATTCTCCTCCCAGCCAATCAGGAAGTAGGTCCTGAGATCCGATTGGTCAGGGAGTCTTAGGACTCCCGGCCAATCGGGTCTCAGGACTCACTTCCTGTTTGACCAAGAGGAGAAGCAATGGCCCCGGAGAGAGGAGTAACTGGAGCGGGGAGCAGCAGCCCTACCCTGGATCCTCCTCATCTCCCTCTCCCTAGGTAATGAGGCTTCTAAACACCACCATTGTCTGTCTCCCGCGCACGTGGGGAGGGGGGGATTTCTGCCTTCCCATCCATCTCCCGCGTGGCGATCCCCCCCCGCGCGGGATATGAGTTGCATTATACCTGTTTTATGTGTCTCTGCAATGACCTGCATTTTGCAGGTGTGCTAAAATGCAGATGAATGCACTAGTGTGAATTAGCCCTAAGTAAATAAATGTCGTAATTTCTTTGAAATTTGCTTTCCGTGTCGATTATAGAGAGTCTCAGGCCCCGTACACACGACCAGTTTCCTCGGCAGAATTCAGCTTCCGACCGAGTTTCTGGCTGAATTCTGCCGAGGAAACTGGTCGTGTGTACAGTTTCGGCCGAGGAAGCCGACGAGGAGCTCGACGAGGAAATAGAGAACATGTTCTCTATTTCCTCGTTGTTCTATGGGAGCTCTCGTCCCGCCGAGCTCCTCGGCGGCTTCAGTGCTGAACTGGCCGAGGAACTCGATGTGTTTGGCACGTCGAGTTCCTCGGCCGTGTGTACGAGGCTTCATACTCATATCAGCTCCCCAAAATATAGTGGTTGTTGCTAGAAATACGGATTTTTTACATCCATCAAATTTGTTGATTGTGCCCATGAAATTTATGAACTGAATGCAATAAATTATTCTTATGGAAAAGAAAAAGCACATCATATAAAATCTTAAGATAGAATTACAAACAGATTTACAGTGGTAATATTAAATGGCACACAGTGAAATAAAATCACAATTTTACCATTCATAGAAACAGTAAGATGCAAGTTCTTTCAAGGAGGTGACACATACAATAAATGGTCCTATTTAATAAGGGGAAACAAAGTGCTGCAATCCCTAGTGACCAAACTATGATCCCCCTTAGCCCTGCTCATAAGTATATGTAAACCCTCACCTTGTAAAACAACCCATTCAGTTTAAAAAAGAAACAAAAGGTAAAACATTTGTGTATAGATAGAAAAATATTATATATACATTTTTCCCCCTTTTTATAAGTAATCGCATAACCCCTATTCTCAGCTGCATAATAGGGGAGGAGAAACAGCAGTACACTGGTCTTCCCAGTGAATAGCTGTGCAGAGGAGGTCAGGACAAGTCTGATCATTGGAGGAAAGCAGGCTCAAGAACAGGAAGTGAGAAATTCAGACAAAGAAAAAAAAACATTTAGAAGGGAAATCGAAGGAAAAGGTAAGTGAACCAACAATGCACTAGCTTAAAAGGAACCTATTTAGAAAATAAAAAATTAACCTTTACAACCCCTTTAACAATATCAGACATCATAATTACGCAAGACATACCAAGATTAGGGTGGAGAGTCTGAATGTGTTAATTTGTCCACCTACACGTAGAAACAATAACTAGAAGAGTAGGTCAACAAAAGAACACCGCTCTAGGCAGACATCTCATAATGCATCCCATCTGCAGATGGAAACAGGTGCTGGCTCTGCACGTAGGAATGAATTGAAGAAAAGGCAAGACAGCCACACTCTGTTACCACCTTTATTAACGACGGTTCAAAAATTATTTTGGTACAAAGACATCAGGGGCACAGGATCAATGAAAAGCTGACATGTTTCACTCTACTATGGGGTGCTTAATCATAGCTAGAATAGTAGGTCAATCTGCCTCCATGCTCCAGGTCAGTTGGGTTCTATGTGTATACAGTGGTGTACTAGGTTGTGTGCTGCCCTAGGCCTCACTAAACTTGTGCACCCCCTAATTTAAATATGACCCACCCCTTCCTGTCAAGGTCACACCCCTTCCTGTTTAAGACCTGCCCTGAAATTTTCCAGTGGGGACACTTGTTCTGAAGGCCTTGAGGGGAGGGGGGATTCCCTTAATCTGCAGAGATTTCCTCTCACTTCCTGTTTGGCTATGGGACAGGAAATGAAGGAAAAAAGTGTTGTCTATAGTTCTACTTTAAGCACAAATTTATGCTAAATTTATGGAGGACTAAGGCCTTGTACACACGATAGGTTAAACAGAGGACAGCGGTCTGATGGACCGTTTTCATCGGTCAAAACTGATTGTGTGTGGGCCCCATAGGTTATTTAATCATCGGTTAAAAAAAAGCCAACTTGTTTTAAATTTAACCGATGGATTCCTAACCGATGGGAAAAAACGATCGTTAGTAGGCACAACACTAAAAGTGTAGCACAAGCCGGCGGGGACTCTTTTCATGCTGCCCCCCTGCAAAGTTCTGCCCTAGGCCTGGGTCTTGTTGGCCTAGGCCAAGATACAGCGTTGGGTGTATGGACAAAGACTGGGTAAATTAAAAGTATATAGTACACTCATCCACTAACAAAAATGCACAGTATGCGCAGGTACAGAAGCAATGAAGACCTGGCCATGACACTATCAAATGGGGAGGTATTTTGGAACATTTTAGTATTCACAGGAACATTAGAGACTTGTAGCTAGATTCAGATAGACTTAGGCTGGCGTATCAGTAGATACGCCAGCCTAAGTCACAATCTGCGCCGACGCAAATTTAAGCGTATTCTGGTAACCAGATACGCTTAAATTAGGCTAAGATACGAGTGGCGTAAGTGTCTTACACCGTCGTATCTTAAAGTGTAATTTTTAGGCTGGCCGCTAGGTGGCGCTTCCATTGCGGTCGGCGTAGAATATGTAAATCACTAGATACGCCTATTCACGAACGTACGCCCGGCCGACGCAGTAAAGATATGCCGTTTCCGTAAGAGATAGGCCGCCTAAAGATAAACATGCCCCCTAGGTGGCGTAGCCAATGTTAAGTATGGCCGTTGTTCCCGCATCTAAATTTGAAATTTTTACGTTGTTTGCGTAAGTCGTCCGTGAATAGGGCCGGACGTAATTTACGTCCACATCGAAACCAATACGTCCTTGCGGCGTACTTTGCCACAATGCACACTGGGATATGTACACGGACGGCGCATGCGCCGTTCGTAAATAACGTCAATCACGTCAGGTCACCCTCAATTAACATAAAACACGCCCCCTCAGCCAAATTTGAATTAGGCACGCTTACGCCCGCCACATTTACACTACGCCGTCGTAACTTAGCAGGCAAGTACTTTGTGAATCATGTACTTGCCTCGCTAACTTACGGCGGCGTAGTTTAAACACGATACACTACGCCGCCGCAAAGTTAGGGCGGGCTTTGTGAATCTAGCTATTGAAGTGCAAGTTAATGTTTGCTGCCCCGGCAGACCTGCTTGCCTAGGCCACGTTCTATGCTGGCTATGCAGACGTCTACTCCCATCTCTACCCTCTAGCCACCAGAGGAAAAATGTAGAAGTCTCTGAGAAATCACAGACATATAAAAAGATGGATGCCAGCAGGTCTCATAAATGCCCGAGACTGGTATATCAAACTGGCTGGATTGTCACACGGAGGTGACTGTAATTTCTATGCAGTCACATCACCTTGTTCCACCAATTCTCTCTTTGCGGACTCTTTCAAATAAAGGAAAATTGTTGCCTTCATTTTGTAGCTTCTCTAGAGGATGCAGTCAAATGTGTCATTTATCTGTCAAACCTGAAATCAGCTATAAAACCATACCAATGTAACCTTACATCTCAAAAAGCCGAAACACTGTCAGCACATGATAATCTTTCCTTGTATCTGCAAGCATCCAAAGACATTTATTTTACTTAAATAACCTGTATTTTAGCAGTGCTTTCCTCGAACGGCAGCATTGCCACACAATACAGTGTGCTTGAGAAAAATAATGCATTTTACTTCTCTTTCATTTACCCTTTGAATAAATAGCAGCATTCCAGTCATCTGAAATTTTGTTTATGTTGCAGTGATCCATTGATCTGCCATTATTTGCTCTGATGAATTCCGATTGGTTCGCACAACTACAGCTGCCAAAAGCAGCTATTATCTATTATTCTCAAAGCCAGCCGAAAACAAAAAAATAAAAATAAAGAGCAAAAATAAAGCTTCAAGGGATGTAATGATTCCAGTTTCAAAAACCCAATAATAATATGCAGAAATATAAAATCCTTGACATTCATCTCAGAAAAGGTTCTAGAGATACCTTGAATTATTAATCAGAACTTTGGTTTTGACAAGGAGTAACAATATTATTGGAAATATTGAATAACAGCATGAGACAGATTCTGAACGAAGCGTCCATGGAGAAATATATATATTTCTTCCCTCTGGCAACCCTCTCATGCTATTAAAGCCACGTTCGCTCATAGCTGTGGTCAGGCCCAACTTTTCCGATGAGATTCTTGCGTACCTTTCATCTTGTCATTTCTAACGGTAGGATTTATGTGGCAGATGGAGAAAAAAAAAAAACATAGTTGAAGAACTGAAATAAGAGAATGCCTTCTGAATAGAGTGCATCAAAAATGTAATTTCTTCTTGTATTTCTGCAGAGAGAATTTGCAGAGAGTTAACTTTTGTTTTACAAGTGAGGCTTGATCCCTTTGACAAGTGAACCCGTGTTTTGCTCAGGAAAAACAAAGCAATGTGCTTCTTCAGACTGTATGTCAGACCAATAACTTTTTTATCTGGTTTTGGATAGAGTGGGCCAGATTCAGGTAGATCTGCGGCGGCGTAACGTATCGCATTTACGTTACGCCACTGCAAGTTTTACGGGCAAGTGCTTGATTCACAAAGCACTTGCCTGTAAAGTTGCGGCGGTGTAGCGTAAATCCCTCCAGCGCAAGCCCGCCTAATTCAAATGATCCGGGTAGGGAGCGTGGATCATTTAAATTAGGCGCGTTCCCGCGCCGAACGTACTGCGCATGCTCTGTTTTGAAATTTCCCGCCGTGCTTTGCGCGAAATGACGTCGCACCGACGTCATGTTTTGAACTTCGACGTAAGTAAAGTCCTTTCCTATTCACGGACGACTTACGCAAAAAAAAAAATAATTTGACGCGGGAACGACGGCCATAATTTAACATGGCAAGTCTATCTATACGCCACATAATAGCAGTTTTAACTATACGTCGGGAAAAGCCGACCAGCGACGACGTAAGAGAATGCGACGGCCGCGCGTACCTTCGTGGATCGCTGGAAAAAGCTAATATTGCATACCCGACGCGGAAAACAACACGAACTCCACCCAGCGGGCGCCGAAGTATTGCACCTACGATTCGAAGGCGTACAAAGCCGTACGCCTGTCGGATCGAAGCCAGAAGCCATCGTATCTTGGTTTGAGGATTCAAACTAAAGATACGACGCGGCAAATTTGAAAGTACGCCGGTCTATCAGTAGAAACGGCGGCATACTTCTTCTGTGAATCTGGCCCAGTGTGTATAGATTTGAATGACTTGATTTTTTACTGCTATCCTGTTTAAGATATTTCACTTCATTTCCTGCCTACCAAACAATGGTTTTATTAGACAGGAAGTGAGAAAAAATCTCCAACAGGGGCACAGACAGAAATAAAAGCTGGCAGGGGTTCTAAGCTTCTCCTAATCCATAAGAAGAGAATTTTGATTAATATCTGCTTTGCTCTTGGAATGCTTCCCTTATTTTCTATCTGGTAAAATGTTGTCAGCAGGAGAGAAAGTGGGGATAAATCTCTAACTAAGCCCTGAAAAGTAATAAAAATGTGAGAGGGGTTCTATCTGTTTCCTAGTAATCTAAAATAACAAAATATTTTAGCTAAACATAATTTTTTATTTTTTTTCACATTCATACAACCAGCCAACATTTAATAAATAAAGCAAAACACAAAACCAAAACACCAATACTAATCCACTATGCACATGTTGCAATAATATATATAAGAATATGCACTCTAAAAGCCCGTACACACGGTTGGACTTTCGGCCAACAAACTTCAAAATCAACAAGTTTTCAAATTTGTCCGATCGTGTGTACGCTCCATCGGACCAACTTTTTTGGGTTTCATCGGACAACAAGTTTGGTCTGCAAATAGACAAACTTTACGCCTACAAAAGTCAGATGGTGCCTAGTCCGACCGTGTGTACAGCAAGCCATCGGACTTTTGGACAAAGTGCAAATACGCATGCTCAGAACCAATGTTAAAATCAACCAACAATAGCAGAAGTTAACCAAAGGATGGCGGTAAAGAGCAGAAAAGAGCAGAACAATCACATGATGTTGGGAAAGTTTTAGAAACGTTTCCAGAAAAGTCAGAGCGTTTGTATGCTATCGGTGTGACCGGACAAATCACTTCGGACAAAAATCCAAGGCAAAGTTTGTCGGAATTTCCGACAACAAATGTTCGATGTGAGCTTTTGGTCGGATATTTCGAAGGTGTGTATGCTCCATCGGACATTTGCTGTCGGAATTTCCAACAACAAATGTTTGAGAGCTGGTTTTCAATTTTTCCGACAACAAAAGTTCATTGAACTTCATTTCTCTCGGCTCGTCGTAGCGTTGCACGTGACCGCGTTCTTGACGTTCGGAATTTCTGACAACATTTGTGTGACCGTGTGTATGCAAGACAAGTTTGAGCGAACAATCCGTCGGAAAAAAATCCACGGTTTTGTTTTCGGAATGTCCGATCGCATTTACGCGGCATTAAGCTTTTATCACTTCATTAACCATAATGGTAGTTATGCCAAACACTAAAAAAAAATCTACATCATATCTCACAGTATCACTTGTGAAGGATCCTTCAAGCTATCTGTTCTATTTTGTCATGTACAAGGCGTTCTTTTAGCTCCACGGTCAATTTTACTACATTGAGATGAGCTAAGAGAAACCAATAAGGGTGGGGCCAGACCTGGAACCGATATCCACGGTTCCCATAGTTTACATTGTTTGTTCGGTGTACATAAATTTTAACGGTTGTCTTAATGAAAAAAAACACTTATTTAGTCAGGGTTGGGAAGACATTTTCCCTGGAAATGGGCTCTAATAAGTGCTGAAGGTAAAACAAGATACAGTATTTAAAAAATTCAGTTTTTATACAGCCTATCCCTTAGATGATCACACAAAAAAAAACGGTAACTGGCTTTTTATTTTCTTCACGCTGTCAGCAAAATAATATTATTTTTGTTTAACTTTAATAAAAAAAAAATCCTGTTTATCTGCCGCGAACCAAAAGTGACGTCGGAGGTTGCTCCGGTCCTCCAAGGGCATAGAGCCGAGTGGGGGCTATCTTGCCCTCACTCGACTTCCTGCCTAGCCATTTACCCTTCATAGCAAAATAATATTATTTTTGTTTAACTTTAATAAAAAAAAATCCTGTTTATCTGCCCGAGAACCAAAAGTGACGTCGGAGGTTGCTCCGGTCCTCCAAGGGCATAGAGCCGAGTGGGGGCTATCTTGCCCTCACTCGACTTCCTGCCTAGCCATTACATTGGATTGTTTCCAGGCTTACCGACGGCTCTGATAAGCTCATAAATTGACCTGGAAGTGGCGGGAGGGGGACACCGCTTCCACCACCTGTAAAAGTGATCTTACTGCGAATGTGCCCTATAGGATTTCTTTTATCGGAAAGCCAGCCACCTAACGAAAAAAAAAGATACCAAGGTTATGGCAGCTAGTAAAGACATACATTTACAGTTAGGTGGTCGGCAGTTTATACAATTGCAACTCAAGTAATGTAATTGTATGTTATTTAAAATGACCTTTACTTTTCAATCTGCAGCTCTGTAATGTTCTGTAAAAATGCAATACAATATGGCTACCTGGAGGCATTCTGTACACAGATGGTGTACATAATGCCCCCTGAAAATGTAATTTCCTGCTTATGTGATTGGCTTACTGATTTTGCCAGAAATCTGCACTAAAATACAAATCAGATTTTGAGCATCCCCTGCAACAAAAATGTAATTTTTGAGCCCTGCAGGTGCAGCAGCTGACACTTATATAACTACTTACATGCAGATGCACATGGACACAAACAAAACAAACAGCAATTTATTCAGAATAACAAAGGGTAGAAATCTGCAACAAAGTTTGTAAAAAATCCTTGCAATGTACAGAGATCACTCAGAGTGCAATGTTTTTTTCTCAACAAAAGTGGAGTAATTCGTAAAGCATATGTAAACCCTCACCTTGTAAAACAACCCATTCAGTTTCAGGCTGGGTTCACACCATTGCGAATTGGATGAGGGTTCTCCACATCCAATTCCCAATAGCGGGGGGATTTTGACTGTCTCTCTATGGTGCCGGTTCCCATATTTCGCTGGGGCTCCGGTGCGAATTTGCACATCTTTTAGTCTGTTTTAGGTCCCAATTTAGCCAAAATTTAGAGAAATAGCAGCACACTGGTTTTCCCGCGAACGGCTGTGCAGGGGAAGGAGCATGTCAACACAAGTTTTATCATTGAAGAACAGGCTAAGTTCCTAGCTTGGCCTGAACTGACCACACTTTGTTCTCATGCCAGGTGTGGTCACTAAAAGGGACTGGCAGGAACACTGGGAATTTTACAGAAAGGAAGTAGGGATGTGGAAATTAAAGATTAATTCCTCGATTAATCGTTAATTTTTTTCATCAATCAAAATTCTTTTGTTCGGTACTAGTGGAGCAACAGATTGTAAATGATCCGTGATCCGAACCGGTCACCTTGTGCGGATCAGCACACCACGTGATACGCGGAGCTCCGCTGCCATAGGAAAGGCCGCGGCTTCGGCTTAGCTCCCGGAGAGGCAGCCATCTTGGTCCACCCGGCGGCGGCCTAGGTGAGCCTAGTGTGGTGCGCTGACGTCATCACCCGGCCTCAACTGCTCGTGTTTGGTCGGCTTCTCTGGTAAGACTAAGCAAGCACTAATCTTCCTATACAGTGGGGGAGATGTAGACCATATTACAGTGGGGAGATGTCTGTGAATTACAGTGCTGGAGATGTCTGTGGATTACAGTGGGGAGATGTCTGTGGATTACAGTGGGGAGATGTCTGTGGATTACAGTGGGGAGATGTCTGTGGATATTACAGTGGGGGAGATTGTGGATATTACAGTGGGGGAGATGTCTGTGGATATTACAGTGGGGGAGATGTCTGTGGATATTACAGTGGGGGAGATGTCTGTGGATATTACAGTGGGGGAGCTGTCTGTGGATATTACAGTGGGGGACATGTCTGTGGATATTACAGTGGGGGAGATGTCTGTGGATATTACAGCGGGGGAAATGTCTGTGGATATTACAGTAGGGGACATGTCTGTGGATATTACGGTGGGGGAGATGTCTGTGGATATTACAGTGGGGGACATGTCTGTGGATATTACAGTTGAGGACATGTCTGTGAATATTACAGCGGGGGAAATGTCTGTAGATATTACAGTGGGGGAGATGTCTGTGGATATTACAGTGGGGGAAATGTCTGTGGATAATACAGTGGGGGACATGTCTGTGGATATTACAGTGGGGGAGATGTCTGTGGATATTACAGTGGGGGAGATGTCTGTGGATATTGCAGGGGGGAGATGTCTGTGGATATTACAGTGGGGGAGATGTCTGTGGATATTACAGTGGGGGAGATGTATGTGGATATTACAGTGGGGGAGATGTATGTGGATATTACAGTTGGGGAGATGTATGTGGATATTACAGTGGGGACTATATATGATGGTGATCCGAAAAATGTATGTGCGTTATAATTAATCTAAATTAGTTGATTAATCAATAAAAAAAATCGATTAATCGAACACAAACATTTTAATCAGTAACAGCCCTAAAAGGAAGCAATATAAACAGAACGGGATACTTTTTCGTACAATTACATGGCACAACAGACACATTTCAGGAATATGAAAAATTGCGTTTGCATATTTTTCAACTGCAGTAAGCAATATGAGCAACTTAAAACATTATTAATTTAATTATAAAGAAAAAAAAACTGCCTTTTAATGCCACAAGCAGGCCAAAATGCTTTAACTCTACAAAGAAAAGGCATTTGTTTTCCTGGCAGGCAGCAGGATTGGGGCCAAATTAGATGCACATTTCCTTAGTAGAGCTCTTCTTTAACAATGCAGACACTTTGTAAAATTAGCTCCCGTGATATGCAGTTTTCCAAAGTTTGGATAACCAGGCCCTCCGGCAGTCTGTAGAGCTCCTTGCCCCAGCCTGTGCTGGTGGTATACTAGATGTTTCCAGATGGTTTCTTATCTCATGGTTTCAAAACAAGTTCCAACGCTAAGCTATGGAATTTCTCTTTTGTAAGAACAATGAATAAAAGCCTCTTTTATTTCCAGCTCCTTTTAAAAAGTTTTCAGTGAAAATTAGCCTTAAATTCATATTTAGAAATAATGAATAAAGCAAAACTCCAAAGACATCCCCAGTGAAATGGAGAAAATGACACTGTGAAATTACGGACGACAATTTATTTTCCCCAGCTGTAGGGTTTAGCGCAGTTCTGCTTCTTCTTTTTTTTTTCATCTGCAAAATAAGACCTGCAAGCAACAGGGACAAACATATTATCCTTGTACAAAGGCTGCCAATGAGCGCCAGGCTCCGTCGCAGATAAATGTATTTAGCGTCTTTTAAATAAGAGAATAGATGGAGGATTTCACAAGCGGGTTTGTTGCTCTATCTAAAGCAGATAATTAGTTGTTTTCCCAGTCTGCTCTTTCATTACTGCACGATGCTAAAATATGTGCCCCTTGTTTCCGCCAAGACTTTCTTTTTATTGTAAAGAGTAACATGAATCCTTATAAAGTCTAAAAAAAGAACAAATAATAAAAACGCTTCTAGGGTGTATAAAGAAAGTTTTAAATGCATCTCGTTTCCATTACTGAAATTGAAAAAGAGAACCTTTTACTACAAATATGATAAAGCCTATCTAAAGCTAAAACTTGTTTTTATTTTAGATAGAACAGGGAACAGTTTAAACTCTGTCTGGAATTCTTTGTCAACTGTTTCTTAATGGGGGGTTTACCGCTGACTTCCTTACTTGTAAACACAACATCAAGTGATATAAAATCTCTCCAAAGTGGGGGAAATCGCGCCTAAAGGCCCGTACACACAATCCAATTTTATGGCCATAATTGTCTGATGGACGTGTTGTGTCAAATAATCCGACCGTGTGTATGCTCCATCAGACAATTATTGGCTGAATTAACGACAACAAAAGTTGGCTGTTCATGCTCACCAACTGTTGGGCAATACATCTGTTACGTCGGTTTATCCAATCGTGTTTACGCAAGTCCGTCCAACTAAAATCCAAAGTACAAACACACATGCTCAGAATCAATGTTAAACATTAAAGGGGTTGAAAAGGTACATTTTTTTTTCCTAAATAGCTTCCTTTACCTTAGTGCAGTCCTCCTTCGCTTACCTCATCCTTCGATTTTGCTTTTAAATGTCCTTATTTCTGAAGAGAAATTCCCACTTCCTGTTCTTCTGTCTGTAGCTCCACACAGTAATGCGAGGCGTTCTCCCTGGTGTGGAGTGTTGTGCTCACCCCCTCCCTTGAACTACAGGAGAGTCAGGACGCCCACTAACACACAGCTTCTTTCTCTATCTGCAACATAGAGAGCGTCCTGACTCTCCTGTAGTCCAAGGGAGGGGGCGAGCACGACACTCCACACCAGGGAGAAAGCCTCACATTACTGTGTGGAGTTACAGACAGAGGAACAGGAAGTGAGGATTTCTCAGAAGAAATAAGGACATTTAAAAGCAAAATTGTAGGATGAGGTAAGTGAAGGAGGACTGCACTAAGGTAAAGGAAGCTATTTAGGAAAACAAATTGTACCTTTACAACCCCTTTAAGACAGCATTAGCAGAAGTTGCCCAAAGGGTGGCGCTAAAGAGCAGAAAAAACACATATTAAGCTTTTGTTGGCTGAAAATGTTGTGCCGCCTGTATGCAGAACAAGTTCACGGCCAACGACCTTTGGACCAAAATCCACATAGTGGAAGTCCCATCGTGTGTACGAGGCTTTAGACAGCTGTGACTGCAACATCTGTCTTCATAGGAAGGTCTTTCCTCTATATGTTCTGCTGAAGACTAAAGTTTGGATTTCCTCTCACCTTCATCCCAATGACAGTGGTCCCCAAAACACATTGAAGGATACCCCAACCCAGCAGAGATACAGACAGCAAAAAAAAAAAAACTGTTTACAGGGGTTCTGACCTTTACACACTTCCTCAAGACTATAAAAATATTAATGCTTTAGGTACACTTTTTTAAATTATGTTTAACATATTTTTATTTTCTTTTGTAGCAGACATCCCAAGGCTCCAATGCATACATTTTTATGTCAATAACTTCTTTGTGATCAGAGACCTCTGAAACTTACATGCCCAGACCACATTTAGCCACTCGGAGTAGAACATTTTAACCAATTTGCATACCTAAATAATGTCGGTGACCACAGAGTTGAAATTAAATAAAACTTTGAATATATTATTTAAAATCTAAAAATCATATTCTGTGTGTATTTAAAACAATATTATTCCTTTTTAATTATAAAATGTATATTTTATTTTACTTTAAAGCAGAGTTACAGTCCTTTTTATGTTTATTAAAAGTCAGCAGCTGCAAAAAGTATAGCTGTTGACTTTTATTAAACAGCCACTCACCTGTCCAATGATCCAACGGTGCAGTCACCCAGCCGTTTTTACCCTGTGTCCTCCCTCTGTGGCGCTGGCATCTTTACTATGGGCACCAGGCTGTGACAGCTTTCCCACTCTATGACTGGTCCTGAAGTCGTCTGGGACCTGTCATGCATCCCAGAAGACTTCAGGAGGTAGGGGGGAAGGAGAACTTCTGCTTCTGATCGCCTAAGGCGACGGGAACGAAAGTGGGAGCAGGTATCGGTCAAAATCGGGTACCCGCTCCCCCCCTTCTCCCCAAAAGCTGTTTCACAAACAAGAGTTGGGGAGAAGGCCGTAAAGTGGAAATTCCTCTTTTGGGTGGAGCTCTGCTTTAATAAATAAATTCAATTTTACAGAAAATCTGTAAGGTGACCTTACAGTGGACCCCCCTGGGCCCACTGTACCAGAGTCCCGCGATCCCACACTTTCAGGCACCGGGATGTCCCCTTACCAGTCTGAGGATTTGAAATCCTCCTGGCTTTCTCTTCTCTTCTTCAGCACTGATAGGGCGGGCTAGGAGGATTCTGATTGGTCAGTGCCGTCCATGTGACGATGCTGCCCGATTAGAATCCCTCATATCCATACACACTGAGAGCTACAGATAGGATATTAAGCCGTAGGGATTTCAAATCCCTGAACCAGTGAAGCAGCTTCACGGTGTCTGATCTAGTGTTCAAGATTTACACATAGGACTCTGGCAGGTTTTAGCCTTTATAGAATAGTGAGTACACAGCAGTTTTAACATTAATACAGTCTTTCACGCACATTAGTAAAAGGTTAACTAGAGCAACCTAAATCCTAAGTGCCTTTTAAAACAGTAGTAGAACAGCAGCTATTTGTCACTTTAAGTCCAGAACTGCCAGAGAGCCAGATTCCAGCACAAAGCCCAACAATTAACATTTTCAGCTCCACAGCTTCTGATCCTGCCTCACAGCAGTCTGGAGAAAGCTGGTAGCAGTTACTTCGAGCACTATATGAAAATGTGTTCACTGTAGCAGTACCGGCCTATAGGGACTGCTGGTTGCTGTGACCATCTCTCACCCTGCAAAATCAGGCACACAGTTCTCAGTCACTCTTAGGCAGAAAACCAGTCCTTGCACTTAGCTTTTTTGTTTTTATTGGGGGAATTTAACTTGGATGGGGTAAGGCTAAGTATGGGATGTCCACTTGATTGAAGACTGCAATTAAAAAACACTCTCTGTATTTACACCTCCTCACTTCCAGCTACGAGTAAGCAACACAGGATGCGAAACATGTCAGCTCTTTTTTCCTAATCCACTTCTTGGTTGACTGCATGAATTTTGGCTGTTTTTTCCATTTGAATTTTTGTTGTTTTTTCATGTTTTGAATAAAGACATCGTTTTTTGAGGAGTGCGGCGATCCAGGATTTTTCTTTCATCTCATGGTAATTGAGCACAGCCAGCACCCTCTTGGTTTGTTGGGACGGAAGCAATGGGGCTTGATTGTTTTTAGAGCGGTATACTTTTCTTCCTCACTTCCAGCTCTAGCACATCACTTGATTACTGCTTATTCCTCACTTCCATCTCCAGCTTATCACTTAAATACTGCTAATACCCAGACCAGCTAGCAGTGTAGTTTAGGCCTGACACTGGCTCAGCCAGGCTTGAGGAAATGCCCTTTGCAGGCAGGGACCGCTGGCCCCTTTAGTGTAGCAAATATGTTGGTAGTCCTAGTGCTAGCTGTCCATGTGGCTACTGATTCCAGCACTACATCTTCAGGTCCTGCCAGCCCTCCTAGCTGCAGCTGCCTTCTCCCACTGCCTGTACCACCACAGTCCTCTCCACTGGCTCTGCACCCATCGCAGACTGAACTCATCCTCTCAGGCCTTGTACACACGACCAGACATGTCCGATGAAAACGGTCCGCGGACCGTTTTCATCGGACATGTCTGCTGGGAGGTTTTGGTCTGATGTGTGTACACACCATCAGACCAAATTCCCCGCGGACAGAAAATGCGGTGACGTGGCGGTGACGTGGCGGTGACGTGGCGGCGATGATGACGCGGTGACGTGCGCGAACCAAGAAGTTCAATGCTTCCACGCATGCGTCGAATCACTTCGACACATGCAGGGGATTTCGGTCCGATGGTTAGGTGTACTAACCATCGGACATGTCCGACGGACAGGTTTCCACCGGACAAGTTTCTTAGCATGCTAAGAAACTTTTTTCTGCTGAAAACCTGTCCGCTAGGCCGAAAAAATGTCCGCTAGGCCCTACACACGGTCGGACATGTCCGCGGAAACTGGTCCGCGGACCAGTTTCAGCGGACATGTTCAGTCGTGTGTACGAGGCCTCAGGCATTCCTCCCAGTCCTCTTGACTGTGTAAGCTGCTTCTGTGAAACTCCATGAGACTTTCCTGGCAGTTTTATCCTACTGTCCTTTCTTGCGCCTCCTGTGCCTCCTGGTCAGGACACCTCTATGGGTTGTAAGAGGGTCCCATCCACACCTGAACCCAGGCCTTGGGTCAACCCTCCAGACTGGCTAGCTCCCTCAAAGGCTCAACAGCCTAACACTCCATTTTCCATCTGATCACAACTCTTTCCCCAGCTAGACTGACCCTGAATTTGAAACATCTCTGGAATGAAAAAAGTGCACTGGGACTTATAAGGAGAACAATGTTCAAATGGTTAAATGAGAATCTTATTTAAATAAAAATCTGAAAAGTATCTTGTAAGGCACGATTCACAACTATGCATGTTGCTTTTGAGCGTTTCTGCAGTGCTTCTGCTGTGTTTTCCGCCTTTTACTGCGATTTTGCGTTTTAAGTATTTGTGTGATCTCTCTTTGCACATATCGAATAAAAACTCTAAAAGAACTTAAAATATCACGTGACCGTGATAAAACGACCACGGGAAGGGATATACCCCCATTTGCCCACCACAAGTTTCACCCTCAACAACCAATCAGATCTGTTTTTACTCTGGCACATTCAAACCGAATTTCTGAGTTGTTGCCACGATTAGCAAGCAATTGTTTTTCTGCTTTCCTCTGTTTATGTTTGGAAAAGTGTTCCGGCTCGACTTTTATTTGCAAGACAGGTCAACATTAAGGTGTACGAGCCTGGCTGCCAGTCAGATTACAGAAACCTTTACATAGAGTTTGTGAACGTTACAGAATTCTCAGTCATGCAGAAGCAACATTGTTATCTTAGCTCCATTTCTCTTTTGACATTGCCAGTTTATTCCACGAGACATTTTCAATTCCCTTCCAGCTTAAAGCACTGTTACCTCTGTAGAAGTCCATTGAAGTGTGCAGCCCACAAGTGGATGGGCACCTTCGCACTCCTCTTGATTCCACACTTTTCCTCTGAATATTCTTTGCAACGTGCGGTTTTACGGAACTCTCCAGTGGCCTGTCTCTTCCCAGACAATAGATTCTATTTTTAGTTTAACTCCTCTACCTAAAAGGCAGCTGAAGGCTGCATGCACATTCTTTTGATTTAACAGGGAATTTATGGCTTGTTTGAAGGTGATGGTTATGGCCTTATTCTGTTTTTAGTCGTTTTTTTTTTTTTAACTACTCAAACTTTATTTGTAACTGACATGTTAAAGACAACTGCTTATTGTTACTGATGCTTTTATTGGGATATTGTAACCTGTCTGCATACGGCATACTACATAGGTCACAAAATGTCTATTTAAAAAAATATATATATTAATAACAATACAAATGTAATTCTTATTATTACTACAATAGCCAAGTTCCTGCATAAGTACCTAAATCTATCTGTATATCTGCTTCCTGTGATGGGCCTCGTACACACGGTCGGACATCCGACAAACTTTCCCTTGGATTTTTGTCCGAAGTGAGTTGTTCGGTCACACCCATAGCATACACACGCTCAGACTTTTCTGCAAACTTTTCTAAAACTTTCCCAACATCACGTGGTTTTTCTGCTCTTTTCTGCTCTTTACCGCCACCCTTTGGTAAACTTCTGCTATTGTTGGTTGATTTTAACATTGGTTCTGAGCATGCGTATTTGCACTTTGTACAAAAGTCCGATGGCTTGCTGTACACACGGTCGGACTAGGCACCATCGGACTTTTGTAGACGTAAAGTTTGTCAGTTTTCAGACCGAACTTTTTGTCCGATGAAACCCTAAAAAAGTTGGACCGATAGAGCATACACACGATCGGACAAAATTGAAAACTTGCAGAAGTTTGTTGGCCGAAAGTCCGACCGTGTGTACGGGCCTTAGGATTCAGAACATACTTACAGAATGTAGAATACAGTGATTATGCTGCTACTCCTTTCTTCACTTGCTGCACACTTTTTTCTGGTCAGAAACTCTGAATTAATTGAAATCTCAGGATCTACCAGATAACTAGCGTTTGCAAAAGAGAGTCAGCAATAACAGTCTCAATATTAATAAAGTAAACATGTTATTGAAATAGTTACAAGTGATATAAAATATAATTTTGTAAACTTTAAACTTATAAAAAATTTAAATAAAATTTGCCACAAACCACTGTAGTTTTCCTTTAAAGAGCAAGTTCAGCTTTAAGAAGAAAATCCTAGGCCACTAAACTATACCCACTCCTGCCTTTTCTTTTTACCTGCCCACTGACGTGGAGCTAGAGCTTGGCATATAAAAATGGAGTAGGAGTAAGCAGGAGGAGTGTCGTCTTGTGATGTAGACAGGAAGGATGTGAACATATGTAAGAACATATGTGGTGATGCCCATGGCCTGGGAGAAAGAGAGACCATGAGTTTGGAGCAGTATGACACACAACAGCCCCCTTTCTGTCACAAGCCTTGGACAGGACCATTTAAGAAATGCCAATTCTTCTTCCATGGTTATGGACTATATCCATATGTTTGAGACTAATGCTACCAAAGATTTTGGACAGGGCTTTATTAGCTGCAAAGAAAGTTGCTCTGAAAATTAGTTATATGTTTTACTGTTATAGAGAATTGTTATAGAAGTGTTTAGTTGCAGAGTGGACACTCAAAGGCTACAAGCAGTCAGGCAAGCAGTAAAGCCTCATGATGGCCCTCGATGGCCCAGTCTATGCCTGGGGAATGCTTTGAGAAGCCAGTTTAGGGATAGGAGAGGTAGTGATCAATTCTATGGGACAGTGAATGTAGTGTCTGTGTTGGTTCCCAAGGCCCCGTCTAAAACATTTGGGCACCTGTGGCAAAATGACCTCAGCTGTAGTCCTGACCACATTTTTATTGCATCTGGACCATTGTAGTATTTTAGGCCTTTGTTGAAATGTGAAGTACCCCTATCTAGGGCTAAGGCCAACAAAGAGAATCAATGAGTGACTGAACTGGAAATGGGTTTGGATTTGTTGATGTTTAAGTACACTGTCCCTGCAAAGCTGCTAAACAAGAACAGCCCCTGGCTTATCAGTCCAGATGCTATGGAGGCTCTGGCAATAATGTAATATCCAAGTCTATGGAATGTTCCTGTGCAGGCACTGCCTTTTCTAGATTTTCCCTGTCAAGATGTAAAACATGCAACATGCTGCCACCGTTGTCAGAGGTTGTAAGCACTTGGCAGGAAGGGGTTCGGCTTAGGGTAAATGTAGGGATCTAGGGGAGAGAGTTGGGGGAAGGGGGGTTGCTTAGAGGCAAACTTGTCCTTTAAATGTCATAGTCCTTCCATTATAGAAGCTTACACAGTCTAAAACACTATTCGTCTTAAATTACTGTAATTTACATTAGACAAACACAGCACACTTTGTACACATTGGTTAAGCTGCCATTTGGATGTCTGAAGTTGTGAGTGAGATTACCATGACTTCTGGTAACACAGAAGAAAACTAATATGATTATGTATTAAAACTAGTTTGTCTGTCTGGGTCTCACCGGTAATGTCTGTTCATCTGTCATCGCCTGCATACTTCAGTTTCAGTCTTGTTCACCTGCACTTACTGTTGCTTGGCAACATTTATCATCCCCTGAGTTTTGCCATAATATATTGTATCTACTAAATAAAAACATATTTAGGATATAGGGAGGATTCACCTTGGACTCCGTATGGTTACTGAACATCTGTGTGAATCATAATTGACTTAAAGCCTAAGTGCAGCCAAAATCACAAACAGCAAACTCAGCACAAGAGACATAACTTACAGCCAGGAGGATGTGTCCCTTGTACTGATTCCTCTTCTGTTAATGGAAACCTTCTATTTTCCTGCCCACCACCACCACAGCCACCACAGGGGTAATATAACTAACAAGCAGTTACAGGCACTCAACAAGATAACCTGACTATGCCTTCCCTTTCTGCCCGACTGCTCCATTCTACAGCTTCTTTGAATGAAACACAATCTATGAATGGAGGGGGGGTGCTAACAATTACATGCTTGTCCTCTTTTCATAGATCCTTTCCTGGACTGAATGTGCTTAATCTGAACTCACTAAACACCATAAATCTCTAAAGCCCTGTACACACGATCGGATATCTGATGGAATCTAATCCAATGGATTTTTTCGTCGGATATCCGATGAAGCTGACTTTCATCAGTCTTGCCTACACACCATTGGTCAAAAATCTGACAAAACGCGGTGACGTAAAACACTAAGACATGCTGAGAAAAATTAAGTTCAATGCTTTCGAGCATGCGTCGACTTGATTCTGAGCATGCGTGGATTTTTGACCGATGGACTTCCACACAGACGATCGTTTTTTTATCCATAGGAAAATTTTAAAACATGTTCTATTTTTTTTCACTGATGGAAAACAAACAGATGGGGCCCACACACGATTGGTTCGTCCGATGAAAACGGTCCATCGGTCATGTGTACAGGGCTTAACAGTTTGCTTTTGAAGCTGCAGGGAATAAAATAGTCAAACAAATTTCCAACAAATTTCCAGACTGAAGGATGTCCAGAATATCGTAGCCTTTACCTCTCCATTCTAATACTTTCTGGCCCACCCCTTTTATTCATTGGGTTTCAGTTATTTCAATCATGGAGGCTCAGCATCACGTATGGGCATTACCTTGGGTACCCTGCTGAAAGATGCCCACTCCTCCAGACTGACATCCACCCATCAAGGCATATTGATGTTTTCATGACTCCTCTCATTATCTAACCCAGTGCTGGCATTGGGACTGATTTAATTTGGGAGGAGTGCCGAGGCAGGATGCTGTGATGTGCTCAGGCAGCACCCAGACAGTTCCTCACACCCGACAAGATTTGCATTGTGCGGAGAAGCACAGAGATCCAGTAATGACATCACTTAGTCTAAAAAATGGTATGTATTTAAAATAGGTTTTATTTTAAAATTCTTTCAGCATGTGGAAGGGAAAACACAATAAACAGGCAGGGCAAAATATAGTATAAACAAAAAAATCAGTGCTACTTCCATACACCACATAGATAGCAGAGCTCCCGGGTGCTCGATTCACAGTCGCTGGCTGAGTAGAGTAATGAAGAAAAAGTGATCCACACTCCGGTCGTTGCTCTTACCACACTTTATGGCTGAACAGTTTTTCACCTTTAAAATGTCACTTTAACGCATCGTGTGTATGTAAAAACACAATTAGTTTGCATTTCTCTGTGTACTGTAGCTCAGTTCCACTTTGCCTTCTCTATCTGGATGTTGGTGCCCTTATGTGCCCCAAGTAAATATTTTAAGTCCAAGGGGCAATAGAGTACCAGTGAATGGAGAAGTATGGGACGCTAGAGGCAGATCAAAATAAGTCTATGCACCTCTTTCTGAACCTTTGTTTATTTTATTCATGGCCTGGGAATTGTTATTTGTTAAAGAGCCAATGATTGTATAAAATAAAGTGGTTCCTTTTCTAGGCCTATGGTCTAAAGCAGTTTTGCCATTACTTTTTAGACTCATACCCAACACACATAAGACCATCTTATCTTGGGACTTGGTTTGTTTGTTTGATGGACATCAGAATATGCTCATAGTTGGCTTTGTAAATGGAGGTGCATGGGGTACAAAGTTGAATTCCTAGGTACTTAAAGGGGTTGTAAAGGTAAATGTTTTTTCACCTTAATGCATCCTATGCATTAAGGTGAAAAAACATCCGATGGTACCGCCCGCCCCCGCTTTACTTACCTGACCCTTCGAAACTCCCGGGCGCGTCCATGTGACATTCTTCGGTTCCCAGCCTGGCCGTTGATTGGCTAGGCTGGGCAGATTGATAGCAGCGCAGCCATTGGCTGGTGCTGCTGTCAATCACAGCGGATGACGTGGTGCGCCGGGTGGCGGGGGCTGAGTGATACAGTCGGCGGCTATGCCCGCCGCTGTATCAAGGGAGCGCACTCGTAAAAGCTTTCTACCATGCAAGCTCGCTCGCATGAAGGTAGAAAGCTTTTGCGAGTAGGAGCTGAGACAGCCGCCGAGGGACCCCAGAAGACAGGGTTAGGGGACACTCTGTGCAAAACGAGCTGCACAGTGTAGGTAAGTATAACATGTTTGTTATTTTGAAAAAAAAAAATTGTTTTGCCTTTAGTGACCCTTTAATAGTAGAGTTGGGGGCCCAAGAGAAACCTGTGGATACTGTTATTGTGTGTTTGATATTTGGAGAAATTGATATAGGTAACATAAAGGACTTAGAGGTGTTAACTTTGTATAGTTATATTTGACTGAACTGCTGCAGAACTTTGTTTAGTGCTTGAGTGGAGGTAGTGGGATCTGTAAGGGTCAGGACAACGTCATCCACATATAGGCCAATCTTATACTCCTTGTCTTCTAGTAATTTTTAATAGCACATATTGTTGTTATCAATATAATTGTGATGTGAATCCAGCCTGGAAAAGAAAAAGTTACGAGTAATAACTTGTCAAGAACTTTAAACCAACCACTTGTGAGCTATGTAATAAATAAAATTAATCTCATTAATTTTAAAGGGAAGACAGTGGAACTATCGTCCATCACCATGGCACAGCTCAGTGAGATATTAGCTGCACTAAGTACCCCAGAGTTTTTCAGAAAGGAAAATGGTTTTGAAGGAGGCCTTACTGGAATAAGTATAATCAGTTGAACGTTAGGGGAAAAAAGAGCTTAAAAATGGAAGCTATCATCCGTCTGTAGAACATACGCTTGGCTGCTCCCTGAGGCAGCCAGGCATGGAATGAGGCCTTTGTAGAACTTCTTCTGTTCTGTAAAATAACTTTGATATAGAAAATGTTATTTTGTAGTGCAAAGAAAATTATTGGGGAGAAAAAAAGAAGTACATTTCTAGGGGGACAACTGAGATGATTTTCATGAACTTAATAGGATATCTGTACACATTGTTAAGATGATAATTCTACTGATACTATGTACGATACACTTTTTAGACTCAATATTTAACTATATACCACAATCCTATTTTATGCCACACTGGGGCTGCACAAAACATTATTTTCAGTGCCTATTCTGCTTGAACCTCAAATTTTGTTACGCTCGACCTCTGGCTTTTTCAAAACACAAGTCACAACTCTGCTCCCTAATTCCAAAGGAGCAACTAAAAACAGGGTTTTAAGTGCTCTGATTTGTGTAATTTTTGCAGAAAGCAGACACAATAAAGAAACAGGTAAGAAAAGAGACCAATTGGCAACCTCCTAGTCTTAAATATTACCTTACTTATGGACTAAGCGCATTTTGTAGAGATTGATGTAATGCAAATTGATAAAAACAGGACTGTTACCCACAACCTTATTATTGCTTAATTTTTCCTGTGTGTGTTATTACTAAAGGTTTTACATTTTGAGACATTATACAGTACAGTATATTGTTGTGGTACCACTATTTATGAGTACTGTGGGTTGAGAACATTGTCCGTTTCAATAACTGGTGTAAGAAGGTAGTGTTTTTATCAGAATTAGAAAATTGAGCTGCCTGCAGACCACTTTCATTTGCTTTTCACAGCTTGATTAGTTACCATGATGGTCAGCAGTTTTCAGCTAGTATGTAGGTTGACAAAAATACCTCTTCAAGTTTAACTTCTCAGTAATGGTAGCAGTTAAAACACAACTCTCTGGTCCATGCTAAAAAATAAAATAAAAAACCTACCTGTGAAGAATACAGTTGCCTGTTTGATCCTGGACAAAGTCAAACACAGTGGGATTGATTGACTAAAACTGGGGAGTGCAAACTCTGGTGCAGCTGTGCATGGTAGCCAATCAGCATCTAACTTTAGTTTGTACAATTAGACCCGGTTCACACTGGGGCGACTCGTCAGGCGACGCAGCCGCCTTACAAGTCGTGTCCCATTCTAGTGAATAGAACCGTTCTAATAGGAGCGACGCAAGTTGCTCCGACTTAGAAAAAAGGTTCTTGTACTACTTTGGGGGCGACTCGGGGCGACCTGCATTGACTTCTATACAGGAGTCATTTTGCAAGTCGCCTTAGATGTCGTCTTCATGTCGCCTGGCCGAGTCTCCCCCGAAGTCGTGCCACCCCTGTGTGAACCGGCTCTTAAGCTTTGACAAAAAAAAATGGAAGCTGATTGGTTTATACGCAGAGTTGCACCAGATCTTGCACTCTTTAATTTTAGCAAATCAACAGCAGTGTTTGAGATTTTTTTTGGATGACTATTTCTTTAAAGCACAGTCAACAAAATAAAGTTACTGTATATAATAAGCAATATAACTGCAGCTAAACCAAAGGCTATCTCAAACATCAGTGTTCTTCACTTCCTTTTATACTGCAAGGGGCATGACCATTAAAAAACAGATAACATGTTGACGTACATTGCCCTCAAGTGTCCATGAACTAATAACAGTGATGAACACTTCTGGGGGTACGCCAACCCCACAGGGTCAGAGCTGAGTGCCTTGATGCAGTGATCACATAGCTGCAGGGCTGGTATGCAGGCATACAAGAAAAACTACTTTGAAATCCCATGTTCAGAAGTTTATTTTTCTCCTGCTGAAATTAAGTGATACGTTCCCCTAACCCTGCAGATGAAGGCACTGCACTTACAATATACTGTGCAAATCAAGACTCCAAGCTGTGCAATTCTGACAGAGTGAGATATGACATTGAGTTTGCTCTTCAGGCATGTATCCCAAGAGTTCATTGGCTTTTCTTACAGTTTTTCAAAACTCTGTTTCCAGTATGCAAACAGGGTTTTATGTATCTAAGGCTAGAATAAACACATAGCCAATCAGAACTCATGAATTTTTGGTAACGCGCACTACATAGTTCCCAAAATGTAAAAACTTTTCCAGGGACAGTTTGTTGCTGAAGCAGTGAAATGCTCACTCTTTTTGATTACTGCTTATTAATAACATCCCATCTTGTTATATTTTTGGTTAAAGCCTATTTTGCCAAAAGAGAAAAGCTTATTACTGTATTTACATTGCATATTACAGCCTCAAGCAGCGCTGTATCCTGGCCTAGGCCAACAAGGCCCAGGCCTAGGGCAGCACTTTGCAGGGGGGCAGCACAAAAAGAGTCCCCGCCGGCTTGTGCTACACTGTTAGTGTAACACACGCTGCTTCTAATTTTGACTGTCCTATCATCCTGGACCACAAACCTTCTTCACTGTGCTATATGTTTTCTGCTGCACCATTGGCATGGTTATATCTTCTTAGTCCTCCATAAAATTATCAGAAATTTGTGCTTAAAGTAGAACTATAGGCAACACTTTTTTTTTTCATTTTGGATAGAGTTAGTTTCTTTTTTTACCATCCCTGTCCCATTGCATAGATTTTCCTTCACTTCCTGTCCCATATCCAAACAGGAAGTGAGAGGAAATCTATGCAAAATAAGAGAATCCAATAGTGTCCCCAATTTCAGGGCCGGTCTTAAACAGAAAGAGGTGTGGCCTTGACAGAAAGGGGTGGGTCATATTTAAATTAGGGGTGCACGAGTTTAGTCAGGCCTAGGGCAGCACAAAACCTTAATACACCACTGGCTTCAAGATCTTGAAATGAGAAACCCTTTTAAGGTGACTTTTTCCTTTAACCTCACAGGACAAAGTAAAAGGGTCACTTAATGTCACCACCTCCCCAGCAGCAGGTACTCACCTTTCTTTGTCCATGTTCAGTTGTTGATATTGAGAAAATAGAGTTCTGTGTACGAGGCAAACTGGCTTGTCAAAGCTTACACATGAGGGCCCAGTTCACTTTGCAGAAAAAAATGCTTGTATAGAAAGTTTTTTTGTACAAAGTTTAGAGAGTTTTATGTTTTTTTCTGCCAGGAAGCTCCAATCAGAAACGCAAACCAGAAGTTTTTTTTTTCTGCCTCTAAACGTTGAGCTCAAAATATGCCTCTAATCGTCCTAATGTACATGGACACATAGGATAACATTGAGCTGCTCCTACAGGCAGAAAACAAACGTTTTTTAAGCCAGTGTGCATGAAGCCTTATGCAGCGTACACACGATAGGAATTTCTGATGAAAAAAGTCAGAAATTCCGATCGTGTGTGGGCCCCATCTGACATTTTTCCGTCAGTGCTTAGAAATAGAAAATGTTTTATTTTTTTCCCAATGGAAAAAAAACGATGGGGAAATTCCTATCGTCTGTGTGCAACTCCGACGGAGAAAAACCCACACATGCTCAACATCAAGTTGACGCATGCTCGAAAGCATTGAGCGTCATTTTTCTCGGCTCGTCGTACTGTTTTTTTACGTAATTTTTTTGGACAGTCGGAATTTGGTCTGACAGTGTGTATGCAAGACAGCTTGAATGGAATTCCGCCGAAAAAATCCATTGGATTTTAGGCCATCGGAAATTCCTATCGTGTGTACGGGGCATTACAGAGATAACTAGGTCAGGAGCACAGCTAACATTGAAGTCAGTGCTGTGGGGGGGGGGGGGGCACACAGGGAGGGGGATTACTAAGGGACAACTGTCTTTCTCAGCAGATAAAAGCTGGCAGCAGGGAGAGGGGGAGAGACCTGCTTTCAGCTGCTGGAGGAAGAGAGACACAAGTCGTCCCCCCTATCATTGGCCCTGGACTCAGTTAAGTATTAGGGGGCTGGGGGCGGCTGCTACACACAGAAGGCTTTTTATCTTATTGGCTTTGCCTTTACAACTCCTATATATGTTAATTCAGTATTTATTCTCTATCTACATGAAATCAATTTTAGAGGAAAATGCTCAGGTCTGACATGACTACAAGATTCTGAGGTATTTAAATAAGGCCTCATGCACACTGGGCTTAAAAAACACCACTTTTAAAGTGGTAAACTGCCATAAAAATAAAGAACAATGGCCCACCTGCAGGTTTAGGTCCTAATGTACTAATATACACCAGTACAAGGATCCCCGGCACTGCCATCTTCACCTGGACTTCCTTCCAGGTTGGCGGGCTCCGGCTGCATGAGTGGCCAGGGCCGAGATGACATCACTCCATGTACACGGGAGCCCCCGACATGGTATGCCATCCCTTCAGAGAGCATGCACCGGTGATGTCACCAGCTGCATGTTGTGTGAATACTGTATCTCCTTAACAGTGGAAGTTTAGGAGATATTCACTGTCCATACCTCCCAACTGTCCCTGATTTGGAGGGACTGTCCCTGATTTGGAGCAATGTCTCTCTGTCTCTCATTCCTCCTCATGTGTCCCTCATTTTGGTCTGATCTATATAGTTGTATATAAAATGCACTTTTTATCTATCAAAATGCTAAACTTTTCATTGAATTTCTAAATTGCTGCATTTGTAAAGCCAATATAAAAGAATAGTAGTGGTAAAAAAAAAAGCACTTGTGGGTTTAACCAATCTTGTTTTTTGTACAATTCTCCTTTAAGGGGGCATGGCAATGGGTGTGTCCTATTCATGCATACTTTTGCTAATAGGTATCTCCCATACCTCCCATCTCAAAAAGTTGGGAGGTATTCTGTACCTACAGGTAAGCCTTGTTTTAGCCAAGTTCAAAAGTGGAGTTTAATTCCACTTTAAGGGCATTTGACTTTTTTTCGGCCTTTAAGCACCCCTCTGTGTTACCCCCCCTCTGTGTTACCCCCCCTCTGTGTTATCCCCCCTCTGTGTTAGCCTGTGTGGCCATTCACACATAAGTGTTTACAGTTGGTATATTAGAAGAGGAGTGTTTAGAGATGCTGCACGTTCAAGAGAGGGGTATTTGGGTAGAAAAAATGTTGAATGTGCCTAAAAAATGTGAATGTATCTTAACACACTAAGGGGCAGATCCACAAAGAAAGTACACCGGCGTATCTACTGATACGCCGGCGTACTTTCAAATTTCCCGCGTCGTATCTTTGTTTTGAATCCTCAAAACAAGATACAATGGCATCTGGGTTAGATCCGACAGGCGTACGTCTTCGCACGCCTTCGGATCTTAGATGCAATTCTTCGGCGTCCGCTGGGTGGCATTCCCGTCGTATTCCGCGTCGAGTATGCAAATGAGCTATTTCCGACGATCCACGAACGTACGAGCGGCCGTCGCATTCTTTTACGTCGTTTCCGTTCGGCTTTTTTCGGCATATACAGTAGTTAAAGCTGCTATTTTGTGGCGTACGCAATGTTAAGTATGGCCGTCGTTCCCGCGTCGAATTTGAAAATATTTTATTTTGTTTGCGTAAGTCGTCCGTGAATGGGGCTGGACGTAATTTATGTCCACGTCAAAACAATGACGTCCTTGCGACGTCATTTAGCGCAATGCACGGCGGGAAATGTAGGGACGGCGCATGCGCAGTTCGTTCGGCGCGGGGACGCGCTTCATTTAAATGAAATACGCCCCCTACTCGCCGATTTGAATTACGCGCCGTTACGCCGCGAGAGATACACTACGCCGCCGTAACTTCAAAGCTTGGAAAAGTAAGTTACAGCGGCGTAGCGAATCTGCCCCTAAAATGCTAGGCATGTTTAGTGCTTGAGCTTCCATTCATTTCAATGACCAGAATAAATGAATATTCTGGCCAATGGAAAGAATGAACGCCCAGCGCTCAATGCGTCTACACGCCTAAATGCGTTTCTGCATTTTTTTATGCTGCTTTTCTCCTGCCAGGAAAAATGGCTGTCAGGGGAGTTGGGAGGTCTAATGATTTCAGCAATTATAGTGGTTTAGCTATTTGGAAAAGCAGCTTCAGAAGATGAATGCTAGTAGAAATGCCATTAAACAAGCAGACAGGGGTCTTAACTAAATTTACCGTATGAGTTAAGTGTACCTTTAAATCTTCAGCAAATAAAATAAAGTAAAATAAGTAAAATAATTTAAGCATCACAGGCTCCCTATAAAATATGTCTTTTTTTTTTAATGAAAGCATTACAGTTAAGAAAACATGCCTGGCAATACTGCCAATTAGATTTGCTTCCTCCATTACTTGGGGTATAAGGGTTTACAAACTCTTAAAGAAAATGCAAATGTATCAGTTGCATTAAGAGACAAAAATACAGCAGCGGTGGTTGAAGCGTTAAACTTTGCGGTGGCTCAGGTTGCCAGCATGTGGTCGGTTCGATCAGTCACTGTGGCAGGGTCATTAAGAAATGGGACTATACATATTTATAGTGACTAATGAGGGAGCCAGTCAGCTCTACTACACTGAACAGAGAATGGGCGCTTACATTTTTCTCATTGCGGCAATTCAGCGGAGAAAATAGAAGCATTCTCATTCCGTTTCAGTTTTTGGTATGATTGTGAATTTTTAATTATAACAAATAAACCTAATTCTATTACAGGATGAAATGTGTGCCTAAAGCACACCATGTTTTGCATGATTAACTTCCCCTTCATCACCTGCACAGCCATCCCTTAGAATAAATTGTTTTGTTTTTGTTTAGGATGAGAAACCAATAATTGTCTGAGCACAGTTAAAGTCAGTGTAGTACCATCAGGTGTGCAAGTGTCTGCAGGGAACATGGCCCCCAAGGGAAGGGGGGCCCACTGTGCCTAGAGTAATCAATCATATTTTATTAACCGCACCGGATCCAAGCTGCTTTAATTTTCCTGTGATTGTCAGAGTTTCTGCCAGGGGGCGGCACAGTGCTGTGCCGATTCTGTAATATCTCACTTAGCCTAGGTTCACACTAGAATGAGGTGTGGGAACACACAATCTGTGCACGCTTCCCGCATCGTATTTGTGTCTCACTGCCCTTGGGATCTGCCTCGAATGTCAGTGCCCACCGTGCTACATGAATAGGATGGAGGAGGATGAATATGCTCCGCCTCCAGTCAGGGCCAGATTCCAGACAAGGCCAACAAGGCCAGGCCTCGGGGCGGCAGTGGGTGCAGGGGCGGCACTGCAGCTGAGAGGAGAGGACACTTTCACTTTCATATCGGGAGTTCCCCCCTGTCATGCGGATGGTGAGAGGAGAAAAAACAGAGCGAAGAGGAGGTGAGATAGTTCTTGGCAGCAGCAACCCCCCTCCCGGTTCTCAATGTCATTTGGCATTTTCGGCAGCAGCATCCCCCAATGCTCAATGTCATTTTTGGCAGCAACACTCCCCCCGCTTCTCAGAGTCCTGCCGAAAAAGTCCCCCGGCGGATAATGTTCCCCCTGTACTGCACAGGCAGGGGCAGCATTGAAGGACCTGGCCTTGGGGCGGCAAAGGGAGTAAATCCGGGCCTGCCTCCAGTTCTATACATGTGGTGTCTGTCCCGCCTCACACTCCATCCCCCTGACAAGCACACTGAAGGTGAAAGGGCGTGTTAGACAGGTGGCAGACATGAATATAAAGCACTCACAGCTGCTCTAGATCCCAGCTCCCAGATCCCAGCTGCCTGGACCATGATATTTGCAGATGTCCCTCCCTCTGCTGCTCCAAGGGCTCATTCACACATGCCTGGATTGCTTTTCAGAGGCATGTGACAGGCAGTAAAGAGGTGATAAAAAAAGAAAACGAATTTGACCATCATATCCAAGAATTGGTAAGCTGCAATATAATAAATATACAACAAAAAAACGCGCTACCACAACACAGTCTTTAGGCAGCGGCTAGCGTGCGATAACAGAAGAATAAAACAATATAAAAAATAATATAAAAAAGCCGCGCCAAAATGTCATTTAGACAGTCCACAGATGATATGAATGGTAGTGGATTTTTTAACTAATCATCCAGCAAAAACAAAAACAAAATCAGTATATTGATCAGAGCTGATTTGCATGTAGAAACATTAGCTTGTCCAATTTCCAATGCACCTGGTGACATGCATACAATCTGTGTAATCCCACCACCAGAGATATATATCAGCTTACCAGATGGCAAGCCTTTAGTGCAATTGGCTATAACCCAGCCACGGCCTTTGAATCCCCTGGGCTAAGATACTCCAAGATTCCCAGTCAAATAGCAGCCTTGGTATGGAAAGTGGTGAGTGTTTGCAGTTTGGGATGCAAACACAACCCGTCAGTAAAACGACAATCGTAACCCAATCCGGTTCACATGCAGGCAGGAAGACAGAAAAGGACGCAATAGCGTGATACCGTAGGTATAACAGATTTATTAAAAACAGTAGTGTACTTACACTTAGGCAGTTTAAAAACAGCGTGTAATAAGTAAAAAGCCGGCCGGCTTGAGGAGCCCTCCTCCTAGGCGTGGTGACGTCACTGACGCTGCCTCCAGACGCGTTTCGTCCTATTGGACGTTCTCAATGGGGGTCTATATATACAATATAATAAATGTTTGCTTGTTGGTTTACTGCCACTTTCTTTTCTAAGGTTTGCATTTACTTTAACAGCTTCCGGACCGCCCACCGCACATATAATGCGGCAGGGCGGCCCGGCTTCACAAAATCACGTACCTGTATGTGATGTTGTGCGTGAGATCTGGGGCCAAAGAGCCTTGCTCCTGCTGTGATTCGACACAGGGAGCCAATCAGCGGTTCCGACACACCGATCGTTCAGAGGAGAGGCAGGACGGGTCTGCCTATGTAAACAAGGCAGATCGCTGATCTCCCAGAGAGGAAAATGGAGATCTCTGTCTCTGTCTCTAGTGTATCTATTCCCCCCACAGTTAGAAAGCACTCCCTAGGAGCACATTTAACAATTGTATCGCCCCTGGTGTTAACCCCTTCCCTGCCAGTGTCATTTATACAGTGACAGTGCATTTTGTTTTAGCACTGATCACTGTATTGGTGTCACTGGTCCCCAAAAAGTGTCACTTAGTGTCAGATTTGTGCATAGCAATGTCAGTTGAAGTAACACAGTGCCATATCACAAAAAAAATTACCTGGTCAAGAAGGGTGTAAAACCTTTCCAGAGCTGAAATGGTTAAAGTGATATTAAAGTCTTGTTTTTTGTTTTGTTTTTTTCATTAAAAAATAACAAAAATGTTATACTTACCTGTTCTGTGTAGTGGTTTTGCACAGAGGAGCCCAGATCCTCCTCTTCTTAGGTCCCACATAATGCTCCTGGCCCCTGCCCCCTGCCAAGTGCCCCCACAGCATGCAACTTGCTATGGGGGCACCTGAGCCGAGCCATGTGTTCATTCAGACACAGAGCCCGTCTCGGCCCCAACACGCCCCATCTCTCTCTTCACTGGCTCACTGACTTTGACAGCAGCGCGAGAGAATGGCACCTGCTACTGTCTTAGCCAATGAGAAGGGGAGTCCCAGACAGTTGACGCTCTCATGAAACTTTGCTGAATTAAGATGGGGCTCAGGTAAGTATTAGGGGGGCCTGAGGGGGCTGCTGCACACAGAAGTTTTTTTTTTATCTTAATGCATTAAGATAAAAAAAAAACTTCTGCCTTTCTGCCACTTTGACTGAGGATTATTAATACTCTGAGTAATTTGTTTACAACTAAAGCATGCTCAACATGGTTTTTGGTGCAAGAAAAACTTCCCAGTCTACAGAATCCTGAGTGTTCATACACAGGTTTAGGGTAATAGCTTTAATTTGCCTTTAATACACAAGGAAGGAAGATTTACACCCATATTTCTGGTGATTGGTGTGTGATAAGAAAACTATGCATTTTAATGCCCTGTACACACGGTCGGTTCGTCTGATGAAAACGGACCGTTTTCATCGGACGAACTGATCGTGTGTGGGCCCAATCAGTTTTTTTCCCATCAGTGAAAAAAAATAGAACCTGTTTTAAATTTTTCGTATGGTTAAAAAACGATCGTCTGTGGGCAAAATCCATCGGTCAAAAATCCACGCATTCTCAGAATCAAGTCGACGCATGCTCGGAAGCATTGAACTTCATTTTTCTCTGCACGTCGTTGTGTTTTACGTCACCGCGTTGGACACGATCGGATTTTTAACCAATGGTGTGTAGGCAAGACTAATGAAAGTCAGCTTCATCGGATATCTGATCAAAAAAATCCATCGGTGCGTTTTCGTCAGACGAACCGATTGTGTGTACAGGGCATAAGTCTGCCTGTTGCTGATCCAGAAATATTAAAGGTTTTTACCATTTATTTTTTTCTTTATGAACGGTTTGCTGATTGTAAACATTCTTAGTCTTTTCCTGCTGATGACACAAGAAATATCACTTCCACTGTCATTTTAACTCACAATAGTGTAATTAAAGATCATTCGCAAAATATTAAAACGTGTCTTTGGGAACTTGATTTAAAAATAATTGATTTTCAGCTGCAGACCTGACTTTACCATATAGAACACGTCTGCCAACTCCTAGAAAGTGGTTTTTTTTTTACAAATTAGCTTGTGCACAGTTCAATTCATCATAAAAAAAGTTTATAGAATTGCTACATACAGCACAATCCAGGGTGAGAACACAGGCCCAGATTCTCAAATGAGATACGACGGCGCATCTCCACATATGCCGTCGTATCTCTGCCTAGCGCCGTCGTATCTATGCGACTGATTCTTAGAATCAGTAACGCATAGATATCACTTAGATCCGACAGGCGTAAGTCTCTTACGCCTTCGGCAGACACATCGGACACTTTTGACACTATTTTGGGACCATTGTCATTTATACAGCAATCAGTGCTATGCACTGATTACTGTGTAAATGACAGTGGCAGGGAAAGGGTTAACCTCTAGGAGGCGAGGAAGGGGTTAAGTGTGTCCTAGGGAGTGATTCTAACTGTGTGGGGGCTGGGCTACCAGTGACACGACATTGATAACTGCTCCCGATGACAGGCATACAAAGGCATTTCCCCCATGTGGGACACAGGCGGAAATCACAGAGCTTGTGGCGGGCCCACACAGCAGGATTTTTAAAGCAGCGTACAGGTACGTTGCTTTGCCCACACGAGTCATTCTGACGACGTATATGTGTGTTAGGCGGTCGGCAAGTGGTTAAAGTATGAGAATTGTACAATGGGATTTTTCTCAGAGAATAGGTAATAATTAATCCTTCTCCCTCTGCACAATTCACCCCCCAGCAACAATAGTTCCCCGAGCAGCCATCAACAATAGACCCTCCAGCACACCCCACCACCCCCTGCCATTACATACATTCATTGCTGGAGGTGCTGGAACGACGTTCCCCTGCATTCCAGATGAGAAAAAGCCTAGAGATTGTAAGGTATATGGCCAGCTTTAAACTGAAACTTTTATTCTTGTGTAAACAGATGTATTAACAAAACCTGACTGCACCATCCAGCATGTAGCTTGTAGCTCGTACTTCTGTATTTGGACTTATTCTATCCAAGAAAAACTGGAGTGACCAATCCCGAGCTGGGCTGGGTGGCCTGATCCTCATGTTTATGACCACCTTTGGATTTGAAGGCAGATCCATGCAGCTGTGATATACTGTACAGGAGGCTTCCCTGCACATGTACTCTATTTATCTTCTCAAGCTCATGACGAACTGCAGAAGAGATTTTGCATGGTTAATTAGTAGGCTAATGCACCATTAAAGGTTTTTCTTAATACCATTGCTCATTTATTGGTGTGCTGTATGTCACTTACTCAATTTCACATGAAGTCTGCAGGGCTATTGATTGAATTAATTAACCCCTATGCTTCATAACGAGTCTTCAAAGGATGCAAGTGAGGTGGGTGGGAGGAATAACATAAGGAAAGTTATATTCTTCACATTCCCTACTGTATTATTGGGAGGGGGTTCCTCTGACAGTGTAAACAGAAGCTTGGTGTAATTTAATCCATACTGTGGGGCTGGTTATTACCTGATACTATCATGCGTTAATAGGATTTTCACCATACTAGAATTCCATTAACAGGTGATATAAGGTGATAAGCTCTATCACATTGTACAGAATCTTGCCTATAGATAAGGAAAGCTTGTCCCACCCATTGTGTCCTATTCCTACCCGCTGCAAAGCTTCAGATCCCATTTAATGCTGGCTCAGTCTCCTTCAATACCCGTGTAAGCCTTCTGCTTTGCTGCTATTATACATGCTGTGCTTACAGTGAAGCATGTGTCTTACAAATACAATGTTAACAGCAAATGGAATGAATTTTTTTTGTAGTGAATGTAACAAACGGGGCTGATAAGTTCTCATAAAAACACCAATAGCTATTATGGCAGTAATGGGTTTCTCTGCTTCTTAGTTAAAATGTGATCTTTAACTTTTCATTGAATCTGCACGATACATAAAAGCACAGGTCTCTGTGACACAGTGTTTTCTGAGGCCTGTCTTATAAATGTGTTTCTATAATCAGAAATTAAATAGTTATGGTACAATAGTTTGGAATGGAGGGATAGCAGTAGTAGGCGAGGTGGAAAGTGTAGGAGGGCGGAGGTGTGAATGTCATTGCTGGCTGATGGGAGAGTTGGCGGTGCCGGTCCCTGGAGAAAAGCTGTGAGTGAATTTATGCTTTGAAAGTTTTTGAAAGTGTATATCGGGCCTATAGAGACCTACAGACTCCCCCATTTCATTTTCTGGGAGAATCAAAGTGATTGAACATCATTTGCACTGAGGATATTCTAAGTGGAAGTTCTGGTGACATCTTGATACTAATAGCACAGAAACCCCCGGCTGGGGAACTGGCCACAAGCACATACGATCTCCTTAGCAAGAAATCTAGTAAGCTGGTAAGCTGCAGCATTGTCACTGGTGGAGGATCTTTCCTAATATATCCTTTCACACCCTTATACCCTTTCACAATTTCTTGGGTGTTGCGATTGAATGTCACCACAGAATTTTGAATTGATGAACTATCATTTTGAACTTTATATACTATTAGACATTCTCATAGTAACCCAGTAGAAGGAACAATGGCCCAGATTCTCAAAGGAGATACGACGGCGTATCTCCAGATACGCTGTCGTATCTCTGAGTCTGAGCCGTCGTATCTATGCGCCTGATTCTTAGAATCAGTTACGCATAGATTTGTATTAGATCCGACCGGCGTAAGTCTCTTACGCCGTCGGATCTTAACTGCATATTTACGCTGGCCGCTAGGGGCGTGTACGCTGATTTACACCTAGAAATATGTAAATCAGCTTGATACGCGAATTCACGAACGTACGCCCGGCCGACGCAGTACAGATACGCCGTTTACGTTAGGCTTTTCCCAGCGTAAAGTTACACCTGCTATATGGAGGTGTACATGCGGCGTACCAATGTTAAGTATGGACGTCGTTCCCGCGTCGAATTTTGAAAATTTTACGGCGTTCGCGTAAGTCGTTCGCGAATAGGGCTGGGCGTCATTTACGTTCACGTCTAAAGCATTGGTTTCTTGCGGGTTAATTTGGAGCATGCGCACTGGGATACTTTCACGGACGGCGCATGCTCTGTTCGTAAAAAGCATCATTTACGTGGGGTCACATAAAAGTTGCGGAGGCGTAACGTAAATAGGATACGTTACGCCCGCACAAAGATACGCCATTCTACGTGAATCCGGGCCTAAGTGTTTATACAGCTTCTTTTCACCTTTTGGTTACCGCATATATCACCATTTAATCAGCACAGCTTATTTGTATTCCAGTTTGTTGTTTGTGTGTGTCTCACAGCAAGTTGCAGCAGGTTACTCACATTTGGTATTATCACTTAGCACTACACGGACAGCGCAGTAATGAATTTATTCACAGGAGAAGGGTAAAGCATGACTTTACAAGTTGAAGTCAATATTTGTATATACTGAGCTCCCAGCATTTGAGGGTTCCTGGGGTGCTCTGATAATATAAACATGGGCAATTTTGTTGGTATCCTAACCCATGTCATTAATGGAAGTGAATAAATCGAAGCAATTGTCTGATGCCTACCTGTAAGACCCCTTTTACACAGTCGGACCGTTCAGGTCCGCCTGTCAGTTTTGTTGGCGGACCTGAGCAGCACATCTCTATGGAGCGTCGGATGTCAGCGGTGACATGTCCGCTGACATCCGATCCGCTAAAATCAGACGTATGGCGATACGTCACCATCCGTCCATGGTGGATTGGATCGGGTGAGATCTGATGAAAACGGACGTGCTGTCCGTTTTTGTCCAATCTCTCCATAGGAGACAGCGGCACTGGACAAGCCCCTCCCTGCTCAGTGAGCAGAGAGGGACCTGTCATCAGTGGGAGATCTCTCTGCTGATCTCCCCTGAGCCGGCGGGAGCTGGCTGGCTCCGTAGCGATGGATCCGCCTCGTCTGAATGAAGCCTTATGCCTTGTACACACGATCGGGCTTTTGCCCGGCCAAATCACATCGGAATTCCATCGGAGTAAAATAGAACATGTTCTATATATCTAAACTGCGACGAATTCATCGGAATATCCGATGAAAAAACTCCGCTGGGGCTACACACAATCGGAATATCCGATGGAAAAAGTCAGTCTGACTTTTTCCATCGGAAAATTACGATCGTGTGTAAAAGACATTAGTCTTCGGTATGTCACAGAGTAAAACGATGAAAGTGTAAAAAGAGAGAAATGATTGCTTATTCTACAAAGATATTCTAAAATGGTCTGGATATATTTGTTGGCACCCTTAGTAAAGATTATTCATGTTTGGACCATAGTGATTTTAAATTAACTGTTTTCTGTAATTGTGAGAAAAATATAAATCGCGCTACATCTAAACCGTGTGAAACAAATGTTTGAATCACAAAACACACAAAACTATGTGATATATATTGATATAAATCATAAACTATGTGGTAGATGATGGTATATATAAATCACTAATATACCAAAAAACAAGAGAGGTTGATAGCCACAAGAGGGCACTATATAGCACTCTAAAGTCCCTCAATAACAGTGAAACAGTGATAAATTAACATCAATTTTTTTTGGGGATCATATCATTAGATCAATAAATATTAACCAAATAAAAATATATATAGACATATAAATAAAACAAATATTGTAGCAATAAAGTCCATAAATGTTTAACATATGAAATGCCAAACACCCGTGCTCTGTGCCAAGTTCCAAAATCAGTTGAAAACGTGTCCAAAGAAAAGTGATGTATCCTCCACCAAACTATAGATTGGCTCCTTACCAAATCGCCATGATCCCTTATGACAGGGGATCATGAACAGCATATAATAGGTAGTCACTCCCAGTCTTGCAGTTCAGACAGATATGATCCTTAACATTGGGTCTCATCCACAAGTGATTAAACTTCACCAACATCAATTGCACTTACAAACATGCAGTACTTACAAACATGCAGTAAAAAAATGCCTTGAATCTGATGTGTCGGCCGGTACACAAATTTCCAGACACCTGTCCACTGGGGGAACGTTTGGAGCTCTTGGGTGACGACTGCGTGCTGCTCCGCCCTATGTCCGTTTCATAAAATATTACTTCTTCCAGGGGCCCCTGGAAGAAGTAATATTTTACAAAACAGACGTAGGGCGGAGCGGCGCGCTGTCGTCACCCAAGAGCTCCAAACGTTCCCCCAGTGGACGGGTGTCTGGGAACTTTTCCATGGAAGGGAGTTTAATAAGACACGTGGCCACTCATTAGGATAAGGATAAAAGAGGTTTAAACTTAGACTGCGTAGAGGCTTCTTTACTGTAAGAGGGGTTAGAATGTGGAATTCCCTTCCACAGGTGGTGGACTCAGCAGGGAGCATCAACAGTTTAAAAAAACTATTAGATAAGCACATTAACAACCACAACATACAGGGATATACAATGTAATACTGACATATGATCACACACATAGGTTGGACTTGATGTGTCTTTTTCAACCTCACCTACTATGTAACTATGTAACTAACACCCTCCTGCACTCTGTGCGTGTTTCTCCATTATCTGTGTCAGTTGGGTTCTCCCCAAAGATTGGGTTTTGATGCTGCGGTTGGTGTGCTGTGCAAATTGGGACAGATGACATCTCCTGGCCTCATGAGTTTACGTTTTGAGGAATCTTAAAGGACGTTTAATGGACCTTTCAAAAGAATACCCACTTATTTTTTTTCACAAGAGCTCTTCTTTACTGTATATCCTGTTCTATCAACTGAGACTGTGAATATCAATTCACTTTTGTGCTATAGTTCTTGCATTTCCTATTTTCTCTGACCTGATCTACTCTAGTAATTTTTGCACTCACTGACAGCCCACGCTAGCATTACATATACTGCACAATACTGTATGTGTATCCCTTTGGTGATGTTAGGGCCTCACATGAACCTCCCCTATACTTGGTGGGTTAATAACCAATAACCCAGATGCCTATAATTAAGTCACAGTGACTTTGTATTATGGATATCCTTAGTACAGGCTTGGTTTATCTAAATCTGGTTGATAGACAGCACTAAATCATGGATAATGCATGAATATATAAATATACAACATAATGCAATGAAAGCTATTGTTTATATAATTTTTGTTACTCTGTATTGGATCTTGTTAAGCTGTCTAATATATCAGACAGATATTATATTGTTTTTTTAGCACAAAAATGAGTATTACCTTAAAAGTCACTGATACATGTTATGATAAAAGAAAAATGGAGGACCCTTAATTTTCTTGCTGTCACATTCAATTGAGAAGACACTTCTGTTACATGACAGTCAGGGGTCTGTGTCATCCAGCATACAAGATAAGATATGCAGTATCTCACTTGCTGCACTGTCACATTTACTCTGTCATCTGCCATCGATATCCTGTACTGACCTACTTGCTACTGACACTAGTGATAGAAGATGGGTGACTACTTTTGCATCGGGACTGCTCATTCTTATTTCTGAAAGTCTGCTGTGTATGACAAAGAGACAATTTTTCAGTAAAAGCTCACTTATACCAGGCATGGAAGAAAATTCAGTTCATGATAAAGTTCCCTAGGAAATGAAAATTGTCTGTTCTTATAAAAGCAAGGTGCTTAAAAATTGTGTTTCATTATAATACCAGGAAATAATTAAGAACATATCAGAGTACTGATACACACAGGAAATCATTTTTTTTAGCTTTCATGTAGTATACGTAAAGTGAACTTGCTGCATGTAACATGCTAGTGCCCTCTGTGTGTCTCAATTCTCTAAATGAACCAGTGATCCTTACTGGCAGATTTAGGTTTCTTTCACAATGGGGCAACACTATATCAGCTGTAAATTGCCGCTAGTTTTTCCCCCGATAGCGACCAAAGAAAGGGTTAAAAGCTCCCACGTTGTGGCGCTTCTGAAGCACTTTTTGGGTGCTTCCGAAATGCTGCCCATGCATTCCAATGGCATGGGGCGGTTTAGGAGCACTGTATACAGCGCTCCTAAACCGCCCCTAAGATGCTGCTTGCAGGATTTCTTGTAACGTCCCGCAAGCGCACTGTCGGGGTGTGAAAGCACTGAGGCTTTCACACTGGGGAGGCATGGGAGGTGGTTTTCAGGTGCTTTACAGGCACTATTTCTAGCACAAAACATGCCTTAAAAATGCCTTCAGTGTGAAATGGGTCCTAAAGGGAAAACGTTTTTTTCATTTTTGGATAGAGTGGAGAGGGATTAGAATACCCATTAAGTTTCTATTGCTGTCTATGCCACATTGGGGAGAATCATCCTCTCTATTTGTCCTGTTTACCGTGATCATGAGAGTGAAAATTAAAGTGGTTCTAAAGGCAAAAAAGTTTATTTACCTTAATGCTTTCATGTGTCTGTGCCACACCCCCCCCTCATTCCTGCCTTGTTATGGGAATACTAATGTGGGCTAGATCCCTAGCCGGACTGCGTCTCTATAGATGTACACCATACACAGTCCAGATGGGGATCTAGCCCGTATGAGTATCCCCATAACAAGGTTCTTGATAAGGGAGCATTTAGAAAGAGGAGAAGCCAAGATTGCCAGTGGGGGAGGAGGAGGAGGAGGAGGAGGAGGAGGATCAGGCTTGCTCCATGCAAGTATAGCATGATTAGTATGATATTTTAATAAAAAAAAAAAAAAAAATATATATATATATATATATATATATATATATATATATATACACTGCTCAAAAAAATTAAAGGAACACTTTGAAAACATATCAGATCTCAACGGGCAAAAATCTCATGTTGAATATCTATACTGATATGGACTGGGTAATGTGTTAGGAATGAAAGGATGGCACATCATTTGATGGAAATGAAAATTATCCACCTACAGAGGGCTGAATTCAAAGACACCCCAAAAATCTAAGTGAAAAAATTAATCATTGCAACAACTCAAAATGGTCCTCAGTAGTTTGTATGGCCCCCAAGTGCTTGTATGCATGCCTGACATCAGGGCATGCTCCTAATGAGACGACAGATGGTGTCCTGGGGTATTTCCTCCCAGATCTGGACCAGAGCATCACTGAGCTCCTGAACAGACTGAGGTGCAACCTGGCGGCACCGGATGGACTGAAACATAATGTCCCAGAGGTGTTCTTTTGGATTTAGGTCAGGTGAGCGTCAGGGCCATTCAATGGTATCAATTTATTCCAGGAACTGGCTGCATGCTCTCGCCACATGAGGCCGAACGATGTTACAGGCAGCATAAAGTTTTCCGCTGCTTCTCCAGACCCTTTCACGTCTGTCACATATGCTCAGGGTGAACCTGCTCTCATCTGTAAAAAGCATGGGGCACCAGTGGCAGACCTGCAAGTTCTGGTGTTCAATGGAAAATGCCACATATATATATATATATATATATATATATATATATATATATATATATATATATATATATATATATATATATATATATATATATATATATATATATGTATTAAAGAAAATATAAATTTTGGGTTGTCATCAGCCCCAGAAGAGAGAGAAAATCTTCCAATGGGGACTCTAATTCTGGCGAATCTGGTGACAACCAGGCATTCCCTCACTTTGTAGGGATTTCCACCGACTACCTATTTTGGCTATGGGATTTTATTTGAAGAAAAATCTCCCTAATGGGACATGGAGAACAAAAAAAACAAAAAAACAGACAGGGGTTTTAACTATTCCTTACTCCATCCAAATTGGAAAAATAAAGTTTTGCCTTAAAGTGATTGTAAATACTCACCTTGTAAAACAACCCATTCAAGTTAAAATAGAAGTGAAAGGCAAAACATTTGTGTAAAGATATAAAAACATATACTGTATATACCCGAGTATAAGCTGAGTTTTTCAGCACATTTTTTTTGTGCTGAAAATGCCCCCCTCAGCTTATACTCGAGTCACCTTTTTGTGCCTGATCTCCCAGACTTTGTGGACCTGGTACCAGCCGGCCATAGGTCCCATGGACCCCAAGCTTAGCATACATGTAGACCCCCTCTTTCTCTACAAGTGTGCAAAGTTTGTTGTCCGGGGGATTTACAGCCGGGGAGCACCAATTTTTCAAAACAGGGCACCCCTAGTCGTGGGCACAGCGAGGCATGGGCACAGCGAGGCATGGGCACAGTGAGGCATGGGCACAGTGAGGCATGGGCACATGGACACAGTGAGGCAAAGTGAGGCGCAGTGAGGCATGCGGTTAGACACCCTAGGCTTATACTTGAGTCAATACATTTTCCAATTTTTTTGTGGTAAAATTAGGTGCCTCGCTTATATTCCGGTTGGCTTATACTCGAGAATATACTGTAGATACCTTTTTTCCCTTTTTTATAAGTGATCACATTCTCTCTTTTCTCAGCTACATAAGAGCTAGGGGAGGAGAAGCAACAGCACACTGAGGTTCTGGCTGTGCAGCAGGGATGTGTCAGGACAAGTCTGATTATTGGAGAAGAGCAGGCTGAGTTTCGAGCATAGCTGACCTTGGTGTGTTCTTTTGCTAAATGTGGTCAGTTTTTAATAGGAAATCAGAGGGAGTACCAGGGATTTCACACAAATGAAGCAATATAAAGAGAACAGGAAACTTTTTCATACAAATTCATGGTACAGCAGGCACATATAAGGAATATGAAGTGTTGGGGTGATAAAAGTTCTGCTTTAATGACCTTGCCCATGTAAGCAGGAGCATGCTGGGACACTCAATGGTGAGCTGTGTAAAATGTGTATTAATCGTGAAATGCATATCTCTAGCTGTAATGTTATAATGAGAGAGTTGTTTTGTGTATCCTCCAAACATACTGTCCTATCTCCTAGCACTGAACTGAAGGAAAGATGTACGCACACAAACCAGTTGCCTCCAAACCTACGGGATGCATGATCAGCAGTGATGCTACTACAGCAGAACGGCCAACACTCTATGTAGGAAGGATCTTTATACTACTTAGTACTGGACACACAGATCTGTAAAGAAAGAGAGTGCCTTTAATTATCTGCAGATATAGGGCTGTTGGCTTTCTTGCACATACAAGGCTCACTCATGATTGACAACCTCCACACTTACAAAATGTAATGTTGCGAAAAATGACTGCAGCAAATTGCCACCCTGGAGGGGGAGCCTGGCGTGGTAAATTCATCCACTTCTCACACTTACAATGTCTTTCCTGTTGTTTACTGCTTGTTGATAAGTGTGTGTCTCCTTGGATTTAGAATAGCCAGCTAAAGAGCTGTAGCACATAAGTAGCCTATTTATACTATAGGAGCTCTATAAAGAGACAGAGACAACAAATAAAACTAACATAGTCTACCTAGCCTGACATTTTTCCTATTTAAGCACAGACTTATTAAATGCCTGTCCTTGTACGAACCTCACTATAATGTTATGTCTGCTGCAAAGTGTTTTGAAATTGTTTATTGATAATGAATTATAGTTATTGCTTCTACTTGGTAGCTCCTTCACTGGCATTGCTGAGTTGTACTTAATAACTAGACCCCAGTTATTTTATTGTCCAAAGTTTTAAAGGTATAATCCAGCCAATTTGAAAATTAAATCAAAAGTATTTGTTGGTGTCAAGGGCTGCAGCCTTTCATCCCAGGACATCTGTTTTCAGAACATGCCTTAATCTGGGTTGCCAAAAACTACGAATGGTGAGCTAGGGAACTGTGGAGCTAGGCGTTCCCAACTTTGCCCTATGTAGTTGCACAGACAGGAAAATTGTAAAGACGCGCAAACATACATATTTACATGGATTCCTGCTATAATGGTGCAGTTGACTGAAATGAGATAGAATAATGTAATTTACAATGAATTTATGACCTTTCCACAACTGCAAGATTCCCCAAATAGCAGGCATTTCTAGAATGGATTTTCCATATTCTCTGGATGTGAATTATAGAAACTGGTTCTAAGATAAAAAAAAAACAGGGATTTAGGCCATTCAAATGCACTCAGACAGCAGTCATTTCATAGCTTGTCCAAGTAAAATAAAAGCTGGAATCTGGTTGGTTGCTGTAGACATTAGTTTTACTTTGAAATAGTCAAATTTCTGCAACTCAAACAGTGATAACAGCCAACGTTTATGCTAAAAACCTGTACTTAAGGACTGTAGCCTTCCAAGCTTTAATAAGAGCTAGAAGCATCAGAAACATTTAGACTAATGCCTGAGAATTCCTTGGTAGCACATAGTGAAATGGCCAATTATTTTCAATTGATTTCATAAATGCAGTCATGGTTCAGTGCTCTGTACAGTTCTGTATGAATTAATTAGCTGGCATTGAGTCTCCATTTTGACTTCTCAAAAATGTTGCCAGTAGCAAAGGTAAAGTCTTTAACCACTTCCATACAGGGCATTTTCACCCCCTTCCTGCGCAGACCAATTTTTAGTTTTCAGCGCTGTTGCACTTTGAATGACAATTGCGCGGTCGTGCGACGTGGCTCCCAAACAAAATTTACGTCCTTTTTTCCCCACAAATAGAGCTTTCTTTTGGTGGTATTTGCTTCAATAATTTTTATTGAAGTTTTTCCAAAAAATAACAGGTATCCAAAGGAAAGTTACAACAAATTAATGTCGTTCACAAAGACAGTACCTTCCATATCCTGGGGTGAAAATCACGTAAACCTTTCACCAATGACATAAGTGAGTATAATAGGCGGTCATCCGCAAGCAAGGCGAATCTACCCGCCATAGAACAATTAACCACCCTAAAACATTTCTGAGGAAATGCCCCAACAGGGCAGGCGCAGCGTTTCCCATCCCCCGAGAGACCCCCAACGGGATGACACTGCCTCTCGTGAAAATCGAACACAACGCCCCCACCCCTGGCCACCAGCAAATTACCACTAGGTGGATGAGTGAGGATGGCAATAGCATTAAATGTGTTAACTCAGCCATGAGAGTTGGCACAGAGAGAAGTCAGTTTCAGCATTAAAAAATAAACAAAAAATAAACTGAATATCAATGGAAACACCAAGAGAGGTGGCAGAAAGAAGAAGGAGAGAAAAGCGTACCAAAGGAATGAAAAGAAGAGAAGTGTGCCTGCTCCATCAAGAAGTGGCACGAGTCTCCAGGCTGCACTCCCGGTATGAGAGAAATGTTACAGAAGGTGGCCCAGGTTTCCCAAATGGCCATAAATCTCTCAGTTTTATCACTAAGTTTAGCTACTATCTGTTCTTGCACCATAATCCAGGAGACTTTCCTTCTGAACCCCCGGAAGGATACAGTGGGTTTCTTCCAGGCTTTGGCAATGGACATTTTGGCTCCCACATGTATGAAAAATGATAAAGCCTGGAAATGTTTGGGTAAATCAGGTATACATTGGTTTTTAAAGAGCTATGCCTGGGTGGGGAGTTACCACCACCGCTGTTAAGGAGCTAATGGTACAGAAAATCTTCCGCCAGAATGATCTAATGCGGGGGCAGGACCACCAAGTATGGAGCATAGACCCCTCCAGCTCGCAACCCCTAAAACACACCGGCAAGGCTCCTGGGAACATATTTGCCAGCCTGGAAGGAAAATAGTACCACCTAAGTAACACTTTTAGACTAGCTCCTATGAGAGAAATGTTGAGAATACCTTTATACGCTCTCTGTGTAGCACAGAGCCAGACCGCGGTGTCCCATGAGCCATCCAGGTCCTCCTCCCAGGCCCGGGCATAGGTTGGCTTTTCCACTTTAGTCGCGAGTGCTGTATAGATCAAGGATATGCCTCCCCTCTGATCCTCTGTGTTAGAGCACCAATGCTCAAAGGGTGTTATTGTGGGGGGCACCTTTTTATTGGTCCAGATTGAGTGTATAAAATGGGAGATTTGGGAAAATCTGAATAGTTCCGAATCTGGCATATTCAGTTTCTTTCTACAGAACGACAGGGAAATCGGACCCGCTGGAGAAAGGAAGTGGCCAATGCGGTAGAGACCCTTGTCCGTCCACCACCGAAATGCCTCGATACACCAAAAGCTACATTAAGGAATAAGTGTGCTAGAGGCTTTAGGGAGGACATCAGGGAGTGTAAACCAAAGAGTTTGGAGCTTAAGGCAACAGAGTGCGAGAGAGTGGGGAATATTATTGCGGGCCTGGCCCTGGGATCGCACCAAAGGAGGTAATCAATGGTATTCAAGGGGGTAGCCTGTCTTTCCATTGAGAGCCAATCGGGTTTTGATCCCCGAAAGAATACCGTCAAGATTTGTGTAAGTTGAGCTGCCTGATAATAACCCCAAAGGTTTGGGAGTCCAAGTCCGCCCTGCGATTTCAGACGGAAAAGAATTCCAGAGGGGCATCTATACCCTTTACTACCCCACACAAAGCGGACTATTTGTGACTGCAGTTTACTGAGGAAATGTTTCTTAATCGGGACCGGGAGGGAACGGAATAGGTATAACAGATGGGGGAGAAGAGTCATTTTCACTGCATGTATCCTGCCCAACCAGAATAGACCACACTTCGACCACGTATCCAAATCGCCCCTACATGTGTGTATCATAGGGGGATAGTTGGCTTTAAAAATACTATTTACGTCTGATGTCAGTTTAAAGCTGATTAAGAAGGTCGGGGGGGACAGTAATGTTCAAGGCTGTCGACTTAGTCATATTAACTCTCTGTCCCGAAATTTCACTAAAAGCCAGTAGTGTCTTAAGAATCACAGGAGTGGAGGTCAGGGGGGAGGTGATAAAAAGGAGAAGGTCCTCCGTGTACAGCGCACACTTATGCTCCTGTTGTCCACAAGTCACTCCCTTAAAGTCAGGGTTCGATCTAAGAGCAATTACTAGCATCTCTATGGCCATTGTGAAGAGGAGGGGGGAGAGCGGGCATCCCTGTCTGGTACCCCTGCCGATGTTAAAAGAGTCTGAGAATCTGCCCATTAGGCGAACCTGGGCAGTGGGGTTTGAATAAAGTGCTTGGATCAAGTTTAAGAAATATGGACCGAAGCCCCACCTCCCAAGATATCAGACAGGTAAGCCCGGCCAATCGAATCATAGGCCTTGTGGAGAGAAGAAAACCTTTCTGCGGTGGTCCCCCACCCTTTCTCCCAGGGATGAAACCCACCTGATCTTTATGAATGTATGTAGCAATAAAACTTGCCACCCTATTAGCCAGGATCTTGGTCATAATTTTGATATCGTTATTGATAAGCGAGATAGGGCGGTAATTACTCACTTCACTAGCGTCTTTATCCGGTTTGGGAATCACCAAGATATATGCAGAGTTCAGGTCTAAACTCAAGGGGTTTCCCTCCCTGAGAGAGTTGAATAACCGGGCGCCAGACAAGGTCCAAATTTCTTGTAATAACCAGTGGAAAAACCGTCCGGACCAGGTGAGGAACCAAGCTTAAGGGATTTAATGGTGTCCAGTATTTCCTCTGGGGTAAACGGATTCTCAAGGAGAGTCCTATGCTCCGTGGACAGGGTGGGCAAAAGGAACTTATCTAAAAAAAAAATACTCAATGAGGCCTGAGGAGGTCTGTTAGGTTTGTAAAGGTCAGAGAAGAACTGTAAAAAAGTATCCATAATCTTAGTTGGGTTCTGCGTCAGGTCCCCTGAGGTCGCCCGAATTTTAGGGAACGTTAGTGCACGTGGTTTAGGGCTCAGCTTCACCGCTAATTTAGACCCAATCTTGTCTTTCTGAGAATAAAATTTTGCCCCGGTCCATCTAAGGTGCCTTTCTGCGTCAGTCATCAGTTTCAAGTTAAGTAGAGCTCGGGCCCTATGTAGATTTCCAAGAGACTTAGCCGTGGGATGTCGTTTGTGTGTGAAAGTCCCCCGTAAGCTTCAGCGTGTCTGCCCTGTGTTCCGCCCTGAGTTTTGAAACCATCTGAATGATTTTTCCCCGAATAACTGACGAATCTGAGTGATCCGAGAGGGGAGTTTCTATGATCTTGGAACCTCTCATTAAAGGAATTGTCGATGAGCGTGTGAAAATGTGGTCTATCCTGGCAAATGAGTTGTGTGTGGCAGAGAAATGTGTATAGTCCTTTGTATGAGGGTTTACCTCTCTCCAAACATCGATCAACCCTGCAGAGCTTAACAGTTTAGCAATTTTAACGCTTTGTTTGGAGGGACGCTTGGGTATTGGTTTCCCACTCCTGGAGCGAGAAATCAAAGGCGGTGTTAGAGTCTCCGCCAATGAACACTGTCCTCCTGAGATGCTCTCCCAGTTTGTGCAGTAAAGAGTAAAAAAAGAGTTTCTGACCTCTATTTGGGGTGTAGTATGAGACAAAGGTATAAAGCTCTAAAGCTCTCCGTCAATGTGACCCGAGACCAGGATGTAGCGCTCTTGCGGGTCCACCACAACCTCTGGTTGAGAGAGATTAATGTGTTTAGCAAACAATATGGCCACCCCCTTCGTCTTGTTATCCGCTGAATCTAGGAAAAATTTTGGGTAACGCTGATGGAGGAAAGCGGGTTTAAATGTGGCCGGGAAGTGGGTTTCCTGTAACAGGAGAATATCGGCATGCATGGATTGGTATTTCTGGAAAAGCTTCCTGCGTTTAACGGGGGAGTTAAGACCCTGAACATTATGGGAAACTATCTTGAGGGAGGGTGTAGAAGATTGTGCATTAGGCATGGATCAGAGTAGGTAGGACTAGAACAAAATATCGAGGCACTCCTTGATCTAAAGAGCGGTACTCACCAGAAAGCCTAAAGTGCGAATATGGCGGATACCCGGGCCCTGGGATGTGAGGCATGTGACAGCTGCAGACTCTGTGGAGACTCAGACAAACAGCAACAAGAGGAGCAGGCAGAAAAGGTGTGAAAAAAGAAGGGAAGAAAGAGAAGCTGGTTACATATTGGCAAACCAAACAAAATGACTGAACTAACAAAGTAAAAACAATGTACCCGGAGGTCCCCTGACCTCCTCCCACCCAGGGATCGGGATGGACTAGCCATCTCCTACCCTCAAACCTGGGAGGACCGGAGTTCCCTGAATATAGGGAATCCGTGAAAGAACCTAGGAGCACAATAGGCACTCCCGGGCCTAAAATGAGGTGCACTGGGTCCACCACAGCCCAACCACCCAAAAACCTATTGAACTGAAGGCTCGGACTGGAGCCCACAATGATCTAAGGAAACAGAGAGCCCCAGCAATTAACACACAATATTAAACTAAATACACCAGACACCCCCCTGGTATTTGATCACCTCTGCGGTTTTTATTTTTTGCGCTATAAACAAAAGAAGAGCGACAATTTTGAAAAAAAACACATTGGCCCAGATTCACATACATCGGCGCATATTTATGCCGCCGTTGCATATCTCTTTTACGCTACACCGGCGCAGCGCACAGAGGCAAGCACTGGATTCACAAAGCACTTGCTCCCACTCGCTCTTAAAGCTACGCTGGGTTTCCTCAGCATAAGCCAGCGTAGGTGGAAGTGGGCGTGAACCATGCTAATGAGGCGTGACCCCATGAAAATGATGGGCCAAGCGCCATAGAAGTACTTAAAATGAACGGCGCATGCGCCGTCCCGTGGCCGCATCCCAGTGTGCATGCTCAGAATCACGTCGGAACAACTGCCTAAGATACGTCAAATCACTGCCTACGACGTGAACGTAACCTACGCCTAGTCATATTCACGTACAACGTAAACGACAAAAGATACGACGGCTTGTGTTCCCTGGTCCATACCTTTGCATGAGTTGCGCCTCCTATATGGGGAATAACTTTACGCCGGACGTACAACTTATGCAAACCGTGTATAATATGCCCTGGGCGCAACTACGTTCGTAAATCGGCGAATATCCCTCATTTGCATATGTGTATAGAAAATCAATGTGAACGGAAAATGCGCCCAGCGTAAATATGCACCCACGATACGTCGGCGTAAGTGCTTTGTGAATCTGGGCCAATAACTTTTACTTTTTGATTTAATAAATATCATAATTAAAAAAAAAAAAAAAAAAAAATTTCCTCAGTTTAGACCGATACGTATTCTTCTACATATTTTTGGTAAAAAAAAATCTCAATAAGCGTATTTGATCGGTTTGCGCAAAAGTTCTAGCGTCTACAAAATAGGGAATAGAATTATGGCATTTTTATTTTTTTTACTAGTAATGGCGGCTATCTGCGATTTTTATTGTGACCGTGGCATTGCGGTGGACATATCGGACACTTTTGACACATTTTGGGGACCATTCACATTTACACAGCGATGAGTGCTATAAAACTGCACTGATTACTGTGTAAATGTGACTGGCAGGGAAGGGGTTAACACTAGGGGGCGCTGAAGGGGTTAAATATGTACCCTAAAGTGTGTTCTAACTGTAGAGGGAGGCGGACTCACATGGCGGACTCACACGCACATGCACCGGGTCCCATGAAATGCATCCCCTAGCGGCCGGGAATGCAAGGACGTCATATGACGTCCACTCTGAAGGACAAAAGGTTCCCGTCGATGTCATTTTACTATGACTCGGTAGGGAAGTGGTTAAGGTCATATGTGACAACATTTTTGTTTTTTCTCACACCATTTAGAAGTGGGGTAGGTACACTGCTGCAGTATGATCACCATATGGAGAGGTCAGAGGCAATGAGACTGACAAATAAAGAGAACCAGTAACTTCTGGGCTTATGCAATAATCTGAGTAGTTAGTCTTAAATATGAAATTGTTCAGTCTACTTTGTGAAAGATGTATATTCTTCTTATTTAGATCAAAATCTGATACCTTAGCCTGTGTGAGATGATCTTCAGTCATCTAAAATCTGACAGGTGCCACATGCCAAGGGCTTGACCTCCACTGTTCTCAGCATCTGAGTGTGTGATGTTTGACTTCAGGCATTTGTTATAGCAGCTAGGCTTTAATGTTCTATATCCTCAAAGGAAGGGAATAGAAAGAAATGCAGTGATATTACCCAGATTACGTCACTGTGATGCCTGTTGTCTAATCAGAAATGCACCCAACTTTCAGTAGTAAAAAGCCCCAATATGGTCCCTAAAACAAGTTACATAGAGATGTTGCAGCAGTTGCTGATACTTGTCATGCCATGAATACTGTACATAAGGAAATTCTGTTCTAGTGATAGAAGTTATAAATGGCAGTTCATATACACTGATCCTCCATAACATTATCACCTCCCATCTAAAGTTGTGTAGGTCCCCCTTTTGATGCCAAAACAGCCCTGACTCATCTAGGCATGGACTTCACTAGACCTCTATCGGTATGCTGTGGTATCTGGCACCAAGCCTTCAGTAGCAAATTGTTCATGTCCTGTAAGTTGCCAGGTGGGGCCTCCATCAATTAGGCCTTGTACACACGAGAGGATATCCGCTGAAAACGGTCCACCGGACCGTTTCCAGCGGATAAATCCTCTGGCGGATTTTGATCTGATGGCTGTACACACCATCAGATCAAAATCCCAGCGGAATACATCCGCGGTGACGTGGCCGCGCCGTCGCTGCGATGATGACGCGGCGACGTGCACGACCCTGGAAGGTAAATACTTCCACGCATGTGTCGAATCATTACGACGCATGCGAGGGATGGTATCGGACGGACTTATCCGGTGAGTCTTTACAGACGACCGGATAAGTCCGGCGGACAGGATTCCAGTGGATAGATTTCTTAGCATGCTAAGAAATTTTTATCCGCTGAAAATCCGTCGGCTGGATTTTTATCCACTGGAAAATGTCCGCTCGGGCCTACACACGACCGGATCTATCTGCTGGAACTGATCCGCGGATCAATCCCAGCGGATAGATCTGGTCATGTGTACGGGGCCTTAGACATTTTTTTTTCCAGCATATCCCACAGACTCTTGATTGGATTGAGATCTGGACAATTTGATGGCCAAGTCAACACCTCAAACTCTATTTGAAGCATTCTGTACCACTTGATGAGTATTTTATACCTATTGTCATGGTATGTGTTTGCTAATGAGGCTTTGTGAGCAAACAGAAGAATTCTATCTCTTTGGGTGGAAGAGAATGTCATGCATAGATCTTGTTCCCATTTTATGAGGAAGCTTAGATTTCATTGACGTTTACCAGTGACCAGCATAGAACAGGATTGCAATAAGGTGTGTCTAATTGGTATTGCTTCATTGCAAGTTTTTTCAAATGGTGTTAGAGTACAGCCGAGCCAAGAATTGGCAAAATCAGGCTGGGCTGCATGAAAGAGAAGTAGTCATGAAGATGGATTTGACAGTTCAGAAAATGGAACTTATGAGAGGGAGGGACAGAATTTGTCCAGTTGGGGTGGAAATGAGGTTTGCCCAAAGCAAGGTCTTCCAGTAGAACTTATGAGCGGTTGGAACAGTATCTGTCCAGTTTAGTTGGTAATGAGATATGCCCAAAACAAGGCCTTCCAGTGGGACAGGAACAGCAGCCTGTCCCAGTTCTACCCACAGCTTAACGTCCTTCTGAGCACACTGGTACCAATCTATTCAAGTGAACTGCAGCATGATATTTAACTGATTCTGGAAACCCAATAACACCCCGTGGTTTTGGTGAAGTCAAGATAGCGCTATTTGACCTTCTTTTTGCCCCACAGATAGTGAAGGAAGTGGACCCATAAATCTTTCATGTAGCCCTGTGGCAGTGTCACTGGAAGGATCTAGATATAGGATCCGCAGTAGAATTTTAACTTCAAGATGCTATTCTGTCCCAACCAGGTGAATGCTGCTTTATTTCAAATTTGAAGGTGGGCCTTAATCTTTTTAGATCATGGACGAAAGCTAAATTCAAAGATGTGTGTTAAATTGGCCGGGATCAGAGTGTCTAGGTATATGATATTCTGGAGGAAGACCATCGGAAAGAAAATTGCTGTTGTAGATGTTGTAGGTGTTGTAGGGGTAGTGTGACATTTAGGGCTTCTGATATTGAGATGTTTATTTTGCAATTGGATAGTGTCCCGTGGATCTCTAGGGCCAGATTCACGTAGAAGTGTGGCGGTGTAACGTATCGTAGATACGTTACACCGCCGCAAGTTTTCATCGCAAGTGCCTGATTCACAAAGCACTTGCAATGAAAACCTACGCTGGCGGCCTCCGGCGTAAGCACGCGTAATTCAAAGGGGAGTGTGCCATTTAAATTAGGCGCGCTCCCATGCCGGACCTACTGCGCATGCTCTGTTCTGAAATTCCCGCCGTGCTTTGCGCGAACTGACGTAATTTTTTCGAACAGCGACGTGCGTAGCGTACTTCCGTATTCCCGGACGTCTTACGCAAACGATGTGAATTTTTAAATTTCGATGCGGGAACGACGGCCATACTTTATACAGCACATACGTGTGCTGTGTAAAGTTAGGGCACCCAAAACGATGACTAACTTTGCGACGGGAAACTAGACTAGCAGCGACGTAGCGAACGCGAAAAACCGTTGTGGATCGCCGTAACTCCTAATTTGCATACCCGACGCTGGTTTACGACGCAAACTCCCCCCAGCGGCGGCGGCCGCGGTACTGCATCCTAAGATCCGACAGTGTAAAACAATTACACCTATCGGATCTTAGGGCTATCTATGCGTAACTGATTCTATGAATCAGTCGCATAGATACTCTGAGAGAAACGACGGAGTATCTGAGATACTCCGTCGTATCTCCTTTGTGAATCTGGGTCCTAGTTCCTGTAGTAAGGTCAGTAGAGTAGTTTGGTTGAAAAAAGAAAAAATAAATAGAAAAATCAGATCCTTAGCATATGCTGTGATCTTGTGGCCGATGTTGAGGCCGGTGATCACAGTATTCCCTCTCTAATAGTGTGCAAAAATGGTTCCAGCGATTGTATAAAAATTAGGGGGACAAAGGACACCCATGCTGTGTTCTGTTGCTTATAGAGAGAGGAGTAGAGACAAATTAGTTGGCTCTCACAGTGGCAGTTGGATGCAAGTATAAGGCCCCAATCTGTCATATTATGTAAATAAGCTTTATGTTATGATATGATTATTTGCTTTGGTTTTCGAACAACTCACCTGATTTAAAAGGATAAAGCACCCAAGGTTTCCCAGCAGAACAATACCCAAAGCATCACACTGCCTCTGCCGGCTTGTCTTCTTCATTACTGCATCTTGTTGTCATCTCTTCCCCCAGGTAAGCGTTGCACACACACTTGGCCATCCACATAATGCAAAAGAAAACATGATTCATCAGACCAAGCCACCTTCTTCCATTGCTCATGATCCAGTTCTAATGCTCATGTGCCCATTATAGGCACTCTTGGCTGTGGACACGGGGAAGCATCCCCATATGCAAGAAACTGTGATGCCCATTTGTTCTGATTTCAGCACATCAACTTCAGGGACAGCATGTTCACTTGCTGCCCAATATATCCCACCGAGTTTTAGATGACATTGTAACAAGAAAATCAGTGTTATACATTTGACTGGCCAGTGGTCCTAGTGTTGTGGCTGATTGGTGTTTGTGTTGCACTACAATAAAGTGTTGCATCTTTGTGTTTGTAGTAATAATAGAGAGCATGGATTGTCACAGGGCAATGAAGCTTTTTTCACAGCTGTTATGAAAGGTAGATATTATAAAAGGATTGTCGTGTTTGTGCTACTTAATCACAACCACAGCCAAGAGGGAGACTGAACCATTGCTGCATGGTGCTGTGAGGCTGCAGAATCACAGTATGCCCTGTAAACACGCTTGATTACATTAATGAATGAAACACCGTTTGTGTCTCAAATTAAGCATTCGCCCCATTAACTCTGTCTCTGATGGTGTGAACTGAGCTCTAGTCTTGTCATTCTGGCCTGTGCTCTGAGGACAGTTTCATCTGCTGCCATTAACCTATGCAGTACCTGTAATACTTATCATTTCTTCCTGCAATATGCATACTGCAGAATAACTTTGACAATAGCAATACTGCAGTGTTACCCACAGCAGCGTACTTAGATTCTTTCACCAGAGTAGGCCTCATAACCTGATAACATCTGACTTCTGATTAATTGCTAATACACTGCATATCACTGGTCTTTGCAGATTTTAAAATAACTTTGAATTTCAATAAAAAGTACATTTATCTATTACATATTTGAGCTGCCAAATTTTAAACGGCAGGCTCGTTTTAGGAAAGTAGATTCCAGCTGCTTGGCCTGTATGGGATGAGGAAAGTGTTTACATCGGCTCACTATTGAGAAGGTGAGGTTGGCATACCGGCCAATTTTTCACTAGGAGCCAACCTGACACAATTACACCCCTTCCCCATCTTCACTTCAGAGGAGACAGCCACCTGGTTCCTCAGGAGTGCCAGACATGTCAACATTGCTCAGGCCCCAGCCAGGCTGTGTGGGTAGAAAACAACCTTATTCTAGGAAAAAATACAGCCTGACATTAACATTTGGCAGCACATAGACTGCACATTGCAACCTTGAATTTTGGTGCAAAAGTATGCCAATCCTTTAAAGGCACATTGGTTTACTTTCTCATTCATTGAGGGACAAAGCATGTCAGATAATATTGATTATACCGGCTACAGGAAGATTTAGAACTAGCAAACCAAAAAAATTGTGTCCAGCCCTGTATAACCCCTCCTACTTCCAGCATGCTTCAGTTTTGTGCTAGTGTCCTGGAAGAGGGATAGCTTTTCTCTGTTCCTTTTGCTAGCTATGTTGTTCTTCCTATGTTACCTTTATTCTGTCAAGATTCCTCTGCGAGCTGTTTGAATTGTTCTCTATACGCAGCTACTAGGACTAGCGTTTTAGTAGTGTAGACTGTTCCTGGACTACTCTGGACTGGATAATTGCAGGGCCAGCTTGTAATGTGGCTTTGTGAGGGCCAAAAACCAGGAGCTACTTCATTACTAGGGCCATTGGGCGCCATTTGAAATCCTTACTTTCTGTCAGCTTACCGTAGAATTGGTTAGCACGGAGAAACTGAGCACTAACATCATCTCTGCACTCTTTTTCCCACCATTTAGCAATGGTGAAGCACCTACTCCTAACATTTTTTTGAAATATGAAATACTCACCTTTAATCTCTTAGGCTGCATTCACACCTGAGCGTTTTGTCACCTGAAGCATGAAACTCCAAAACGCTAGAGGGGAAAAAATACATTATTCTCTATTCTCCACTCCAAAACGCCTGAAGCCGAACGCCTGAAGCTCAAACAAGTTCCAGACCCTTTTTTTTGCGCGAATTGGGCGGATTTGGGAGTTTTAGAACGTTTGTATTCCCATAGAAAGTAATGGAAACGCTCGATTCAAGCGTCTAGCGCGACAACGAGCGTTTCTACGGGCGTTTTTTCACTTTAATCTGTTCTGTGAAATAGAACATTTCACCCAGGCAGAAGATAAAAAAATCTACAAACATAGCAACAAGTGATGAAAGAGATGATAATTTTTCCTATTGGCTAAAATAAAAAACGTCGAAGTTCAAAAACGTCGGACAACGCTGTATGCAATCGCGCGTATACGTGTGAATACGCGCGACAAAACGCGCGACAAAAAAAACATCGGAAAAAAAGACCAAAAACACTACGCTCAGGTGTGAATGCAGCCTAAATGTACGTCACAGTATTTCCTCCACAAGATATCACCAGCCCTCAACGTTGAATGGCAGGAGAGGAGAGCTCAAGGGGGAGGGGTAGTTCAAGCATTGTTTAAGCAGTGGGAGTTCCACTTTAAAGTACAGGGTTCCCTGGACGACGTCACGTGTGATGAAACGGGCAAGTTGGGCAACATGCTAACTCCATTTGCAGACAATTCTTTCACCGCTCCAGGTGAGCCTCGTAGATCATCAAGGGTTGTTGAACCACCAGGGTGCTGGCGATGCTGATTGTAGCACATGGACGAAAAAACTCTGGATAGCCGCACTCCAAAATAACTTAAAATAAAGTTGGTCTTTTTATTTTCAAATGCACATGCATACACCGCAAACAACAGGTACAGAGATGGCCGACGCGTTTCACGCTGCAATTCAGCGCTTAGCCATGACTAAGCGCTGAATTGCAGCGTGAAACGCGTCGGCCATCTCTGTACCTGTTGTTTGCGGTGTATGCATGTGCATTTGAAAATAAAAAGACCAACTTTATTTTAAGTTATTTTGGAGTGCGGCTATCCAGAGTTTTTTCCGTCCATGTGCTAACTCCATTTGCGCGTTTAAATTCCCGGAAGTACGAGTGTTATGTCCGTATTTGGCCAGCGAGGAATCTATTGTATAGCGCTTTATTGGATACATTGATGTTAGTGTGTTTTTAAACTTTAATAAATGCATCAATAAGGTTTTACACTATTTGGAGTGTTTCTTTTCATGTCTTGGTGATTAACCATTTGGAATGATGCTAAGGTGACAACTATCATTTAACCATCTGCGATCTGAGGAGAACCTTTGGAACTGCTCTGGGATGATCTAGGTCGGGCTGTTTGGGACTGATGACCTTTAATTAGAAGGTCACATACAGTCAATAAGCTTGTATTTTTTCCATAATAGGTGGTGGTGTCACAGATAAATATGTGAATGACGAAAACATTTTGTTTTGTTTTCTTTTCGTTTAGATTCATTAATCAAGTTATTTTATTTAGTTAAATTTGGTTGATTCGTCCAATTTGTTTTCGGAATTCGTTTTCTAAAATTCGTATTCGGAATTCGTATTCAGAATTTTTTGAATTTTCTTCGAATTTACAGATTTTTCCGATTCAAAATGATCAGTCGAAACGAAAATATTGTAATGTTTTTGATTTGACTTTAATGGCATCCCAGTCTTAGTCTGTAGGGTTCAAAATTTCGTTGGCCCACCCTTTGCAGCTTTAACAGCTTCAACTATTCTGGGAAGGTTGTCCACAAGGTTTAGGAGTGTGTCTATCGGAATGTTCGACCATTCTTCCAGAAGCGCATTTGTGAGGTCAGGCACCGATGTTGGACGAGAAGGCCTGGCTCAAAGTCTCCACTTAGTATATCCTGAAGGTGTTCTATCGGGTTGAGGTCAGGCCAGTCAAGTTCCTCCACCCTAGACTCACGCATCCATGTCTTTATGGACATTGCTTTGTGCACTGGTGCACAGTCATGTTGGAGCAGCAAGGGTCCATCCACAAACTGTTGGGAGTATAAAATTGTCCAAAATGTCTTGGTATGGTGATGCCTTAAGAGTTCCCTTCACTGGAACTAAGGGGCAAAGCCCAACCCCTGAAAAACAATCGCGCACCATAATCCCACCGTTTTATGCTCCCAACTTTGTGGGAACAGTTTGTGGATGGCCCCTTCCTGTTCCAACAGGACTGCGCACCAGTGCACAAAGCAAGGTCCAGAAAGGCATGAATGAGTGAGTTTGGGGTGGAGGAACTTGACTGGCCTGCACAGAGTCCTGACCTCAATCCGATAGAACACCTTTGGGATGAATTGGAGCGGAGACTCTGAGCCAGGCCTTCTCGTCCAACATCGGTGCCAGACCTCACAAATGCGCTTCTAGAAGAATGGTCAAACATTCTCATAGACACACTCCCAAACCTTTTGGACAACCTTCCCAGAAGAGTTGAAGCTGTTATAGCTGTAAAGGGTAGGTCAACTCAATATTGAACCCTACGGACTAAGACTATGATTCCATTAAAATTCATGTGTATGTAAAGGCAGGCACCCCAATACTTGACAATAAAGTTTATCCAAAACCAGTTAACAGTTAAAATGTCTGTCAGTATTTGTTTCTGGGTCCCATTGTGGAGTGTTCATTTCATTTCATGTAGACACAAAACAAAGTCTCTCATAGGAGAAAATCTGTCCAAAGTAAGAGGAAGGCACTCTTAGTTGTCACCAGAACAAGTTTCCCAATAAGAAGATTTCCCCTGTTTTTCTACTCTTACATACAGTAGATGACACCACCAAATGCCTTCTTTGGAACATTTTCCATCTGTTCTTTTCTGGTGACAACTGGGGTCTTTCAGTCCCAGTGGTATTGGTCAACAGGATAAAAAGAAAGTGTGAATCTCCCTAGCAGGGACACAAATGGCAATAATCAAATGACCCTGACCACTCTATCCAAAACGAAAAAAATATTAATTGCTTGCCTGTTTGCTCCTCCAGCGATGGCAGATCAAAGCTGTCCCTCACAGCTCTGGCAAGAAGAAAGTCATTGTTGAAAGAAAGCCATAAGAAGTCCCTTTTGCAGTTTGCGAGAAGCCATATGGAGGACACAGAAAACATGTTACAGAAGGTGCTCTGGTCAGATGAGACCAAAATTTGACTTTTTGGCCTAAAAGCAAAACGCTATGTGTGGCAGAAAACTAACACTGCACATCACCCTGAACACACCATCCCCACCATGAAACATGGTGGTGGCAGCATCATGTTGTGGGATACTTTTCTTCAGCAGAGACAGGGAAGCTGGACAGAGTTGATGGGAAGATGGATGGAGCCAAATACAGGGCAATCTTAGAAGAAAACCTGTTAGAGTCTGTAAAAGACTTAAGACTGAGATGGAGGTTCACCTTCCAGCAGGACAACGACTCCAAACATGCAGCCAGAGCTACAATGGAATGGCATAGATCAAAGCACATTCATAAGTTAGAATGGCCCAGTCAAAGTCCAGACCTAAATCCAATTGAGAATCTGTGGCAAGACTTGAAAATTGCTGTTCACAGACGCTCTCCATCCAATCTGACAGAGCTTGAGCTATTTTGTAAAGAAGAATCGTCAACATGTCACTCTCTAGATGTGCAAAGCTGGTAGAGACATATCCAAAAAGACTTTCAGCTGTAATTTCAGCGAAAGGTGGTTCTACAAAGTATTGACTCCGGGGAGGGGCTGAATAAAAATGCATGCCACATTTTTCACATATTTATTTGTAAAAAAAATTGAAGACCATTTATCATTTTCTTTCCACTTCACAATTATGTGCCACTTTGTGTTGGTCTATCACATAAAATCCCAATAAAATACATTTACTATTTTGGTTGTAACATGACAAAATGTGGAAAAATGTCAGGGGTATGAAGGGGACTCAGATGCTAATCAATGATTGGCTGTAGGAAAAAAAAAATCTCCAATTTGTATTGTGTCTGAAATCAGGATTTTTTTTTAACCAAAGTGTCTTTTTACATTTCCTCTGGTGTCTTCAAGTATTCTGAACATCCTTAGTTCATTAATTAGCGGTACTCTGGATCGTGGCTACAGGAGAAAATGATTACTAATCATGTCTGACTATATGACAATTTTAGATAAAAATGTAATAATATACCCCTGTCTAAACTTTCTGGATAATAGATGAATCTATCTGTACAGTGCTCATCCATTGGAAATTAGAAGGCTACAAAACTGAAACAAATATTCTACGTTATGTGATAGAGTTACTGCTAAATTTCCCAATTATGGATGTATCCACAGAAGATGTTTGAAATTCGGTAACCTTTCAGTGCAGTATTTTATATATACATGGCCATGTGATTACAAAAGAGGCAATAGGACACTTGATAGTTTTCTTCCATGGGATTGTAGGAAATTAAGTGTGTTTTAAAACATATTGTCCACTGCTCAATGGTTCCTCCCGCTGACCACCATGGCATTACTGTGTCGTGTAGTAATGCAGCGGTGGGTGGGAGGAACCAATGAACTCATCATAAAACACAGGAGATAGAAGTATCATTTCCAAAACAGACTTCCTCTTTATCAATGCAGCGCAGCAAATGGGAGAGGTAAATAAACACTTCTTGTTTCTTTAAATAAATTAACCAATGAGCATAGTGATGTTGGTTTCTGAAGGGACTCCAGACAGCAATTCCTGCAGCAGAGCAGTGTACAGCGGTATAGTTGGTAGGAGAGTAAACAATTTACTATCTTCTTTGCAGGGGTATCAGTCATTCAGACTTTTGTGAAAATCTTCTTTTGTGATAATCTTCTAAATATTATAGATATACAGTATGTTATTAAAGCGGGGGTTCACCCGAAAACATTTTTTTTAACATTAGATTGAGGCAAATTAAGGGGAGCAGAAACGGGTATTTTTTTTTTAAATCAATGCCGTACTTACCGTTTTCGAGATAGATGTTCTCCCGCCACTTCCGGGTATGATCTTCGGGACTGGGCGTTCCTATTTGATTGACAGCCTTCCGACGGTCGCATACAGCGCGTCACCAGTTACCGAAAGAAGCCGAACGTCGGTGCGGCTCTATACGGCGCCTGCGCACCGACGTTCGGCTACTTTCGGAAACTCTTGACGCGCTGTATGCGACGGTCGGAAGGCTGTCAATCAAATAGGAACGCCCAGTCCCGCAGCCCATACCCGGAAGCGGCGGGAGAACATCTATCTCGAAAACGGTAAGTACGGCATTGATTTAAAAAAAAAATACCCATTTCTGCTCCCCTTAAATAGCCTCAATCTAATGTTAAAAAATTATTTTTGGGGGAACCTCCACTTTAAGATCACTTTTACATAAACCTAAGTCCGGGTTTAAATGGTCATTCTTCAAATCTGCCTATAACCATGTCCATAATGAACTGACTGCCATATTTAAAGCATACCTCCCAACTTTCTGAGATGGCAAATAGGGACAGCTATTAGAAAAATATGCAGGAAGAGGACACACCCCCCTACCATGACCCCTCACAAGGAGAATTGATATACAAAATGATTGGTAAACCCACAAGTTCTTTTTTTAATGCTACAACTCCTTTGTTTTTGCTTTAGAAATGTACAAATGCATCTTAGAATTTAGATGAAAGGTGTAGCACTGGAAAATATTTTTGTATAGATAAATAGTGCACTTTAATTAGGTATATACATCAGACTAAAATGAGGGACACATGAGGAGGAAAGATGAACAGAGTAGCCTGATCCTCTTCTTCCCGGGTCCCTCGCTGACACCCTCCCTCCCTCCTGCCGAGTGCCCCTAGAGCAGTGGTTCTCAACCTTCCTAGTGCCGTGACCCCTTGATAAAATTTCCCAAGTTGTGGGGACCCCTAACGGTAAAATTATTTTCGTAGCGTGGGTTGTCCGCACCCAAGGCAAGTAATTTGCACCCCTAACCCACTGACATTTAGCGCTCACCGAGTCCCTTCCACTCCACATTTTAGGATGTACCACTCTTTGTTCTCCTTTCTTTCCCTTTTATCTCTCTATCCTAATTTCTTGTTTTTTTCCCCATACTTCTCTCTCTCGCTCTCTCCCTTTTTTCTTTGTTCCTCCCCCTCTATCCTCTCCCTTCCTTGTATTCTCTATTTTTATTCTCTCTCTTACTCCTTGTTGAGGGGTGGGTGGAATGGGGAGAATAGCAGTGCTGAGGGAGTTCTGATCACCCCATTTAGGTGTTCTTTATCAAATCTGCTGATATGAGAACTGTAGTGAGGACTTTTAATGGCAAATCTAATCACAGGCAATGTTACTCACTGTGTCTCTGGCTTTGTAGTGTCTCGCAGCAGTGACCCCTATGCTGAAATCAGGAGATATGGTCTCCTCTAGCCCCTCCCACTTCACATTCCTCACCAGTCAGCTGACCTATAGTCTCCGCCCTCATCCATGCCGTGAACTGGGCAGCTGCGAATTGGCTGAGTGGGCGGCCGTAAAAAGGCTGGGAGAGTGGTGCGCGCTTCAGGAACAGCCCAAGGTTTGGTGACCCCTGGCAAATTGTAATTCGACCCCCGAGGGGGTCCCGACCCCCAGGTTGAGAACCACTGCCCTAGAGCAAGCTGCATACAAAGGGGGCACCTAAGCAGGCTCGTTCCGAGCCACGGGTTTGTGTGTCTATTCATACACACAGCTGCTTGACCCAGTCCCCTCTCTCTCCTCATTGGCTCACTGGCTGTGATTGACAGCAGTGAGAGACAATGGCTCCCTCTGCTGTCTCAGCCAATGAGAAGGGAGGCTCTCGTGCACATTGTTGAATTGAGATGGGCCCCGGGTAAAAATTAGGGGGGCTATGGGGGAGCTGCATAGCATACTAGCTCATTATGAAATACTCACCCTAGGTCGAAGCCCCCGCAACAGTCCTCGAAAAAACACTGATCCCACTAGCGACATCACTTCCAGAGTTACTTCCGGGTATTGCGGGCACTGTAATTGTCCGGAGCCGCAATGACATCACTCCCGCACATGCACGTGGGAGCCGTCAGTAATGGCACACTAGCTGAAGCAACGGCACAAATGCATGTGCCAATGATGTTGGTACATGCTGATACAGGGGATATCTCCTAAACCCTGCAGGTTTAGGAGCGATCAGGGGTAGTTACAGTTAAGCCTTATTATAGGCTTACCTGTAGTAACAAGTAAGCCTTATTGTAGGCTTTCCTGTAGTAAATAGTGGTTGTAAAGGTTTTACAACCACTTAAATGGATTGCTTCCAATAAAAAAGTGCATCTTTATATTGGTGGTCAGTGTGGAAGTTCCCCCTTGAATTGGAAGTCAATAGAATTATACCCCTTTTATTAGTGGTCAATGTAGTGTTCCTTTAAATGTCAAGTTGGAGAAGTACCTTCTTATATTGGAGGTCAGTATAGTGCTTCCTTTCATTGGTGGCCAAGTAAAGAAGTGCTCTTTAACATTATTGCCCAGTATGGTACCCTCTTACATAACTGGTTAGCTGGAGAGGACCCCCTTTACATTGGTGTTTAGTGTAGTGATCTGTTACATTGGCGATCAGTGGTAGAGGTGTCCTCTTACCTTAGTGGTTAATGGAATAAATGCTCCATTAAATTGGCAGTCAGCGGGAAGAATGTCCTTCTTACAGACAGCTAAAAAGATCATTAATATTAGTGGCCTTAGAGGGACGAGAGGTCCCACATCACTGGCTCGGTAAGTGGAGTTGGTCCTGAAATTATGTAGACACTGTAAAGCAAGAAATCAATTAGCAACTGTTCACTGCTCAAGGAGACTAGAGAAAGCGCCAAAGGAACCCTAGAGTTACTTGGATCCCTCAAAAAAGGTTTATCCCAGGGAGTTTTAACTAATTCTAAAGATATTGCAAAACTCTTCTGGACCTTACAGGAGTGAGTGTGAGATCACCAAATCACAAAGGCAGATATGAAACACAAAATATATAATTAAAACATATAGATATTTATATATAGTACAGTTTAGATAATTTATTACAGTTGTTGAAAGGCTACATATAGGGACTTAATGAAAATGTTACATTTGTCTGGAGTTAAATGATTCAAATTACAGTAAAGTCCCTTATGCAGAAAACTTCACAGTATTCTTTAATAGATCCTGTTCCGGAATATCTGTGCTTGGTTCCCTCTTTGAAACCTGTAAAAACTCTTCATTAATAATGTTTACCAGCACCCAAAACTCTTCTGCATTATTTTCTTGGGCCTTACTAAACTATTATTAAAATATGAATATTTCCTCCTCTCAGAGTGTGAGGCAGTTGCTAATTTAAAAAATGGACAGGGATCTGTTTGGAAAAGATAAGGAAGTTGTAAAAGGAAATTTTCTAATAGTGGAATGAGGCTTAGCAGCACCAATGAGGAACAAGGATAAAATGTGTACAGCTTTACTAATGACATACATACATTATATAAATCTAGGGTGCTGTAAAACAAAATTTGAGTTTGTAGAGAAGTCCCATAAACGCACATGATGCATGCATACAGTTCATAAACCTGCATGCTGTAAAACAAAAAATCAGTTTATAGAGATTTTCCATGTACACGTGATACACAAGGTTATAGGCCGAGTGTTTTTATACCAGTCATGAAATTTCAAGATAGTATACCTGTATGTATATGTGAACTGCCACTGATCTTATTCGATAAATATTAGTTCTGCAGCTGCCATGCTTATGCATTGGTTCCAATACATCCATCCTGGGTCCTGGGAGAAATACAGTATATTCACTTCCTGTCCAATAAATTTGCAAGAAAAGAGTGTAGATACATCTCCAAATAAAGTAAATACCCTCCTAGTTGTTACCAAAAAACACCTTCTTCCCTTTCTGTTCTAAGGACAAAAGTCAACGGGATAAAAATAAAGGGAACATCGGGGTGCCGGGTGTGGAGATAACACCGACACCAACAGAGAAATACCAACTTCACATCTAGATCTTAAGCCCTGTACACACGATCGGATATCTGATGGAATCTAATCCGATGGATTTTTTCGTTGGATATCTGATGAAGCTGACTTTCATCAGTCTTGTCTACACACCATGGGGCAGATCCACAAAGATCTGCCCCGGCGCAGCGTATCTGAGATACGCTACGCCGGCGTAACTTACTTTTGTTATGTTCGAATCCTGAAAGAATTTGCGCCGTAAGTTACGGCGGCGTAGTCTATCTCTCGCGGCGTAACGGCGCGTAATTCAAATCGGCGAGTAGGGGGCGTGTTTCATTTAAATGAAGCGCGTCCCCGCGCCAAACGAACTGTGCATGCGCCGTCCCTAAAATTTCTCGCCATGCATTGCGCTAAATGACGTCGCAAGGACGTCATTGTTTTGATGTGGACGTAAATTACGTCCAGCCCAATTCACGTACGACTTACGCAAACAAAATAAAAATTTTAAAATTATACGCGGGAACGACAGCCATACTTAACATTGCGTACGCCACCAAATAGCAGCTTTAACTATACGCCGAAAAAAGCCGACTAGAGACAACGTAAAAGATTGCGACGGCCGCTCGTACGTTCGTGGATCGTCGGAAATAGCTAATTTGCATACTCAACGTGGAAAACGACGGGAACGCCACCCAGCGGACGCTGAAGTATTGCATCTAAGATTCGAAGGCGTACGAAGACGTACGCCTGTCGGATCTAACCCAGATGCCGTTGTATCTTGTTTTGAGGATTCAAAACAAAGATACGACGTGGGAAATTTGAAAGTACGCCGGCGTATCAGTAGATATGCCAGCGTACTCTCTTTGTGGATCTGCCCCCATCAGTCAAAAATCCGACCGTGCCAAAACGCAGTGACGTAAAACACTAGGATGAGCCGAAAAAAATGAAGTCCAATGCTTCCGAGCATGCATCGACTTGATTCTGAGCATGCGTGGATTTTTCTCCGATGGAGTTCCACACAGACGATCAGATTTTTTTATTGTTTTTTTATCCATAGGAAAAATGTAAAACATGTTCTATTTTTTAACACTGATGGAAAAAAGACCGATGGGGCCCACACACGATCGGTTTGTCCGATGAAAACAGTCCATCGGTCTGTTTTCATCGGACAAACCGATCGTGTGTACACGGCTTAAAAGTTTCAACACAACACCTCATCTACAGTATATGTTACCTTCAATGTAAGTCTTTAACGTTTGCTAAAGTATTATACTGTAGTATTATAATGCTATAATACTCAGTACGAATTGCTGTTGATAATATCTTTCTCAACCTTATGTATTGATACTTTATGAAAACTTCAATAAAAACTTTTAAAAAATTGCAAGTAAAAATAGAGGGAAAGTTGTTCCTATGTGGACAGAAATTCAAACTTCACAGGTGTTGTAACTTGGTGTCATTTTCTCAGTGTTGATGACCAAAGAAAAAAAAAACAGATTTGGTTCACTATCAACTTCCTGGGTCAGGGGGAAGCGAGCCAGGGGTGACATTCAAAAACGGCGGCCTCCTGAATTGCGCTGGGCAGTGTTTTTATCAGGGGTGTCGTGGGGAAGGGGTTGGGTGGGGTATACTGGGCTTGGGGTGTGTGAGGATATAAAACTGGAGACATCACAGCGCACTGTATTTTCAGGCCGGAGAGAAGGTATCCCACACCGGACAGGTATACTGTTTTGAGGCAAATTACTACCTAAAAGTAAGATTTGTTGGGAAACAGAAAGAGGGGAGTGAGCAATTTTCTGTTAAGCTGATTTCGGAACAGCCTATTAATGAATCTGAAAACTGAATTGTATTGTGTGATGGAGGAGGTGGAGCTTTGGGTCATCCTAAAGTATACACCAACTTGTACAAAGAAAAAAAATCTGGAACTTGTGAATATTGTGGGCTTCAGTTTAAACAGAAGCATCATTACTAAAATATGCAATAAAAATGACCTGTGTAAAAATGATAAAAATGTATAATAATAAAAATAAATAAAAAAATCAGTACTACGGGGTATGAAAGCCCATGTGACTCATCCATTTAACAATGGTAGGCCAATCTTGTACAACTTTCAAACTTGTAGCCTACACATGACTATCTTTTCACTTTCAGTCGAGGAACAGAACACCAAGTAGTGAGAGGAAGGTAAGTATGCATTTGTGGAGGTCTGCAATAAAGTAAACCTGATGTTTGGCCCGCATTGGAACAGCACAGATATTGAAGGGATTCAACAATGGCAGACTACATATTTTTCCCAGTATATTTTACCTTTAGGAAAGCAGGTACATCATGCCTTACATCCTGTATATTTTTAATCTATAGTCTGCAAGTTATATTGGACTTAGTATATTAAATAAAAAGAGAAATCTACTACAACTCTGCTTCAATTAAAATTCAAAAGGCTGTAATAAATTATTTAAAATGACACTTAGCCCATTTAATGAAGATGATTGGGCCTGACGAGTACTTGTTTAATACATGTTGTGCAGGTGTGTGTGCATATAAACTGGATTATAGAGTTTAATGATACTTGTAGAACATAAAACCATATGATGTTGGTATGTGCTTTTTGTAACAAGTCTATGGAGGGTTCCTGCTTTCTACCTGCCTAAGCTGTGTAATTGGTTAATGAGAAAAAATGAGGACGCATTCTAGATAATTCGCTTCATTCTAGCATGCTATTCCTATTTTTTTTAGTTAATTACCCTGGATTATTCTTATCTTTTGAAAACATGTGACTGGTGCACCCAGTATGTGATATTTAGCCTTTTAATATGTGTTCATAATTTGTATTAGGCCAAACAGCAAGTTATCATTTTTTTTTTTTATTGTCGGAAAGTAGGAATATTCCATCAGCTTCTATAATAAGATGAAATCTTTATCTTTGTATTCTTTCTTACTGCTGAGTTCAGTTTAGTAAGTCTATAAATGGCATTGAAAAACTTTTTTTTGTTGAAGACTGTCAAATGTCTATCTTTCAAGAATATGTTTTAGCTAAGTAAACGAATACTCTGAATCCTATGATGTTTTTAATCATTTGCATGATTGGTTGGTGTCCTAAAAATGAAATTGTGCTTGGATTGACATAACAATGTAATATAATAAATATACCCTGGGTCAAACCATTCTAAATAAATATTTCTAGTAACTAGGCACAGTGATCAGAATAAATTAGTGAAAGTATTTTCAACACTGTTTTTATCTACCCTACAACGCTGTGTTCCTGTTTAAATGTGATTGATCCACTTTAAAGGAATACCCCAGTGGCTGTCTAAACCATTCTGTGCCCTAATGCAGTGGTCATCAACCCTGTCCTCAGGGTCCACTAACAGGCCAGGTTTTATGCATTACCTTGGGGAGATGCAGACTAGAATACTGCAATCACTGAGCAGCAAATGATATCACCTGTGATGTATTTCAATTATCTTGCAAACCTGGCCTGTTAGTTGGCCATGAGGACAGGGTTGATGACCACTGCCCTAATGGATCCCATAGGTACACCTAGGGTTGCCACCTCATCCCTTTAAAAAGGAACACATATTAATTACACAGGTTCTGTGGCTAATTAAGGTGGTAATTAGACTAATTTGGTGCCATACCTGCATTAAATTAACCTCAGAACCCGTGTAATTCATATGTGTTCCTTTTTAAAGGGATGCAGTGGCAACTCTAGGTACACCACCAGTGAAACCTCTCTTGCACACACATCAAGAGCATTACGTTACAAGGTGCTCTTACACTCAGTGCTGTGTTTTCTATCTCATTTACATTTTAAGGAATGCGGCACAAGGAGATTAGATACCCTCGCTTACCTTCATTAAAACTGTGTTATGGGCTGGATCTGGGAAATCTGACTGTGACTTCTCACTGATGGTTTTCTTATTAAATATGTAAAAGCCAACAATTGTTAAACTGGTGTTTATAAAAAGCTGAAATCAATTTTGGGTTGAACCTTTACTAAATACAAATGGTTAGCCAGCTGTCTCTAGAACATATGTATGATTAATTTCGTTTTTTTTTTCTCTTTGTACAGATTCCACGGCACATGAAGACTCTACCATTCTATACCTATGACCAGCCAATGGCCGGATATTGCCAGACCCACAAGACCCTCCTTGTAAATAAGGGCTATGATGGGACATCTCGAGAGCAAAGAGAAACCACCAACCTAGAGCTTAGTAGGGACCAGAGCTACATCTCAACAATAGCTCGCTCAGCAGCACCTGCCATATACATTGAAAGGATACCAAACCAATAACATCCGGAGTCTTGGATTGTGACATTTGGAAGAAGCGCATAAAGGACCTATACAGATTAAAGCTGATGGGAGCATCTTGTAAATGCTATGTGCTCTCACAATAAACAAGAGAAAACAAAATTAGAATACACTAAGCTAAACAGTTTGAGCATGGGACCCATTTCAGTCTTCAGGGCCATGGAACTTGAAACAATGATGTGAGAAAAGCAAGGGGTTTATCTTGGCTTTAAAGGATTATGTAAACCCCACTGGTGTATAAAAGGAAAAAAAGTAAATTTAAATAAAATAGAACATAAAACTGGATCCACCTAAGAGATTTCTTAACTAGTTTTGGATCCACTCCAGCTGCATACGGGAGTTTATCTGCTTGTACATTTGGTTTCCTATTTTCTACACGTTGCATGGTTCCAATACAGATGAACCAAACATGGGAGACTGTTGGGATTTTGGGGTTAGGGAATGCTTATTGTTTTATGTTGAATAACCCAGTGGATCTCTTTGAACTGTGTTTCTTTCCTGTTTTCCTGTTAGAGAGGTTTGCTTTTTATAAGACTGCCAGCCACAAGGGGGCAGTGTTTGGGAAAAAACAGCCTCAATCATAGTAGCTTTGACGGCTTAGAGTCATAAAAGATCTACAGAACAGGCAGGCATACAGTATATATGGAATATTGTTCCCAGATTGATTTGGATTTTATTGACAAACACAGTCTCAAATCACAAAAGAAAGTATCAATTGTTTTTTTTTAAATAACATTATGATCAGTTATAGCTTTTGTGTAGTTTTTATCAATAAAAAGTATAAAAAACATGATGCAGAGTATATTGTAGAGTTTATATTATATTAGTGCCCGTTTTATGTGTCTGAGAGCAGCAATATAAGAAGGTGTTTTGTGTAAGATAATGCCTCCGGGAGGCAGCATGAAACAAGGTAGTTATCTAGCCTTTTCACCGCCTGACACAATCAATGTTCCCACAGTTTCTTGTGTGCCGCTGGTCTTTAGGGCCTGTACTGGCAGGCTTTTGTTTGCTTCAAAAATGCAAAATTCAAAAGTGTAATGCAAAAACAGACTAATCCTTGGTTCACACTAGTGCGGGCACGACAGCCCATTCATTTGAATGGGCTACCGTGCCTGTGTTTCCACAAATAAAAGGCGCATGCACCGTTTCAGAAATTCAGCCGCAGGGAAATCGCATGGTCTTTTTAACCATATGATTTCCCTGCAGTTCCCACAAATGTGCTGCAGGCTGAAATGTTTGGGGTTGCCATTCAGAATAAATGGCAGCCCTGCATGTCTCTTAAGAGCAGCGCCTTGTGGTTGAGGGTGATTGTGGATGCGGGAACAGATGCAAATCCCACAATTGCAACCAGCCCGCACAGTGTAAACTTAGCCTTAAGCAGGTCAACTGCAGGTCACATCAAAGTCAACTGCAATGAATTGTTAATGATCTCAGAAGGTATCAAAATCCATCTGCATTTTCCAAATAAAGCCCATCAACGCAGGACCTAACTGGGTTAGAAGGTTGGGGGGATAGCACCAGAAGACAGTAGTTTCAATAATGTCTAATGTAATATAAAGGAAGAAAATGCCCCAGGAAACATTTAAAATAGGGGCAATCATTATGGACACAAGTATTATATTTGGTTCTAATAAGCAAGTAGTAAATTTGGCTCCTGCCATATGGCCTTGATCCTCTCACCACCTACGATTCATTAGTGGTCCATCATTATGATGGAAACCCTTCATGACTAGTAGTGAGGCTCAGGAATCCGACGTCAGGAACTGAAATCGGTATTGGCATATTAGAGCTCTCTGCCTTTGTGCTCCTGATAATCACTACATAGTATAAGAAAGGTGCCTGTATTAAATGACTGATTGTAGATAATTACATTAAATCCTGCTAGGATATATACAGTATACACAAATTATGCCTTACCGGATATATGGTGATTGGGTAGCAAAACAACATGCTCACTAATCTAGAGGACTATGGGAAAGAATGCTTGGTACAGCAACAGATGATGCAGACATTTTACACACCATAGTACATAAAACAATTAAAAAGGGGGCAATCTTTGTGGTAGTGTATGGACACAAGTAATTTGGAGTTGAGAAAGCCCGAAAACTGAAGACTCCAATGTAATGAAGGCTCTATAGTCACATCTTTGCAGTGCTCCACAGAAGCCCTGAATTTCCAATATGCAATTAATACATTTGGTTCCTACCATATGGACTTGCACCTTCCACGATTCACTATTAATCCATCAATATGACCAGGGCTGGTGCAAGGATATTTGTCTACTCAGGCAAAGGTGCATTTTGGTGCAGCAGGCTTTATCACAATCACAATAACAAAACACTCTCTGTCCTACCCACAGACCATCCATGCAAAGCCCATTCCTGTGCCTGCTGGCCACTCCCCCTGGTCTCACTTGGCCCCTCCCCCTCATCTCACATGCCTCCAGTCCCACAGAAATTTTCTCTGTGCTGGACTGGAGGATTGCCTCAAATGTTTCTGCTACACCCCAGGTAGGAGGGGCTTGTTCAGTTCAGGGTTGGAGGCAGAGAAGCTGGTCCTTCATTTAGGAGGAAGGAGAAGAAGGGGGAGCAGGTTCGTGACAGTGGCAACAGCTCATAGTGCCCGCGGCTGTGCTGCACTTCTGCCTGTCACTGTGCGCCGTGTTTGGCTGAGCTTGGTAAATGTGTCAGAAGAGCCGGTGCCAGCATAAGCACTTCATGAGGGCCCCCCCAGTTTTAGCACCCCCCTCTCCTGGCACCCTAAGGAGGCTGCCTGAGTTGCCTTATTGTGGCGCCGGCCCTGATTATGATGGACACCCTTTATGACCAGTAGGGAGGTCAGGAAAGGGACTTCAGAAATTCAAATATGTATTGGCATATTAGATCTTCCTTGACCCTGTGCTCCTGGTAAGCATTACATGGAGCAAGAAAGGTGCCTGCATTAAATGGCTGGTTGTAGTTAATTATATTCAATCCTTACAGGCTACATATATACATACAAATGATGCCTCACAGGATATATGCATGTATAAAAGGTGAGCAGACTTTAGTGTCTGGTGGACAGTGACAGGGCGGCACAGCCACATGTCCATTATAAAAGAGGATTTGGGGAAAAAATGTGAAGCTGTAATGGTACAGCAAGAGATGATGCAGAAGATTGGTACCTGTAATTGTTTTCTTTCCTAAAAGATTACTGTGAAATATGTGAATGGATGTCTACTGTATTGTCTATGCAGGCTTTTAACATTTATAGCTATATGGGTTCTATGAACAGTGACTATTCTCAAAGCCAAAAATACCTACAAGTACAGGAGCTGAAGAGACCCTCTCATAATATCAGTGCTATATAGAATATTTATTGTCTGGGAAACACTGGTTCCATTGATCTTCAAAACACAAATCTTAAAGAGTGTGTCCATAGCTTTATGCTACAACCTAGGTACTCAAGTGTGTGTTTTAGTATGGGGGAATGTTTGGACCAATTAACAATGCAACACAGGAAACTTTGTAAAAGTAAAGTGAAGGTTCTCTGTGCTGGTAAAAAGTTCTGTTCAAACATTGAGACATTTTCTAAGTGTGTATTAATATACAAGAAGAAGATCTAAGAGATTCCTATAAGTATCCTAGTTCTAGTTCATTATTTATTGTCTATTGTTTATCTGATTATAAAATCTTCTTTAAATTGACCAACAACTATATAGGACCTGACTTACTGGATACAGATTGATTGGATAGTTTAAGTAAGACCTCATTTTACATTGTTTAGGTAGATCTAAAGTTATTTGTACACTAAATTGCACACACAAATTGTAATGTGTAGAGTTAAGCCTCGTACACACGCTCGGTTTATTCGGCAAGAACCAGCAAGAAAACTGCTGGCAGAGCTTTCTTGCAGAGTAAAACGCATTCTTGCCATTCAAGAGAACCGCGGTTCTTTTGAAAGGAGAGTCTGTACACTCGGGCGGCAAGAGATTCTTGCTAAGAATCTCGTCAGGAAAAACAATGTTTTTTTCCTGACGAGATTCTGGCCCGTGTGTACGAGGCTTGAGACTTAGTCCTTCCTCACCTGTGCAATTCCACACAAAGGGGTAGATTCACGTAGAATGGCGTTTCTTTGTGCGGGCGTAACGTATCCTATTTACGTTACGCCTCCGCAACTTTTACAGGCAAGTGCTGTATTCTTAAGCCCAGGTTCACACTGGGTGCGATTTCATTCGATTTGAGATGCGATTTCACATGTGAAATCGCATCTCAAATGCCGCCAATTGTCGGCAATGGCGCTGTCCTAATCGGTGCAACGCCGCATCTGTGGCGCTGCACCGATTTCAAAAAGTAGTTCTTGTACTACTTTTTGCGATTTCGGGCCGCGATTTACATAGACATCTGTGCAGAAACCTGCACAGATGTCTCTTAAATCGCGGCCGAAATCGGGACTGCCGGCGGGAGTGAAATCGTGCGAGTTCAGCTGAACTCGCACGGCTTCACTCCCGCAGCCCAGTGTGAACCAGGGCTCAAAGAAAGTTGCGGCGGCGTAGCGTAAATAGGCCGGCGTAAGCCTGCCTAATTCAAATTTTGAAGAGGTGCGCGTGTGTTATGTAAATCAACCCTGATCCGACGTGATTGGCGTTTTTCCCGAACGGCGCATGCGCCTTCCGTGGAATTTCCCAGTGTGCATTGCTCCAAAGTACGCCGCAAGGACGTCATTGGTTTCGACGTGAACGTAAATGACGTCCAGCCCCATTCACGGACGACTTACGCAAACGACGTAACTTTTTCAAATTTTGACGCGGGAACGACGGCCATACTTAACATTGGTACGCCGCATATATGCCTCATATAGCAGGGGTAACTTTACGCTGGGAAAAGCCTAACGTAAATGGTGTAAATGTACTGCGTCGGCCGGGCGTACGTTCGTGAATTTGCGTATCTAGCTGATTTACATATTCTAGGCGTAAATCAGCGTACACGCCCCTAGCGGCCAGCGTAAATATGCAGTTAAGATCCGACGGCGTAAGAGACTTACGTTGGACGGATCTAATAGTAATCTATGCGTAACTGATTCTAAGAATCAGGCGCATTGATACGACTGGCCGGACTCAGAGATACGACGGCGCATCTGGAGATACGCCGTCGTATCTCCTCTGAGAATCTGGCCCTATATGTCTTATTTCATATAAATGAAGAAGGGTTGGATACTCTGGAGGATTTTTTGACATCTACATATTATTATATTATTATACAGGATTTATATAGCGCCAACAGTTTGCGCAGCGCTTTACAACATGAGGGAAGACAGTACAGTTACAATACAATTCAATACAGGAAGGATCAGAGGGCCCTGCTCGTTAGAGCTTACAGTCTAGAAGATACATTTAACAGATTTCCCATCACCTCCTGATCTGGTAACCACTGTCACTGAGACAGGAAGTGAGAGGAATATTTCCAGTGGGAACAAAAACAATAATACGAACCCGATAGAAGTTCTAGCCCTTCCCCTACCACTAAAAGTGTTTTTACTGTTGTCTATGATGTTGTTGGAGGGTTTGCCTTATGTCATTTTTCACTGACTACTATTATGGTCATCTGATAGCATCTTAATTTCTGTCTTTCACACTGGTGCGTTTTTGCCGCGTTTTTTTGCCTTGTTTTCGCGGTAAAAATAGCGCTATTGAAACGCTCCCCATGCCGCTTTCCATTGAAATGAATTAAAAACGCGGTAAAATCACAGTGTTTTACCGCAATTTTAACGCTTCGTTTTTACCGCGTTTTTACAGCAGTTTTTAATTCATTTCAATGGAGGGGGCATGGGGAGCGTTTTATGGGCGTTTTAATAATGCTATTTTTACCGCGAAAAAGCGGCAAAAACTCAGGGAAAACGCACCAGTGTGAAAGGGCCCTTAGAGGAGGATACAACAGAATCACATTCCCACCACGGGGGGGGGGGTATTAACATAGAATACATACAATGCATTGATATGGACCAGAAACATAGCACAACATCCAGTCAATACAATGGTACTGTGAGGCCCGTGTCAACACATTTCTCTAGGGCTGGCTTTATTATCCTATGTGAATGTAACAAATATATCACTGGTTTCCATAATCATATATTAGATAAAAGTACAAATGTCATCACTCCCTCAAATCACTGCCACACGGATATAAATTGTAAAAATAAAAGCAATACTTTCACTGCCAGAAAAAAAAGACCCCACTAAAAAATAAAAATGACTGACAAGCCAGGTCGTGAATGAGGGTACCAGTACAAATGATTGTCCTGACAGGCAAGGATGGGGAGTTCTCCTTCAAAGTACAACTTAAAGCACATGTAAGAGATATAAGAGGTTTACCTGCTGGATTCTTAAAGAGTAAGTTGAAAAAAAAACAATCCCTTCTGGGTGATCAATTTACATTGCTTACATGTTGCAGATTCCTACGTGTTTCTGCTCTGACGAAAAAGCTGTTTGTTGTCTGCAAAATGATTCTGAATGGGAGCAACTTTTTCATTATTAATGAACAAAACGCAGCGCTAATGAAATGATAGTGCACACACCACTATACAAAGTAAGAGGGATATGTGTCCAGTAAGTGATGTAGATATGTGCAAACAAATAGTGCAAGTAAATATATATAAATAATGATTAAAAATATAAATTGCATCAAAAAATGTCATGATTAAAAAAATTGCATCATACTAAGGTGCATAAGTGCATAATAAATAATAGTGGTAAACAGTCTAATACTTAAATATGACACACAAGTCCATATAAAAGTATTCTAATTTGCTTTAGTGTGGATAAAAAATTAATGAAAAATTCCACAGTGCTTTAGTGCATGTAATCAGTAGCAGCAATCCAAGGGTGATGTATAATACAGTTCATACAACAACACACGGCCCAGTGAGGGAATGATCCAGAAGTCATGCCAAGTTGTGATCACACAGGTGCTTCCCTATGGTAATGGACGCTCACTTTAGAGCGTGCAAATTTGCAACTAAGCTTGGTCTTTGCACGCTTATGAACCACACCTGGGCTCTAATGGATAATCCTGTGTTCCTGGTTCCTTGGCAGGCAGCTCCAGATCATAGAATATATAAGAAAAAAACCTGGATGGTGCAAGTAACATTTTAACAATATTTATTTAAATAAAAAGAGAGATCCCTTGCCGGGGTACTCACATACTGCAGGTGCGACAGTGCACCACTCTATAACAGGCTTGTAGCGAGATGTACAGATCGGGATATGGTAAACAGTCCTCTCAGCCTCACACAGACTCTCCCGCCGTCCTGTTCCCTCCCCTACGCGTGACGATATAGGGGGGTGTCGTATCTTCTTCAGGGGGAAACATGTTATACTTACCTGCTCTGTGCAGTGGTTTTGCACAGAGCAGCTCCGATCCTCTTCTTTTTGGGTCCCGCGTTGGCGCCTCTGGCCCCTCGAGCAGTACCCCAGAGAAAGTCCATAAGACACATGGAGCCCGCCCTCTCCTCAGTGGCTTACTGGCTCTGATTGACAGCAGTGGTAGCCAATGGGCTCCTTCTGCTGTCTTCAGCCTTTAGAACACTTTAAAGTAAAAAAACAAGTGTCAGAGCACTGCCTGCCCTTCATAATAATTTTCTATGGTCCAATCCATCTTCTGGGCTGAATGTTGCTCGGTGTCATGCAACTCACTTCCTGTGAAGCCAGGACCTCAAGAACAAACTGCCTGGGGATGCATAATAATGTCACTCTAGACTCATAGTACTTTGCTGGGGCAGAAGCAAAAAGGAAAAGAACGCTGTGCCTAACAAAGGGTGGGGGTGCTAATACTAGTGGTAAAGGGTTATTTACTGAGATTCAGCTTTAAAGTCACAATAAATGATATTCTTATTCTCCAAAAATAATCAATACTCATCCACTACTTAATAGCCCTTTGGAATGAGCAGTGCATGCTAGTTATGGTCATGGTCACTTGCTCTATTCATACTAAAAATCCCATAGTCCATAGTTCACATTCCATGTGAGCAAAAGAGGGTGGCTATGATTCTACATAGAGCGGGACAATGGAGAATAAATATAGACACCATTTAACAGAAGGCAAATCAAAACAACAAAATAAAAGTCATTTGGAGATTTGGCAGTGGCTGAGAGCAATAGAAGGTATTTATCCGAGTTAGAATTACATACTCATATAGAATTTTCTTTTTTAAAACCAAATTTTAATGCCACTTTAATTAAAGTGCCAGCTTCCTTGTTGTGTCTGTCTTTAATACCTTTTAAAACTCACATTTTTTTCCTGTGTTTCCCCAAATGTGCAAAAAATGAACATGAAAAAAAAATGTATGTGCTTGGCTTAGTGTCAAAATTTGGTAAATTAGCTTCTTTGGTGCGTGTTTGCAGTAGAGAGAGGCCCATTCAAATGAGCAGTGCCACTACAAAAACACACAAAAAACATGATACAAGACATTATCTACCCCTCCCCCCCAAAACTCGCTCATCCAGGTCTAAATGGACCTTGCTTTGTGCACTGGTCCAAATCATTTGGTGAAGGGGGGATTATGGTGTGGGGTTGTTTTTCCGGGGTTGGGCTTGGTTCCAGTGAAGGGAACACTTAAAGTGTCCGCATATCAAGACATCTTGGACAATTTCATACTCCCATTTTTGTGGAAAAAGTTTGGGTATCCCTCCTTACTGTTCCAACATGACTGTCCTGACCTCAACTCGACAGAAGACCTTTGGGATGACTGTGAGCCAGACTTTCTTGTCCAACGGTCAAACATTCCCATAGACACACTCCTAAACCTTGTGGACAGCCTTCCCAGAAGAGCTGAAGCTGTTATAGCTGCAAAGGGGGAGCCAACTCAATATTGAGTCCTACGGACCAAGACCGGGATGCCATTAAAGTTTATGTGTGTGTAAAGGCAGGCGTCCCAACACTTTAGGTAATATAGTGTGTGTGTGTATATATATATATATATATATATATATATATATATATATATATATATATACACACAGGTGATCCCCAGGTTTCAAACAAGATAGAGACTGTAGGCTTGTTCTTAAGTTGAATCTGTTTGTAAGTTGGAACAGGTACAGTTTTTAAGTGTAGCTCCAGCCCAAAAAATGTTTTTAAACTTATTGTATAGCATAGAGAAGGGTTATCACCCCTGTAACATTTGTTTTGCTGTCTGTGCCCCTGTTCAGAAGATTTCACCTCACTTTCTGTCCAAATAACAATTGGATTCTGAACATTTTGGGTTATTGGGGAAACAAGGATTGGTGATAAAGCATCAGTGGAGAGGAGACACCCTTTTCCTGTATTACCGTAACTCTTACAGGAGGGAATTTCCCTTCCTAGGGGTAGATTTCCTCTGACTTCCTGTTGTCTCCCGCCGTTTGTAAGTAGGAGTCGTTTGTAGGTCAGATGTTTGTATTTAGGGGACCGCCTGTATGTATATAGTGACAATATAGCGTACCTTTATTTGTTCCTCACTCCTCCTCATTTGTAACTTAAAATATCAGAACCAAATCAACAAGATGGCATCCAGGCACCTAGCTTTTTTAGATGGCGAGATAAGCAATGGCAGCCCACATATTTCTGTTATGGCAAGTTTCCTTTAATCATTTCCATCCCAGTTATCATACTAATTGCAGTTCTAGTCACAGCAGACATAAAAATGAAATGATAAAGCATATTACGACAGTTATATATCAATAGCTATGAAGTATATGAATTCAAAACCTTACAGCCTGTAGTTTTTTTTGTTAAATGGAGTTTAATTTATTCCTAGACGCTCTTACTTTAGAATTGCCTTTCAGCCATTCAAGACAGAGAAGCTCTAAAATCCTCAGCACTGTCTACTTTATTTTATTCCCAGGGATAAACAGACAACACACTGGGCAAATTCAATTAAGGATAAACACCTCCGATATTTCAAGCCCATTATTTAGTTCTGTAATATGAAAGCTTTGATGAATATATTAATGCCCTTTAACCCTACGTAAGGGCTTAAGTACTGTGCCATGAATAAGCAATGATAATTCTTGCAGCATGCTCGGAAAAGTCTTGCTTTCTCATCCTCCAGATGTAAGAAGTTACGACAGTATTATGAATCTGACCTTCAGAGCACAGGACCCAGAAGAGCAATGTAGTACGGGCTGCAATAATTCTGTCTGTCCCCTGCTCAGCGAGCGGTCTGAGAATATTATTATACCTTGTATCTGCATAACATTCTCCATTCCATTACACCTTCCACAATAAAACTTCACATGAGACCATCAGGGGGCAAAGCCTGTAGCATATTGGAGGGGGATTCTGGGAGATTGTAAATTGATTCAGGAAAGGGGGATTGAGCTGTGTAATTACGGTGGGTGTCTGAAAATCAGAAGAAGCCATTTAGTTATATAGGTATTTGTAAACTACTGTCAGCTTTATGTCGCTGTAGGAAACTTCCATAGCAGAATAGAGTGATTCAGCGTGGCAGCTTCTTCACTTTGATGTGCCACTTATTTTTTTTTGCGCATGGTCATAAGGAATATTATTCCTGAGGTGACATATTTAAATTGGGTTTCAAAAATATAGTGTCAGGCCTTTTTCATCAAGCTTAAGGTCCCATTCTTACTTGTGAATGGGGCCATTTGCTATTACCCACGAGAAACGAAACAGTCTAAACTCAGGGCCAATCATCGGCAGGTAATCGATGCATGGGTGATTACATGTGAGCAGCTGCAAACAGCTAGGGTGGTCTAATTTCTTTAAATATTGGTGCAGTAAAATCAGAATCAGTCATTTGCTAGGGATTCAGATTTTTTAAATACCTGAACCCCCCCAACAGACAAACTGAAACTTCCGCACTGTGCCCTCTCTCCTAACGGCCACAGCGTGGAAGTTTTAGTTCACCTGCTATTTAGTAAGCTGCTGTCAACGAGCGAGCACAGAGAGTGCAGTGGGCTTGTCCTGCTGTCAAAGTACATCAAAAGATGCAGAGGAGGGGGGAACAGTGGGCTCATCCTTAGTGTGTTCAGGCTTGTAGGCTTTGAGGGGTTGACCAGAATGGGGGTGGCAGTGGAGGAGAAGGTCAGGGTGGAAGAAGCTGCCCGCTCTTTGCTGCAGATGCTGCCACCACATGAGGTCCTGGTGGAGATCTTCTCCTGCCTGTCAGGGACACAGATAACTCTCCTGGCCCTCATGTGCCACAAATTACGCCACTGACACCATGTGGAGAAGGTGCAGCAGGACCGATGAGATCTGGGAGAATTTATCAACCCAAGGTGTATGGGGTGTCTGGGGGGGTGATCAGAGTGGGGGTATTTGGGGGTGTAACCAGAGTGGAGTTATCTGGGGTGGGTGTGATCAGAATGAGGGTAATCTGGAGGTGTGATCAGAGTGGGGGTGTCTGAGGAGGTGTGATTAAAATGGGAAGTATCTGAGGGGTTTGATCAGAGTGGGAAGTATCGGGGGTGTGATCAAAGTGGGGAGTATCTGGGGGTGTGATCAAAGTGGGGAGTATCTGGGGGGGTGATCAGAGTGGGGAGTATCTGAGGTGTGATCAGAGTGGGAGTGTCTGGGGGTGTGATCATAATGGGGAGTATCTGGGGTGTGATCAGAGTGGGGAGTATCTGGGGTGTGATCAGAGTGGGGAGTATCTGGGGTGTGTAATCAGAGTGGGGAGTATCTGGGGTGTGATCAGAGTGAGGAGTATCTGGGGGGTGTGATCAGAGTGGGGAGTATCTGGGGGGTGTAATCAGAGTGGGGAGTATCTGGGGTGTGATCAGAGTGGGGAGTATCTGGGGTGTGATCAGAGTGAGGAGTATCTGGGGTGTGATCAGAGTGGGGAGTATCTGGGGGGTATGATCAGAATGGGGAGTATCTGGGGTGTGATCAGAGTGGGGAGTATCTCTGGGGTGTGATCAGAGTGGGGAGTATCTGGGGTGTGATCAAAGTGGAGAGTATCTGGGGTGTGATCAGAGTGGGGAGTATCTGGGGGGTGTGATCATAATTGGGAGTATCTGGGGTGTGATCAGAGTGGGGAGTATCTGGGGTGTGATCAGAGTGGGGAGTATCTGGGGTGTGTAATCAGAGTGGGGAGTATCTGGGGTGTGATCAGAGTGAGGAGTATCTGGGGGGTGTGATCAGAGTGGGGAGTATCTGGGGGGTGTAATCAGAGTGGGGAGTATCTGGGGTGTGATCAGAGTGGGGAGTATCTGGGGTGTGATCAGAGTGAGGAGTATCTGGGGTGTGATCAGAATGGGGAGTATCTGGGGTGTAATCAGAGTGGGGAGTATCTGGGGGGGTGATCAGAGTGGGGGTAACTGTGATCTGGGGGTTGTTTATGGTGGGTGAGATCTGGGAGTTTGTTTATGGGGGGGTGTCTGGGGTGTCACAAGTGTAAATGGGAATGGGGCCTAACACTTAAAGCTGCTTTCAGGGAACTTAAAAACGACTCTTGCAGTGGGGCTCCCTTCACTTTAAGAGTTAAATGCAATTTTTTTCTTGAATACCAGGAAAAAGGACATTTACTTACCTTATTCCTCGCTTGCCCAGCCACTGATATTAACCTCTTCTCTCTGACACTCTGGGGGTTGTGTGCAAGCCTTTAGTGTGCTCACCTAAAAAGCAGGACTGTTGGTTCTGCATTGTAAATGACGATGTCACCTCCTGCCACAGCACCGAGGCAAAAAAATTTCAGGGCAAATGAAAGGGGAAGCCTAAGGCCGCGTACACATGATCAGTTAAACCGATGAGAACAGTCTGATGGACCGCTTTCATCGGTCCAAACCGATCGTGTGTGGGCGCCATCGGTTATTTATCCATCGGTTAAAAAAAAGCCAACTTGTTTTAAATTTAAAAATCCACGCATGCTCAGAATCAAGTTGACGCATGCTTGGAAACATTGAACTTCGTTTTTTTCAGCACGCCATTATGTTTTACGTCACCGCGTTCTGACACGATCGTTTTTTTAACAGATGGTGTGTAGGCACGACTGACCATCAGTCAGCTTCATCGGTTAACCGATGAAAACGGTCCATCAGACCGTTTTCATTGGATGGACCGATTGTGTGTACAGGGCTTTAAACTGGTAGCCTAGGCAAGACTGAGCATTTAGCCTTTTCAGTGCTCGGGAAGCCCCACTACAAGGATAGGTATTTTTGTTCCTCTGGAGTTCAGCATTATAGTGGACATAAACTCCAAAAGTTTAAATGTGCTACATTATAGGAAATATCTACAGTAGATGCCTAAGGATTGTCCTGAAAAAGTGAAATTTGTGGATGTTCCTACTGGATTGCTCATTGTTTTCTTTTTGCTGGAGTGAAATCTGTAATGCAAGAACCTACTTCATTAATTATGTGGATCTATGCTCCTTGCACCTCTTCTAGTGCTTCTTGAATATTATCCCTGAAGTTATTAGATTACCGGTCATCAAGAAGCATGATTTGAAGAATCAAAGCTTTCTCCTCTGTCAGGATGACCACCTCCACACAGACACAGAGTGGAACATACCGTAGCATGGTAAGTCAGTAATTGGAAAATGATCAACTGCAGGAGGCATACAAGCAATACTAATGACTAGTCCTTTGCCATCTGCTTGCCTTTATGGGCACAGGCTCCACAGTTCAGGAACTAAATTTATAACGTGAAAAAAAACATTTCTAGCAGGTACAGGTGGTCTCATGGTAGAAGTGACTGAGTCATGGCCAAGGACCATTATCAGTATCTCTGCAACCCAGGAGTGATGTGACCTGAACCCTACAGCTCACATCTCCATTACACTTGGCCACCCCTGCTTCTGTCCCTAGCTGGTTGCATTCTGACAGTTCAACCTCTGTTATTGTACTATAAAACATGCTGCAGCCCTACAAGGCAAATGTCTTTTACTATGTAAGACACAGAATGGGGCAAAATAACTACAATTTCAAATAATAGGAGAACAATTCCAATTTATTGATACAGTCTGCTTCCTGGGTGAACCAGAGAGGAGGACTACTGTTCTCTGTTACCCGAGAGTGAGATACTTCAACACAGGTAGATCACAGCCTCAGAACATGTACACATGGAGTCTCAAACCTCATGAGGGAGGGCCTGCAAAGAGGAAAAAAATGTCTGTGTCCAACTTACATGTCATATTCCATGGGATTGACTCCCCATGTGTCTCCCTATTTTTCTCACTTCTCTTCCTGTTAATATAGCCCAAGTGGGATCAAGGTCCACACCAGGGGTATCCGATCTTCTAAACTAAGGGCCCCATCATTGGTTTTATTAGGAGGAACAGTGACCGGTTGTATCAGTAGGATGAATAATGCCTCATAACTAGGGTACCAGTACTTAGCACTTGCATGGGTATTGGTACTCGTGCAAATGCTCCGATACCTAAAAACAATACTTTCAGGCTCGGTTCTCTCAGCTGACAGTGTGATTCCCCCACTGACAGCGGAAATGTAAAAAAACAAAAAAGCTGACAATTATCGGAGCGGGGCTGCCGCATCCTTAAAGTGTTTGTTAAGCCATATAAAAGAAACACTGGCAGACCCTCTATTAGAGCCTGGCAGAGTACACTACATTAGTCTTTTCTAAAAACGAGTGCTGTAAATACCAATTTACAACGATCTTCAGGCCGGTCACGTGACTTTCGGCCACTGTATACATCCGATGGATGGCTTCTGCAGGAGGGGCAGTGATCTCCTTCTGACGTCAGCAGGGGGAAAACGTGGCCACTCAGCCTCTCCTGCAGTAGCCCTGGAAAGCAGCCAAGAGTCACGTGACCTGCCTGAAGATTGCACTAAAACAGTATTTACAGCGCTCGTTTTTGATAAAAGACTACTACAGTGTCTTTTATAAAAGACTACTACAGTGTGGTATGTCAGGATATAATAGAGCTGGCAGTGTGCATTTCCAATTTTTTTTACTAATATTGGCGGGGGGCAGGGGAGGAGATGGAGACACACAGAAACAAGCTGACAGGCAGGAATGAGGGGGTGAGGGGGGAGCAAAGAGAGCAGATGGGACAGCAGCGTATGACGAAGGGACGCAATCAGACCACGGTGGTCAGGCTCAGTAGCCCGTGATTTTCATGGTCTGTACAGAGAGGGCATACAGGAAGTGGCAGATTCAGGGAGGTTTTTTTTTACAGTTGGGGGAGGGGGGGCAGATTACAAGATTACAAAGCACAAGCGCTGTGCTGTGTAATCTGCTTTAAGGGACCAGGAAATAAATAAAACATACAGTAACACTTTATTAACTGACATTTAAGTTAGCTATCAGCTGAAGTGTAAACTGAATTCCCAGCAATTGGAGCTGTCAAAAAAATAAAAAAAGCAGCCGGGCAAAGTTTATCAACAACACTGCTCAGCTGCTCAGCCGAAACATAAAAATAAACATGGTTTCCTTTTGTAACTTAAAGTGGGGGTTCACCCAAAAAAAAATTCTAACATTACATTGAGCTGACTTCTGACACTGACAGTATGCTGATCGTTTTTCTTTTTTTTCCATACATACCATTTTATCGCTATTTTTCACCCCGGCTTCCGGGTAGTGAATCCCGCGGGAGTGGGCGTTCCTATTCACAGGCTAAGTGATTGACGTGTTGAGAATAGCTTCCCACCGGCGCATACGGCTGCGTCACGAGTTGCCAAAAGAAGCCGAACGTCGGTGCGCAGGCGCCGTATAGCGCCGTATAGAGCCGACTCGCAGTCCGGCTTTTTTCGGCAACTCGTGACGTGCCATATGCGCCGGTGGGAAGCTATTCTCAACACGTCAATCACTTAGCCTGTGAATAGGAACGCCCACTCCCACGGGATTCACTACCCGGAAGCTGGGGTGAAAAATAGTAATAAAACAGTATGTACGAAAAAAAAAAAAAAAGATCAGCATACTGTCAGTGTCAGAATTAGCTCAATGTAATGTTAGAATTTTTTTTAGGGTGAAAGCCCGCTTTAAGCTGTGTACACACGATCGGTTTGCCTGAAAACAGACCGATGGACTGTTTTCATCGGACAAACCGATCGTGTGTGGGCCCCATCGTTTTTTTTCCCATCGGTGAAAAAAATAGAACATGTTTTACATTTTTCCTATGGATAAAAAAAAACTAGGGTTGTCCCGATACCACTTTTTTAGGACCAAGTACAAGTACCGATACTTTTTTCATGTACTCGCCGATACCGAATACCGATACTTTTTTTAAAATGCAGCCATGTGTCCCCAATTGCAGCCTTGTGTCCCCCCATATGCAGCCATGTCTCCCCCCCCAAAAGCAGCCACGTCTCCCCCCCATATGCAGCCATGTCTCCCCCCCCATATTCAGCCATGTCCCCCCCCATATGCAGCCATGTCTCCCCCCCATATGCAGCCATGTCCCCCCCCCCATATGCAGCCATGTCTCCCCCCCCATATGCAGCCTTGTCTCCCCCCCCCAATATGCAGCCATGTCTCCCCCCCCATATGCAGCCATGTCTCCCCCCCCATATGCAGCCATGTCTCCCACCATATATGCAGCCATGACTCACCCCCCATATGCAGCCATGGCTCCCCACCCCCATATGCAGCCATGTCTCCCGCCCATATGCAGCCATGACCCCCCCCCCCATATGCAGCCATGTCTCCCTCCCATATGCAGCCATGTCTCCCCCCCCATATGCAGCCATGTCTCCCCCCCCATATGCAGCCATGTCTCCCCCGCCGTCTAGCTGATCGGCGCTCAGGCCAGGGAACATAACAGCTTTCATTTGAATAGCTGCTGTTCCCCGCCGCGCGTCGTCATGGCCCCTCCCCCTTGTCCGGGCACTTTGATAGACAGATCACCTGTCCAATCCTGGGAAAAGTGCCCGACAAGGGGGAGGGGCCATGATGGCGCGTGGCGGGGAACAGCAGCTATTCAAATGAAAGCTGTTATGTTCCCTGGCCTGAGCGCCGATCAGCTAGACGGCGGCAGCGGCAGCAGCTCTCCTCCAGTGTGATGTTATACATACCTGGGGACTGCTCTGCTCTCCACCCTCTCTCCGACTTCTTCTCCGCCTGCACTCTGCCTTCCTCGCTGCCCCCTCAGTCTCCTCTCTGATCGGTTCCCGCCCCCTCTCCGCCCGCTCTCCGCCCCCACTCCGAGAAAAAAAAAAAGTATCCGGATTAGGCATCTGGAGCATTGGGACATTGGCATCTGGATATTGGGACAACCCTAAAAAAAACGATAGAAAAATTTGATCGTCTGTGTGGAACTCCATCGGACAAAAATCCATGCACGCTCAGAATCAAGAAACGCATGTTTGGAAGCATTGAACATAATTTTTTTCGGCTCGTCGCACTGTTCTACGTCACCGCATTTTGGCACGATCGGATTTTTGACTAATGGTGTGTAGGCAAGACTGATGAAAGTCAGCTTCATCGGATATCCGACTAAAAAATCCATTGGATCGGATTCCATCATATATCCGATCGTGTGTACAGGGCTTTACTGTCTTTCTTCATCTACAGATCTAAGGGATGAACTTCGATCTATAGATGAAGTCAGTTTATAGCAACCTGTCAAGTAAAGAATCTTTATTAAATGTTCCTCTGTTTAACCCCTTTGTAACCCTTAATTAACTCTAATCAGCTGTAATGAACCACTTCCTTCCTGCTGCATGCCGAATGACGGCTGGAAAGTGGTTCAGTTATCTTGACTGGGCGTCATATGACTTCCAGCAGGATAACAAGCTAGTGCACGCCCACGGGGGAGCGTACCACAGCGATCGGTGGTGTGGTGTGTAAGTCTGAGGCTCTTTACCACGTGATCAGCTGCGTGCAATCACAGCTGATCACAGTGTAAATAGAAAGAGTCGTTTATCGGCTTTTCCTCCTTAGCACTGACAGACACGATTAGAGAAGAGCCGATTGGCTGCTCACCTTGACAGAGGGGGTCTGCTCTGATTGATTATCAAAGCAGCCTCCCCGAGGATGCCCACCCAGGACCACCAGGTATTCCAATCAATGCTCAATAGGGATGGCACTCAGTGCCCATCAGTGATGCCTGCCAGTGCCTCCTGATAAGTGCTACCTAACAGTGCCATCTATCAGTGCCACCTATCAGTGCCCATCAGTGCCACCTCTCAGAGCCCATAAGTTCCCACCAGTGCCACCTATCAGTGCCCATCAGTGCCACCAATTAGTGCCCAGTGTCACCTGTGAGTGCCCATCAGTGCCGCCTATGAGTGCCCATCAGTGTCACCTTTGGGTACCCATTAGTGCTACATATCACTGCCACCTATCAGTGCCTGTCAGTGCTGCATATCAGTGCCCATTGGTGCAGCATTTAAGTGCCTCATCATCAGTGCACATCAGTGCCATCTCATCAGTGCCATTCAGTACTGCCTTATCAGTGCAGCCTCATCAGTGCCTATCAGTGAAGGAGAAAATGTACTTATTTACAAAGCCAGTGGGATAAATAGTGTCCCTTCATTGGTATCAATGGGAGAAATAGTGTCCCATCATTGGTGTCAGTGGATGGAATGGTACCCCATCATTAAGATCAATGGATGGAATGGTGACCCAAGGGCAGGATAAAGACAAGCAAACCTCACCAACAGAAAAGGGAGGGAAAGCACCAGCAACACTACTCAATGTACCCTTCTTACAAATTGGGGCCAATTATAACATGCATGTAATCCTGCACCCAGAGTTAAATTTTAGAGTCTGCTTTATGAAAAAGACTGCTTTATGCTTTATGTAAAAGACAAAGATCACTGGAGCAAATACCATAGGAGGGGGGGCACAGCCTGTTACAGGAAAAACATTTCCAGCCTAGTTGATAGACATTTAGCAAAACTGGCATCTGTTTCTTGTGGATGAATGTTCACTGAAGACACCAGAAATGAGTTTAGCCTCTGGCATGTGTCTAATGGTTATGGGCACTTTGTCACATCCCTCTTTTATTCTTACACCTCACTCTCTTATTGTCCCTTGTTGCAAATATCCCTCTCATTGTGAAAAAGTAATCTTGTCATTCCTATACACACCTTAAGCACTTGATGGCTTAAGAGCCTCACACCTTCCCCCAGCTGTTTATACATTCAGTAATGACTAGCTAAAACTAAAGCTCTGAGTTTTATAAGGTGATTAATCACTCAAGATATATTGGAAACTGGACATTTTATTTGGCATCTTTAATAAGCAACTCACCAAGTGCAAACTACCATCATTTGTTACATGGTAGAAAAATAGTATGCATAAAATGCAACTTTAGATGAATGCAAGCTTTAAAGTGGTTGTAAAGGCAGACGCTTTTTTTATCTTAATGTATTTTATGCATTAGGATAAAGAGCCTTGTGTGTGCAGCAGCTGCCCCAGCACCCCCTAATACTTACCTGAGCCCCATCTCGACAAGAGGCTCAGCTATTCAGGACTCTCCCTCCTCATTGGCTGAGACAGCAGCGAGGCACCATTGGCTCCCACTGCTTTCAATCAAAGTCTGTGAGGCAATGATGAGAGAGGGGGTGGGGCTGGCCCAAGGCTCCATGACACCCCAAGGTACCAACACCCCAGACAACAATAGTGGTCACTCACAGTACAGCCACGGCTGGAACAGAAGCCCAAATTTGGCAAAACAATACAGTCAGAGGTAGTTAAATCTCTGACTACCCTCTAAATTTAAGGCAGCGCCAGCTATAAAAGTAGCAGGCCGCTACACTAGCTTTACTTTGCTTTTTTTACTTTCTTCACTATTTTCACTTTGTAGCTGTAACTTTAATTTAATTAAACTTGCATGTGTAAAAACGCATAGTCAAACAGGTATTTTTAGATGGATTGCCAATATTAAAGTGGTTGTAAAGTCATAATGCCATGAAAAGCCCACCACAATCCCAGGCAACCATTAACCTCTATGATATACCCTAAAAGCTAACAATCACTTGTTATTACCTTTAGACATGTGCAATTCGGTTCGTAACAAATGGATTTTCGTACGAATTTGTTAGTATTCGTACATTCGGATCAATTCGAACATCCGAATAGCTGAAATAACCAAAATACGAAAATTACGAAATTACGAATAAGCAAAATAACGAAAATGCAAAAATACGAACTTACGAATGCACAAACTTACGAAAATACGAAACACAGAAACAGTAAAAGAACGAAAATGACATTTATAACGAATGATTTGCATTCTGTATTTTCAATTCTTTGTCTGTTTGTAATTTCGTATGTTCGTATTTCATTTGTGTGTTCGTAATTTTGTTTCTTTGTATGTTTGTAATTTTGTTTGTTCGTATTCTTGAATCGTTCTCTTGAATGGGCAGTGTAAGAAAGTGTATCTTAATATGTATGTTTGTAATTTCGTATGTTCGTATTTTCATTTGTATGTTCGTAAATTTGTTTCTTTGTCTGTTCGTAATTTCGTGTTCTCAAATCGTTCTTTCGAATGGGCAGTGTAGTGAGTGATGTATCCTACTTAATATCTTAGCCAATCAGCTTATCTCTTTTGTGTCTGAGTCACAATGCATTCATGGATCTTTTTAGATTCAGTTGAGAAGGAGACTGAGTCAGGTCTCGTGACCGAGGGAGTGGACTGGGAGTAAGTACAGGACTTATAAGATATTAAGCAAGATACACCCTCTCAAAATGGCGTACAGGGGCGGAGGCTATAGCCATGTGTTGAAAACGAAACTAAAATACATTACGAATGACCGCAATGTGTTTACGAAAGTACGAATGCATTCGAAGCACGGTAGTAGACACGAATCAACGAAAACAAAACAATGTTACGAATCAACAGAAAAGACCTTCTCACAAAAATAATAATTACTAAATTAGGAGTACTGTACCGAATAAACAAAAATTATTACCTAACAAAATTACGAATTTCGAATCAAAGAAAATAAATTAGACAGAACTACGAATCATTCAGTACCAACAAAAATAAAACTGTTACGGAAATACGAACGGGTCCGAATATGAACATTTTTGGTGGTGCACATGTCTAATTACCTTTAGCAGCTTGTATTATTCTCCATCATGTGACCACAATCCCCCTGCATTGATAAACATAGAGCAGCTGGTGGACAGGACATGAATATTCTCTTCCAGGCATATGATATGCATACATCACAAGAAAGCAGGACTAAGTGGGTTATGGTAGACCTGGCTGGCTGGGACTGACAACAGTACAGGAGAACATGACATGCATACGTCACAAGGTGGAAGTGAGAGACAAGACTGAAAAGGGAAGAGCAGTGCTGGCTGGGTAGAGAATGGACCAACAACGGATCAAGGAAGCATCAGTGAGCAGCAACATTCGGCTCAGCAAACCAGCCGTAGTCAGTTCAAGAGAGGAGGACTCTTGAATGGCTTGATTAAATAGTCAGTCAGTCATTTTTAAAACAAAGTACTAGTAGTGGATAATACAAAAGTCAGTGTCAGTAGTCATAGAAATCTTGTGCTCATTTTCATTTTTGCTTGGAATTGCATTTTGACTTTCAAGGGTAATGCAGATAATTGGAAAACATCAATGCACCTCCAGTTAATGCTTGATCTTCATAAATGCAGACAGTAGTAACCACAGCTGCTCAAAAAAACTGCATTGATTTTATTTCAATAAAGAAAAAAATAGCAGTGAGCACTATGATGTTCTTTCTTCCTTGAGCATAGCAAGCTCATGACAGAAAGAACATTACATTATAGTGCTCACTACCAGGGCCGGGTCAAAGGATTGGCAGGAAGGGTGGCTGCCCTGGGCACAATGGTTTATTGCAGGTGTGGGTGCCCTGACCCTAACCTTAAGGCAAGGGGGGCGCAGTTTGGCATCTTTGCCCTTGGACGTTGGATGGCCTTGTCCCTGCATGTCTCAATACTATTTTTTTCTTTATTGAAATAAAATCAATGTGCACTCAACTTGTATGCAGATAAAAATAACCTTGAATGGACAAAAGTTGTGCAAATTTCGACACTAATTTGTCACTAATTTGACACTAATTTGTAATGTTCATTTGTTTGTAACGTTCATTTAGAAATTTCGTGCACCTCTAATTATCCTATCACTTGCAAGCAAAATTCTGTGTTTTTTAAAGTTTGTCTTTAGGGAAACACATATGCATTATTATTAACATTGATTAATATTGTATTTTTTTAATTTTTTTCAAAAAAAAGCTTTCCCTCTACTTTACACAGCATTTTGAGCCCTGATGGAGAAGGTACTACCTCCTTTACTATTTTGGTAAATCAACAGCCTTGACTGCCGCAAACTGAAATCTGATTGGTGGCTATTGTCAATGAACATCACTACTCTTTGCACTTCTTTAGTGTTTGTCCACTACCATTACAATTATCTCTTGCTGGCTAGATGGACTTTATGGGAAAAAAGCAAACACGCGATCGCTTATTCCGGGAGTTGAGAGGTATAAAAATGAAACAGTAAAACGGAAACCGCTGAACTGCAGCCACCTTTACTGTGTAGAGACGAGATTCCAAAAATGAATCTATTAACCTCACTAAAATGTAGTTTAGATAACATTTAAAATGGAAGTTGATGACCCGCTGCTAACGGTGGGAACATAATATTGGGGAATGTAATGCGGAGTCAGCAGGGCACACGGTAATCAGGGATGGGAAGCTGCAGATTGCAAATCTCATTACAGGTGGAAAAGGATTGTATGTTAACAGACAGTACTACATACAAGATGTGGAAAAAAACATTAAAGTGACTGCAAATGACAGCCATTTAGCCTCCGCAATCATGTCTTTGCTGCTTTTCTACAAAATGGACCAATCTTCACAGTTTGCCTATAAAAAAGACTTCTTTGTATAGATCTTTTTTGTTATATATATGCTGGAGATGCAAAAAGCATACATTTGCATAGTCATCCCCCAGGCTCTGTTAAAAGTTAATTATACAAAAATAAGAAGAACAATTGCACATTTTCTTGTTCAAATATTTTTATTGAAGTGTACAACATTTGACATGTCAAGGTACATAACAATTTGGTCTGAATTCTTAAACATAAAGCATTAAGTAATACATCATATGTAAGTAACAAATGTTGTACCTTCATTAAATGTAACCATATTGCTACACTTAGAGGCGCCTCTCTTCTCTTTTATACTTAGTTGTGATGTGACGCTACTTGTATATCAAGACATCGCTTGTATATCAATTCCAAATTTATTTAAAAATGTTGCTTGTCTTGCAAAACGCTCTCAAACCAAATTACACTGTACAGACTTTGCAACAGCTTTAGTAGTGTGGAGTGACAATCAGTACCCAAATGTTGGACATGTTTTAATGTTGGACAGAGACTAGGCCCTAGCTAGGTAAGGGGACATGGATTGAGGTATTATGTACAAACCAAGGGGTCATTGTCTCCATAGGTGAGACTTAGGTAAAGGGGTTCAAGTTGATGTCCAACTTAGATTAATTAGATAACAGTAAGTAGGACTGTACACATGTCAATACAAGTAGGTATAAAACAAATGCACATTTTCATATAAAGGTATACTTTATATAGGGTTTTCATCTCAAGGTCCACCTTAAATACTTCCCTTCACTGTACCTGAGCCTCCCCAATTTTTATCTTTCATATACTGTATGTAATCAGAGAAGAGTGCCCTTTTTGGTCCTTTTTTGTTTTACAAGGTTTAGCAGAAGAAACAATTTCATGATCATTATGTTATCTCTCATTAAACAATAAGACAACATTGCTAGCACATGACTAGGGTACCACAGATATCCCCAAACCTATCAATTCTTACCACGTATACCTCCCCAACTTACAACTCAGAACAAATGACGAAAAACACTGATCTGAGAATTTAGCCAGGTTGGCCAGTTTGGTAACAAATATAAAATCTCTAAACACAGAAACAAAATACATCATCCAGTACCCGTAACATAAAGGTTGCCAGTCTTGGGAGGAACCAAAGAAACAACATCAGATTAGGTATCTGCGATTAACGATCCCCAGCTACGCAACACCGTCAGAAAGTGCAGTTCAGCTAAAGCCGAGATGCTGTTATGAGACTGAACTGCCAAAGAGCAGGAGCGTTAAACACTCCTGAAATCAGGATTCAGGCATCATCTGCAACAAAAATTTAATTTTTGATAAGTTATTCTTTAAGGGTTAATTACTTCTAAAGGAATGCAGACATTGCAACTCTACTCGTTGATTAGAATTAACACAGACACTTCAATTTAAGAATCAAGCTTCCAAAGACATACAGCTTTTTCTCCCATTGTGTCTGGTATTTTATGTTTGTGTTTATTGTCATAACCTAAAAACCTTTTCTTATAATTACCAACCTAAAGAACAAAATCCAATAAAATGTTAATGGTCACACATTGTTTGAGTCAAACTAGGCCACATAGTAGATAAGTTACATTGTCAATCAGAGTATTAAATAGAAGATGGCGGACATACAGTACATTCAACATTTTTGAGGGTATCAGTTGCTAGGTTTATAAGATAATTTCTCTTTTTTTACATACAAATCATTTCCTGTAAGTAGGCGTGTTCAGCTAATGTTAATAATGAACAAATGCACATTTCTTTAAAGAGTGTTATCCCTATCAATAAAAAAGAAAAAGGTAACAGCGCTCTTTGCAGGGACAACCCAATCCATACACCAGGTCCACTCACAGGTACCGAGGCTTGATGTGTCCCAACACACTTGAATGCAACAATAGTAAGAAGAGCCGACAAGGCTGTAATCTTTGAAGTGTTGTTTATTGGTACATCAGAGTGACAAAAAAACAATAAAACAGACATGTTTCGGCAATAGCCTTAGTCATAGCAATGAACTTTTCTTTTTTGCTCCCTCTTCATCTGTTAAACATACTATAAAAAGAGTTATGTTTTATCTGTTCAGTAAGGGAAAAAATGACCTACTGAACCTAAATTCTGAGCTCTTCAGTGTCCACTGCTTACTTCCTGTGTTATCCCAAAGAGGATCAGCAAGTTCAGCAGGAACCAGCCAAATTTGGATCCATGTGTACCCTTCTCTGTTCAACAGAAGCTGATCATTAGACCGGCTTGTGTTGAATGGTTCTGCTTGAAAACTAGCATTCGATCAGTCACTGATTCTTGCTGTCAGAATACAATAGTGCAGCGGGGGAGAGACCTGCATCCATGTCACTTGTGCGGATGCAGGAATCTGAGTTTTTTTCATTCAACCTGCTGGCTGAACAAAAGAAAAGTCCCAGAGTATACCCAGCTTAAAGTGTGTGATTTAGTGGCTTGCCTCCCCTTTTAAATCTCTATTACTCCTTGCACAGTTTATTGAATAAGCCAAAGTATCTACATTTATTCTGTATTATTATTGAGGTCCACCTGCTCTTCTGCTGAATATATGCGAATAACGGTTGTAAATGGGTTAAAGCTGAATTCTGGGAAAATGTCAAAACTGCCCTTGCTTTGAGGCTTCCCTGTACTACAAGGGCAACATGCTTTTTTTTTAGTCTACGGTACCATGAAAAAAACTATGGGCCAGATTCACATAGAATTGCCCTGGCGCAGCGTATCAGAGATACGCTACGCCGCCGTATCTTACCTGGCTCTAAGTTGAATCCAGGAAGATTTTGCGCTGTAAGTTACGGCGGCATAGTGTATCTCTCGGCGCGTATTTCAAATTGGGCGGGTACGGGGCGTGATTCATTTAAATGAAGCGAGTCCGTTTTGAAATTTCCCGCCGTGCTTTGCGCGAAATGAAGTCGCACCGACGTAATTTTTTTAACTTAGACGTGAGTTACGTCCTTTCCTATTCACAGACGACTTACACCCAAAAAAAAATTAAAATTCGAAGCGGGAACGACGGCCATACTTTAACATGGCAAGTCTATCTATACGCCACAAAATAGCAGCTTTAACTATACGCCGGGAAAAGCCGACTAGCGACGACGTAAGAGAATGCGACCGCCGCGCGTACCTTCGTGGATCGACGGAAAAAGCTAATTGGCATACCCGATGCGGAAAACGACGCGAACTGCACCCAGCGGACGCCGAAGTATTGCACCTACAATCCGAAGGCGTACGAAGCCGTACGCCTGTCGGATCTAAGCCAGAAGCCGTTGTATCTTGGTTTGAGGATTCAAACTAAAGATACGACGTGGCAAATTTGACAGTATGCCGGTGTATCAGTAGATACGCCGGCGTACTTGCTCTGAGAATCTGGCCCTATTTTCCTTACCTTATTCCTTGCACACTCCAGGTTATAGATTGGCCCTTGATATCCTAACTTACAATGCATGAATACTAGGATAAGGTAAGTGGAAAAGCTTTTTAATGGTATCCTAGAAAAAATGAGTATTTAACCCTTGCAGTGCAAAGGGGAGGGAGAGGGAGGTTTAGCCGCACTGCAGGGGCGTTTTGAATTTATCTTTAAGCCTCTGTTTAAATATGACATAAGAAGGCACGTATCTCAATGAGAAAAAAAAATAGATACCAAAGAGGTGAAACCATCTAAAGTTCTTACAAAAAGATCAAACCCTCTTCTGAATAGAGCACTCATATTGTGCCACGTTTCCACCCCAGCAATATTGTTATTAACTCCAATTCATAGGTGGGAGTTCAAAGTATAACACATAGAATGGTCTTCAATAGTCCCAGACAAATCATACGGCTGCTTCTGCATCAGTCACGGAGATAGGATGAAAGACGCTGTTAAGAAGAAATATAGAAGAATACATCACAGTGAAATGACCACTGAGTGTAAAGTAAGTATTTATGTAAGTGTGATCGTTGTTCCGTCTATAGTAATTCAGGACCAATGTATCAAGTGCTGAGTGTTCCTCCTCCCATAAAATTCATTCAAGTCATTTAGATTAAGCTGCATGCAAGAGCTTGTAATCATTTAGAGCCTTTAAGCCAAACTCCAGGCAGATATATATATAAAAAAAACATGCAGCTACCGTACATATTATTATTATTTTTATACAGGATTTATATAGCCAGAAAAGTCAGGTCAACAACTTGGTTCTGTCATCTGGCTTACATCACAAGACTGGATGGCGATTAGCTAAGTAAGATAGGTCCTATATATTTTAGTTGTGTATTTAACTGTTTGCCTTAAAAAGGATATTCATGCATCCAGGTTAACCATACACCAGTAGCCGAACAAGATGTGCCAAGCAATATATTCCCCCACCTGTGGATCACCTGATGAAAAAAAATCAATAGTCTATGTGGAATCTATAGAGCTGTACTGTAAAATATTTAAGCCTAATACAATGGAACCTCGGATTACGAGCATAATCGGTTCCAGGAGAATGCTTGTAATCCAAAGTACTCGCATATCAAAGCGAGTTTCCCCATTGAAGTCATTGGCCCAGATTCAAGAAGCTATTGCGCCCGCGCAACCATAGGTTGCGCGGCGCAATAGCTGTTTTGCTCCCGCGTAGCGAATGCCCCTGATTCAGGAACATCGCTACGCGGACTGCAGCCTAGGACAGGGGTATATTTAGGTTTTGTGCTGCCCTAGGCCTGACTAAACTCGTGCACCCCCTAATTTAAATATGACCCACCCCTTCCTGTCAAGGCCACCCCCCTTGCGGTTTATGACCCACCCTGAAATTTTCAAGTGGGGACACTAGTTCTGATGGCCTTGGGGGGGGGGGGGCAATGGATTCCCTTAATTTGCATAGATTTCCTTTCACTTCCTGTTTGGCCATAGCCCCATAGGGCAGGAAATTAAGGGAAATCTCTGCAATGGGACAGGGATGGAAAAAAATTAGTAGCCCCCCCCCCCCCACAGTTGCAGAATGCCAACCGCCCACATACTGGAAGCAGTGCGGCCGATTTATGGGGGCGTTAAACTAATTTGCCCAACAGTGTAGCGCAAGCCGGCGGGGACACTGTCCGTGCTGCCCCCCTGCAAAGTGCTGCCCTAGGCCTGGGCCTTGTTGGCCTAGGCCAGGATACAGCATTGGCCTAGGATATGACAGGCATAAGCCTCCTTATGCCTTCATATCTCAGGCTGCATTCTTGCGTTGGCCGCTAGGGGGCGCGGCCATTGTGATCGGCGTATAGTATGCAAATTGCATACTACCACCGATTCACAAAAGTTGCGCGGGCCCTGCGCACGCAAGGTACAGAGTTTCCGTACGGCGACTTTAGCGTAAGGCTGCTCCTTCTCATAGTAGGGGCAGCCAATGCTAAAGTGTAGCCGCCCTTCCCGCTCGTGAAATTTAAATTTCACGTCATTTACGTAAGTGATTCGTGAATGGCGCTGGACGGCATTCACGTTCACTTAGAAGCAAATGACGTCCTTGCGACGTCATTTGCCGCAATGCACGTCGGGAAAGTTTCCCGACGGAGCATGCGCTGTTCGCTCGGCGCGGGAGCGCGCCTAATTTAAATGATTCCCGCCCCCTTCCTGCGCCCTTACGCAGGGCTAATTAGCATAGCGCCCGCGCAATTTACGGAGCTACACACCTTCCCTGTTCTTCATTGTGGCAGTGTCATTGATCGTCTGTTTCCTGATATAGGGAAAGACGATCAATGATGTCACATGTCCAGCCCCGCCCCCTACAGTTAGAAACACACATATGAGGTCACACCTAACCCCTACAGCGCCCCCTAGTGGTTAACTCCTAAACTGCAATTGTCATTTTCACAGTAAACAATGCATTTTTATAGCACTTTTTGCTGTGACAATGAAAAATTGTGTCGCAGTCACGAAAAAAAATTGCTGATCGCCACCATTAGTAGTAAAAAAAAAAATATTAATAAAAAGGCAATAAAACTATCCCCCATTTTGTAAACGCTATAAATTTTTGCGCAAATAGAATACATATCGGCCTAAACTTTTTGGGGGATATTTATATATTTTTGGGGGATATTTATTATAGCAAAAAGTAAAAAATATTGTTTTTTTTTCAAAATTGTCGCTCTATTTTTGTTTATAGCGCAAAAAATAAAAACCGCAGAGGTGATCAAATACCAAAAGAAAGCTCTATTTGTGGGAAAAAAAGGACGCCAATTTTGTTTGGGAGCCACGTCGCACGACCGCGCAATTGTCAGTTAAAGCGACGCATAGCCGAATCGCAAAAAGGGGCATAATGGTCTGGGTCTTAAGTGGTTAACCGCATTACTCGCAATCCGAGGTTCCACTGTACTAGGCTTTTGTTCTTTAACCACTTAAGACCTGGACCAAAATGCTGCTAAAGGACCTTGCCCCTTTTTGCGATTCGGCACTGCGTCGCTTTAACTGACAATTGCGCGGTCGTGCGACGTGGCTCCCAAACAAAATTGGCGTCCTTTTTTTCCCACAAATAGAGCTTTCTTTTGGTGGTATTTGATCACCTCTGCGGTTTTTATTTTTTTGCTCTATAAACAAAAATAGAGCGACAATTTTGAAAAAAATTAAATATTTTTTACTTTTTGCTATAATAAATATCCCCCAAAAATATATAAAAAAAAAAAATTTCCTCAGTTTAGGCCGATACGTATTATTCTACATATTTTTGGTCGCAATAAGTGTTTATCGGTTGGTTTGCGCAAAATGTATAGCGTTTACAAAATAGGGGATAGTTTTATTGCATTTTTGTTAATTTTTTTTTTTTACTACTAATGGCGGCGATCAGCGATTTTTTTCGTGACTGCGACATTATGGCGGACACTTCGGACAATGTTGACACATTTTTGGGACCATTGTCATTTTCACAGCAAAAAATGCATTTAAAATGCATTGTTTATTGTGAAAATGACAATTGCAGTTTGGGAGTTAACCACAGGGGGCGCTGATGGGGTTATGTGTGACCTGAAGTGTGTTTACAACTGTAGGTGGGTGTGGCTGTAGGTGTGACGTCATCGATTGCGTCCCCCTATAAAAGGGATGACACGATCGATGCTGCCGCCACAGTGAAGAACGAGGAAGCCGTGTTTACACACGGCTCTCCCTGTTCTTCAGCTCCGGGGACAGATCGCGGGACTCCAGCGGCGATCGGGTCCGCGGGTCCTGCGGTCACGGAGCTTCGGACCGGGTTGCGGGAGTGCACCGCGGGCGCGCGCCCGCGACCCACGGCTGGGTACTAGTACAGGACGTACCTGTACGTACATGTGCCCAGCCGTGCCATTCTGCCGACGTATATGTGCAGGAGGCGGTCCTTAAGTGATTAAAAAAAAAAACTTTAGACCTATAGATCTACTGTATATACACTGCTCAAAACATTTTAAGGAACACTTTTTATTCAAAGTTCAGCATCAAGTCAAATAAACTGCAGGGATATTGATCTAGTCAGTTAAGTAGCAGAGAGGTTTTTTAATCAGTTTCAGCTGTTTTGGTGTTAATTAAATCAATAACAGGTGCACTAAATGGACAGTAATGAAACGACCTCTAAAAGAGGAATTGTTTCACAGGTGGAGGCCACTGAATTTTTTTCCCTACTTCTCTTTTCTGACTGCTTTTCACTAGTTTTGCATTTGGATATTTTTTTACATATTTATGTGGTAAGCTCTGCCCTCTGACAGCCCACTACTGGGAATTGGCCAAGGCCTCATAAATATTCCAGGCATTTTCCAATGTCCCAGAAACGGGGAGGCACCAGAGGAGCTGTCAGGATGAGTCATCCAGCCCTGACTCACTGAACCCTAACCCAGATTCCCCAACTCAGGCTTAGCCCTGAGCTAAACTAGAAAACAATACTTCTAGCATACACTAGAGGGTGCTACACTACTTTTGCCTTTCAACTGTGTACTGAACCATCCTTAAAGACCAATTGGCTTTCAAATATGAAGTCAATATTCGATAAACTTATTCAGGGTGCGGGAAAACCATAAGTGCTTGAATACTTACTATTGGTTTGTTTACTAAAGCAGCCCAGGTTTTCACCAGTCATTTGGACCACAGTGCTTAGTGTAAGAGTGTAGTGTAAACCCTTTACAACCACTTTATGCTACAGGTAAGCCTATAATAAGGCTTACCTGCAGCTACCCAGGATATCTCCTGCATGGTTTAGGAGATATCCCCTGTCCCCACTGAAGCAACGGCACGAATATGTGCTGTTGCTTCAGTCTGTGTGCCGTTACCGGTGGCTCCAGTCAATCACAGCGCCAGAGCCACGATACCCGGAAGTAACCCCCGGTAGACATGTCACCGGCCGGAGGGGGGTACAAGGACCGCTGCAGGGGCTTCGATCTAAGGTAAGTAATTCATAATGAACTAGTATGCTATGCATACTAGCTCATTATGCCTTTGTCTTGCAGGGTTTCTTTTTTTTTTCTTTTACAAGGGTTTCTTTTATTTTTTTACAAGAGTTTACCACTTTAAGAAAATCTTATACTGATGTAGCACTACCCCCGGAGGAGCTGCTGGATTGTTTTGGGCGGCATGTTACCTCTATTTCCTCGCCGTCTAGGGTATCAGATAAGTGTTGATGAAAAAGTTCAATGTCCACACTTAGACTTCTTTCTCTTTGCTTTATTTGCTGAACTTGGTAAAAGAATAAAATAAGTAGTTGAAGAGGTGGAAGGTTAATAGGTAATAGGTTCAGGTGTATAACTTCTGTCTGGAAACACTCCTGCTTCCAGCAACACAACTTTTTTCGCCACTCTAGCCAGAGCAGGTATTGTGCACCCAGATAGGCCTCTCTCACTAGCCTAGCAGCCAGGATGGCGCACAGACAATTTGGAAAAGTCTCTGCACAGAACTTCTCAAAGATGTAGGTATGTTCGGTACAAAATCCTCTCAACACAGGATTCAGCACCCGGATCTCTCCCGAATAACTTCTGGTGAACTTAGAACTGAAGTTCAAGGCCTCTCCTGAGAAACCAGCCTCGTGCTCGGTGCTCTCCAAGATAGGTTCTTCATCGAGTGGCTTCCTCCCTCCAGGACGGACAGCACAGGACCACTCTGCAAACGTAGACCCAGTCTGACTACCGGGCCTACTTAGTAGATCAGAACTCTGGACCAACGTGGTCCCGGAGCCAGGAACACTTGAACATGCACCCCCGGCCAGGAGGGCCACACACGGGGGGTGGTGGGACGACAGACCAGTATCGACGACCCCGGACCAATTGCGTCTGTCCCTTAAGTACTCCTCCCCAGCATGCACAGCGGGACGACCAACTCCCACTGATTGGCTGCGGAAGGGGAACACCCAAAACACCTTGACCTGACTGCTGCCACCCTTGGCCTGGGGTCGTGACGGCACCCCAGACAACAATAGTGGTCACTCACAGTACAGCCATGGCTGGAACAGAGGCCCAAATTTGGAAAGAATCATACGGTCTGTCAAATAACTCTCAGACTACCCTCTAAATTTAAAGCAGCGCCGGCTAAAAAGTAGCAGGCCGCTACACTGAGGAAATGTGGAGGCTGTATTTGCTTACTGTCATGTTGATCCTATAGCATCAGTATGCAGATCAGCCATACCGTGTCAGCCATGTAACTAGTATTTTCATATATGTTCATTTTGCCTTGTATCTATGGTATGCATTTATCTGCACTCTCCTCCTTCCCTGTGTCCTATACAGAGTAGAATAGTTTAATTTACCACTGTTATATGTATTAATATTTTTATTAATCTCTTTAACCAGCGATCATGAATATTTCATACAGGTTACACCTCACTTTGAACGAAAACAATGAGGAACAAAAGGACCACATACATAATCAAGGAGAGGTTTCTAGGGAATAGTAATGTACACTTGTTTTAATCTGGCAGGAAAGAACACACATTTCCATCCAGCAAGAGGGATTACTTATTAATGGACAGAGGTTTAACTGCTTCATATCAGGTTCAAAACCTTCAAAGAACATCCATTTCATATTACGAACACCTCTGCTTAATAAAGGAGAACTAAACCCATTAATTTAACGGTTTTAAAAAACAGTTACATTACCGGCACAAGTCAGGAATGTAACTGTCACAATCTCGATAAAATTCTCAAGCCATCGAATGGCTGGTGTCAGAACTGATCACATGTTCAGCATCATGACAGTTGAAAATCAAACAGAGGCCAAGATGTCCAGTTACAATCCTGGCATGTGCTGGTAAAAAATGTTGAAACTGTTAAATCGGTGGGTTTAGTTCCGCTTTAAATCTATATTTTATTTCCCTACTGGAATTGAACCTGTCAGTTAGTAACTTCTGCCAATTCCATACTGCTTGTTATTTGCAACAGCCCTATAGATCACTAAAATGTCTCTTCTATCAAAGGCCATCAAGTTCATCCTGCCCCAATTCATAATTAATAATGTCTTTGCTAGTAGAGGTAAAACGGATTGGTTAGAAGGCTTTAAAGTGCCAAATGAAACACATACAACTGAAATAATATGTATGAAATATATATATTTCAGTTTACATATGTGGTCGGGACTTACATGTGCGATCATTTCTGAGCGCGAGCTACTGGGGACAGGGGCGTTTTATTTTATTTTTTATATATTTAAAAAAAATTAAAAAGTGTAAAAAAAACAAATTAAGTAAAAAAAATATATATAAAAAAATAAAATAAAACGCCCCTGTTCCCAGTAGCTCGCGCTCAGAAACAATCGCGCACGTAAGTCCCGACCACATATGTAAACGCTGTTCAAACCACACATGTGAGGTGAAAATTTCAAAAGGGATGGACAGTCGCACTCCAAAGGAACTTCTTAAGCACTGAACTAGTGTGAAACGCGTCGGCTGCTCTTTTTCCTGATTTTTTGGCTGTACCCTGTGATGCATTTCTATTGATTTTACCAATAAAGACAACTTAAGAAGTTCCTTTGGAGTGCGGCTGTCCATCTCTTTTGAAATTTTCACAATTTGCCTAGTGCATTGCCAGCACCCTTGGTCTCCTGAGAAGTTCCTAATTGCTTATTAGACCCACCTGGAGGACACATGTGAGGTATCGCTGCGTGCGTTAGAGCAATAGCAATAATTCTAGCACTAGACCTTCTCTGTATCTCTAAACTGGTAACCTGTAAAAAAATCTAAAGCATCGCCTATGGAGATTTTTAAGTACCAAAGTTTGGCGCCATTCCATGAGTGTGCGCAATTTTAAAGCGTGACAAGTTCGGTATCTATTTACTCGGCGTAACATCATCTTTCACATTATACAAAACAATTGGGCTAACTTTACTGTTTTGTTATTTTTTAATTCATGAAACCGTTTTTTTTTCCCAAAAAAGGGCTTTTGAAAAATGATTGCGCAAATACAAGTGCAAGCTAAAAAGTTGCAATGACCGCCACTTTATTCCCTAGGGTGTCTGCTAAAAAAATATATATAATGTTTGGGGGTTTTGAGTAGTTTTCTAAATTTTCTAGCAAAAAATCATGATTTTTACATGAAGGAGAGAAGTGCCAGAATAGGTGCGGTATGGAACTGGTTAAACAACAAACATGTACTTGCCTTACCAGCCTGGATCCTCCTCTTTTTAGGCCCCTACTCTTCTTGGTGCCCTTGTAAGAAGCTGCTTCTTAAGCAGGGCTGTTTGCATCACTTCAGACACACAGCCCGACTTGGCCCCGTTCCCTGCTCTCTGCTGACTGTTTTGACTAATAGCAACAGAAGCCAATGGCTTCTGCTGCTTTCAGCCAAGCCTGTCAAAGCGGGATAAGGAGCTGCTGCAGATGTGTACAGTGCTGGACTGAGATCAGGTTCAGGTGAGTATTTAGGGGGTCTGGGGAGAACAAACTATTAAAAGGTGAGAATGCATTAAGGTGAAAAAACTTTTACCTTTAGAACCACTTTAAGCACCTGCTTGTTTGGGCATTGTTTTGAAAACTGGACTTTTAGTGCACTCGGTGGGAGCCTAATGTCACATAATGTATAGCACTAGCAACCCCCCATGGCTTTTGGTCGATCAATTTATTGTCTACAGCTTCAATCCTCTTGCACTAAAGCCACCTCTGTGCAATCAGTGGCCTTACCTTAGACTGCAGTAGAGGTGTGGGGACTACTGAATCTGGGGTAGGCTGCTGCCGGGTCGATGCTTCTCCTCCCGGCCGAACAGAAGGCGGGTCCTGAGACCCGTTCTAAGACTCCGGCCAATCAAGTGTCAGGAGCTGCTTCCTGATTGGCCAGGAGGAGAAGCAGGAAGACATTAGCGAATATTATTACGCTAATGTCACACAAGTGTGTGAGCTCGAGACGGGTGCCCCAAGCCCACCCATTAAAAAGCCATTCCCCCCCGACTCTAATCACATGCTTAAAAAAACACATTTAAATCCATGTGTCAGGTGCTCTGCATGGAGATTAGGGGCTGGACGCATAGATTAGGGGTGGTGGGGCCTCTGCCCAGCCATTTAAACCAAGTAGCATCGAATATGGCTGACACCATTTCCCAAATATGACAATAAGGCATATTTGGGCAATGACGTTGACTAGGTATACCCTTCTGCTGTGTTTACATTCCACATGACAGCTTAAAGACCTATCATTTTTATTTATTTTTTTTCTTCCACTTCAGACTCCACCAGTAACAAGAGACTTGCTCATGGTTTCTTAGCTCATGTTGTCTCTACTCAGTTTTGCATAATTTGTGGTTATCTTTTACTTATTTATTTATAAAGATTTTTTTTTTTTTTAAATAGATAGAACATGAAAGTTATTGGCCTTTATAATTCCGGTAGAGGACGGCCGGATAGTTATCCGTGTACACAATGCAACATATTACCTACTAAACCCCTCAAGGCCCCTCCTCCCCCCCACTCCCCTCATCCTCATTTTTCCTCCTCTTCTCTTTTGGTAGTTTTTACCTTTCACCCTAGTTTTTACGCTTATGCCAGTACTCTTAATTATTCCGCGTAGCTCCATGTTTTTTTGAATTCTTTCCATTTTTTCTATTTTTCTTTAAATCCTATTTTTTCCTCTCCTGTACTGTATTTCAGCTCCTCCATCCTATATGTTTCTTCCACCTAGTCTATTTATTCCCATATTAGTGGACTTTCAGTTTCTTGCCATTTTTTGGGGATCATCCTTTTGGCTGCGTCTCACCGTACTGTTTCAGAGTTTTAAGCAAATTTGGTAATGTGGTCCTGGGGTTAATAATACAGAACAGTATGTCATCTGCAAAGGCTGACAGTTTATGTTCTTCTTCTTCTACCTTAATGCCCTTGATATCTGGATTGTTTCGGACCGTAGCAAGGAGAGGCTCGAGGGACAGCACAAACAGGAGGGGAGACAGGGGGCAGCCCTGTCTCGTCCTGTTCTTCATCTCAAAGGCACCGGATAGCGTACCATTAATTTTGATTCTGGCAGAAGGGTGATGGTATAGTGTTTTTATCCACTGGATCATCCTAGATTCAATTCCCATAGTTTCCAGTGTTTGAGTCATAAGTCCCCAGTCTACCCTGTCAAATGCTTTTTCTGCATCTATTGACAGGAGTAGACCTGGGGACCCATTCTCTTATTTTCTGGAGGAGGAGTAGAGCTCTCACCCCATTATCCCTTCCCTCCCTTCCCGGGGTAAATCCAACCTGGTATGGATGGACCAGGGTGGTCATCACCCTTTTCAATCTTTCTGCCAGGACTTTCATGAACAATTTAATGTCTGCGTTGAGCAATGATATAGGCCTATATCCGGAGCATAGTGACCCATCTTTCCCTTCTTTAGGGATTACCGTTATAGTAGCTACTGGGGCTTCCCTGCTTATTTCATAGTCCGATCCCAGCCCATTCATATATTGACACAGCCTAGGAATCAAAATCTCCCTACATTTTTTTAAATAAAATGTTGTGAACCCATCGGGTCCCGGGATTTTTCCTGGTGCCGAGTTCCTTAGAGCTCTGCTGATTTCTTTCTCCGTAATTGGTTCATCTAGGATTGATTTTTCCATCTCCTCGATTTTTGGAACTCTAGCTTTTCCTAAAAATTCATTTATTTTTGCCTTTTTCTCTCCTGTCTGCCAGCCCTTTTATTCCACTGCGTAAAGCTCCTCGTAATAGTTTTTAAAGACTTCTGCTATGTCCTTTTTAGCGTACACCATATCCCCATTCTTTTTTTTTTTTCTATATAATTCCTGGTTTTCTTCTTTTGTACCATTTTTGCTAAATGCTTGCTCGATTTATTTCCCCATATATACCTTTCTCTGGCGATACTATTTAAAGTTTTTTTTTTATCTCTTGTTCCATGAGTTCTTTAAGCTCTTCTCTTTTTAATACTTTTATGGTATAACTCTTGTTGCTGTCTCTGTTTTTTATGCTCTTGTTCAGCTTTGAGTATTTCCCCGATCAGAGTATTAATTTTATTACATCTCTCTTTTTTCCTCCTAGCTCCCTCCAAAATCAGAATCCCCCTAATGTAGGCTTTGTGTGCCTCCCATAGGGTGGCTCCTGATACCCCTTCGGTGTTGTTTATCAAAAAATATTGTTCTAATTCCTTTTTCACCCTTTCTAGTCCTTCCTCTTCTCGGAGTAATTCTTCGCTGAGTCGCCAGGTGTAGGGTTGTTTTTGATGCCCCGGGGTCTCTATTTTCATACTTATAGGGGCATGGTCCGAGTGTGATACAATTTCGATACGTGTCTCTATTGCCCTCTCCAGTAATCTATGATCCACCAAAATATAGTTGATCCTAGAATACGTCCCGTGGACAGGGGAGTAAAATGTATAGTCCTGTCATTTTGGGTGCATTATCCTCCAGATATCAACCATTTGATTACTATACATTTTTTGTTTTATCTTTTTCAACTGGACGTTATTAGTGCCCTGTGCCCGGGACGTGCTATCAATTTCCAGGTTCATGCAGAAGTTCAAATCTCCCATCAGAATTACATATCCCGAAATAAAATGTCCTTCAACTTTTCCAAAATTCTGTTAACGTATTTAATGGGGTTCACGTTGGGTGCATAGAAATTTGCCAAAGTGCACTCCATGTCCCCTAGTTTTCCTTTTAGGAAGAGAAATCTTCCTTCCGTATCCATCATCCTAGCCTCCAAGGTGAACCACATTTCCTTAGAAAAACCTATTGCAACTCCCCTTGCTCGCTTTGAGATTGTGTCTCCATAGTACCATACCGGGAACTTAGGGGAGTATAATCTTATATTTGATTCAAGAGCCAGATGGGTCTCCTGTAGGAAGACTACATCTATCTGCTCTGTACTGTTTGATCTCTTTTAATATCTTATGTCTCTTAAGGGGGGTATTTAATCCTCTAACACTACAGGACATGAACTTTATTGCTGTCATCTCTTCTTGTTGTTCTATTTTTGCTGTTCCCTTTTAATCTGCCTACCACAGAATTTTTTTTTTTTTCTTGAGGAATCAATGAGGTAAGACTCCCTTTCTCTTCCTCCCCTTTTCCCCCCGCCCCCTCTCCCCTCCCCATTCCCCCTTCCCATCCTCCCTCCGCTGGATCCCCCCTCCACCCCCTTCCTCTCCCCCCCTTTGGCCCCTTCCTGGCCTCAGAACCCTTGGTGGTCCCCTCCTCCACTTTCATCACCGTTCTCTTATGTCGGGATGCAGCCTCCACTGCGCCACCTACCCCCACCCCCCCACTCTTTCGGGTGGGAGGGGTGGGGAGCCAGAGGCACCGGCCCGAGCCCCGGAGACCGTCCTCCATTCCCCTCTAAACCCCATTACACCCCCCACCCCCCTGCTAGAGCCCCACCCCCCGTTTTAGACTTTTCTCAATTTCCTTATTCCACCCATCCCGGCAATTTCGGGGCCTGTAAATCCAGCTTATTACAAAACCCTGCTAGTTCTTCCGGGAATCTTATTCTAGCAGATTTTCCTTCTTTCCTGCCTATGAAGCAGCCCGGGAAGCCCCAAATGTACTTGATATTCTGTGTCATCATCTGTTCCTTTATTTGATATGCGGCATTATCTTGTCTTCCTCTTGTTTAGGGCTTCTTCTGAGCATAGATACTCTCACCTATCCTTTCGGCTACGGTGTCCATCCGTCCTCCGGAGGGGGTGGGATGCTTGAACCACTCCTGCAGGTACTCGTAGCCGGGCACATGTAGAGTATCACGGGGGTCGCGGGGGTCGCAGGGGGGGTGTGCCGATGGAGTTTGGCTTACTTCTTCGGCGTTGTGCGCCGTTGTCTCACTTCAGACGAGTGAGCCGGCAGGGTCCTGGGGAGCGCTGGAGAGCCGGGGAATCCCATGTGTGGCGGCGTAGCCTCTCACGCTACACTGCTGCCATGGTCACGGTCCTCCCGGAGCTCTTCCCCGGCCTCCTTTTGGCAACGCGATCGGGCTTCTCCCACTCCGTACGAGCTCATCACCTGTCATTTTTCAGTGAGTGAACAATGAAATTGGACACGTCAGCAGGTCTTTGTGAATGAGTATGGTTACCATGTACTCCTTATTTATTCACTTGAGGGGAGAAAATATATAGTGAGTCCCTTTCTTTAAAATGGCGCTTCCATATTCAGATAAGCCCCTGACCTGCAGACCCTCCCAAAAATATTATTACAACACTATTGTTATGGAGAAGAGGCCCTCATAAACATGGGGACATCATGCTATACCATGGGACTAAAACAGGGATCAACCATGGGTTTTTATTTAGAAAAGGGAAAGAATCTGCCATACATTGTACTTTACCTTTAAGACAAATATATTTCCAAATAAATGCTTACAAATGTGCACTCACTCATTAAAGGTGCTACCAGCGCCCCACACTTAATCTCTCAAACAATGCTCCAGTATTCCTCTCAATTGTGCAATTATCACACCATTTGTTCATCACAAGAGCATTGTGATGTCATCCAACCCCTCCCCTACGTGTTACACCACAGGGTCATGTGGCTTCCATAGGGGGATAATTATTCATTCATACAATATACAATTATTCAAGATAATCCTAAAAATTTTCCATGGTTGCTCACAAGGATACTTTCTCTTTTTTCTTTATGTATTCTTGCCCTTAAACCAAAGACAGGTGGGTATTAATTATTTTCAGAAGGAAGCCAGCAGTCCACATATTTCAGATTAGGTTAACATAGAAATTGTTTGGTTCTCTACATATCTCTCTGTAGAGAGGTCATCCAACTTGCACTCAGTGCATGTCAGATCGAAGAACAATAATTTAAGGGCCTGATCTTTTCTCATAAAGGAATCATCAGAAGCCTTTGGGTATGGGCACTTTTATTTTGCCGCAGTATCCCCCCTCATTGACATTTGTCACAGTACCATCTGACTTTATTTTGTTTATATGGCTACAGCAGAGGACTTACAGACTCCCAGAAGTCTGGCAGTTCTAGACACCAGAAAGCAAAACAAACACGCTGTACTTTCCTTCGATAAGCATGAAAGGGGATTAAGGGTGACAGAGCTGTCTGTTCATATCTGGAGCTTGGCTCGGGGACGTAAAGACACTTGTTTGAATTCACACAAGGAAGAAAGAAAAAAATGCATGTCTGGCTCCACTTATTTTACTTTTCACTCGAATAAGCTTTGGCGAATCATGCGTTGTTCAGTAATGCCTCCAGAAAACATAAGACATTTTTTTTTCAGTTAAATCTAGGGTAATCATATCTATCATCACTTTGAGGTGAATAACCTACTGTGAAAAGTTGCAATAACATGAAGTAAGTGCTATGTTAGAGCAGGAGGTCACATTCTAAACAGAGAAACTAAAAATACTGTGCAAGAATATACGGATATAGAAATAAGTCAGCTAGACAATATATGTGACACAGCCAACATCCAAGCCATATTTACATGAATATACTATTGTTAATTTAAAAGTTTGCTTATTCTTTCAAAAAAAGGGTGACAAAAGTGAGTAAGAAGAGGCAATACCAAATCTCTGCATTTACTTGAGTTTGTGTGTAAACTTCCTTGTATGATTTTTACCCAATAGGTAAGCCTATAATAAGGTTTACATATAGGTACAGTAAATATCACCTAAACAGGCACTGTTTAGGAAATATTTACTTTAGATGCAGCAGGTGACATCACAGGCACATGCGCTCTGAAGGAACAGCATACCTGTGCCATTTCTTCAGAGCCAGGCTGTAAACAGCAACTCTCACACGCATACACAGGAGTGACCTCATCACCGGCTCAGCCATTTATATTGCCAAAGCCCGTGAACTTAGGAAGGAAGATGGAAGCACCTTCAGCGGTGACAGAGCACCACTGGAGGGATTCGTTTTCAGGTAAGTCTTTCATAATGTTTTAGTATGCAATGTCCGAGGCCACTTTAACTCTAGAAGCATGGGTATTGGGCCCTTTGTTACCTGATCATCCCTCTTTTATATATAAAAAAAACCCTTCCTGCGTGATCGACTGGCTCTAGGGGTGGTTGATCCACCTGTACAGTCAGAAAGTAGGCTTTTTTTCATTCCTTTCAAGTTTTTACGCCTGTGGACAATGTACGGCCTGTAGGCATTCAAAATGCAATATTAAAAAAACGTAAGGAGATTTTGGCTGCCGCCACAAACAATCTGTACAAGATAGATCAACTTATTACCTGTGCCACAGTTGGTGTTGTTTACATGCTCGAATTTGAGTGTGGTCTCCAATACATTGGCAGGACCTCGAGACCCCTTCACGTCAGATGGGTGAGCATGTAAACAACATAAAAAAAGGACTCAAAACGCATAATGTATCCAAACATTTTAAATTGGTTCACAATCAAAACCCCAGGGTCTTAAAGTTCTGGGGTATTGAGAGGGTGATGAAGCATTGGAGAGTTGGCAATGTTCTGTGACAGCTCAGCCAAAGGGAATCCCATTGGATTCATAAAACCAAAGTTATGGTGCCTTTGGCCTGAATGTCGAATTTGATATTATTTGATTCATTTCTGATCGTTAAATATCTTTTTAGTTTTTATAAATAGTAGTTTTTGTATACATTTATTGTTGTTGTTCTTTCTGTAAAAGTACCCATGAGACAAAGTGTTGACGCAGGATGACATTTATATATAAAATAGATTCATAAATCATGTTATGTGTATTTATATATATATTGCTATTGTGATAGCTAGCATTAGTAAAGTTTTTTTTTAAACTGCAATGTTTTTCTTGTTAGATCTTTAAATAATGTAGTACTGGGTTTCTAGGGTGAAGCTTTCTGTGTAAACCATTGTCATTGGTGAGCGATGTTGGCTAGCAGTGTACATAAGCGGGTGCCTCACGTCATTCCGTCACCGCTAAAGAAGTCCTACCCCCTTGGGACGTAACGCGTACGGAACATGTGATTGTTGATCGTGACGTCACCTGAATCCTACACACTGTTTCTCATGGAGTACAGACTGATTACACGCTGTGAATCCCTGGCGCTGTGGAACAGTGCCTTGCTTGTAAGTGCATCTTTTACCCTTTTAAAACAAATCTTATTCAAATGGAGAGCACTAGATTTCTTTTTAGCTTTTTATGTACCTATCCCATTGGAGTTGGTGGATGAGATCTTTTAAAATCTAGCAAGGTACTGGCATAGTATCCTCCTGTCCCAGAGTTCCTGGCTTGATCACCCCATTGAGGGAACTGCTTATGAGACCTGACTTATATACTCAGGGGTCCATTAGCTGAGGTGAGCTGCTATAACTACCACTGGTGGAGGTTGTCACTAAGTCACTTGAAAAATCATCTATTTAACTTTGGACACTTGCTGGTGTATGCTCATCACCCCTTTTGAAGAATTCACCGTATTTGCGCAGAGGTCTTACAAGCGCACTTTTTTGGGGCAAAAAAACATTTTTTTTGGGGGGAAAAAACATTTTTTTTGGAGAAAAAAATCACCTTTTTGGGAAAAAAATCACCTTTTTGAATTAAAAAATAAGACAACAGTAAAGGTAACCCAATTTTTGTATATATTGTGAAAGATAATGTTACGCCGAGTAAAATGATACCCAACATGTCACGCTTCAAAATTGCGCCTGCTCATGGAATGGCGTCAAACTTTTACACTTAAAAATCTCCATAGGCGACGTTTAAAAAATTCTATAGGTTGCACCTTTTGAGCTACAGAGGAGGTCTAGGGCTAGAATTATTGCTCTTGCTCTAACGATCGCGGTGATATCTCACTTGTGTGGTTTGAACACCGTTTTCATATGCGGGGGCTACTCAGGTATGCGTTCGCTTCTGTGCGCAAGCTCGTTGGGACAGGGCGTTTTAAAAAAAATGTTTTTGTTTTCTTATTTATTTTTATATATTTTATTATTTTTTACACTGAAAAAAATAAAAAAATTAAATGGATCACTTTTTTTCCTATTACAAGGAATGTAAACATCCCTTGTAATAGAAAAAAAGCATGACAGGTCCTCTTAAATATGAGATCTGGGGTCAAAAAGACCTCAGATCTCATATTTAGACTTAAATGCAAAAAAAAGTGTTGTCATTTGAAAAAATGACAACAAGAAAATATTGCTTTAAGAAGCATGGGTGGAAGTGATGTTTTGACATCACTTCCGCCCTGCTATGCTATGAGGAAGGGTGGGGGCCATCTTGCCCTCACTCGCATCCACAGCGAGCAGGAGACAGCACCCGATCGCCAACGGCTCCGGTAAGCGGGCTGAGGGCGCGAGAGAGCGGCAGAAGCCTCTCCCACCTCCGATAACCGTGATCTTGCGGCGAATCCGCCATGGAGACCACCATTATCGTTTACAGGACCGCTCAAAGAAAAGATGGATATCTTGGTTGTGGCAGCAGCTGCTGCCGTTACCGAGATATCCATCTTTAAAAACAGGACGTATATGTACATGAGCGGGTCCTTAAGTGGTTAAGAAGTGTCTTGCCTGGTTCTTTTAAATTCCTGCCATCCAGTGAGTCCTACCCACAATATATGTCCTTTTTCTGAATGCCTCTGATTGGTGGATGGTCTGCCTGCCCTGAGTGCAAAATTCTTATGCCGCGTACACACGACCGTTTTATATGACGGGAAAAATGCAATTTTTTAAATTGGTCGTGAAAAATGGTTGTGTGTATGCACCAGAGCATTTTTCTCGATGAGAAAAATGCCCACATTTTTTTTAGAACCTGCTCTATTTTTTCTCGTCGTATTTCACGTTGTGAAAAACGGTTGTGTGTACGCTTTAATGAGGGGGAAAAAATGTGCATGCTCAGAAGCAAGTTATGAGACGGGGAAATTAGCAAAATCAACCCAAAGGGTGGCACCATTCAAATGGAACTTCCCCTTTATAGTGCCGTCGTACGCATTGTATGTGCTCAAGCATTTTCTTTTCACGAACATTGGAATAGAGATTTGAGCTGGAAGAGCTTTGAAGTGGTAAATAAGGGCACTCATATATACATATATCATACATACATGACATAGATAGAGGTGGAAAGTACTTAGCGAATGCGGACCACTGGTTAGGGGGCACAAAACATGCCTTGCTCTGGTTGCTGGCAACCCATGCTACTCCACTGCCAATATTACCTTCTGGTTAACCCCAGCACCAGTTAATTAATTTAATAGCAGAACACTGCTACCTTTCTACATTTAGTAAGAGAGCTTTGCTCTGATATCAAACTATGTGCTCTAAGTCAGTGGTTCCTAACCATCGGGCTTTGGCTTAGTACCATATTACCATCTTTCTCCTACTGGGTAGGGATGAGCTTTGTGTTCGAGTCGAACATATGTTCGACTCGAACATCGTATGTTCGATCGTTCGGCGAAATACGAACAAAGCGAGACGTTCACGCCAAATTCGAGCTTGGCCAATCACAGCGCCGCCAGTAAGCAGGTGGGAGAATGGATGGACAGCCGCACTCCAAAAAGTCTTGTTGAAAAAAGACGTGCTCTTTATTGTAAAAAGGAAAAAATGCACAGCACACAACAGCATACAGTGGGATAGACAGCGACGCGTTTCGCATTAACAACTAATGCTTAGTCATAGCTGTTGAGCTATGACTAAGCATTAGTTGTTAATGCGAAACACGTCGCTGTCTATCCCACTGTATGCTGTTGTGTGCTGTGCATTTTTTCCTTTTTACAATAAAGAGCACGTCTTTTTTCAACAAGACTTTTTGGAGTGCGGCTGTCCATCCATTCTCCCACCTGCTTAATTCTATGCATTGCCAGCACCCGTGTGATTCCTGAGTGGACATTGATTACCTGCCTGTGCTCACCTGGAGCGGCGGTCTCCCTACCTAACAGCGCCGTTAGTACAGAGAGCCGTAATTGGCCAAAACCAGGGTGGCTTTGGCCAATTATGGCTCAGGGGGTTTAGTACACGCCCCACACTATAAAAGGCCGCTTGCAGGTCGGCCTTGTGTAGTGTGTTCCGGCGTTGGTTAAAGATCAGTCAGAGAGAGAGCGTGTCATTTTTTCTAGGTAGATAGAGCAGGCAGGCAGATTAGTCAGTTAATGTTATAGTGTGTAGAGGATATATATACATCCCAGGTGTTTTACATATATTTATACACTGTATAGCTTAGCTAGATCAGTTCTTCCTAATTTACTGGCAGGTAGTTGATTGTGCTAGCTGCAGTATTCTCATGTGATGTATTGCCTGTGTCCTCTGCAATGTGCACCATAAAGCTACACAGGCATACTATAGACACCCAGCAGGTACAATATTTAAAGGAATTTTTCATTTTTTTTTTATTTAAGCATCATGATGCTTAAATAAAAATAAAAAAATAAATCCTTTAAATATTGTACCTGCTGGGTGTCTATAGTATGCCTGTGAAAACGTCTTTGAGAACCCAGGTCTTGCCCCAGGGAACATGTATCAATGGATTTTTTTTTTTTTAAATGGTTGTTTTTTCTGGAGCAGTGTTTTAAATGATGCTGCATCATTAAAATCACTGCTCCATAAAAAACTACTGTTTTTAAAACCCTTTTCCATTGATACATGTTCCCTGGGGCAAGACCCGGGTTCTCAAAGACGTTTTCCGACAATAACTTGCATATGGGGCTTTAAAATGAGCACTTTTGAATTTGAACGTTCGAGTCCCATTGTTCGCACGAACGTTCGGTCCGTTCGAAGGTTCTGGTGCGAACCGAACGTGGGGGTGTTTGGCTCATCCCTACTACTGGGCCATGCTGCCTTGAAAAAATCATGATACAAGGGTGTGTTTGTGTGTGGGAGCGTGACTTCCATATTCAATTTTCTTCACAGTATAAATGAATGACCAGGCCACAGCTTTGAGATCACTAACTGGAAGCAGACAACACTTACAGAGGTTTAAGTAAGCCCTGCCCATATTACATATGATTCCATACAGATTTGTGCAAAGAAAAAAATACATCTAAAGCGATCTCTGATGCCTTCTTTGTTCTCAGTCTTGCAAACATCTGCTCTCTAAACACACACTTACCTGTTCCAGGATCCAGTAATGTCCTCATACGACCCAGCCCTTTACTGGTCTTTGGGTGCAGGCACCAGCATCTTAACTGTGGGCAGCCAATTGTGACTTCACAGTCAACTGCTGACTGTGCATGTGTGAGACATGCTGCACCCATTGAATGGTACTGCAGTCTACCAGTACCTATGACCTGCCCCAATTGATATAATTTGTTGTCAAAAGGGCGTGTGCCAGGATCTTGTCTTGCATACTAATGGTACACAATTGTCATGCCACAAACACAAACGTAAAGACGTACTATGAGGAATTTAAGCTCTTGAGCACCAGCCTTTGGGCCCTTTCTGTTAATTTCATGTTTGGTGAGCATTGATTCCGAGCATGCGTGTTTGTGCTTTCGACTTTTGTGTGATGGATTTGTGTACTGACCATACGAAAATCTGATGACAAACCATTGTCCGCCGAAAATGTACTAGATTTGTTGGCGGAAAATTGAACAACAATTGTCAAAAGGAGCATATAATGGTAAGATTTTAAGACAACAGTTTGTCAACAGACAATCCCCTGCCAACAATCGATCCATGTGTACGAGGCTTTAGACTAGTCATACACAGAATGTTTTGTGTTCAGCCTGAAGCTTACTTCTATCATCATATCACGTGCAAGCAAAAATACTGTTTTGTGTTTTTCTTGCAGGTGGTATTCTTGCAAAGTGAATTTTCACCACATTCACAAAAATATGAGAAGTTTACCATGCAAAGAGAACAGCATATTTGCTTTCGATAAATCAATTCCATTGTCATCTTCAGAATGTTCAGAAAAGCTGCCTGCAACCCAAGGGCAAAGTACTAACCTCACCCAAGACTTAACTTAATCAGATTACACCTCTTGCAGAAGTCAGTCATGTCTCTCCATGCTGGTGCATGTGAAAAGCTGTCCAATCAACATATTTATATACAATAATTCCTTGGCTTCTGGAAATATTACTCATGGAACCAAAATCTAAAATGTATAGAGGTCAGAGTGATCTTTCATCTTTTATTATAGCATGACTTATTTAGACTGGCAAGCCCTGAGGATCTCACACAAGCCCATAAATGCTCAAATGTCAGGACTGTCAGTTCATGCCTATTCGTGATTGTACTTTACTTTTCAAATCAGGAGTGTACAACTGCAAAGTCAGAGTCTGGAATCACATCTCACCTGGGTAGCAGTCAGTGGATTTATTCTGCCATCTGTGCAGCGCCTAACAGCTGTCTCTACCCTATTCAATCTGCTTCATGCTTGCTTCAGGAGAACTATTTTTTTATTTATTTAATATTTCATGTTTTACATTTGGAGCATATTTGAATACATTTGTATATTTACAGCTATAGAACCCCACTGAAGAAAAGTAATTCAGCTTTGGGTGAGCTTTGGGTATAAGTGCTCCATAAGGGTTGACTTGTAAGAGAATATATGAACTGCAGTGTCAGCTCCCATGAGCAGAGACTCCATGGTGTAAGGTAAGACAGTTTGCTCTAGAAGTGCAGAATAATACAAAACCAATTATGAAATCTGCACAAACATGGACTCTTCATGGCAATGTCTCTGTGGCTTAGTTATTGTTACACGTGGATCCAGAGCATTGTCTATGTAAGCAACAGAAAATCTAGCTTAGAGTTACTACTTAAATAAAACAGTTTAGAACACAGACAGTTACCTGTGCTTATCCTCATAAATAGCGTACTGCAAAGTGAAGTCCAGGGTAGCTCTGGTACCACAGATGAATAGCTAGTGGGATCCAAGGCAGAAGGAAATGAGGGCTACCACACCAGAACTAGAGTATTCTAATAGCAAATGGAAAAGTGCTCCCCACAGTGGCTGGATGTTCCAGAGAAGCTGCATGCTATTAGTCTCCTGTCCAGCTGCCCATGCATTTGTTTTGACAGTGGAGGGCCTCTTAACTGACTGGGGATCTTTTACCCAGCTACTGCTGCTTCATCAGGCATTGCCTCTCCAAATTGCTGAGGCAAGGCAGCAGAGAAACTTATCTTCCTTGAGTATGGCCAAGAACCCAGGAAATTGTGGGAAAAGGAGTTAAAGATGCTGGTGGTGTAGGTGGGGGAGAACCATAATTTTATTAATACAGGTGACAAACCAATATTCCTGAAATGAGCAAAGCTTTGGAAGCACTGTGGGGATTTACAGAACTTGATCACAAAGATACGATTCAGTGAAGTTCAGTGAAGTTTACACCAGGTTTTGTTTATGGTGAGGGACTGTAATAGATTTTCCCTGGCTCAATTCCAGGATAACTGTTCTATTCTGCCACTGAGCCAAATTCATGATGTGAGCATGCAGACAGGAGGAAAAAGAATTCAGGCTGCAATCGTCATAGTTTCCCAACAGCAAAGAGAAAAGCTTTATTCAAAGTTACAGCTTTTTATAGCCAAAGTGACATAAGCAAGCATCATCATATATGGGTGCATCTGATTGGTTCATCCACATATGGTGTTCTCCTGTGACGTCTATTCTTGGCCACGAGGCAAACACTCAGTCGCCATATTCTTTTGGTCGATGGGAGGGGGAAGGAGGGAGTAGTAGTTAAACCATCAGTTTCTCGTCTTCACTCTGGGCTGAGATTTAACTCTATCATGACTTTTTTTCAAGGAAAATAACACTGTCTTGTCACAGAATACTGAAATACATATATATATATATATATATATATATATATATATATATATATATATATATATATATAGTAGTTACCCTCTGACCGAGAGAGATGTGGATCACATAAACACGCGACAAGACTTACAACATAAATAGACCTGAAGTGGTGTGCCTTGGTGGTCTGGTCAGTATGCCAAGAAAAGGGGGCATACCCAAGGTAAGTAATGGGTAGTTAATTGAAGAAGGATATGCTGAGAAGTGCCTTGAAAAAGGGAAGGGCGGGAGGGTGTCGAATGCGATTGAATGCGCAGACTCACGGACATGAGGTAAGCTGGGAAGAGTTGGCCCAGTGACGTGTAGTACCGCACACTGAAACGACAAAGAGCATGTGTGAGTGGGCTGCTTAAATACCCTCCGGGCTCCTCCCATAAACTCAGGCCACCATACTGGCCTTCTTATTTATGGTCGTTACCCTCTGACCGAGAGAGATGTGGATCACATAAACACGCGAAAAGACTTACAACATAAATAGACCTGAAGTGTGCCTTGGTGGTCTGGTCAGTATGCCAAGGGGGCAAAAGACTCAGATAGGGAAATAGCTTTTATTGATTTCTTGTATTTATTGAGCCAGCTTGGCAAAGGCTTGTGCCATTTCTTCCTAAAGATTTTGGGATGTATGTATTTGTATCTTTGTATTTTTATTCGATTTTTAACCGCATTTTTATCTGCTTAATTTCATGTTTTATGTATGCTTTTATTTAAGCTTTTTATCCATGCAAACGCCCTTTTTAATGTTCGTTTTGTATAACATTCTCATTCTATCACAGCAGTTCCGCTCATTTATAATACATCTGTCCCCTATGGACAGCATGGATCTGATGAAACAGCTGACGCTGTGAAACGCATAATCCCATTGCCTGGCTTGGACTCCCACGTCACTTCCGGTGCGACGAAGGGACACTGCGCTCCACCGTGGAACGCACGCCGCATCTCCTCGTCCTTTCTGGATTTCCCATCCTCGAATGTCTACATCGCCAGCTTGCTGCTGCCCGGGACAGGGAACCTGAAAGATGATTCCGCCACAGTGATCCCAGGCTTGCATCCTACCACCTGCCACCTGCATCTCACCATCTGCATTTCGTTTTACTGCTCGTGTAAAACCTCCTTTTGTGAGTAGCCACTTTACTGTGTGCATTTATTTTATTATTAAAACTATGGCTTACTGCACTTAGAGTGGCGCATTTTGTCTTTTTCTCTTCGATAGACACAGATTGCTATTGTCAGCGTCATGTAGAATCTCCTATCTATATCGAACTGTTGTAGCAACGGAAAAGGGAAAAAAAGCATTTTTGTATGTCGGATCTTTCGGATTTTGGATTCTGCGTGTTCATTTTCATTTGTTAAAAAGATAACGAAAATACCCGAAATTTGGACGAAAATGCATTCGGATGAAAATGAATGCACATGTCTAGTGCAGAATTTGCCTACAGTGGGGCCAGGAAATGTGGTTATGAACTGTTATGCTTGGGTACTGTCCATTTAAATTCTTCTTCCTCTGGAACAGGCCAGTGAGTGACAACTATAATTATTTTATGGCACAATACAGCAAGGAGAGAAGATACTGTATATGGATCAGTTTAAAAAAGATAAGCTATATTTTGTGATGAAAATCTGTTTAGCATTGACTGAGCCTTGAGCTCAAGTTTGTAAATTTCAGGGTTAATTTTCGGTAAAATAGTCTTGTTTATTATAAATTGCAAAAAATGCTCCTGTAAGAGATTTCTAATTAAACTGTTCAAATTTTGATAATAAAATCCAGAGTAAACTTTACTAGAAAAATACATCTTTTATCTTAGTGTTTTGTTTAGCGTTTGATATGTGCAGAACGCAAAGCACTTTCTGTTCTTCCACTTGTCTGAAACAGTTTAGAGTACAATTACACAGCTGTCAACATACAGTATAATTAGACTACAATATGTGTTTTTAAATGAAAAAAAAAATTGAAATGCATTTTGATCATTCTTCTTTAATGCATATCATGGGAGAGATTTACTAATAGAAAGTACCTGCCACCTACACACAAATACACAGATACCTAGAGAGATAATACAAAATATGTTCCATTGATTCTACTAGTGCTTTATTGATTCCCTTCTATTTCCCGTGTCACATCTGTACTGGTATGTTAAACAGGAAGGATAGAAATCTACTTTGTAAGGTGAACTAAGGGCTAAGTAACCAAATACCTTCCATTTGGTAATACATTACATTAGTTGTGCTTTTACAACAGAAACAATCCATGTATTCCACTTTCTCAAGGACAATTTTCTCATTTTAAAGTGAACATTGCACAGAAAAAAAGTATAAAGCATATCATAATCTACCTGTAAAAAAAAAAAAGAATAAACTGTATATCCCACTTTCGGTAGCAGCACCTATACAACAGTGGCTTCATGAGGGTCCCAAATTGCATGAGAAGACCTTCTTGGAATGATGTGTTTATAGTCTCTGTACTACAGTATATTTTTTAAACTCTCTACCATTGTCTTCTTTTTTTTTTTTTACAGCTGTAATGTGCCATTTCTACATGGGGAGAAGGGGGGCTACTATTTAATGAACTATCCCTGGTCAGCTTTGGTTTCCTAAGGACAATTTTCTACAATATTATAATTAAATTCAGGGTATTAAATTACCCCAAGAAGCTAATGTCGACAGAGAGTTGAGAGAGAGAGGGTTTAATATGTTTTTGAAGCCGAAAAGAAGAAAAAACAAGCTACAAAATAAAAACTACATAGATACATAGTTAGTCAGGTTGAAAAAAAACACAATTCCACCCAGTTTAACCGTAAAAAATAAATAAAAAATAAATAATAATATCATACTGTCCCATATACCCAATTCTATACCCACAGTTGATCCAGAGGAAGGCGAAAAAAAACCCCAGCAGAGCATGATCCAATTTACAGGGGAAAAAATTCCTTCCTAATCCCCTGAGAGGCAATCGGATTTCCCCCAGATCAACTTTACCTATAAATGTTAGTACCCAGTTATATTATGTACATTTAGTAAAGAATCCAAGCCTTTCTTAAAGCAATCTACTGAGCTGGCCAGAACCACCTCTGCAGGGAGTCTATTCCACATTCATTTTCACAGCTCTTACTATGAAGAAACCTTTCCGTCTTTCCGAAACTCTTTTCCTCTAGACATAAAGACTAAAGAGTGCCTCCTGGTCTTTTGTGTTGACTGTAAAGTGAATAACTCAACACCAAGTTCCCTATATGAACCCCTTATATATTTGAACAAGTTGATCATATGTCCCCTTAATCTCCTCTTCTCAAGAGTGAATACATTTAGTTCCTCTAATCTTTCCTCATAGCTGAGCTCCTCCATGCCTCTTATCAGTTTGGTTGCCCTTCTCTGCACTTTCTCCAGTTCCCCAATATCCTTTTTGAGAACTGGTGCCCAAAACTGAACTGCATATTCCAGATGAGATCTTAGTACGGTAATGAACTAGAAAGAGATCATTTAATTAAATTTAAAAAGAAAAGTGTGGCACTCAAATCAAATTAACCATAATTGTAAACATATATCACATACATGGGCATCCCCCAATTATATGTGAGCACAACATGCCACCATTTATCATAAGCTTTCAAAACATAAACAAATCTGAAATAAAATATGTGAAGCTTATTACACCACAAACAATATATAAAAGCAGTCCCTACAGGTAAAACAAAAAAATCTCTGTGGTAAACTTAAAAAACGTATAAACATAAACAGTCCCTATAATGATAAAGGTGTTAAACAAGAAATCTTCTATTTTGCTGCACACTCATTCCTACACCTCATTGTGCTCTTATGGATGGACTCTCACCTCAGTGATTGGACCCCTATATTATAAGGTGGTCATATGCTAATATCTCCTCATAGTGGTGGAAGTGATAGACAAACACAAATCTTCTTCCGTACTACTGCCGTTTGAATCATCCACCCCTCAGTGCTCTTATGGATAGACTCTCACTTCAGCTGTTAAATCCCTCTATTATAAAGTGGTCATATGCGCATACATCACCTCCTTGTCACTTGCCAAAAGTTCCCTTCCACATTAAGCCCAACCTCAAATGCATCGGCTCTCAAACAATCACATAAAAACCACTTGATGTCCCTGGAGTCATCTGCCTCCTTGCTCAATCCCTCTGTAGCCTGGGATTCACAGAACACAAAACACAACATAAAAATCTCTGGTATATTGGTTTGTTGGGCAAGGTTTTTGCTCCACTCCTATTTTTCTTGTGTTTTCCAGTGCTCTCTTTTGCCATACCAACTATAGGTAGGGGCGGGCTTTAGGATATCACCTGTCCTCTGCCTATTGATTAGCACACCTGGGCTCCCTTTCAGGAGACCTTCAATTCATAGTTAGGACTGCAGCTACACAGCGTCGCAGGCGCTGCAGCTTCCCAGGTATTTGCAAATGCTTGCAACTAAACCTCTGTTTTTACTTACATCCGTTAGACAGATGCATTTGGTTTAGTGTTTTTTGGTTGACAACTTTGAGCCTGGTCACATCTTAACATTTTTTTCCATGTTTATATTTAATTGTATATTGCTAAAATCGCATTTCATATAAAGTCCCAACCTCCCCCATTTTTTTATTTTTTATTTTTTTATTTACACAACATAAAAATCTCAGTGGTAATAAATTATTAATTTTGTTTGGGTAAAGAAGAATAGAAAGGTTCTTCCAGAGGTTCTCCCAGTCCACAAGTATAGCACATCGGCAATTTAGGCTCAGTCTAGGGGATTTCTTTGTAGTATTTATTGCTGCAGAACTTTAACAGGAGAGGGTTTTAGGGTAACAGGATACTCCAAAATGATCTGCAACAACAATAGGAGAACAGATTTTCTCTAATTTTCCAAAAGCTAATTTTCTGGAGGTAGCAGAGAATGACCAGTATATCTAGGATCCTACAGTAGCAGTTCATATAGCAACTTCTGGCACTTAGGGCCAGATCTACAGCCAGCCGCCGTAACTTAAATATTCCCATTTAAGTTACACTGCCGCAACATTTCTACCTAAGTGCCCGATCCACAAAGCACTTACCTAGAAATTTTCGGCTGTGTAACTTAAATCCGGCCGGCGCAAGGCGTTCCTATTCAAATGGGGCGAGTCCCATTTAAATTAGGCGCGCTCCCGCGCCGGCTCTACTGCGCATGCTCACGACGTCATTTTCCCGACGTGCTTTGCGCGGTTTTACGTTGCGCCAGGTTTTGAGAATCGCGACGGGCGTAAAAAAAAAATACGAGTTGCGGCGAAAAAAAAAAATTGAAAAAAAAAAGACGGCGACGCGGGATAGAAGGGTCTACTTTTACAGGGCCTAAACAGTTTAGGCCTTGTAAAAGCAGCCCTAATATTGCGTTTGCAAACTAATACTTACGGAGAAAAAACGAAGCGTAAAAGCTTTGTGGATCTCCGTAAGTGCTAATTTGCATACGACGAGAAATGCCCCCAGTGGCGGCCGAGGTACTGCATCCTAAGATCCAACAGTGTAAGTCCCTTACACATGTCGGATCTTCTCCCAATCTATTGGAAACTGATTCTGTGGATCAGTTCCAAAGATAGAAACAGGGATACGACGGTGTATCAGTAGATACGCCGTCGTATCCCTTTTGTGGATCTGGCCCTTAGTTCCCTTCTGGTAATTAGTCCCCAGAAAGGTCTGTTAAAACAAAATACAACAAGGAGAAGCAGTATAGAATACTATTGCTTTTACATATAAGGCCGAGTACTCACGGCAGGACATGTCCGATGAAAACGGTCTGCAGACCGTTTCCATCGGACATGTCCTGCCGGGGACTGCCCGGGGACTTCTGTTCGATGGCTATACACACCATCGAACAGAAGCCCGCGCGTAAACATTACGCGGGGCGTGTCCGCGGTGTCGCCGCGTCGATGACGCGGTGTCGCCGCGACAATGACGCGGCGACGTGGGCGGGCCGCCTTAAAAATGCTTCCACGCATGCGTCGAAGTCATTCGACGCATGCGAGGGATGCGGGCGGCAGGACATGTACGGTAGGTCTGTACAGACGACCGTACATGTCCGGGCGGACAGGTTTCCAGCGGACTGTTTTAAAACAAGTCCGGGAAACAGTTGTCCGCTGGAAACCTGTCCGATCCGTCCCAAAATGGTCCGCTCGGGCCAACACACGGCCAAACATGTCTGCTGAAACTGGTCTGCGGACCAGTTTCAGCAGACATGTTTGGTCGTGAGTACGGGGCCTAAGGCATAAACGCAGTACATCCGCATAAGACTCAGGTTCAACAATAGACAATCGGACACTCAGGTAGCTGTCATATTCCTTTAACCACTTAAGCCCTAGGCCATATTGCTGGTCAAAGACCAGAGCAGTTTTTGCGATTCGGCACTGCGTCGCTTTAACGTGGCTCCCAAACAAAATTGGCGTCCTTTTTTTCCCACAAATAGAGCTTTCTTTTGGTGGTATTTGATCACCTCTGCGGTTTTTAGTTTTTGCACTATAAACAAAAACAGAGTGACAATTTTGAAAAAAATGAATATTTTTTACTTTTTACCATAATAAATATCCCCAAAAAATATATAAAAAAAACTATATTTTTTCTCAGTTTAGGCCAATACGTATTCTTCTACATATTCTTTGTTAAAAAAATCGCAATAAGCGTTTATTGATTGGTTTGCGCAAAAGTTATAGCGTTTACAAAATAGGGGGTAGTTGATGGCATTTTTATTAATATTTTTTTTTTACTAGTAATGGCGGCGATCAGCGATTTTTTTTCAGTACTGCGACATTATGGTGGACACTTTTGACACATTTTTGGGACCATTGGCATTTTTATAACGATCAGTGCTATAAAAATGCATTGATTACTATAAAAATGCCACTGGCAGGGAAGGGGTTAACACTAGGGGCATGGAAGGGGTTAAGTATGTTCCCTGGGTGTGTTCTAACTGTAGGGGGGGTCACTAGGGGAAATGACTGATCGCTGTTCATACATTTCAAAAGAGACCGCCGCTCCAGGCAAATGCAATAAGCAATCAATGTCCTCCTCAAAGACCGTGGGTGCTGGCAATGCACAAGGCAAAAATCAATGAAAAGAATTCAGGGACAGCTGCACACCAAAATAAACCTAAAAAGGTAGCCTTTATTGGTGTAAAAAGGATAAAAAGCACTACAAAGCACAGCACAGCAAGCAGTGGGGTAAAAAAGCTCGTATGACAGCTCCCGGTCCTCGCTCTGTAACGAGCAATCGCGGGTGCCCGGCGGCGATCGCGACCGCCGGGCATGCGCACGGGAGTCAGGGACGAGCGGAGGGCGCGCGTGCGCCGGGCACCCGCGATTGCTCGTTACAGAGCGAGGCCCCTATTGGCTGCTGGGTGAGGTGACGTATAGCTACATGCTCTCGCCCAGCAGAGCCGACCTGCCGCCGTAAAACAGCGGCGGCTGGTCAGCAAGCAGTTAACAATAGCAAACGGTCCACAATTAAATCAACCGTAGCTAGACCAGAAAGGTCTTTACTCACAGTCTGCCACCCACCATCAGCAGGTAAATTCTCAGTAAGGGAAATTAGCTAGATCTTTCCCTAGACCAGGACTTCAGTTCAGTGCCCTCCAGCAAATGTAATACTTGTTCAAAATGTTCAGTATTTTTATATATATATATAGCAAAAAAAAAGTGGTGCTCAAATGCTACCAAACAAATGCTCTATTTGTGTGAAAAAAAAAATGAATAATACAAATTTGCTTTGTGTACAGTGTTGCATACCTGAGTAATTGTCATTCAAAATGTGACAGTGCTGAAAGCTGAATATTGGCATGGGCAGGTGAAAGTGTCTAATATTGAGGTAGTTAATGAAAACTATCTTTATAGGGCACGGGTTTATTTATTTATTTTTAACTTAGAGGGATATTTTTGTATTTTTTAATTTGTTTCACTTTCACAATTTTACATTTTTTAGTGCAGAGTGGGGATGTATTTATATAATGTAATTTTAACTTCAGTTTCCTCTTATAAAGGTTTCATGCTATTCTACAATTCTTTCTGTATATAAGAACTTATACAAGCTACTTGCCTTTAGTAAATCAACTACACTGAGTTTATGTTTCAGAATATGGAAAAAAAAAATCTAAACAAAATAATTTTTTAAAATTATTTTTTAAATGCAACACTACAAGATTTACCAATTAAACATATGAAATTAAATGAACATTACATTCAAACAGCACGCGAAAAAATGCTGAAAACATGACTATGGGAAGTTCTATAGGATCTAATTTTTTCATTCTGAGGACTACAGGAAAGCAGACTGAGGAAATGCTTCCTTCTGCCTTGAGCAAACTGGTAACATCATCTCAGCTTAAAGTGCTTAGTAAACTAATTTGCTTGGAATTCAAGGTCTGCTTTTAGTGATTCAATGTAGAGTTTTAAAAAAAAAATTATAATGTTTCTGATTATTATGACCTCAGGAGTTTATTTCTGTAGATTTGTAAAGTTATTGGAAGGTCCACTTAAATCAAGGTCAAGACTCTAGCAAAATAACACTCTAATGCCAAGTGGGGGTACAATCATCCAGATAATAATTAAGAAATTGGAAAGGAGCCAATTCCCCTAACAGTCTCCAAAAGAAAAAGAAAGATGGACTACCTCTTGCCTTGGACATAAAACACATTGCGTAAAAAAAAAAGTTGAATTTATAGAAAAAGGATAAAAGCAGGATATCCAGATACAAACAAAACAATGGACATAGATTAAAGTAAAAAAGGTGTGTTGAAATATTGTCTGTCTATACATTTGTTCCACTAATATTTGGTGTACTCCAATTTGGAGACAAGGGGCCAAATTCACAGAAGAGATACGACGGCGTATCTCCTGATACGCCGTTGTATCTCTGAGAGTATCTATGCGGCTGATTCATAGAATCAGTTACGCATAGATAGCCCTAAGATCCGACAGGTGTAATTGACTTACACCATTGGATCTTAGGCTGCAATACTTCGGCCGCCGCTGGGTGGAGTTTGCGTCGTTTTTCCAGCGTCGGGTATGCAAATTAGCTTTTACGGCGATCCACAAAGGTACTCGCGTGTGTTACGTCGTCGCAAGTCGTTTTTTCCCGTCGCAAAGATAAGCCAGCTTTTTCATGGCTTAACTTTACACCAGCCATGTTAAAGTATGGCCGTCGTTCCCGCGTCAAATTAATTTTTTATTTTTTTGGCGTAAGTACGTTACGCATGTCGCCATTCACAAACATGTCGGGGCGCCGTAATTTTGCGCAAAGCACGGAAAAATTGCGAACAAAGCATGCGCAAAACGTCCGGCGCGGGAGCGCGCCTAATTTAAATGGTACACGCCCCATTTGAATTAGGCGGGCTTGCGCCGGACGGCTTTACGTTACATCGCCGTAAGTTTACATGCAAGTGCTTGGTGAATCAGGCACTTGCGCTGAAAACTTGCGGCGGTGTAACTTAAAGATGTTACGTTACACCGCCGCAGTTGTTTATGAATCTGGCCCAAGAGGTTTAGTGGGTCCTCATTAGACAAGTACTCCTCTACATGTTTCTTGGATCTGTACTGCTTCTTCAGGAGGAACAGACTGGATAATATCTGAAATAAAAATAACAAATTACAAATTATATTTGAAAAACAAAACAAAAATATATAAACAAGTTTGTAACAAGTGGAATTTGATAAATGGGGAAAGGAAAGACACTGGCGACCAGTATAAATTAAAGGGGTTGTAAAGGTATTTTTTTTTTCACCTAAATAGCTTCCTTTACATTAGTGCATTCCTCCTTCACTTACCTCATCCTTCGATTTTTCTTTTAAATGTCCTTATTTCTTCTGAGAAATCCTCACTTCCTGTTCTTCTGTCTGTAACTCCACACAGTAATGCAAGGCTTTCTCCCTGGTGTGGAGTGTCGTGCTCGCCCCCTCCCTTGAGGGTGGAGGGGGGGAGCAGGAGAGTCAGGACGCCCACTAACACACAGCTCCTTTCTCTATCTGCAACTTAGAGAGCGTCATGACTCTCCTGCTTGCCCCCTCAAGGGAGGGGGTGAGCACGACACTCCACACCAGGGAGAAAGTGTCGCATTACTGTGTGGAGTTACAGACAGAAGAACAGGAAGTGAGGATTTCTCAGAAGAAATAAGGACATTTAAAAGAAAAATCGAAGGATGAGGTAAGTGAAGGAGGACTGCACTAAGGTAAAGGAAGCTATTTAGGGGAACATTTTTTAACCTTTACAACCCCTTTAGAACACTAAACAAAATCAACACAAAAAGGTGTTTTGGTACCGCCATCTCGATTTTGTTTAGTGTGTTGATTTATACTGGTTAGCGCCAGCCCACTGAACCACGTTTTTCCTGTGAGCTACCGTCTAATCCTTGCTTTGAAACTCCCTATTGGTCATAAGACGTCTGATGTATGCAGAAAGCTACATCAGTGAATTAGTAAAAGTCCATAGAATATTTCTAGAGCTGTTCAAAAATAATATAATTATGCCAAAAAAGCAAGAAGTTAATCCATTCTCCTGTACCCTGTTATACATCCTTTCTTCTTTTCGCACCGTACTGTCTGTTATATTGGTCCATTTATTATAACATAAAAGTAAAGAAATGAAAAAGCAATTTTCTTTCTTTACAAATGGTGAGATTCTTTCTGCCTGTTTTCATTTTTTTTTAAAGCCTGAAATGTTGGGTAATGGAGATTTACTGCAATGTGTTTTTAATTGAATATCTGTAAGTAAAAAGGACCTGTGCTTTATGAAGAAGCTAAAAACACGAATTAAAAGCCTCTCACACAGTTCTCATGTACCAACCTGTGGCGTGACTTATCCTAAAAGCTTCTTCCAGTGGTTGTGTAAAGTATATGCCATTTAACTTCAGTGCCACTTCACCAGACTTAATGCAGCATATTTTTTAAAAACCTATAGGGCGGGAAACACAAGTAATTTAACGGCGCGGGTAGTTTTACTGCTAACAAGCTTTTAACTTCCTGCTTAAAGCAGCGGTTTGATTGCTTGAAATAAATAAACTGAAGTACTAAATAAGAACATTTACGTATTACATAGTTACAGCATAAATGCAGTTGAAAACATGCAAGTCCATTAAGCTCAGCCTATTCCAAACTGAGAAGGCTTGGTCAAGAAAATAGAAAAAAAAACAACTACGAAGAGATCAATATAGCACACCAGATGGTTACTTTGGAGCCCATACAAGGGTGGTACAATGCAAAGGTTTTACTTTACAGTCCCTGTTGGAAGAGGAAGTTGTGCTTATTTCAGCAGGTTATAAACGAGCTGTATACAAATACATTGGTTTTTAGTTTTTGCTTGCATTTGTCTAGTCACTATAGCCACCAGCTACCAGCTAGTTCCCAAACACAGACATATGGTGAGGCATGAAGAAGGCAGTTCAGAGGACTCAAAAGACTCTCACATCAAGTAAATTACTGCATTTCATTTTCTACAGTATGATATGCTTGTAGACAGTTACAGTCGTCTTTCTCCACTGCAGGTGGCGCTCAACTGCAGTGGCATTGCAGAGGAAGATAAAGTTGAGAGGAACATGTTTCCTCTATGGTTTCCTGGGTCACCGGGGGGAATGCTGATGCCCTATGAGACTTTGGCGGTCATCTTGGGTCAGACAGAGTCTATTTAAGCACTGGCTCCCAGGCTTTGTGCGCATTTCGCATGTGGGTAGCACATGGAGGGGTCATTCATCTGACAGGGACAGTAAATAGAGGCAGGGAGAGGACCCAGACAAGCAGGGACAAGCCATTCTACCTGGAAGCCTCCCAATTTGGGTACGGACTGGCCAGACTGCATTCCACCCCTCGAGACAGATGCTGTTGGTGCACTCAGTCTAAGCACAAGTCTATGAAGTCTGAATTGTCAATTGGATTTGGGTCTGGACTTTGACTGGACCATTCTAACACATGAATATGCTTTTATCTAAACCATTCCATTGTAGCTCTGGCTGTATGTTTAGGCTTAATGTACACGCAATGGTTTAACTACTTGCCGACCAGCCGCTGCAGTTAAATGGCGGCAGGTCGGCTCCCCTGCGCAAGAGCACGTAGCTCTACATCACCTGGCAAAGCGGCCACTAGGCTCGTCTCTGATCCCGACGCGCATGCCCGGCGGGTGCGATCACCACCGGGCATCCGCGATCGCTCGTTACAGAGCGAGGACCGGGAGCTGTGTGTGTAAACACACAGCTCCCGGTCCTGTCAGGGGGAGAAATGCCCCTGACAGGCATACAGTGTATGAACAGCGACCAGTCATTTCCCCATGTCAGTCCACCCCCCTACAGTTAGAACACACCCAGGGAACATACTTAACCCCTTCCCCGCCCCCTAGTGTTAACCCCTTCCCTGACAGTGGAATTCTTATAGTAATCCAATGCATTTTTATAGCACTGATTGATATAAAAATGACAATGGTCCCAAAATTGTGTCAAAAGTGTCCGAAGTGTCCGCCATAATGTCGCAGTACCGAAAATAAATCGCTGATCGCTTTTACTAGTAAAATAAATAAATAATAAAAATGCCATAAAACTACTCCCTATTTTGTAAACGCTATAATCTTTGCGCAAACCAATCAATAAACGTTTTTTTTTACAAAAAATATGTAGAAGAATACGTATCGGCCTAAACTGAGGAAAATAACTTTTTTTTATATATTTTTGGGGGATATTTATTATAGCAAAAAGTAAAAAATATTCATTTTTTTCAAAATTGACGCTCTATTCTTGTTTATAGCGCAAAAACTAAAAACCAAGGTGATCAAATACCACCAAAAGAAAGGCCTATTTGTGGGAAAAAAAGGAAGCCAATTTTGTTTGGGAGCCACGTCGCACGACCGCGCAATAGTCAGTTAAAGCGACGCAGTGCCGAATCGCAAAAAGCGCTCTGGTCTTTGACCAGCAATATGGTCTGGGGGTTAAGTGGTTAAAACCTCTCCTGAACGATTCAACTTGACAGATAGTAACCAACGTTTAAAAACGTCAGTTTTGCAGGGTTTACATGTCATGCTTAGCCGCGTTTGCGTTTAGCAGCAGTTTTTTTTGTTTTAAATAATCAAAAATGTATCTCCATTAAAAATGGCAGTTAACAAAATGCAGCTAAATTCGAGTTGCCATGTTTACATGCATTTACAAGCTGTTACAGGCATTTGGCGTTTCAAATGCTTCTGAACATTCGTCCTGAGCGCTTTTTTTTTGCTTTCCAAAAAATGCTTAACTCAACTGCCTAGAAATAACTATAAACGACCCTGTGTACATGTCCTGATAAGATAACATAGAGGAGAGTTCATATGACATCCTCCCAGAATGCACCTCTTGTGTGGCCGTGGCTTGGCTTGGCATGGGTCTTTGGAGTTTTGCGTGGAATGTGTCAGATTTTGGCTTTTTGTTTCTCCACTTTTCTATGGCACACCAATACAAACAAAAGAAATAAACATTAGAATGTCTAAACATTTGTAATTGCAACAATTTTCTAGGCGATGTGGTGCTTATCTGATAAAAACACAAGGGTGCCAATAATTTTAGCCATTACTGATTGTACTTTAGTGTGTGGACTATATAACTTTCCTACAGACTAAATAATACATATTGATTTGGGTTACTTCCACCAAAGAAATGTAGCAGAATACATTTTTACCTACAGTAAATGTATGAAGAAAGATTATTTATTTGCAAAGTTTTATAACAGAAATGAAGAAAAACAAATAAAAAAAGTCAGTCTTTTTGTTTAACCACTTAAGCCCCGGACCATTTTGTTGCTAAATGACCGGGCCACTTTTTGCGATTCGGCACTGCGTCGCTTTAACTGACAATTGCGCGGTCGTACGATGTGGCTCCCAAACAAAATTGACGTCCTTTTTTTCTCACAAATAGAGCTTTCTTTTGGTGGTATTTGATCACCTCTGCGGTTTTTATTTTTTGCGCTATAAACAAAAATAAAACGATAATTTTTTTTAAAAAATAATATTTTTTATTTTTTGCTTTAATAAATATCCCCAAAAAATATATAAAAAAACATATTGTTTTCCTCCGTTTAGGCCGATATGTATTCTTCTACATATTTTTGGTAAAAAAAAAATTGCAATAAGCGTTTATTGATCGGTTTGCACAAAAGTTATAGCGTCTACAAAATAGGGCATAGTTTTATAGCATTTTTATTAATATTTTTTTATATTACTAGTAATGGCGGCGATCAGCAATTTTTATCATGACTGCGACATTATGGCGGACACATCGGACACTTTTGACAAATTTTTGGGACCATTGTCATTTTTACAGCGATCAGTGCTATAAAAATGCACTGGTTACTGTGAAAATAACACTGGCAGTGAAGGGGTTAACACTAGGTGGCGCTGTAGGGGTTAAGTGTTCCCTAAGAAGTGATTCTTACTGTAGGGGGCGTGGCTTGCTGAGACACATCACTGATCGTGTTCTCGATGACAGGGAACACGATCAGTGACAGTGTCACTAGGCAGAACGGGAAGATGTTGTGTTTACACTAACATCTTCCCGTTCTATCTCTCTGCGAGACGATCCTGGGTATGCCCGCAGGATCCGCGGCCGCGCTCACGGAGATCGCGGCACACGCGCGCCCGCAACAACCGCTTCTTAAAAGGGACATATATATACGTCCTTTTGCCTGCCCGTGCCATGCTGCAGACGTATACCTGCGTGCGGCGGACGGCAAGCGGTTAATTAGCAAAAAAAAATAAAACACAGTGGTGATTAAATACCAACAAAAGAAAGCTCTATTTGTGTGAAAAAATTGTACAATTTTCATTTTTGGTACAAGGTTGCATGACTGCGCAATTGTTATTCAAACTGTGACAGTGCTCAAAGCTGAAAATTGTCGAGGGCAGGAAGAGAGTATTGAAGTGGTTAAAGCTATGGTGCGTAATAATAATAATGATTCTTTCTGTTCAGGTAGCGTTTTATTGTTATACTTTTAAATATTCTACATGAACTATAAAAACAAATATTATTCCCTCTGCATTTTTCTTCCTTTTCAACTTTTAAGGCGACTTTTTAACTTGTCCCAGATGTTGCCCTCCTCTCATTAGCAGTAAAATAATTAGAACATAAAGTCATAAAGAGGTAGAATGAATGTTGCACGGCTCCCCTCCAGCACACACATTCATATTTCACACTTTCTAAGTACGCTATTTTCCCATTAACAGCATTTTTTAATTAAAACTACAAAATGCATTATGTGTTTTCAGCCATAATACCCAACAACCGGCCTGCGTGTAAAATTGTCATTCAGCAAGAGTAGGCTCTGCCTATAGAAGAATCTATAGGCACCAACAGTATTTATAGTGATAGGAGATTCAATGTCCCATCCCAGGAAAGCTGTTCCCTTTGTAAGTAGGACTTTGTCATGCAAGCTCATAAAACATATTTCTACATAGTTCACAAAACAGCAGTATATGCAAATAAAGAGAAGCGAAAGCCACTGAAGCAGAAGCAAACGCTACATCATCTAGGCATGGGTCAAGGGGATCTAAAAGTGCCTGAACTCTTTGGTTACATATAGTGGTGACAGGTATGGCTGTGCAGTGGCTGGATCTCAGAGACCTTCCTTCCTATAATGGAAATCAACACTGCGTGCAGTATGTAGCCATCATTTGTTGTTTAATCTTTAAAGTGTTACTAAACCCAGGACCCTGCATGCATTATATCTGGTCTCCCACAGTACACAGAACATGGAAATGCAATTATTTTAGTAAACAAAAACTGCTAAACACCTTTTCGCATCAGCATTATATAGCAGCCATGTCACTAAAATCAGTTTCTGACTGAGCACTGGTTAAAGCTTTTAGGAGCAGTTTTCATTCTCCTCTTACTGTCCAATGAGGCTGTAGGACCCCTGACCCTCTGCCTGGACAGTGCTGATTGGCCCTATGCTGATCACATGCACCCTCCTAAGAAAAAAAAAACTCTTCAGAAATGCACACCAAACTGGGCCTGTGCATAGTGTCCTCAAGGCTCTGTACTATCAGCAGATCGATTGGGGACTGTGGAAGAAGGGGAGGATCAGAGAAGACAGGATCAAACATCCCTTTTACATATTGTCCAAGATTAACTCCTTAGATTCCGCAGTGAATATAACAAGCATGCTTTACTGCATATGACGACTTATTTTACTGTTGTGGGTTTAGTAAAACTTTAATACCTGATTGATTAGAAGTTGTAAAGGTTCATGTTTTTTCACCTTAATGCATCCTATGATTGATGATGATTGATGATTTTACTTACCTGAGCCCTGGAAAGTCCTGCGTCGCGAACGTGCTCTTCCTTTGCTTGGTCTTCTTGGCTATTCATTGGATAGATTAATAGCAGTGCAGCCATTGGCTTGCGCTGCTGTCAATCAACTCCAATGATGCGAGGGCCGAGGGCGGGGCCGAGTCCTGTAGTTGGCGGCTATGGACGTCAAAGGTAACCCCCTTTGGAGAGCGCTTCCCAAAGGGGGTTATTAGAAGCAAGGAAAGGCGAGACAGCCGCCGAGGGACACCAGAAGATGAGAATCGGGGCCACTCTGTGCAAAACGAGCTGCACAGTGGAGGTAAGTATGATATATTTTTTTATTTTATTTTTAATATTCAAAGCTTTAGTATCACTTTAAAGTTGGAGTAAACTCCCATGCATGACTTTTACCTATAAGTAAGCCTATAGTAAGGTGTATTTATGAGTTCAGTAAATATCTTCTAAATTTGCACTGTATAGGAGATACCGTGCCTTTCCTTCAGAGTCATGTGCCGAGAATGACGGCTCCCACACGCATGTGTCATCGCAGCGCCGTAGTCCATGATCCCGGATGGAAGGCCAAGTGAAGATGGAAGTGCCTTCAATGATGACCGCGTGTCGCTGGAAGGCTTTGTTTAAAGATTAACATATTTTGCTAGCATGCAATGCAAACTAGCACATTATGGCATTGCCTTGCAGAATAAAAAATAAAAAAACACAGCGGTTTACTAGCACTTTAAAGTGAGCAGAATGAACTATGTTTGTATCTCGTAGCTTCTCAGTGGCAATGGAAAACCAGATCATGAGCAACTGAGCTGCTGTTCGCTTGCTATCAATAGGTATATTCCTGAAATGTGTGGATATCCTCCACTATTTGGCTTTGAGATCAAATGCTTCACAGCTTGATCAATTCTTCCAATCTGCATATTTGGCAATATATTAGACTGGAAATGGCAATTTGAAAAACATAGGCTTTACTCAGCCTTTCATGATCTGTGGAAAAAAACGAGGGAAGGGGGGCTATTGTCACATTCAAATAAATTTTGTAATTACATATCTAAAAGAAATGCCTACAACTTCTTATTATCCAAGAGATGAGTGGGGCAGGAATAACCATTTCCTGTGGGTATTCCAGTTGTATAAGTTTGATAAAAGGGATTTTCCCTAGCATTTGGATTTGCAGAGGGTCACAACTACAGTTCAGCTCAATGGAAGATTGCAGGTTCTTACGCCTTTGTTCGCAAGAAACTTCATCATCATGCGCTGTTCCATGCACGCACTAACCCTGTTGTCTGCCAACTTGATTAACAGTCTTTGGACTGGCCAGCAACATGTGTGCTGCCTATCAGTATTAGGACACACTTGCCACTTACTACTGCTTGTAGTACCACCACACTAGCATCCCTTTTTATATCTGTAAAAATAAAAGTTCTGGTTAGACTTGAAACATCAAGGGACGTTCTCTATAATAATGTGTTCACAAAGTAAAGGCTTTTCTACTCAGGCTGTGATTGCTACAGAAGTGTATTTTTCAGCTTTTTAACCACTTAGTAACCGCCCCATAGACAATATACGTCTACAGGGCGGGTGGTTAACTCTAGGAGGGCGTCAATGTACGTCCTCCCAGAGTCGCTCTCCCGCGCGTCCCCTGGGGCGCGCACACGGGAACATCCGTGACCGCCGGGTCCAGAGGACCCGGCCGATCACGAATCGCGGTAAATGGCTGCTGATAGCGGCCGTTTACCACGTGATCGCTCCGTCCAATGATGGAGCGATCACATGTAAACAAACCGGCGTCTTTTGATGACGCCGGTTCCTCCCTCCTCTCTCTGTACCGAGCGGTACAGTGTGAGAGGGGGAGCGCGGGTGTCAGCAGCGCTGTGGATGGATCTGTGACTATTGCAGTCACAGATCCATCCATCCCTGCTCAGCCATCCCTGAAACCCCCTGCAATACTGTGCATTACCCCCTACAATACTCTGCAATACCCCCCTACAATACTCTGCAATACCCCCCCTGCGCAATACTCTGCATACCCCCGGCAATACTCTGCATACCCCCCTGCGCAATACTCTGCATACCCCCCTGCGCAATACTCTGCATACCCCCCTGCGCAATACTCTGCATACCCCCCTGCGCAATACTCTGCATATCCCCCTGCAAAATACTCTGCATACCCCCCCTGCGAAATACTCTGCATACCCCCCCCTGCGAAATACTCTGCATACCCCCCCCTGCGAAATACTCTGCATACCCCCCCCTGCGCAATACTCTGCATACCCCCCTGCGCAATACTCTGCATACCCCCCTGCGCAATACTCTGTATACCCCCCTGCGCAATACTCTGCATACCCCCCTGCGAAATGCCCTGCATACCTCCCCTGCGCAATACTCTGCATACCCCCCTGCGCAATACTCTGCATACCCCCCTGCGAAATACTCTGCATACCCCCCTGCGAAATACTCTGCATACCCCCTGCGAAATACTCTGCATACCCCCCCCTGCGAAATACTCTTCATACCCCCCCCTGCGAAATACTCTGCATACCCCCCCCCCTGCGAAATACTCTGCATACCCCCCCCTGCGCAATACTCTGCATACCCCCCTGCGAAATACTCTGCATACCTCCCCTGCGCAATACTCTGCATACCCCCCTGCGCAATACTCTGCATACCCCCCTGCGCAATACTCTGCATACCCCCCTGCGCAATACTCTGCATACCCCCCTGCGCAATACTCTGCATACCACCCCCTGCGCAATACTCTGCATACCCCCCTGCGCAATACTCTGCATTACTCCCCTGCGCAATACTCTGCATTACTCCCCTGCGCAATACTCTGCATTACTCCCCGGCAATACTCTGCATTACTCCCCGGCAATACTCTGCATTACTCCCCGGCAATACTCTGCATTACTCCCCGGCAATACTCTGCATTACTCCCCGGCAATACTCTGCATTACTCCCCGGCAATACTCTGCAATACCCCTGCGCAATTACTCTGCGCAATTACTCTGCAATACTCCCCGCACCAATACTCTGCAATACCCCCGCACCAATACTCTGCAATACCCCCGCACCAATACTCTGCAATACCCCAACACCAATACTCTGCAATAGCCCAACACCAATACTCTGCAATACCCCAACACCAATACTCTGCAATACCCCGGCTAATACTCTGCAGTACCCAGAAAATACTCTGGGAAAAAAATGCGTTTTAACCACTTCCCGCCCACCGGCCGTCATGACGTCCTTGACTTTGTGCAGGGATATCTGAATGATGCCTGCAGCTACAGGCATCATTCAGATATCATTTTTTTCAGCCAGCGATTCCCTACACCATAAGAATAATCATGTCGGCTGTTCCACCTCTTGATTGTTCTTACGGGAGGCGAAAGGGGACGTCCCCACTCCCTTTGCCCTCCGGTGCTTCTTCCCACTCACCGCTACGATCGAAACCAGGATCGTTTTATTTTTTTATTTTTTTTCAGGCTTCCCAGCCTAGAGGTGAGATGTGGGGTCTTATTGACCCCACATCTCACTGTAAAGAGGACCTGTCATGCTATATTCCTATTACAAGGGATGTTTACATTACTTGTAATAGGAATAAAAGTGATCAAAACATTTATTTTTGGGGAAAAACGTATCAAACTAAAATAAATAAAGTGAAATGAACAATTAAAATAAATTATTTTTTTAAAGTGCCCCTGTTCCTGCGTGCTCGTATACAGAAGCGACCGCACACGTAAGTCCCGCCCACATATGAAAATGGTGTTCAAACCACACATGTGAGGTATCGCTGCGAACGTTGGAGCAAGAGCAATACTTTTGGCCCTAGAGCTCTTCTCCAACTAAAAAGATGTAACCAGTAAAAATATTTAAAGCGTCGCCTATGGGGATTTTTAAGTAGCGAAGTTTGGCGCCATTCCACAAGCGTGTGCAATTTTGAAGGGTGACATGTTGGGTTCCTATTGACTCGGCGTAACTTCATCTTTCATATTATGCAAAAACATTGGGCTAACTTTAATGTTTTTTTTTTTTAAAAGCACAAAACCGTTTTATTTCCAAAAAAACACATTCGAACAATTGCTGCAAAAATAACGTGCGCGATAAAAAGTTGCAACGACCGCCATTGTATTCTCTAGGGTTTTTGCTAAAAAAGCATATATAATGTTTTGGGGTTCTATGTAATTTTCTAGCAAATAAATTATGATTTTTCCATGTAGGAGAGGAATGTCAGAATTGGTCTCGGTGTTCCAGAACGCCTGATGGTGCTCCCTGCATGTCGGGCCTCTGTATGTGGCCACGCTGTGTAAAAGTCTCACACATTTGGTATCGGCATACTCCGGAGGAATAGCAGAATGTGTTTTGGGGTGTAATTAGTGTTATGCATATGCTGTGTGTGAGAAATAACCGGCGAATATGAACATTTTGTGAAAAAAAAAAAAAAAAAAATCTTGATTTTGCAAAGAATTGTGGGAAAAAATTACAACTTCTAAAAACTCACCATGCCTCTTTCTAAATACCTTGGAATGTCTTCTTTCCAAAAAGGGGTCATTTGGGGGGTATTTGTACTTTTCTGGCTTGTTAGGGTCTCAAGAAATGAGAAAGGCCGTCAGTACATCAGATGTGATCAAATTGATCAATTTTCAGTAATTGGTACCATAGCTTGTAGACCCTATAACTTTCACCCAGACTAAATAATAACCCAATTTTTTTTTTTTTTACCAAAGATATGTAGCAGTATACATTTTAGGCCAAATTTATGAAAAAAAAAAATACTTTTTTGCAAAATGTTATAATAGAAATGAAGAAAAATTCATTTTTTTTACAAAATTTTCTTTCTTTTTTCATTTGTAGCGGAAAAAATAAAAACCGCAGTGGTGATCAAATACCACCAAAAGAAAGCTCTATTTGTGGGAAAAAAAGGACAAAAATGTCATTTGGTTACAGTGTTGTATGACTGAGTTATTGTCATTCAAAATGTGAGAGCACCGAAAGCTGAAAATTGGTCTGGTTATTAAGGGTGTTTAAGTGCCCAGTTGTCAAGTGGTTAAGCCATTTGTATTTTGGGGTGTGGAGGTTGCAATTAATGTAGACCTTCAATTTTCATGAAAGGTCCAAGGAGTTCCACCCAAAAATGGTACTTCCATTTTTTGGAATCCTACCCCCCTCCGGTGTCACATTTGGCTCCTTTCAAGGGGGAGGAGGGAGTAATCCAGTTTCTGCTCCCGCTTCCGGGCATATATCATGCTGTGACCTACGCTATGTCCGGCGCATACCCAACACCCCCCCTCCACGCTCTTCTGGGAGACACACAGGTCCCAGTAGACAGCAGGGATCAGTGGGATCGCGCAAGGCTTTACTTCCCGATTCCCTTACTGGAGATGGTGGATCAGCTTCGGGTGCCAACATCGTGGGCGCCCAGGACAGGTAAGTGTCCATATATTAAAAGTCAACAGCTGCAGTATTTGTAGCTGCTGACTCTTTCTGGCTTTAAGCTATGGCATTTTTTAAAGCCCGTTCAACCCTGCTGAATGTATTCTTTCATTTCTAGAACTCTTGTCATCTTTGTATTCCAGCACAAATGACTCTTATCTGAAGTTATGTGAGCGTTTCTAGCAGTCTCTTTAAAAAGGTTGCCTTCTTTTCTGTATCTGGGTAGGACTATCAGAGTAGAACAGGCATATTAATCTTGACACAGCATGGTGTAAGGCTGTAATGGATCATTCCTTGCCTGCTCTCTGATTTACATGAGACGCTCAAACACCTGTCACTTAGAATGACCCTATTAACACCACAATACTGTTCTTCAATGAAAAACACACCTTCACTTCGGCTGCCATGAATAAAACACTTGGTGTCAGACAAAGGGAAGTGAAGGCATGTTGTATTAGCTGATTTCTGATAACCAGACTAAGCACTGTTCTCCTTACATGCTAATGGATTTCTGCACTCCTGTCCTTTCTTTGCAAATGGGGTTATATAAAAATGTTTTAGATGATGGTACAATTTGTAAAAATTTCTCTGTAATGGAACCAATGACATGATGGAAGCAGAAAACTCAATGTTTCCATGAAAAGCACACATTATGTAATGGAGGATGAACTTCATTACTGCTCTTTAAATGCTTTCAAATTCACAGACATGAGTGAGCCTTCTGGCTTTTCTAGATCCTATTGAGCCATTGTATTGAATGAACCTTTATTTCTTGTATTGGTCTTTAGCATTTGTTGGGTATTTTAAAAGGAATTCCAATCATAACTGGAAAACCAAAAAACTGCTCTCATTAGTAACAATACCCACTATCTTCTTTTGTACGGGCCATTTTTAGTTTTATCAGAGGTCAACAGCAATAACACAGCTTTATCTTTAAAGGGGTGGTTCCCCCTAAAACACATTTCTAACAATAGATTCGTAAGACCCGTTACACTGCGGGTACGCTGGCTTTTTTTTTTTAGTACATACCGACATCTCAGCGTTTCGTCCCTTGTCAGTGGGTGTTCCTAGTTGATTGACGTTCCTCGGACGGGCGCATACGTGACGTCACGACTTTCCGAAAGAAGCCGAACGTCGCTGCGCAGGTGCCGTATAGAGCCGACTCTATACAGCGCCTGCGCAATGACGTTCGGCTTCTGTCGGAAAGTCGTGACGTCACGTATGCGCCCGTCCGAGGAACGTCAATCAACTAGGAACGCCCACCGCCAAGGGACGAGACGCCGAGATCTCGGTATGTACGAAAAAAAAAAAAAAAAAGCCAGCCTACCCGCAGTGTAACGGGTCTTACGAATCTATTGTTAGAAATGTGTTTTAGGGGGAACCACCGCTTTAAGAATGAGACTTTCATTCTCCTAGACTGTAAGGGGTCTCAGCTCCACATTATGACAAATAAACATTGCCTTACATCCAATGTGGTTGCCTTCATTGTCAAAATATGACAGTCACTACCAAAGCTGTAAAATAACTTCATTTAAAGAAGTTTTTCAAAGACATTCACACACATGTCCTTAACCGCTTTTTAGTGAACTTTAAATATATATAGTAGCCATGATCAGCCTTGAGCTCAGTGCCCAGTGTGCTTTTGGTGCCAGTTCTGGTTCCAAAAAGACAAATACAGGTTGTGGCAAACCTAGCCACTTCTGGAACGCTGGACGTTACATGTCATAGGGTTGTCTGTATTATATGCTATGTATTCTGCTTGGTTTTATGTGGGCATAGTAATTCGTATGCTGGTGGCCGTAAGCCACTAGCATTCGAATTACTTCGTTTTATGTTGCCCAATCGGTGTTCGGCAGTTTTAAACCGAACTCCCACAGCACATAACCCCAGACCCCAGCTATCAACCGGCTTTTCCCTCGTGCAGCAATGCCTGATGGGAGAATTATCCAAAATGTTAAGTTCCCCATGTGGTCCTCACTGTATTACCCCTGCTAAATCTGTTTGGCTGTTGGAAACCCCTTACATGGGGAATTATATAAATATGAAAGCCTGTAAATAAAAAGTCAGTTGACTCCCAGAGCTGTGTTTCGTCCGGTTACTTGGGGGGATTTGGGACATTGCCTTACTTTTCAGCGCTGACTGTGGATTTACCCTGGTTACCAGCGGAGATCGTGGATTTTAATATTGTACTCCGCTACACAGGTTTTTTATATTTTTGGATTAGGCTAGGCCACCTTTAATAACAAAGGGAGGAATGGTGCCCTATATTTGGTGTCATTAGGAGGAAGGCCAAGGGCCAGATCAAGGCAAGCAAAAGGCTTCACGTTGGCATGGTGGCTGCACATAGGAACTGCATGCAGCCAACATGACCAGGTTTTATTTATGTCTGGATATTACACTTCATTCCACATTAACAGTAGCTGTAGGTGCACACACACAGTTCTCTTGTTTTTAAGTAAATCTGACCACTCTTTGTTAAAAAAGTAGAACTCTCTTTACTTGAATCAAGATGGCAGTGGTACTCTTAGTTCAGTTGTTTCTGCATTACACAGAACAATAAAACATACAGATTATAGGTGACTATCTACTCTTCTTGAACAGGTTGAGAGTTAGAACTCTAGTGGCCAAGGGACAAACCGCCATACCAGGCCTGACACCAGAAGCACAACATCTTTGCTCCAGTCAGTGACATTTGTTTATTGCTACCTGTCCCAACACTCGACTACAGAGACATTTTTAGGTTAACACTAGCTATCCTCCACCAGTTCTCTAGTACAGCACAATTGACTTGCTCCCACCTGTAGGTATGGAAGGGGATGCTATTCACTGGCAAGGCCTCGCTTCTCTATGGTACAGGCCTGGTCCCAAGAAAAGGCTGCATACCAAAGTGGCCCTTATTGGGTGACCCACTGCTGTGATGGGCATATTTAGACAAGCACCAAACCACCCTTATGACTTGAACCTCCTGTCACCAGCCCCATCCCGAACTGGCTGCTCCTTCTTCTATATGTAGATGTTACACTCTCCTCTTCACAGCCCCAAGATTTAACTGCAATACATGCTCCATTCCATATCTGCAAGGGTGAACTTTGTATTATCACACTCCACTGCACAATCTAGAGTATTAACTTAGACAGGTACTCTTCCAGGTCTTTTGATACACTAGGAATACACTATTACAGCACACACTTAGTTCCTCCTCCATCAAGTAACCCAGACCAGACAGTTCTTCTTAAACATCATTTTAGCCTATTGAATCAACAATATTATTTGCAGTCCATATGACATTTCAAGCATTGCTGGCAGGGTAACATCCTCATTCTCACATAGAGTCACATATTATATGGCTGTTGGCTATGCTTGGCTGACTATTTAACAGTGGTGTTGTCTATACCTTAGTAGTTGACAGAGTCCAAAGAAAATTGTCCATGTTACCGGCACCTTAGTGGAGCTCCGCTGAAGAGGTAACCTCTCCACAACTGAAGACAGGCACGGACTGGCCATTGGGACTACCGGGAGTTTCCCGGCGGGCTGATGGCTCAGTTGGCCGGTCAGGTGCAGTCCTTGAGCCACTCCTCTCTGACAGTGAGTAATCGCAATTTCACTCCTGTCAAGAGAAGCAGCAGCCATCACTTGCTGGAGTGAGTATTAGCCTTTCTGCTCCCTCCTGCCCTATAGGGGGAGATAGACAGCAGGCAGACTTTCCTTCCTCTCTCCCCTTATCACTTGTCACTTATCACATGACTGGAGAGAGGAACAATGCTGCCTTTCTGGAGAGTAAGGATGAGCTCTGGCGTGTTCGCATAGAACACATGCAGAGCCCGCCAGGAAGTGTGCACGGCGCTGTGCTAATCACAGCCAGGGAGACATTGTCCCGATGCTCGGCTGCAGGGATCGTGAAATGTCTCCCTGGCTGTTATTAGCGCGGCACCGTGCACACTTCCTGGCAGGCTCTGCACGTGTTCTATGCGAACACGCCAGAGCTCATCCTTACTGGAGAGCTGTGAATGAGTACATGTGAGAGGGGGGCACTCTGATTCAAGGGGGGACACACTAATGGGGTACACTTTGATGGGGGACACCCTGGTGCAATGGGGGACACTCTTATGCAAGGGGTAAACTCTGATGAGGGACACTCTGATGCAAGGAGGGACACTCTGATGCAAGGGGGGACACTCTGGTACAAGGGGGGCACTCTGATGTAAGAGGGAAGCTCTGATGCAAGGGGGGACACTGAAGGGGAACACTAATGCAAGGGGATCTCTGATGCAAGGGGGGACACTCTGATGCAAGGGGGACATTCTGATGCAAAAAAAACTCTGATGTGGGACACTCTAATGCAAGGGAGACTCTGATGGGGGGGTACTCTGATAGGGGATACTCTGATACAAGGGGGGCTCTGATGCAAGGGGGCTCTGATGGGGGGACACTGATGTAAGGGGGACTCTCATGCACGGGGGACACTTAAAATTAAAGTGGGCCGGTCTGGATGAAGTCCAGGGCCAAATTTATGTCCCAGTCCAGCCCTGACTGCAGATTGCATTTTCAGACACAGGTTACTCCTTCCCTTCCATGCATGGATACAGAGAGAAATAGGTTCCTACTGCATAAATCACCCCAGATAGGAAGTGAGTGATGTAAGGAAAGACATTGTACAGCCTGAAACGTTAATCCCAGCATCACCAGCCATTAACCCTTTGTACACAGAAAAAAATTGAACTTAAAGTGACACTTTTTTTTAAAATAACAAACATGTCATACTTACCTCCACTGTGCAGTTAATTTTGTACAGAGTGGCCCTGATCCTATTGTTCTGGGGTCCCACGGAGGCTCTCGCAGCTCTTCCCCACAAGAGCTAACCCCCTCTGGCAGGGGCGGACTGACAACTCATGGGGCCCCCGGGCAATAGAAGAGTATGGGGCCCCTCTGGCTTACAGATGGCCACCACGCCAGGAGGTAGTGCAGAGGCGGGCAGCTAAAATCTTGGGATATTCACATTAAAAGCATGTCATTTTCGGACATATCGGGGACAGATCTAAAAAAAACACAGATTTTTACATACTGTCCCTGGTTTTACTGAGCCTGGCAACCCGGATGGGGCCCCCTAGTGGCATGGGGCCCTCGGGCAGTGCCCGAGTGACTCAATGGTCAGTCCGCCCCTGCCCTCTGGGAAGCTCTCTCCCAAGGGGGTTACCTTGCGAGCGCACTCCTGTGCCTCACAATCGGCATCCATAGTCGCAGAGTGTATGACTCATGCCCCCCAGAGGCCGTGTCATTGGATTTGATTGACAGCAGCAGGAGCCAACGACTGAGTTTCTATCAATCTATCCAATGAAGAGTCGATCCGGAATGGAGAGAACTACGCGGGATCGCGCCCTCGGAAATTCGGGGCTCAGGTAAGTAAAACCCCTTTAAGTAGTGTTGTGCTTTTTTAAGGTCATTTTTACACGCACAGTAATTTATTTTGAATTATTTTATAAAGTTATAAAGATGTTTTTAAATACAAGTCAATCTATATGACATAGTCTATAATATGAAACTTATTCACGGAGACGTATGATCATACTAAATAGCTAATTTATTGGTAGACAAAATATGAATATTTACATGAAATTAAAATACCAGTTGCGTTACATGAACGACTTGAAAATCAATAAAATACCCCCAAAATTGGCATACGGTACACTTGACATTTGTGCAATGGTAGGTTCTCATTATGGTTACAATAACTTTATGTTAATGACAATGAAACAAAAGCGTCTATTTCACACGTCCAACCATTACTATACTGCAGGTAAGTAAGTGGTTAACAATGTGAAATATATTGGACGTTTGTTTTGTCAGTAAAATGTGAACTATGTAAAAATAAAAATATAATAGAAATTGTACTCTTTAAGGAAAGATTTACCAATTATTGATTATGAGAACAAACCATAACTACAAGATATTCAATACTTCAATATTTCAACATTTTTAGGGAACAACAATAGATTTCAAATAAAATCAAAAATGGCATAATTACTGATTCCAAAATGACTATTTCCTACTGGCAAGTGACCAGAGCTAAAATGGCTGCAGTCTTTCTATCGATCTTCATGGGATAACAATATGTCCTCATGCATGGTGCTAGTGTGCCCCTCCCTGTTGGAGTCAGTCCTGAGTCATCCCTCCAGTCATACCTTCATTGCTCCTCTCATGGGGTGATTTTCTATTAATGGGGTCTCTTCATTCTGGCTTCTTTTTTTCTCTCTCTAATTTTCTTCCCTCATTATATATATTTCTGGACAATAAGACTATAAAAATTATACCAAGTTCTGCCTATGCAATACGTGTCCTCCACTCATAGGTTTGTGGCACATATGGGAGTTGCTGTCACAAAGTGTCTGGTTTCTATTGGTTGGCAACCTAATGATTAACTTGTTCCCTGGACTTTGAGAACCTCAAGTAATATCACTTTCAACCACTAGGTGTCTCACCTTTATTGTGAGATTATATTTACGTTAATATTTATATAAACGGGGAGACTATCTACATATATGTATATATATATATATATATATATATATATATATATCCATACACATATACAACTCTGGTAACTTTATATTATATATGTAAAGCGGGGAAGAGTGGGGACAACGGAGTAGTGGCTGAGGCTAACCCTATGGTGTCTCCACTCAAAAAGGATTTTTGTTCATATTATATATGATACAATTAGTATATATTTGATTCCTACATAACATGCTTTTATATTCCTTTATAACTGTATATTTCCCAAAAACAGTCTTTTCAATCAATGCAAAATAATTATTAATGTGGATACATGAATCATTTTGATATGTGTTTGATGAATATGTGTTACAGGTTAATTCACATTTTTATAATCACAATTTGATATCTTTCATAATGTTGGTTAGCTTCTTTAAAACACTTCTATTTAAACTCATCTTTTTCTTTCTTCTTACAAAGTTCTAAATTAACGTATGTGATAACCCTATTTTCCTCTGTCCTAAGATGTCATTGATAATCTACACATTATTTTTCATTTATTTCATCTCAATATAGATTCTTTTAATATCATGTGTATTTTTAATGCAAGTCAAATTTGTATATTGGTTTGTGAGGGTAGGACTTTAAACTGTCTCAGGATCAGTGCTTTAACTGGGCCGGAACGCGGCGGTACTCAGTACCGCCACTTCCAAAAATAGCCCTGGAGAGTACCAGCACCTCTCCGTGCGCCCAGTACGTGGGTTTCTCGTACCGGAACGCACTGGCGTATCGCACCGGGCGCAACATTGGGGGAGGGCACAAAATACCGGCGTCCGTGTCGCTCTCGCTGCCGTTTTTTTTTTTTTTCTTTGAAGTCGACTTCAATACAGTAGGCGGCAGCCATACAAAAGCCCTGTGATTGGCCCGACAGGGTCATGTGCGGCCGCACGCTGTGGAATTCTGGGACATGTAGTCATGATGTGAGGCTCGCATCATGAGTCATGATCCGAGCCTCGCATCATGACTACATGTCCCAGAATTCCACAGCGTACGGCCGCACATGACCCTGTTTGGCCAATCACAGGGCATTTGTGTTGCGAGCGCCCTGCAAATCATCGACGGAGGCGGAGCTGGTCACGTGTGGATGCGGCTGGTCGTGACCACTTGCTGGAGTCCCGTCTCTCGGCCTAGGGCGCTTTGAATTTCTGAGGTCTCTGTCACCATCACCCCCCGTTTAAGCCATTCTCCTCTGTCAAACCAGTGCTTTAACTGGGCCGGAACGCGGCGGTACTCAGTACCGCCACTTCCAAAAATAGCCCTGGAGAGTACCAGCACCTCTCCGTGCGCCCAGTACGTGGGTTTCTCGTACCGGAACGCACTGGCGTATCGCACCGGGCGCAACATTGGGGGAGGGCACAAATAACCCGGCGTCCGTGTCGCTCTCGCTGCCGTTTTTTTTTTTTTTTCTTTGAAGTCGACTTCAATACAGTAGGCGGCAGCCATACAAAAGCCCTGTGATTGGCCGGACAGGGTCATGTGCGGCCGCACGCTGTGGAATTCTGGGACATGTAGTCATGATGTGAGGCTCGCATCATGAGTCATGATCCGAGCCTCGCATCATGACTACATGTCCCAGAATTCCACAGCGTACGGCCGCACATGACCCTGTTTGGCCAATCACAGGGCATTTGTGTTGCGAGCGCCCTGCAAATCATCGACGGAGGCGGAGCTGGTCACGTGTGGATGCGGCTGGTCGTGACCACTTGCTGGAGTCCCGTCTCTTGGCCTAGGGCGCTTTGAATTTCTGAGGTCTCTGTCACCATCACCCCCCGTTTAAGCCATTCTCCTCTGTCAAACCACCTCCTCTATGTCAGCCATCCTCCTCTATGTCAGGCAGCCCACACCCCCTTTGTCAGCCCACCCATCCTCTGTCAGCCCACCCCTCCTCTGTCAGCCCACCCCCCCTTTCAGCCCACCCCCCCTCTGTCAGCACCCACCCCCTCTCAGCCCACTCCTCCTCTGCCAACCCATCTCCCCTCTGTCAGCCTACCCCCCTCTGTCAGCCCACCCCCCTCTGTCAGCACCCACCCCCTCTAAGCCCACCCCCCTCTGTCAGCCCACCCCCCCTCTGTCAGCCTACCCCCCCTCTGTCAGCCCCCACCCCCTCTAAGCCCACCCCCCTCTGTCAGCCCACCCCCCTCTGTCAGCACCCACCCCCTCTCAGCCCACTCCTCCTCTGCCAACCCATCTCCCCTCTGTCAGCCTACCCCCCTCTGTCAGCCCACCCCCCTCTGTCAGCACCCACCCCCTCTGTCAGCCCACCCCCCTCTGTCAGCCCACCCCCCCTCTGTCAGCCTACCCCCCCTCTGTCAGCCCCCACCCCCTCTAAGCCCACCCCCCTCTGTCAGCCCACCCCCCTCTGTCAGCACCCACCCCCTCTCAGCCCACTCCTCCTCTGCCAACCCATCTCTCCTCTGTCAGCATACCCCCCTCTGTCAGCCCACCCCCCCTCTGTCAGCCCACCCCCCTCTGTCAGCACCCACCCCCTCTCAGCCCACTCCTCCTCTGCCAACCCATCTCTCCTCTGTCAGCATACCCCCCTCTGTCAGCCCACCCCCCCTCTGTCAGCCCACCCCCCCTCTGTCAGCACCCACCCCCTCTCAGCCCACTCCTCCTCTGCCAACCCATCTCCCCTCTGTCAACCCACCCCCCCTCTGTCAGCCCACAGCCCACCCCTCCTCTGTCAGCCCACCCCCCTTTCAGCCCACCCCCCCTCTGTCAGCACCCACCCCCTCTCAGCCCACTTCTCCTCTGCCAACCCATCTCCCCTCTGTCAGCCCACCCCCCCTGTCAGCCCACCCCCCCCTCTGTCAGCACCCACCCCTCTCAGCCCACTCCTCCTCTGCCAACCCATCTCCCCTCTGTCAGCCTACCCCCCTCTGTCAGCCCACCCCCCCTCTGTCAGCACCCACCCCCTCTCAGCCCACTCCTCCTCTGCCAACCCATCTCCCCTCTGTCAGCCTACCCCCTCTGTCAGCCCACCCCCCCTCTGTCAGCACCCACCCCCTCTCAGCCCACTCCTCCTCTGCCAACCCATCTCCCCTCTGTCAGCCTACCCCCCTCTGTCAGCCCACCCCCCTCTGTCAGCCCCCACCCCCTCTAAGCCCACCCCCCTTTGTCAGCCCACCCCCCTCTGTCAGCCCACCCCCCTGTCAGCCCACCCCCCCTCTGTCAGCACCCACCCCCTCTCAGCCCACTCCTCCTCTGCCAACCCATCTCCCCTCTGTCAGCATACCCCCCTCTGTCAGCCCACCCCCCCTCTGTCAGCACCCACCCCCTCTCAGCCCACTCCTCCTCTGCCAACCCATCTCCCCTCTGTCAACCCACCCCCCCTCTGTCAACCCACCCACCTCTCTGTCAGCCACCAACAGCAGGGTGCCAGGCAGCCACCCACAGAAGCCAGCCACCCACGGTGACCCACCCACAGCAGGGCCAGGGTGCCAGCCACCCATGGTGACTCATCCACAGCAGGGCCAGGGTGCCAGCCAGCCACCCACAGTGACCCACCCACACCAGGAAACCAGCCAGCTACAATGGGGTGCCAGCCAACCACCCACAGGAGCCAACCCGCCACAGTGACCCACCCACAGCAGGGAGCCAGCCACCCACAGGAGCAAACCAGCCACAGTGACTATCCACAGCAGGATGCCAGCCACCCATGGTGACCCACCCACACCAGGGATCCAGCCAGCCACAGCAGGGTGCCAGCCAGCCACCAACAGGTGCCAGCTAGCCACCCACAGGAACCAGCCACAGAGGATCCAGGGAGCCAGCCACAGCTACAGCACCCACAGTTAAGGTAAGAGTAGCGCTACAATTGTATTTCTACTTTGTGAGAGGTTGGGCAGGGGTGAGAGTCATGGCACACAGAGGGGGTCCCATTAGACTCTGTTGTAGTCTCTAATGGGGCCTAGAGGGGACACTTTCTAATAGACTGTCCATGGGACACTGTTAGAAAAAGACCCCCCTCCAGGTCCCATTAGATTCTGCTGTTAAACATTTTTTTTTTTTTTAAGTAGTACTTTGTACAAATTGAAGTCCAACATGCCTGTCTGCCTGATGCCATTGCCAAAAGCCCCTCCTGCTGCGGCCTGCAATAATTTGATCAATAACAGAGCTTCATGATCTATACCCTCAGGGCTTTCAGCATGTAAGGGGTTAAATGATTAATCCAGTGTAATGCATCCTTCAGGGCTTTCAGCATGTAAGGGGTTAAATGATTAATCCAGTGTAATGCATCCTTCAGGGCTTTCAGCATGTAAGGGGTTAAATGATTAATCCAGTGTAATGCATCCTTCAGGGCTTTCAGCATGTAAGGGGTTAAATGATTGCAATATTAATCATTTAATCCCTTACAGTAAGGGGTTAAATGATTAATCCTGCAATAATTTAACCCCTTACATGATGAAAGACCTGAAGGATGCATTACACTGGATTAATCATTTAACCCCTACATGCTGAAAGCCCTGAGAGGGATACATTACATAGGATTAAGGATGAGCTCCAGAGTGTTCGCACAGTGCACAGTGCACGTGCAGAGCCCATTTGTTCAATACCCTTTTGCACATTTTATTTATGTACAGTAGCTCTTTTTCAGGGTACTTTCTAAGGGTATTTTCATGTTCAGTATTGGGGGGGGGGGGGCACCGGCGCCTAATAGAGTACCGGCACCTCTTTTGGCCCACTTAAAGCACTGCTCAGGATGATAGCTCAGCTGTGTAAACAGTTTCTTCTCAGGGACCCTCGTTGGTCAACATTGTCCATTGTTTTAGGACGGCTAAAGCCAACGTCCCCAAAAGCTACCCTACAATGGGTATATCTCCTCACTTGAAACCAGTTCAAACATCTTTGATGAGAATGAGAAAACTGTTATCATTGTTCTAAACTTTATGAGTACACATCAGGCCTGTTCTTTCGTATGAAAAGATGGTTAGTTTAGCTATCTGTAGAAATATTTCGATGGCAGGATAACTAACCAACAATGATAGTAACAACATCTTCTTGTTAGTTCACCAAAGCTGGGACAACATTTCTTTGTTCTGTGACGAAAGTTACCATTGTTTCTGAACTCTCTGCTTGAGAGCAGGGTTTGTAAAAATTAGCAGATGGCTAATGTATTGGGAACTTGGCAAAACATGAGCCAAGCTTGTTTTCTCTTCAATGGCTGAAAGACTTCCATATACAATCGTTCACATCAATTCTGAGGCCTACTGGACCTTCATTATTTCACCAGTAAATATTAAATTATTATTATTATTATTTTCATCATAACCCATAACAGTAGGCACCTGCCTACGCACAGCTTGGGGAACACTAGTTTAGGAAGTTAAAGTATAAGTATAATGAGTTTTTTTGAGTATTGGATAGAGTGCAGAGAGATTAGAACAGCTGTCAGGTTTTTAATGCTGTCTATGTCCTCATTAGAAAGATTCACCAACTCTATTTGCCATGTGTGTCTTCATCATTGAATGTGAAAGTGAAAGAAAAACCTTAGTTTTTGGGCTGTCCCTAGAACACTCACAGAAAAGACATTTTCCAATGGAGACACTAGTTCTGGTGACCCTGGTGACAACCAGGTATTTTCTTACTTTGGAGGGATTTCCTTTCACTTCCTTTGGGTTGCATCTTAGGATTCAGATCAGCTAAAACCCAAACTTCAGCTTTCTAGCAGCCACATAACATAGCAGAGTGTCTGCAGGTGTAATATGAACCTGGAGTTGGACCCTTTTGCTCCTATTGATGTTAGGCTTTTTTTCAGCGGCAGAACAGGACTTTAAACGCACTCCCAGCTGATATAGCAGTTAGGATTGTGTTTATACTTCTTCAGTCGACTCTTGGCTTTCTGCTGGAAGTGATTTGGGCAGCTGTAAAGCCAACTGATCATTTCTACAGGCATGCGAATGTGTGATCATTCCTCAGGTGAATAAACATGGAAACAACAAGCATTTTGGCACTTCTAGTTTCAGAGATGTCATTCCCCAGCTTGTCAGCCCCTATGTGATAGCAACAAAGTTAAGTAAAAAAAGTTAAAGTATCATGGCCGCTCTCAAGACTCCAAATCCAAAGGAGTTACTATTTTGCTCTACAATTCTATTTCATGGTCTATTCACAACTTATGGAGTGACAGAAATTGTAGGGTCCTGTTTTTGAAAGGAACTGTTGCCCATTCTTTTTACGTGCTGGTGAACCTGTAACCACCCAATACAAATCAGGTTTCCTTTTTAGAAACCATATTGGAAAAATTCCAGGACTTCGCAGAAGGCTCAGTGATCATAAGTGGTGACTACTATCTGGTGGCTCTGCTACATGGCCCTTAAACGCATTAGGAAGAGCCTACATGCTCTTCACTTGGTAAATGTCTGGCGAATCCTTCATTCTAACCAGAGGGATTACATGTTTTTCTCTCAACTCCTACACAAGAATTTACATTTTTCTAACACACCAATCCCTACTGTCTAGAATCCAGAAGGCCTCTATAGGTGCTATTGTCAGGTCAGATCACACTTTCATTTCTCTGTTAATAAACCTGGCATTCTTGCCAATTAGACCTTGGCTTTGGAGGATGAATTATTTCCTCCTACAAATCCCGTCAATATATGAAGAGGTAACCAAAAAACGACAGTTCTTTTTTTCCGCAAATGTCACTCATTGCTGTAGTATTGTTCAGTGGTCCTTTAGTGGGTAATTCTCAATCATTCTTACTCCAGCCATGAAAATGTAGTAGATTAACTTTTGCACTATAGAGTTGCTGATATTTCCCAACCTCATTTACAAGATGCTGACTTCAGTAGACACTGGTATACTTGCTAACACACTTCCTTTCTTGCCGTGGCAACTCTGCTTCTCAGTCACAGTACAGTGAGTAAGCTTTGTCACCATGGACACCAAGTATTTTATTGGCAGGGTCTCCTGATAGGAGAAAACGAGAAAAGGCCTTGAAAAGGGAAAATCAGTTCAGCTACCACAAGAAATAACTGGTAGACTGTAATATAATATTTTTTTATTCTTGGGTAGACACTTGAACTCTAAGCTTGAAACTTGGATTTTAAAATGTGTTAAAAACTTTCCTCTTAGGAAACTGGTATGGAGTTTTTCTTATATAGCTTACTAAATGCTGCACCTATATGAATCACACCCCATGGTATTTGACCAAGAGGGACGTCTGTGCTTTTAACCCGTCAATCGATTGCCATCATAGCCCATGCACTACTCTTTCTACAATCAAATTGGGGATCTCAATATAGCGGGACAAGATACCAACACTTAGGGCGGCTTCTGGCTGTCACTATCTATGCCGCATATAAGCTACACCACACAATGTGGTTGCTTTGTTTCACTGAATAATATTTAGCCCCTCCCCAAAATCTTTTAAATAGATTGGTAAACTCACAAATAAACTTAAAATCTGCCATATCAATAAGCAACTCATCATTGGTCATATTTTATTTCAATTTCTATTTTTATTTTTGTTATATAATGGCATATTAACATCCGTGCTTCTTTTACATGTCTTTGGCATATTGACACCATAAAAATTAGATTTGATATTATGACACGTTCACTAAATAAACCAACTTCATGAGTACATCCATGTCTCCATGCTTTATTAATATTACTTATGGCTTTTTTCATTAAGGTCCCCTTAAAATTATAATCATAATTGCGTTAATAACTTTTGGATCATTTTGGAGCCATGACAAACTGTTTTATACATTTTAAGTATTACTGGAACAGGAGTTCATCCTATGTATCCAGTTTATCAAACTAACCTAACAAAACAATATAACACAGTACACATACCACCCGAGCAATCAAAAGTCACTTTAGCTTGTTTATATATTTTATCTTATCTCATTTTGTTTACTTATTTTCATACACACACGTTTTAGAGTCGGTTCACACTAGGGCGACACGACTTCCAGCGCGACTTTCAGAGGCGACTCCGACACTACTTGAGCATGAACCACAGGGCGATCTGGGGTTGATTTACAACACGACTTGAAGTCGTCTCCAGGACAGGAGACTTTCCAGTGGCCAATCAAACAACAATCAGCTCTAGGGGAGGGAGGGGGAGGGAGAGGTTTGCCTGAGAAATGTATGTTATCTTCCTGGAAAGTCGCTTCAGTTAAGACAGTGATCAGACTTGGATCAGACTTGGAGGCGACTTCCATTGAAATCAATGGGTACAAATCGCCTACAAGTCGGATTGAAGTAGTACAGGAACTTCTTTTGAAGTCGGAGCAACTCAAGTCGTGTGTAATAACACCGCTCCCATTCACTTGCATTGTTTTTCTCGACAGCGCGACTTGGGACGACTTGAGGCGACTTCCCAAGTCGCCCCAGTGTGAACCGGCTCTAACTCATACAGTATCGATAAGTTTTTTCAATAAATTCTAAAATTGAATAAACACAAGACCATATGACTACCCATTCAAGAAACTTTGAGCAATTATATACGTACAAACACTTTGTAGTGTTAATCCACCATACATTTTATAGGGACTCCCCATAATAATAGATTTTTTCACAGCACAGTTTCTGTCAATATTTCACACTCCCACATTCCCTGCACATCATCACATTCACCAGGCTGAAAGTCTTTTTTAATGTGTTAACCATTTATATATTTTTTCACACGGATGTACTAATTCAGCAACACATACTTCACACACATGCACTATCCAGTGCAACACTGTCACTTATATTTTACCACATCAATATTTACACACCACTTTCACCTCCCTTCCTTCCCCCTTTTTTTTTAAATTTAGGGTTAACACACATCACATTCCAAAACATTAAGAATCACACACTTTAGCATATGCATGTTTGCAGCAGGTGTGTGGAGGTATTCTCAGTCACATGTTTGGATACACCCGGGTTCACAGGAGGTTCCTGATTAACCAATTTTGTTTTCAGGACTCCCATCACCTTGTTTGGTAGAGTATATATTCTTTTTTCTGTTTGCTATGGCACACTAGCCTATGATTAAGCACTGTATGACAGTGTGAAACGCGTCAGTTTCCCCCCCCCCCTAATTTTTGCTGTGACATGTTATTTTTGTGATTAGCTTTATTAAAAAAGGAACTTTTTGGAGTGCGGCTGTCCTAGTCTTCCTCTTCAGTTTGTATATGCATCACGATGCTTCGCCCTGAGAGTCTTTCCATCACCAGCTGCAATTCATGACATACAGTATCGCATGACAGATCTATCAGTCATTCGAATATCTAAAGAGCATCTGTCAATCCTTCTCAACACCATCATTTGTTTATCTATGCTAGCAAAACCTAACAATCCTATTTCCTTTGGTTTTTCAGATAATAGGGCATGGACTATGGCAGTGCATTCACTTTAACTGTTCAATGCAAATTCCAGTAAACAAGTTCAAAATAAACATGTTGCAAAGTCCTTAAGGGAGTGTTTTACATCTTTCTAAAGAGTTTCCTGTGTGGCCTGCTCTCTCTCTGATTGGAGTATCTTCCCAGTTAAGGGAAAGCACATTGGTGTGTGTGCGTAGGTGGCGTAGTGCAAGTCATGCTCTCCCAGAAGGTTTTATAGCTGGAGTCAAGAGGCAGTGGCTCATATTCTCTCTAAAAATCTGCAGGCTGCGCTTAAGGCACTTACACTCCGCTGTCCCAACTTACAGGAGCAAGTGTTGCATTCCCCAAACACTTGCTCCGTAAGTTGGGACGGCGGAGTGTAAATGCCCCGGCGTAGCCTGGCAAATGTCCAAGGGGGCCGCTTGTATTCAAATTAAGCGCGCCCCCGATTCTAATGAACTGCGCATGCGCCGGGCTTCAAAAAGCCCAGTGCGCATGCTCCAGTTCTCGACGGAAAACGTCAATGACGCCGACGTGTGCGTCATTGACGTAAAGTCGTATTCAAGAACGACTTAGTAAAACGACGTACCCGACGAAAAAACACGACGCGGACCCGACGCCATCCGTAACATGGCCTACGTGGGACTTGCGGAAACTTACTCCTCATATAGCAGGAGTAAGTTTCCGCTTACGCAAACGACGTTAGCGACGGTTACGCGACGCAAACTCGTTCGGGAATCGGCGTAGAAGGATCATTTGCATACGCAAATGAGTCCTTCACGTAAATGCCATCTAGCGGCGGCCGGCGTCATTACATTTAAGATCCGCCAGTGTAAGTGACTTACAGATGGCAGATCTTAAGTGTATCTATGCGAAAATGATTCTAAGAATCAGTCGCATAGATACACTGGCCAAAAAAGGGAGTTACGATGGAGTATCCTGAGATACTCCATCGTAACTTCTATAAGAATATGGCCCAGAGTTCTTGGACATTAGAGTGAAAAGCCAGAAAAAAAGTGCTCCTGTTGTTGCCACCGTTTAAGATATGCTGCCTGTGCCAATAAGCTGCAATTGCCAGATGTCTATGTTGTCAAAAAGGAATGTTTCATGAACCACTTTTGAGTGGATCCCATTTACTTTCTATGCACCACAAGATGACTCATCTGAAGGTAGTGCAGGCCAGAGGCTTATCTATAGGGGTCACAGGGGACACAATAGCGACCCCGTCCCCATGTTTCAGGGGGCCCATGCAGCCTCCCTGTTTTACACCTGTACAGGATGGGCAGCATATACTGGAACCAAGGAACTGATCCTTTCCATTTTGTTCCTGCAGCCACTGAAAGCTTGTTTCTCCACCTTTACCACTCACCTGCAATCAGCAGCGGGCGGAATAAAATAGAGGGGACCCCTCCTCTCTGGTTTATTCTTCTGTGCTGGTCTGGCCCCCTGTGTGTTCCCCTGATTCCCCCTGCAGCACTGCCAGCTTCCCCCCATCTACTAGCTTCTCTGCTGCTGTGGGCAGGGCCGATCCGCCCTATAGGCTCACTATGCAAGGCGATTAGGGCCCCGCAAAGCTGCGAAGGCCCCCCCCAAATTACTAGAGGCCCCGACTGGTGAGAAGTAATTTTCGCCCCCTCACCCCGCTTCTCAACTCGCTGGCTGCATGGGAGAAGAGGTAAGAAGTCAGCACCCCCTGCTTCTCAATTTAACCACTTCCCGACTGCCGCATGTAGATATACGTCGGCAGAATGGCACGTACAGGCACATTGGCGTACCTGTACGTCCCTGCCTAGACGTGGGTCGGGGGTCCGATCGGGACCCCCCCGCTACATGCGGCAGTCGAATACCCGCGGGGAGCGATCCGGGACGACGGCGCGGCTATTCTTTTATAGCCGCTCCGTCACGATCGCTCCCCGGAGCTGAAGAACGGGGAGAGCCGTATGTAAACACGGCTTCCCCGTGCTTCACTGTGGCGGCTGCATCGATCGAGTGATCCCTTTTATAGGGAGACTCGATCGATGACGTCAGTCCTACAGCTACACCCCCCTACAGTTGTAAACACACACTAGGTGAACCCTAACTCCTACAGCGCCCCCTGTGGTTAACTCCCAAACTGCAACTGTCATTTTCAAAATAAACAATGCAATTTAAATGCATGTTTTGCTGTGAAAATGACAATGGTCCCAAAAATGTGTCAAAATTGTCCGAAGTGTCCGCCATAATGTCGCAGTCACGAAAAAAAATCGCTGATCGCCGCCATAAGTAGTAAAAAAAAAATGCAATAAAACTATCCCCTATTTTGTAAACGCTATAAATTTTGCGCAAACCAATCGATAAACGCTTATTGCGATTTTTTTTACCAAAAATAGGTAGAAGAATACGTATCGGCCTAAACTGAGGAAAAACATTTTTTTAAATATGTTTTTGGGGGATATTTATTATAGCAAAAAGTAAAAAATATTGCATTTTTTTCAAAATTGTCGTTCTATTTTTGTTTATAGCGCTTCTCATTTTTAATGTGCCATGTCATTTTGCTTAGGGCCCCAGGGAGGTCAGGATCGGCACTGGCTGTGGGGAATGTATCAGGATGGACAGTGAGGGTAGGCGCAAGTAATTAAGTCATTTACCAGCCCCTCTGTTTAGACCCCTGATATTTTACCAAAGCCTCCAACAGGGCTGCTAAAAAAACTGTGACAAATAATAAAAAATTGAATTGTAAAAAGAAAATGGTGAAAAATAATAAAAAGAAAAAAATAACAAGAATAAAAAAAATACTGACACCATCCACTGCTCCATCCGTCCCCCATCCTCTGTCCTACTGACAATGTCCACTGCCCTATGACTGACACTGTCCACTGCTGTACTGACTAACACCATCATGGCCCTACTGCCACATCCACTGCCCTACTGACAGTACATTGCCCTACTGGCACCGTCCTCTACCCTATTACTGACACTGTCCACTGCTCTACTGATTGACACCATCCATTGTCCTACTGACGCCATCCCCTGTCCTACTGGCACCATCCTCTGCCCTACTGACACTGTCAATGCCTGTACTGACTTCCACTGTCTACTTTTAAGAAAGGCTAAGTTTATATTTTTACAGAAGCATTTGTTTTATTATATTTTTCTAAGATTTCTTTACTATTTAGTTAAGCCTTGCTAGTTAATTACTAAAAAATAAAATGGGACCAAACCCTCTCTCTTTCATGCTGTTCAGGTAAATCTCCACCTCTCAAAGGGTACCTACCCCTGCTCCAGGGTATTTAGAAGGATTGGAGAGATGTGTCAAATGTTGTGTCAAATGTTGGACAGTTTCTCCAAAATATTTTGAATTACCCTTTCAGTATGTAAATAAAGATCTGAAAGAACTCTCACCCTCGTGGTTTTTTATGCATTAAGGTGAAAATCTTTCTGTAGTACAACAGCCCCCCAAAGCCACCCTTTTACTTACCCATGCCCAATCTTTCCAGCGATGAGAATGAGCCCAACAGCTCCAGCTGCGGCCTCAGGTCCTCATTAGTTCCCACTGCTGTCAATCAAATCCAGCTACACGAGAGCCGGGGCAGGGACGAGTCCTGCTGTCTGTGTCAATGGTCGCAGAAGCAGGACTCAGAAGCATGCCCGCACGGGAACTCCCTTAGAATGCAGGTCTCCAAGAAGACACTCAATGCGGGGATGAGCCAGGAGCGCTGCTGGGGGACCCCAGAAGAGGAGGATCGGGGCCATTATGTGCAAAACCCTTGCACAGAGCAGGTAAGTATATTTTTGTTATTTAAAAAAAAGAACCTTTACAACCCCTTTAAGCCACTTGGAGTATCTTGGGGCAAGGTGGGAGTATCTTGGTGTGTGATGGAAGCGGTGGGTGGTAATGGCAGTGTCCCAGGCCAACTTGGGCCCACAAGCGTTAGAGGCCCTTTCACACGGGGTGGATCAGTAATGATCCCGCCCCGTGAACCTCTGCTTGCTCAGTGGCTATCTCTCCGTTGATCCACGCTGGGCCGGCGGATGACAGCACTGTGAGGGGACCTCCCTGTGTTTTCTCCGCTTTGCCTTATGGGGGGGTTTGGATGAACACGGACCATATGTCCATGTTCACCCAATCTGATCCGCAGATGGAAGGAAAAATAGGGTTTTCTCCGTCTGCAGAATCGGAGCATTGCGGAAGCGGGCAAGATCGGGTGTCAACGGATGTTCATACCGCTGACAACCGCAATCTCATAGGGACCAATGTATGTCCCTTTTTCATCCGCACACGAATGGATGAAAAAGCGGACATACGGTCCGCAGGTGTGAAAGGGGCCTTAGGCTACACTTCTGGTACAGGCAACTACTTGGAGAGAGGTTGACAACAGCTAAAGAGAGACCCGGTGGGCAGAGTGGAGGTCAAGGTCTGGGAAGAAGCAGCAAGGGCAAATAAAACTTGGAGAAGAAGCCAAATCTGATGGACTCTTTTAGGATGAAAGCTGTAATCACCCTTATACAGTCTGGGGTCTGATGAGTGTATGCTGTGTACAACTGGATAGATGCTAGTGGAAACTGTAGGATCGTAATGGGTTAGTGAGGTCCTCCTGATTGCTGACACAGCACTTATATGGGTGCTCTCATCTGGCATCTGCTGCTACTGTTGTGGGGTCCATTGGTAGAGAACCTGGTGTAATAATAAGATAATAAAAGATAATTTTCTGCTGTAGTGTAGGTACTTCTAAGTACCGTATATACACGAGTGTAAGCTCGACCCGAATATAAGCCGAGGCACCTAATTTGACCATAAAAAAAATGGAAAACTTATTGACTTGAGTATAAGCCTAGGGTGTCCATCTGCATGCCTCACTATGTCCATGTGCATGCCTCACTGTGTCCATGCCCACTGTGCCCATGCCTCACTGTGCCCATGACTAGACTTACGTTTAACATGGGAGTATATAGAAGGGGTGCCCGACTTTGAAAAATTGGTGCTCCCCGGCCGTAGGTCCCCCAGACTTTGCAAAGGAGAACTGGGGCTACATGTGAGCCAAGTTTCGGGTCCACAGGACCTACGGCCGGCCGGTACCGGGTCCCCAAAGTTACCAGAGAAATTACCGTTTTACATGGGAGTCTATGGAAGGGGTGCCTGACTTTGAATAATCGGTGCTCCTCGGCCGTAGGTCTCCCGGACAACAAACTTTGCACACTTGTAGAGGAAGAGTTGGGCTATATGTGTGCCAGTACCGGGTCCCCAAGTCCGGGAGATAAGGCACAAAAAGGAGACTCGTGTATAAGCTGAGGGGGGCATTTTCAGACCAAAAAATGTGCTGAAAAACTCGGCTTATTACTTGAGTATATACGGTAAGGTCTTTCTTCTGCAGTATCTGCCCCCAAACCCCCTATACTGCATGTTACCAACATATGCACTATATGATCTAGATTATAATTGCAGGCTCAAAATTCTTTAGATCTCTGATACATGTAACGTAGCAGTTGCAATAAAAAGGCAGTCTTCTAAAGACCTTTAACCACTTAAGGACCCCTTCACACCGATATACGTCGGCAGAATGCACGGCTGGGCACATCCACGTACATGTACGTGGCTCTTTAAGCCCAGCCGTGGGGTCGGGCGCACCCGGTCCGAAGCTCTGTGACCGTGGCCGCAGGACTCACAGACCCGATCGCCGCTGGAGTCCCGCGATCGATCCTCGGAGCTGAAGAACGGGGAGAGCTGTGTGTAAACACAGCTTCCTAATACAGGAAAGAACCAAGCTCCATTCACGAAGTGGAAGCACCTTCAATTGCAGTTGTGGCAAAACAGGGTAACAAAGGCTAATACACTTTTCCCGAGTTAGGATACTTAAACTAAAAGCGTTTTAATGGTATTTCCTAGGATTCTGGGGTTCATGGCTGTACCAGCAACACTGTAGTGTAAGGGCCTACCTACACAAACCATTCAATGCAAATCCAATCATGATGAGCCAAAAAAAGAAATTGGAAAATCAGGTTGTAACGTGTGGCTAGTTTTAGACTGGTTGCTGCTCACCTTTAGCAGAGAACACATTCAAGTGGTTCAGCATTTAGTCACATGATCAATCACTTTGTAATCGCACCACCTGTCATGGGGGTTCGTCCAATGCAGAGTCACTTCCTGGACACAATATTGCATACATTGCTTTTTGCATATATAGGCAAGAGCCCTTTTTATCAATTAATCAATTGATAGAAACATACTTCTTATTTTTTAATTTTTATCCCCTTTTATGTTTATTATATTTTCCATTAGAATCGTAATGTTTATATCCAGGTGCACTGATATTTGGCAATATGTAACATTTCCTTATAAAGATATGTTGTCCCCCTGTTGGTGTTACAGATACAATACAGTAGATACGATTTTATGAATTTTAACATTTTAAATACAATATTAATACCCTGTGGCAGTTAATATCTGAATCCACTCTCTTTTTACCTAGTTGTTTCATTATAAACATCTAATATCCCTGGCGTCTATGTTGCTGGTTATTTTTTAACCATCCGGAACGCACAGTGGAACGCAGCGTTCCACGTTTTAAACCATCCTGGAACGCAACGCGTGTATGCGTATACACGCACGCACGTATTGACGTTCGGAAACACTGAGAGAACGCCCACCATGACCGTCACTATACGACGCTACGTCGGATCTATGGGACGAATGGCGCGCCGGATGACGATCTGTTTATGCGCCCTTTAGACACGGTCATGTTACCCGGGACGACGGCAATGCCTCATTCGCTGTCTGTCTACACTGCGGTGCCGTGCAGTGACGTGGATTCCTTCATTGGTCCTGGCTACCTGCCTCGGATGTACACGTGATTAAGGCATGTTTCCCCAGCAAGCTTGACCACATGCGCCATCAGGTACACACTATACATATACCAGGTTAGTAGACTCTAAACATCTAACTGGCCATATCTTACTTTTACACATATGCTGTCATAGATTTGCACAATAGAAGTCTTATACATCATTATTGTACGAGACACTTGGTTGACCCAGAATTGCACTCTCATTGGGTGATCCCCCAGGGGAGTGTTCCCAAACAGGTCATATTTTACATTTAAGCATGGTAGCAACAGTAGAGTCTTACCCCAGACGATGCTAGTTGTAGCGAAACGCGTCGGGACTCTACTGCTGCCATGCACTATTCTACATTGATGTCCTTTTATGCCTACATAACTGTAAGTGTTTTTAACCAGTATTAAACTTCCCCTTTTTTGCGAGTTACGCTATGTGCCTTTTATTTTCCTCCACATACACTGGGGCAAGCTCTTCCACTTCCATGAGTCATCTCCCAGCTGGGTTATCCTTTCCACCTGCCATTAAGTGAAAACTTTATCGTTGTTTGCTGGTCGTACGTTTTGGTGTGGTTTGGTTTATCCTCATATTCAACCTATTTACAAGCTTTATTGATCCTTTGGGCATAAGCTCATTTGGGTCCATCGCATCCAGTAAGCCTCCAATGGTGGCGGGCGTTATCACTAATATTCCAGTTCATTCTGAATCACCGTGGGTGTCGTGTCACTGTCATTCGATTGACTATCTCACCTTTATTTTCCACGTTCATTTTTATGGACTCTTATTTTCACATTCATTGAGATTGAAAACATATGTCTACAGTGTTTTCAACACACTGATCGACATTTTCAACTTAAGACTATTTGCACTAATTTATGGACCTATACATTTGTGTTTACACATATATGTGTTCTATATAGACATTATTGTTTATTCTTTATTTTTCAAGCGCCATGGGCGTAGGAACCGGGGGGGGACGGGGGGGGGACGCATCCCCCCCAGGAAATAATGCGGGGGGACAGGTACGGTAAAATCCCCCCCAGGTTAGGACTTGGAGCGCTGCTGATCAGAGGCGTACTAACTAAGAGGCGGACCGCACCAGGTGCCACACATTAGGGGGGGTGTCAGCGCTTCCTCATCCTCCCCTGTATGAAACAGTGAGAGCAGGCTTGGTAGTGCAGCGGCGATGTGATATGCTAAGAGCGCAGGGAGAGCTCAGGCAGACTGACACATTACTGTGCACCTCACTCTCTGTTACATTCTAACAGCTCAGTGAGTACAGCTCCCCCCCCCCTCTACAGGAATGGAAGAGTCTGCATCAGCTCTGCCATCTCCCTCCCCTCTGTGTCCTCCATGCTCCGTGCAGCCCGTGCTCAGCTGTGTCTGAGAGAAACGTGTGGGCGGGAACTCCTAAACAAGTAGCTGACAGCTAAAGAGCCACCGACTGAACTCGTGTGAGAGACATGATCATCCTGGGAACATAAAGTGAGTTATCAGCACTGTCACTGTGTCCAAACTCTTCTCTCCCCCAAATCCTTCACTCCCCCTCTTTCCTCTGTTGTCCTCTAGCAGAGCCTTTCATTAGCTCTATGCTGATAGGCGGCCAAATCATGTTCCTTTTAGCCAGGCTTTTCACTAGCATGATCATAGACATTGCATGTGATTCGCACTGCATTTCTGTGCAGATCACATGCGCTGTCTGTGCGATGCGAATTCAGCCATACAAACTGTATGGCTGAAATCGCATTTGCACCAAAACCTTTTTTTGGTCTGCGCTGGAATCGGATTGGATGGGAGTTTATAGCTATGCAATCCGATTCCTGCACCATTTCACAGTTCTCACTGTGATCTGCCAACCGATCTGGGGGTGTCATTAATTTATATTGACACCCGTAGCAGTTTGCAAAGGACAGCGTGAACTGCCGACAAGCAACATGCAATGCAGGAATCGCACTGCATCGCATATATATGAACCAGCACTCAAGTGGGATCACACTGATGTACTGCGGTTCAGTTGCAGTGTCGGTGTATACACAGTTTTCCTGCATTTACTTCCATTTTCACTACAGTCCCACAGACTTCTATTGGGTTACACATTTTTGCAACATTTTCTGAAAGCGCACTAAATGTCCTCTTTACTGCGTCTTTGGTGAGCTTTCAGAAAACACAGTAAAATTACACAAGCTAATATAAGTCTGTGGCACTGCAGCTAAAAATGGGGATAAAATGCAAAAAAACTGCGTATACCCCAACACTGCAACAAACTCCAGGACACACGTGTGAACCCAAAGATTTCAGGGTGCTGT